>NC_133660.1:283271533-283871533 GCF_037893015.1 Macrotis lagotis
TTTAGCTCTACTGGTTCCCCCTCCCCAATACTCATTCTTTGCCAATTCCCCCTTCACCCCCACCCTGATTTGAGCCAATTCTAATGAAGGTCATTCACGAGACAGAAGCCTAGGAGGTCAGTGCCCAATGAAGACAAGCCTTTCCCTTGGCCAGGATGCCCCTGAATGCTCTCCTATAGAGTTCTCAGCTGCTCCATCCCTCCCCAAGAAATGGCCCCCAAGAAAATCTTACCAAGCCTGCCTTGAGCTGCTCCTCTTTTTCTTTTACTCCTGTTGAACCCCAGGAAGGAAGGGAATGGGGGAGGGGCACCCCAGGAGTTGGCTTGCTTCCTTCTCCTCCATTCTAGCCCTGACCTGGCTCCAGGTTCTCCACAGGCCTCATCCTGGTACCTGCCATCACTTTTGGTGCTCACAAGGGCTCCTTGGCCTTTTAGGGTTCAGAACATAACTTACTTCTAACAGTGGTAATTCACCCCTTCCTTACGTCCACACTTGCCCCCAATATGTCGTACAGACGAGGAAATCTCTAGAGATAGCAGATGCCAATTGTGCCCAGCCAGCCATCTTTCCCCTCTCTATACCATTGTTCTCCTCCCTGCCCAAGACCACATGGTAAAATCCAGCCAAGGGGACAGAGCCACCAAGGACATTCTGACCATAGCAGACACCCTCCCAATCAAGGCTGGTATCTCCAGGGACACCCGACTGGGCCCTTTAAAGATGATTGAACTAATTCCCTCAATTTATAATTTAGGAAACAGAGGCTAGAAGGGACCTGTCCAAGGTCCCACGGTCAGTAAGTTACAGAGCAGGTTCCGAACCCAGGTTTTCTCCCAATTGACTCCTAAGATGACACCCAGGCAATGCTAGCCCCCCCATCACAATTCTCCCTCTCCCCCCATGCCCAGGCCCCACTCACTGCTTCCCTGAAGGGTCCTGCTTGCTTGCTTCCACAGGGGATTGGAGGGATGGTCTCACATCAGGTGGTTGGAGGACACAGTGGAGTAGCCAGCCTTGTCTCATTCTGGAGGAGCCTCCTAAGCAGGCCCTCATGTCATTCCCCTTGACTGGGGAGCTGCCCGGGCCACAGAAGAAATGCAGGGGCCAACACACCTCTTGGCCTCCTTCCCAAAGATACAGGAGTACAGGGAGTGGGGTGGGGAAGAAGGGGAGCCAGGGTCCACGGGAAACTTTCCAGTTGGGGGAGGGTAGTGAGGGTAGAGTCAAGGGCTGGGGGAGGCAGGGAAGCCAAGAGATGGTACCAAGCCGGCAACCTCCCCATTGCCAGGCTGCCAAGGAGGCTTAGGGGCGGGTCAAGGGCATGCCAGCTCGGGCCTGCAGTCTTAAGGGTCGGGCATCCAGCATGAAGTTTGGAAGGAAGGCATTCTGATGAGAGCAAGGACAGTCAGTCAGGTGAGGGAAAGGACAGCTCCGGATCATTCACTTCACTTCTTTCCAGGTTCCCTTCCTACCCAAAGAAGAATTAGATTTATAACAAACTCCAGCTGTCCAATCTGGTCAGGGTGAGCAGAACAGCCAGCAAACCTGAAGACAGTCATTCAGGGGTACCACTTGTGCCATGCTAAGGGTGCAGACGGTACAGAGGCTTCCTGGAGGGGAGGGGGATTTTATAGATCAGGACATCAATTGGGGAGGCGGGAAAAGGGGAGGATTGTGCAGTCTTAGGAGCTTTGGAGGGGAATGGGCAACAGGAGGCAGTTCTGGGAGCTGGAGGCTGAACAGGTTACATCCTTGAGACCATGTACAGGGAGACTGTGCTTGGAGAAGAGGGCAGGTTGGTGCAATTGCGTTAAACCACACTATCTGAAGGGATGCCTTGGAAGGCTGAGACAAAACAAAATCCATTTGAAGAATAAAAGGGCATGAGAAACTCATGAGAAACAAAGGGGAACACTGGGGTGGGGGGCTTGGTCCTGCTAGCTCTCAGACTACCGTCTGAGGTCAGCGGGCTAACAGAAGGCAAGGCAACAGGACAAGTAAGTGGAAGAGGCAGGCCAGAGGCGAGCTAGTAGGGCAATGTATGGAAAAGCTAAGGTTAGAACCGCATTTCACGCCAGCATTCTCAGAAGGACAGAGCCCCCCCCCCCCAGCTCAGTATGAAGAGTCCCCCATGAGTTAGAATAGAAGTATGGACTGTTCCCAATGATAGGAGGAACCACTGCCAAACATGGCCTGGAAGTCATCCAATATAAAACACTGGCCTATAAGACCCAAAACATAGAAGCACCAGACAAACAGAATGGTAGTTAAGGAGTCAAAACGAGTTAAGGAGTTAAAATGAGAAAAGACACCAACAGTCATGTGAACAGTGTTCTATTGATTAAGCTCAAATAAACATGGTGTTCCCTCTAGAGCATGGGACAAATCTGCCCATATAGAGCTAACAGAGGCATGAGGGTCCAAAATTCAGGAAAAGTTTCTAATGAAACTCAAGCCAATTAAACCCAAGGAGGTTGAGGGCAGAGAAGACTATGTTGGCTAAAGAATATTAGACCAGCCCTTCCAACCACGTACCAGATAAGCTCCAAAGCAACCCATGTGTCAGGTAAAGGCCATCTCCTCTTAGATCTATGGAAAGGGAAAAGTTCACTACTAAATGGGAAATGGAAATGATCACATGATAAAATGGGCAGTTTTGATCAAATGAATTTTTAAAAGTTTTTGCACAAATATAATAAAATCAGAAGGGGAACAGGTTGATAGGAAAACTCTTTGCAGCAAGGTTCTGTTAAAAAGGTCTCATATTCAAGATGAGCCTTTCTCAACAGACAAGTTGATCAAACAATATGAACACATAGCAAAGTAATGGAAAATTATATTGGAAACTGTCTAAATCACTAATAGAGAAAGGTAAATTAAAACAACTTTTAGACAATATAGTATCTAACAATTGGAAACCAAGCACATTATGATTTATGAATAGATTATTACAGGGCTGAAAGAAATCTGGGAACTTGTCTGAATAAAGTGCCTCAATCTTTCTAGAACAATTTATATAATGACAATATTATAGAGAAAAACCAATAGGCTTTAGAATTCTGAGCAACAGAATGATATAGCAAAATCCAGAGAAGTAAATAGGAAACCCACCAGTCACCTTTAGAAGTCATGAGCTTACAATATATTTGGGGACATGGTCCATGGCATTATTTGTTCTGTTGGACTCTGCATCTTTATATCTTTTGGAGGGTAGATTACAGGGAAAAACAGTTCTGTTCCTATTGTGGTGACAGAGAAGTCAAGAAGTTCACTATGAAGGTTAGGTTTACAGCAAAGGGGACAATATTACCCAAATTCCTCTATTGAGCTGGTATTCCATTAGACTTGAATTAGAAAAAATTTCCAACAGATGACCAGTATCAGAGAAAACTAGAAGATAGGGTGTTTAGAAGAAGGATTTGTATGAGGAAATCTCAAAAGTATATAAAAAGTAGTAATCAAAAGCATGTAACTCCAGGTAGTAGACAGATTAAAAAACAAATTAGGCTACCTTCAGCTAGAACCAACCAACAGTTTGACAAATCCACGATCTTAATATATCAGGGAAGATACTGAATTTTTTAAAAAAGCAGAAAATTAAATTTTCGTGTAGCAAAACCTGTGTTGAATTCATCTCACATATCACAATTTCAATTCCAATTATATCAATAAAGTTACTGAAAAACTAGAAAATTCTTCTGATTCCAATAGACAAGTTATTTGATTATTAAATTGTACAAAATGAACTATATCCAAATAAAAAAGAAAAATGAAGGAGAATTTAAAGATAGAATCTTTGCAGTAAAAACTCCTGTGGACAAATAACCATAATCTCTTCTCAAGGCATATAACATTACTTTGTTAGGAGTTAAAGAAGTTACTGACCAAAGAAGAAAACTTTTTGTATCTAATATTCTTGGTTCTAAACAACCTGAGGCAAGGGACTGAATGAGTCTGCAAGTCAACATCCAGGAGTCTGTCCCCCAAGATATGATAACTGTAGTTTAGAGATATATGGGAAGAAATAAGGAAACATTAGTGAAGAAAGCAGAACTAAACCAATACACATACTGCCTGAAATTAAGTTTACAAAACTTGCAATACCTGAGAGTTCAGGAAAATACCATGAGATAAAATAGAGGATAGCAGCCCTGGCCCAGAAAAAGGCTTTGAATAGCATCATGTATGTCCCACAAGCTTTGGGCAAGTCCGATGCTATGATATAAGCAGTTACAAGGGATGGGGAGGGTTCAGTTGACTGGTTAAGTCCATTGGAGGAGAGGGAAGATTGACTACCTCAAAGACACACTAGGGAATCTTTAAGGGGCAGATTATGAGGGGAGACTGGGAATGAGGCAAATGGCTTCACTGAAACATATTACCAGGAGATGCAACCAAAAAAAACCCTTAAAACTGAGATAGTGAGATAACTCAATTTTAAAATAATTTTGTCACAAAAGACAAGGAGAAAAGACATTTGTAATAATGGTAATATAGCAAATACCAGGACATTTATCTACCAAGACACATAACTAGACCTATAAGACATTTTAAAAGTTGAGTATTTTAAATTTAAACATTTACTTTATACTAATATTAAAAATAAATATTTCATGTTATTTAAGTATTTTAGAAAAATAGAATAATTCAATAATTTTAGAGATTCAATGTGCATGGCTAGGTGAAATGAATATATTCTACTTGTAATATGTAAAAAATGAATTTGCAAAAAAACCAAATAGTCAAAGGAAATTATGAGAAGGAAAAAGAAAGGTAGATTTGTATGACAACATTTTTGAATATATTATGTATCAGTAATCAAAACAACATGGTACCAGTTAGGAATAAGAAAAGGACATGGATATAAAAGGTCACTGAACCAAAATCAAACATGTAAGAATAATGACAATAATAAGAAAAATGTATAAGACTATTCCATGATCAGAAAAACTGATGTTTATAAAATAAAACATTCAATAAAAAACACATCAGGTAGAGAAGACAAAAATTTTTTTTAAAAAATGTTTAGTCAGGTTATCAAGTCACCTAAACTATGATTACAAGTGTGCCACTGTCCTAAATTGTGACAAAGAAACCAAGAAATTAAGGGAAAATATTTGCAAAATACATTTGGATAAAAATCTGACACCTAAATTTATAGTGTTATGATTCATTAACCCAAAAGACAAAAAAATGGTCAAAGGAACCGAACAGGCAATTCTCAGAAGAAAACAAATCAATAACCACATGAATATGCTCAAACTCTAGCAAAAGGAATGTAATTTAAGCACTAGGATGTTCTTCTACTATTCATAGGGAGAAGTTAGTGAAAATATAGAATCCAAAGATGGTGGGGACTGGGGTAAACAGATTTACTATTCCCTGGTTGCGAGAAATTTTTTTTTGAATGTGATACGAGGTTATTCATAGCAAAATGAGAAATAACTCATTCCTTCTACAGCTCTAACATCATACATTTTTACTGACTGCAATACATAAATAGCAAATCACATAAAAAAAAAACAGAAAAGTTTAGACAGGACAAGGAAGAGAGGAAGAATGTACCTTTTTTTAATGTATCTTTCTTAAAACCTATTGCAAGAATAGAAGTTTAAAGATTTCTTTAGATTTTTTTTATTTATTGACAGTAATTTTTTTTAAAACAAAGAATAAATGAATATTTATTATAAATGACAAAAATATATTAAGTACCCTCTCTTTTAGATGTCTTTGGAAAGTTTGGAGAAATTAGGAGTTAGTCCAATGTAGTAAACTTTAGATGGCAACATTACTCACACTACTTGTAATATGTAATATGGTATTGCATTAAACTTCTATACCAACATGCTGCTTTCACAGAACTTGATGAAAATAGAATACCCAAAATAGGACATTATTGTCTCAAAAATGATTTCTCTGGAAGTGAGGGATACTTGAAACATGTCCAGATGCTAACACGTGCCCTTTAAATCTCTTTATCAAAGTTACCTATTTTCAAATAATATTAGAAAAGGAGAACAGAAAACTGAAATAGAGATGAAATAAACTGGTATTGGAGAAGATCAAAATTCATGATACACTGAGGAAAGAATATGACAAATATACTAGAAATTTTAATTATCTCAAATTATAAGAACTGGGAAAGAATGGAATGCTGTAGTTAACTTTGCTTCAAAATTCTCAAGTATTCAACCAAGAGAGAAATCACAGGCAGAAAAATGCAAGTTGTCAGAAAAGAAACTATTAAGATTGCTTGCCATCTTGGGGATGAAAGAAATCTGAACCTCAATCTTATGAAAAAGGTTGTTGAAAGCCATCTTTACATATAATTGAAAAAATATTGCTTACCAAAAAAAGGACGAGATTTGCCACACATATTTGAGTCTGTGATCTGAAATCAGTACTTTTAAATGGTCAAAGGACATTAATGAACAATCTGAGAAGGAAAAGTATTGAATTTTCATACAAAGAAAAATACACAGACAAGAGCTTCTCTTCTCTAAGAGAGCCCAATCTGGGGGCTAGGGGGATTTTAAATTGGTTTTGAGGAAAGGCTCATGGGAGAGGAAAAAACAAAGGTAAATCAGGAAATAACTGGCACATAATTGAATGAAATGAAATGACCTAAGCAAAGCTCAAAGAGTCAGCCTGTCCACAGGTAAATTTGTATGGAATCTCTGTTTTTTAAGTAAATAATAGCATATTAGAAGTAAATGAATCTATGTAGTTACATAACAGCAAATCATTTAAGAAATCAAGGGCTACTTTGTTACTGCTTTGTTAAAATTATAGAGATTTTTTGAAAAATCTTATTTTGTTGATCCTTAACTACTAATACTTCTATGGTACAGTTCTATAATACAATACTAAGTTAGTTGTAAGGCACCGAGTTAGATTTGAAGAGTGGAGCACCATCAGCTGGCGTTGTTTGACACAATGCTAACCTGAAGCACATGAAACCTTAGAAATAGAACATTGCAACAACAGAAAACACGGGGGCATTCACCTAGACATACATGTAACCTGTAATCAACTTTACCAAGTGCTAGATATGTCAGAGATTCAATGAACCAGATGGCTTCTCCCCCCTTTAGTTGTTTTTTCTTTCACAATATGACTAATATGGAAATATGTGAAACAAGATTGTCCATGTATAACCTATGTCATTTTTATGATCATAAGGACGTAGAAAAATATAAGATTCAAAAGCTTATATAAAAAGATGTTGAAAAACATGTTTTGCATGAAATTGAAAAAATAAAATTATATAACTTTAAAAATAGAATTAGGAGTCAAGGGCAATCCTATACTATTCATCAAGTAGAAGAATTATAAGAAACAACACAAATGGATTTTATCATGTGAGAATAAAGAGCTATCGTAAGCAAAATTTAAAACATCAAGGGGAAAAAGGCAAGCAAATGTTTGGGGTTAGGGAGGGAGTATATCTTGGGAACAAAGAAAATTTCTTATCCAAATGTAAAATATTCATTTTTCAAATAATTAGGATACATTCATTTTTTTTTTTTGCAAGACAAATGGGGTTAAGTGGCTTGCCCAAGGCCACACAGCTAGGCAGCTAGGTAATTATGAAGTGTCTGAGACCGGATTTGAACCCAGGTACTCCTGACTCCAGGGCCGGTGCTCTATCCACTGCGCCACCTAGCCACCCCATGCCACCTAGCCGCCCCCATTCATTCTTAATAGAAATACAAATAACCTCATGGAAGTCTTTAAACAAATGCAAACTAGAAAAACTGCCTTAATATTCTCATAGTCCAACTGGCCAAGATTGTGAAAGACATCATTCAGTTCTGGTAGAGCTGTGGCAAAATGGACACACTGCACTGGCACTGGGGCAGCTGGAAAGTGGCATGATCCCCTCAATGCAATATGGTCCCATACAATAAAGAGCTGCCACACTTCTAATGCCTGATTCCACTCCTAGGGCTATGCTTCAAGCAAATATTTTAGCAGGAATAAGATTATTCCAAACAACAAAAATCTAGAAATCCCCATGTCTAACAAGTGAAGAGTGGCTGAACAGAATTAATGACTGGACAATAGCTGAACTCAATCATAAACAATCTATTTGGAAAAAATAACAAAATATGAAACTAAAAGGATTATCACATTGACCATAATTATATATATCTATGTTCAAGAGACAATTGTTATGACTATTTAAAGAATACAAATCTTGGGGTTTTTTAAATTTTGAAAACTGCCAACTGCCCAATACATTATAGTATATAAACCAATGGTTGTCATTTGAAGCCTGGGAAAGGTCACTACCTCCTGGACAGTGGGACAGGGGAGAGAATAGAAGATGTGAATGGAGGAGACAAAAACCATTTCAAAGTTACATAAAAAGCATATGGGAGGTAGGCATCTGGTTTGGTACAAAGTCTTAGGAGGAAGAAGGTTATCAACAGCTGGGCTCAGTACAGGGCAGGGGCAGGTTGTGAGCCTGTTGATACAGTTCAAGGGAACCAATATGTTCGGTAACCACACACCACAAAGAAAAACGGCATCTACGTGTTCAGCAATAAATGATGCTTTCCAATGTATTTAGAACCATGCTTAGAAGGGACATGTGAATTCTTTTTTTTTTTTTAAATAAAGGTGCTGAAAAATTTCAAATCAACAAATTCTGAAATAAGCACTGAAATACAACTCTGAAAATGACCACCAGGATCATAGAAACCAAGCCATACTACCAAAGGGTTATTATGCTCTATCACCAGGTGAAAACTACTAATAATAGCAGTTAGTAGTTTTGGAAAAATGGAATGTAAAGTATACACAAAAAATAGTCAACATTTCTATATGCAGTCTCTGGAAGAAAGCATTTTAAAACTGGTTTGTTTCAATGGAAAGGTATTAAGAACTAGTACTCCAGTCTAAAACCTGGACGTGAATGTGAAGAGCTATGAATAAAGAGAGAATTAAACTGAAAACATAAAAGAGTCCTTTCATCATATGGAATGGATTAGGATATTGTTCACAGGGAGGCAACCCTTTCCATCTTGGAGGACGGTATTAGAAGAAATTGAGTAAAATTGTCTTAAGTGACCATTGTTCTCTTGTAGATGGAGTAGAAGAGAAACTCAAAATTGGATTTTTTTTTTTTATCTCTGGTTTATGCTGTTCTATAGTTCAAAGGTCCTAGAAATGTCATCTCAGACTGTCTTGGTATAGAAGACTATATTGTATATGAGAGTATTTCTCTAAGATAGAAATGTTTGGATATATACACACACATATTATATAATTACAATTTAGAAAAAGAATTAAAGCAGATAAGGAAACAATGCACATGACTGAAATCAGCATTTTAAAAAGCACACTAATTCATCATTTTGTTGTTATACTAAAACTTAGCATCCCGGGACTATCTCTGATAACAAAACTATAGAAATGCTCGATAAAAGAGAAGAAAAATCTACCATCAACAATGAAATTTGGTGGGTTTTTGTATATTTGTTGTTCAAGTTTACCTATCACTTAGAATACATTAATTGAATCATACCAATGACTGTTCCTGGTTGAAGCCCAAGAAAGGCCAAGAAACAAACACATCAAAGAGAAACACAGGTAAACACACAGACATACACATGTTACAGAAAAGACATATAGGCTTTTGGAGCAGTAAATGGATTTGTCTTCTAAAGGGGTAGGGTTCTTTCAGGATCATCCCTTGGGATTCAGTTCCCACAATTCTATGCATCTATGGTTTTTAGAGTCCAATGTTGGGGCAATCAAAGCTTGGATTAGACTTTAGTGTGGTCTATATACCACCTCCTCAAAACACAAAAGAAAAACTAATCTAAACTGTAAGTAATCTTAGCAAAAACAGGATAAAACTACAAAACCAAACATTTTACAAAAATCTTTTCTTAAATAGATGTGTAGAAATATCATTTTCAAAGACATAATAGATATTTGAGTTCGGTTATGAATGCACTTTAGATACATAAAGCCGATCATAGATCAACCAACTGGAGGAAGACAACATTGTAGGGAGGGCAAAACCATGCCTAGTTACATTCAATTTGCTTTTTCAGAGCCTGGGTGTCAAGGCTCCTTCACAGACCATTCCTGATGGGTAGCAGGTTCTGCTGAGTTTGAGTACTTCCTCAAGCAACTATGGGACGTGGGATCTTGGGCAAGTCAGTGACTCTAAGGGTGCTTTTCTTTTCAAAAATACAGATCCTAGGATTTGTCTCTCAACACATTCAATTTTGATCAGTGTATAGCATGGAAACAATGTAAAGATGACCAGACTGCCTTCTGTGGGAGGAGAAAATGTGTAAAATTCAAAACCTTACCAAAAAAATGATCAATAGAAATTATTACTGTACATAATTAAAAAACAAGTAAAATATTTACATAATAAAAAACCAGATCCTGTCACCTACCTTCAGAGATTATAAAGAGGAACAAATCAAACAGCTTGTGTATCGCTCTTTGCAACCTTAAAAGTGCTGTATAAGTTTAGCTATTATGATTACTAATAAACAACATTTATACACCAAATGGAAATGTTCATGAGGGAGAAGGGGGAATCTAATACAACTAGATCTCAAAATATATTCTAAAGAAAGAATCAAAACCACATAATAGACATTTGTATCAACAGATCAGAGAAAATCACCTAAGTGGTGCCAAAATATTAAACTGAAAATGCTAGTATTTCACAGGGAGATAGAGTCAAACACTGGGGAAGGGATCCATTATTCAATATACAGAAAACTGGAGAGCCAAAAGCGGCAGTCAGACATCAATACCACAACACCTGCCTCAGTGGGTTGCAAATGCAGGTCACCTATTTTAAAGCTATATCTTAAAATATTAGGACCTGATAGAATGCTATATCATAGTTATATGCCGGGGAGAAATTCTTAGCAAATCAGGATAATCTAAATTTGATGAAATTTTTTTAATGTGGAAAGAAGTGAAATATTAAATTCATAATGACCATGATTATACAAACTATAAACATTAAGGGAAAAATACACAAATGTTTGGAAGATTATGATCGTTATGGCTTTTTAGAGGAAAAAAATTTGTCATACATAAAAAAAGCTTGGTTTTGTTGTTTAGTTCTAAGTTCTTATATTCTAAAATTAGCAACCTCTAAGTTTACTGCAGAACTGAAAATCCAATTACTAGTACTTGAAGCTCGGGAAAGGTCAGTGCAGAATAAAATGGTGGATCAGGGAAGATGCCACTAGCAAGCAGTATTTGACATGGGCTTTAAAGAGTTTTGAGGGAAGAATTTCACAGACATTTGGGGGGGGGCAGGTGCTAGGGAGAAGGTTGAAGGGTTAGATCCATGGAGATCATCAGAATAACACCTTATAAATATCAAATACAAGCCTAACCCTTCCCTGTATTACTCCTGGCAAAGTTTTCAAAAGAGGCAGGAGGAGGGTGGGGGTTGGCAGGGAGAAAAGTTGGGCAAAAACAGAATAAACAATGTTTATTTGAAACATAACTTTTGACAGAGAGAAACAGATGGGGTACAAGGCCGAGAGGAGAGTCACGATCAGCTGGGGCTATGAGGGCTAATATATACATATCAAACTGAGTGGGGGGGACTCAACATCAAGACAATATCTTGAAATCTTGGGGTCCTCAAGTAGGGGAATTGCGGGGATGTACCACAGCCCTATTAGGCTGTACATACACACATACACACACACACACACAAACAGAATCAGAGGGCAGCAAACTCACTTTCCTCCTCCTTCCTAGCAACACTCAGAGGAAGAGCTGAGGTAAATGAGTTTCATGGGATTCAATTCCAACACCGTTAAGCATTTCCTATTCACAGATCCTTAAACTGACTAATTTGGGGAAAATAAAGAAAAAGTGAGATTGCAGTCAATCCCCCATTACAACCATGACTACTAATACCATAACACAAAGAGATAAAAAAGCAACTCATCAAAACACAGTACTAAGTAGATTTAGCAAAAACAGGATGCCAGGAAGCCCATAAGACTGTCAACATCCCTATAGCATTCTCTAAGTAAAAACAGCAGGAAGAAAAAACTAATCAAAGACCATTTACAACAATAGAATCTGTTAACTTATTTGGGAATTCATCAAAAAACATGTATGCCTTCAGTCAATAATTAAACTAGACAGAGTTAATGTACATGATTACCAAAAGAGTTCATTGAATTTTGCTGCCTTCAAACCAAAAAATACTCTAAAGGACTAATCAAAACTAATATTAAATAATATACATGTATTATGACTACAGAGTTATATTAGATAAAAATAAGAAATGAGCTGTAAATCAAATGAAATAACCCTATATCAACTAAATGCATGATTTTAATGACCAAAACTATCAAAACACCAGGGAAAGGATACATTATCTTACAGACTGGAGAGATCTCACAGTATACATTCCAAAACAAGTTATCTAAATGTTTTTAATGACTGAAATATCTAATGATCAAACTGGCAAAGATAACAATAAAAGACACACTGGTAGTAGAGCTATGATAAGAGACTCATCATGCTGCTGCTGGAGGAATTTCCTCAGTGAAACACAGATCATACAATGAAAAATGCAAGGTTACTTAGACCTTTTTACCACATGGACTGGTCTCATTCAGCTATGCAAGGCAGCATTATCTATAAGAAACCCCTGGAAATCCACATGTCTAACCAATGGGGAGAAGTCAAAACAATTGGAATACGATGGAACATTGTTGTACCATAAGAAATAACAGTCATGAATAAAACACGAGAAGATAATTAAATACTGTAGAACCAAAATAATACTCACATAGACCACAGTTTTATATTTAAACTACAAATGCTAAGGGAGATGGAGGGAAAGATAATGCTTATTAAAGAGAATTTTAAAATTATAATTAATGGGTTTTTTTTATAAACCTTTTGTTTTATAGCCTAAAATTGCTGGCATATGTTATACAGCTAAAAAACGTTTTGCTTCTCAAGGCCCAAGAAAGGTCATTGCTGAATAAATGGAAGTAACTGCTTTAACAAGTTTGGAGGATTCTAATTCCTGAGTATGGAGGGAGAGTGGAGAAATGGCTCAGGGAGAAGACAAATCAATGGCAACTCGAAGGTAAACCTAATAATCTAATAATAATAGTCAATAATAGTAAACCTAATAATCTAAAGACATTATAAGGGAAGTTACAAGAAACCAGGTACTCTGGGTAGCAGGTGAGCTGGGGTTAGGAGTTGGAACACATACATATAAAGGTTGAAGACTCAGGGGTTGAAAAGCACACAATATGGGAGACTCAGATAACGGGTTGAGGGGACATGTGGGCAGTCACATGTACATACACACCTAACAAAAGTTTGCCTGGAATTCAGAACAGTAAATGGATTATGATCTCATCTAACAGAGAGAGCACCCTCGGAACAATACTATGGAGAATAGGGTTCCTTCAGAGAAATAAGGACACATGATCTTCCAAAGGGATAGAGTCTTTATGGTCATCTTTGGCATCTATGGGGTGTATCTATGGGTGGGCAGCTCTAGTACTGAGAGCAAATCAAAACAAGGATTAGGTTCCATTCATGGTCTGTGGGACAACGGTGACTAATAGATCATATTAGTAAAAAGACAATGACAAAATGGATTTGTCAAGAGAAACAAGATGAATATGAAACTATAAATCATTCTTTTAAAAATACTGTTCTTGACCAAAAAAGAAATTGATGAAGATACCATTTATGATAACTGAATACACACTTCACCCACCAAGACACAATAGGTTATATAATTCAAACTCAAGTCTTTGGGTAACTTTTTTTTTTTTAAAGAACCATAGCAAGACATTGGTGATATTAAAGTGGATTCAAAAGAATATTTGCAGGGGCCAGATTCATAATGACCTCATATACCAGGAAAAAATACAAATATTTAGGAGATAATATTTTTTAGAGAAATTGATGGAAATACCATTTATGACACAATTCACAATTCACCTAAGACACGATGGGCTTATATAATTCAAACTAAGTCTTTGGATAATTTTTTTAAAAGAACTATGACAAAACATTAATGACATTAAAAGCAGATCCAAAAGAATATTCACATGGGCCAGAAGTCTAATTATTACATATACCTGGAAAAAATACAAATATTCAGGAGATACTGCTTGTTTTTTAAGAGAATACAAATATACTTTAAATAGAGATTATAAAACTCTCCTTTTACAGTTGATTTTATATTGCATTCTTAGTCCCTAAATTACTTCCCAGACCAAGGCAGCAGGGTGGGTGGAGTCAGTGAAGTCTGGAGTTTGAATCCTGACTGAAATTTACTAGCACGATAGTAAGTCCCTTAAATCTCTCAAGGCTTCAATTTCCACAACCATGAAACAGGGAAAATAAGGATCAAAGGAAAAACCTTAAGTAAAACTCCTTAAGAACCTTAAAGGTTATCCAGAAGCTATCATCATCATCATTAACAACATTATTCACACTGAGAAAGGAAGCTAAATTAGGAGGAAAAGGAGGCTGAGGATACAACTTGATCTCAAAATCTAAAGCAGTAATAATGAAAACCAATCAGTATTCATGAAAAGATGATGTCACCCTAGGTAGAGACAAAAAGAAAAATTTAGTAGCCCAAAGCCTTGGGGAAGGTATATGTCCTGTCACCTCATCTCTGGGGAGCAACTCCCAATTAACCTAATTACTTCTTAAACTATCCTTAGAAATAAGTAGATAATGGAATTTTACATCACAATAACACAGGTGGAACTTCCTTAGTTATTCAGCTAATAAAACAATTACAGGAGAAAATAAATTGGCTTATTATAAAAGACCAGCATCATTTTAAGAGTAATATTCCCCAAAAGATCTCAGAGTCAAAAGATATAAATATGTAGATTCAAAATACAAATTATTAACTTCAGGAAAGCATTCCAACCATTGGAAGAATTGGGACCATTTCAAATTCTGCAACCTCTGAAAGTTTTAGAACATGTATAGGAGAGGAAGGACCTTGCCAGTATGGAAAGCTACCTAGCAGCAAAACCAGGGGAACCCTGAAGTTTCAGGACTAGGAAATGGTCCAACAAGCTATACTACCAGAATGAAATGGAACTGGTATTCTAAAAGAATCGATACAAATTTTAAAGTTAAAAAAAAAACCCCTGAAGATTATTCACATTAGCCAAAATCGTATAAACTATAAATACCATACTACAAACATCTATACAATCAATCAATATTGCTTTAGCATAAATAAACTGAATTTGCTTTTGTGATTTTTTTCCTGCAATATTTTTTAGCAACTAGACAGTTGACTATACTATAAACAAAGGCTGCCACTTGAGGTCCAAGAAAGGTCCCAGTGTCCCAGTGGTGTTTGGGGCAGGGCTGCAGGAGGCAGTGACCCAGCTGTGTTTTAGAGCTTGGGAAGGAATTCCAAGTTGAGCACTTAGAAGTTAGGCCCAGGAGAACGAGGCCCACAGTCAATGATAACCTTTAATTATCAAGGGGAAATATGAATATTGTCCCCTTCGATTCAAGAGCTCTCTCTCCACAGACACCCTGGGACAGTGGGATGGATGGCCTCTTCTTGGCCACTCAAGTCCACAAACACTTGACCTCTCAGGTCAAGCATAAAGACCAAAGTTTACCATCGATACAGATCAGAGGGGGATGAGACACAAAAGACTCAAATCCAACATCTTTCAAGATGTGTGAAAGGGAGGAACCAGAAGCTAGGTCAAGTCTAAGAGGGAAGTCCTGGTCATGGGGGGGGGGGGCGGAGCTATGAAGAACAGGGTGGCATTTGAGGTGTGGGTGGGGAGAGGAAGGTAAAGAACAAAGGACTGAAATCCTGCATATGGAAGATGCCAACAGTCAGTCAGTCTAGAAGCTGGAAAGGGAAAATGGCACCTGAAAGAAGCTGGGGCAAACAAACAAAAGCAATAAGAGGAATATAGCGGCCCCCTGCACTCACAGCAACACCATGAAGACGGTCTCCTCAGAGAAGGAAGGAAAATAATTTGATCTCCTTGAGGTATTCCAAAGGGAAGAACCTTTATGGTCATCTCAGGAGATTCCAACAGGGGCAGCTTCCTCTATACCATGGTCATCCCATAGGATGAAACTCCACTATCATGAAGCACCTATCTTGCAGGTGTCTGGCTAAGAACTTGGCAAGAGAAGGGGAAAAACTAAGATTAAGAGCTGGCCTCTATCACCATGATACCCTACCATGGACTAAGAACCAAAGTCCTATTAATACCAAAGTAAAATGTGCCAGACACAGGAGTAAGCAGCAAAAACAGGATACTGGGTAACCCATAACAATAGTCAACATTTCTGTGTCATTCTCTAACAAAATCACAATTCACAGAAAGAACATTGAAAACAGCATGGTACTTGGGCCTTCACCTCCCAAGACACACATTGGACCTATACACTCAACTCTTATCACAATTTTCAAAGAAATAATTAAGTTGGACATAGTGTCAATACAACACATGGTACCCAAATAATTCATTTGTTGAATAATGAAATAAATTTATAAATAAAATAAAATTTAAACAATAAATGAGGTGAAATAAGGAGAGAACTTAAGGGATATCTATGCAACTAGATCTCAAAATTACTCAAACAGTAAAGAAATCTACATATAAACAGGAAAAGATTGATGAACCAAAATCAAGAAAACTTAGATAGAACCAAATCAATACAGCATTTGATAGAATAAAAAAAATACTAAAGCACCAGAAGGGTTACACGATCAGAGAGGGAAAACCACAGGTTTTTTTGTGATAAAGTGCAATTAGTTGTACCTTACAACATATAGTCCAATAAAATCACAAGTATAAGTGATGTAAATATTTTAAACCATCATAAAGAATTTAATAGAATATTATTCAGAATACCATCCAGAAATGTAGGAAATTAAAACCTATTTAAGGCAATTAACTATGGGAGACAAAAGATGAATCTAGATAAGGCAACTTTTAAAAATATAACAGAAATACAAAATTCCAAGGAAAAAAGATAAACAGATAGGAGGGAGGGTATGAATTTTACAAGATTTAATGTCTATCATCCAAAATATAAAGAACCACAATATTGTCACCAAGTGACAAATGGTCAACAGACAAAATACACATTTCTCAAAAAATGTCAATCTAAATGGAAATGTTCAAACTAGTGAGAGAACCAAAGACAAGAATTCGGATAATCCAATCAAACAGGCCAAGATGGGCAAGTCCACAGCCAATACTGGGAAAACAGAGGTAAAACAGCCCCATTGGGCTGTAGCTGGGAATAGCTCTACTTTTTCTCAATGAAAAGGAGATTACACGATCAAGAGCTACAATGCTCCTTGGACTTTTTTACTGTAGGGATTCACCTACATCCTCTGCTGTGCAGAAATGTTAATAGAGGGGAAAAAAGACCTCGCTGTAGATGGTATGCATTGTATTATCATCAATAAAGAAAACTCGAGAAACCAAGGCACCCAATGGAGAATGGCTGAACCAGATGTGGATCAAGGTGTGACAGGGTCCAGGATGACTAAACTCCTGTCAAGAGTGTGGTGGCTGGGCCAGGATGCCCCCATAGCTATCATGGCAAATAAGAATACAGGAAATGAAAATAAAGCAGAACCAAAATAATAAATGCAAAAGGGTTTGGGAAAACTCAAGGTACAGGAGAGAACGATTCTAACTGCTGGCGAAAGTTCACTAAAACCTGCCATCAAGGTTCTAGACCTCAAAGCTCTTTTCCTCCGTAACAAACCCGGGAGACCCAAGTTTCAGTGCTGCTTCAGATCTCTACTAGCTGTGTGACTCTGGGAGATCATCAGCTTCTTCATTTGTAAACTGGGGAAGAACGGTGCCTTTCTCCTAAGGATCCTCACAAGGAAAATACTTTACAAACTTGATAAATGCTACTAGAATGAAATAAAATCTGTACAACAAAGTAAGAGGAAATGAGTTATATTTATTAAGTTAGATTGCAAAATAGTCTAATAAAACTCTAAGGTCAATGAAACAGGTTGTCAAATGGAAACAGGCCTATACAGGGCCGTTTGAGAAACTCAGTATCACAAAGCATATGGGAAGGGATGCATTATTAGACAGGAAAACTCAACAGTAATTGCATATGGAAAAACTCACATTATGTGTCCAATTAAGCTACAAGCCTCTAAGTGATCTCAATCATAATTATACAGGTGGGAAATCCTTACCTACTCAGAACAAATAGCACTATTATGAAGACTAAGTAAATATGCTTTATCTTAAGTCTGGCATCCAAAACAAAGAATTTATACATGATCATTTTTCAAAAGATAAAAACAGGCAGAGGATTTAAAGATGCCATTTCCAAAATGACAATCAGGACCTAGACAAAAGCATTCAATCAAGTCAGAGTAATGCCAACTGGATAAACACTGGACAATGGCACAACACACCAAACAGCTGAGGATCCCCACAAGTATGTGATGTGATAAGTACAGAACTAGGGGAAATGAAAATAAAGCAGAACAGAAAGAATGCAAACTCTAGGGGAAAAAACAACCAAAGGCAATAACGATACTTCCTCACATGGGAAGGATTAAGGTTAGAAAGGAGACAGTGGATAGGGTTGTCTTTAGGTTCAATTCCTACTAAACCTGGGCTCTTTGCCCAGGGATACTGACCTTCCTGAAGTCCTTCACACCAGCTCCTGCACCTCCCAGTTCTGGCCATTTTAACTATCCATCTCCTATGCTTCCACCTCACTGACTCTCCAGTCTAGATCTTGTGTCTTACCAAAAGGCAAGGAAAATCTTGCCTCTTTATATCTCTAGAGCTTAGCTCAGGGCCTTACAAGCAGTAGTTGTTGAAATAAATACTGATAACTTCTTGACGGATAAATAATAAGTGAAATATTTACAACAGAACGCACAGAATATTTGGACTTGCAGAGAAATCAATTGAATAGTGACTGTCAATACGCACAGCTAGATTCAACCTGATGACAAAAATATTAAGACCAAAATTGGTTCATCGATTTTGCATCATTATACTGAGTCTCTGTAACCAGACTACCTTACTGAATTTAAATAAAATTTGTGTAACATATGAAAAAGGAAATCATGGAGAGAAGGGAGACTTAGGGCAGATAGAGCACCAGCCCTGGAGTCAGGAGGACCTGAATTCAAATCCAGACTCAGACACTTCATAATTGCTTGGCTGTGTGACCTTGGGCAAGTCACTTAACCCCACTGCCTTGCAAAAACCAACAAGAAAAAAAATGAAAAAAGAGAGAGAAGGGAGACTTAAAGCAGTGATCTAACTACTCAACATTAGTCATAAAAATGAAAATATCTGTGAACACTTAAGTGACCTTCAAGTAGAATTGAATCTCTATATGACAACAAAGGTCTTCTATTACTCAATAAAGGTAAACTGATGGCAGTATTTGGGGTGGGAGAGGACAGACAAGAGCACATGCTCTATTTCAAATGAGGAGATAATAGATTACTGGACCTATCCCATTGAGTTAGGAAAATTTTCAGCTGGAAATTACAGGAAATAAAGTAAATGATTGCATAAGAAGTTTTGAATAAGAAAACACAAAACTCTACAATAAAAAGGGCAGGAGAAATAAGCAAAAAAGAAAAAGAAGCAACACATCTACCAGCTCAAAGATGACTCCATAGAACAAAGGTTTCTCATGGAGCCAACAAGGAAGCCAGGACAGATGTTGGGCCTAGATCATCCACATGGCTAGCCAAGGATGGTAACCAGGTTTTTGCTAGTTGTTCCCACCAAGGAGTGTTTGGGAATGACAGTGATGGACAAAAGGCTGCAAATAAAACTACATAGACACACGGCTATAAATCCTTTAACTGTAAAAGGCTCAGCTACTCATGTTAACAATGACACGGATTAAAGTAGGATTTTTCCTACAATATGTTTGTTTTGCATGACTTCCTCTCTCTATATATAATATTTTCTGCTTTCTCATTGGGATGGAAAAATGAAAAGGACCCAAAACTGAAAATAAATTGGAAGAAAAATGGAAAGAGCCTTATGCTTTCTACCAAACACGTGCTCTATGTAGCTCACAATCAGACAAGAGGCACAAAATGTAAGAATGAGGCAGTGATGATTAAGTTGGGGGAGATTAGAAAAAACAGGAGACAAGGCAGTGAAGGGATGGGAGGAAGGATGGATGACCAAGCAGGCACAACTAGGCATGGCAGCTTCCTCCCCAGGAGCTTCAGGAGAGGAAGCTACCCCTTGAGACCATGAGCACACAATAGACTACAGGATAAGTTAGAGAAGGGTAGCCTGAGTCTCAAACAAAGGTGAGCTGATGAGAACCTCCCAGATACAAGGCCTGCCTTCCCTGTGGACCAGAGTCCTTCAGTCTCTTATCCAGCTCCCAAAACACCTCTTGGGAGGGAACAAAAGCAGAAAGGCCTTGACCCAGCTTAGTCCAGGGTCTTAGCAGATCAAACAAGAAAGGCAGCTCCTGACAGGAGCCTGTGAGGACTTCTACACCTCAATCTCTAGCTGTTCCTTCACAGGTCTCTACAAGTGGACTGATGGGTGGTTCAGAAGCTAATGACTCCTCAGCCTCAAGTCTTTACCAACAGTGCCAAGTATAGGAGAAAGCCATATGAAACCCCAGAGGACACGAGGGCACACCGACAAGAGCAAATTTCTCTGACCCAACACCCTGGTTACTTAGAGCTCCCGGGAAGCAAGCTCTTGGGGTGGCTCTATGGCAAAGCAGCCTGGGAGGGAAACAGGCCTGTTCAGCACTAAGCTGGGATGGAAGAATACGCAGTGGGGACCAGCCAGCCACAAAGCAGTTCAGGAAGAACAGGTAAACCACAGGTTTATTTATGACAACCAGACTGAGGTTTAACAAGAAGGATCCCAAGCCCTTTCCTGGACTGGGCCTACACAAGCTCTCTAAACTAGCATTCAGCAAGATTAAGAATCTTGTGCTAACTTAAATTTTCTTCCAAATAGCAACATGTTAAGTCCCTGTAGCACATGACACCAGTGGGATTATTTCTTAATACAGGTTTGCTTAGACAAGTCACTTAAACCCCATTGCCCAATAAAAACAATTTTTAAATGGGAAGGGCGGAATCAGATATAATTGACATGGGAGCCCTTGAAAAGGCTTCCAGTCCCCGAAGGACACCATTTGTCCTCACTGCTTGGCTAGTTTACCAAGGCCAGGAACCTTTGCTCCACTCCCAATTTTCCCACCTGACATTGTTTCTGAACCATTATCACTTGTATTATTTTTTTAACCCATCAGCTCTTTTGCATTATTTTCTGAATTATTCAAAGTAAACTCAAGATTATTGGTTTCTGACAGCTCCCCACCTAGTACAGAGGCAGAAAGGCAATTTCAGAATTTCACTTTATCACAGGATCCAGCATCATAGTAATATCATATCAGTGAAACCAGGGATAAATATTGGCTCACCTGAAAACTCCAGTCTGGCACTAAGGAAGAAAAAACAATTTAGAGCTTACTTACTTGTATTCTGGGGACATCTGGACTTGCTCTAGATATAACGGGTGGGTGAGATTAGGTCTTATTTTGACCTAAGGTAAAACCCTTGGAGAGCATGTACCCCTAACCACTCCCCAAACCAGTTGGTTCATTACTCAGATTCAAATTCAATCTTTACCTTTGGATGGGGAGTCAAAAGTTTCAGAACATCTATAGCCCTTAGCTTCAGTTTTAGGCTATTTTGATAAGCAACCAATACATATTTACCATTTAGATAATAAAATTTTAACTCCAATAGTAAGTATCCTGATGCAATTAATAGCATCTAAAATAGTACAGGGGCTTCAGGTCTTGACAGCTTTGTTGCTAAGACCCGAGCCTGGGTTCTCTCCCCCAAGAGGCCAAAAGGCTGTAGCTATCAGATTCACATATCCCCAAGTGCAAAAGAATCATTGAGAGAAGATGGCACCAAACCAGAAAGGAAGCTAAGAAGTTGTTCACAACTCCTCAAATTCCCCTAACATTCCACATTTCAGATCTGTTACCACCCTGAGTTTGGCACCCAGAAGTCTCAAGTAACCCCAGTCCTAGAGAGGAATATTTATTTTCTATAGAGTGTTATGAGATCATCCTGCTCCTGAGACGAACTCAAGCAAAAGCTCAGATCAAACCAAAATCATCCATTCCGATGCCCCAAGGCAGAAATGCTACTGTATTGGTTCAATTCACTGCTGCCCATGTATCCTTTGAGGATGTTTTCACATTATCAGGTACCAGTAAGTAAAATTCCCACCTGTCCCATTAATTCATTTGCATCAGAAACACTTGGAAGTATTAGAAATACAAGGCTCATAGCCTCTCTGAAGCAGTTCTTTAAAGACCCTTATAAACACAAAGAGGAATACAACCAAGCAAGTTTGACACAACTCCACCAGGTAACCCAGCTCACCAAGTACATATGGGTTAGGTCATTAAAAGAAGTACAATCTCTTCACAATATTGTATTATTAAAAAAGCAAAAAAAAATACCATATTCCGCATCCCAACTGATCCGACAATTAACAGTAAGTAGCACTCATACAGGTACAAAGATGTGAGAAATACAATAGCAACATGACAAATTAAATTTTTATTTGTGCTGTTTAAAGGAGAAAAATGTTACCCAGTTACAAGAGACCCCCAGTTCAAATCAAGATACAATAACCTAGACTTATACATTTCTAATACTTTCTACCTTGTCAAGTAAACTAAGAAAACTTCCTGTTTAGTTTATTTGTATCATGCACCAATTCTCAAATTCACCTAAAGACTTGCCAAGTCACAAAATGAAAAGATGGCATTAGATGAAAGGCAAACTTGGACCATCAGGGCTTACTGGCCTATGATCCTTCAAAGCTGTTTTGGCAAAGGAACAAGATACAAAGTAACTAATGTTCTAAGCAGTAAGTTAGAGAACACTTTAAAAAAAAGCAAACTTATAAAAGCAACTAAGGACAATGTAGTCCCCCATTTCCTCCTTAGAATTCTAAGTTAAATCTATTTCACAGTTTTCCAGACCTTAGTTACAAGTCATCCAGTCCAACAGTCCAAAAAGCACATCCCTTTGTTCCCCCCAAATTCACAGGACAAGGAGTTGATGATACTTTATTGAGATTTACAATGACCCATGGAGTTAAGTTCATACATACACACCATATCCTTGCCTTCCCAATGAATGGCCATTAAAACCCCAGGCATCCTAGAGAAAAATTCTTGGTTCTTAAAACCTTTTGTAAAAGCCATTTTTGTCACCTGTTTGCCATGAAACTTTAAGTAGAGAAAGTCCACCTTCCTAATTTCTAAGTCATTCTTTGTTGCCAATGAGTTAAACCCTTTATACGGCTGGTCTAAGAAAATTGTACTGTTACTTATCAAAGCCCAAGATGAACCCTTTTCCTATGTTCACAACTGCCCGGATAGGCCTCACTTGCCAAAGCAAGTTCTCTGATGGCCCCAAAGGCATTTCTATCTCGCATCCATTACCAACTAAGTTTTTTGCTTTAGATTTGTTTTTTTTTAGGTTTTTGCAAGGCAAATGGGGTTAAGTAGCTTGCCCAAGGCCACACAGATAGGCAATTACTAAGTGTCTGAGACCAGATTTGAACCCAGGTAACTCCTGACTCCAAGGTCGGTGCTTTATCCACTACGCCATCTAGCCGCCCCTGCTTTAGATTTCTTTCTGGCTGCATCAGGTCTAGTTCATTTGTGGTGCTTCTAGCAACCTCCCCCCTCCTCTCCCAACATCCACTGGGCTCCACCCTAACCCTGCCCTCCCATGTTTATCTCCCAAACCCAGCCTAGAAGTTTGCCCTCCCCTCCCCAATAGAGGAATAAATACCCTGTCCCTTCCCCTCCCACTCAGATTTGGTCCATATTCCAACCCCCCCAAAGCAGCTAAGCAAGTCAAATACAATTAACTGACCAGCTTGCCCTTACTCATTAGGGTGACTGAGGTAATTACCTCCATTTAACACCCTTCTCTGTAGATCTTAAGACCCAAAGGGGCCAAGTTCCCCATGAAGACTAATCCAACCTCAGGATTCTTGTGCCCACCCACTTCTATTGTCTAGACCCTCTCTTCCGAACTGCCTGCCCAGTCCCCCCATGTAGATAATTCTTCTGTTCCACCGAACTGCATCAGCACAAAAACCACCGGCCACTCTAGTAATGAGGTCCGTCTCAAGTTCAGATTTTAGAGTTTGTAGCATCAAGACAAGTTTTACTGCTGTCTTCTTGCAGAAAGAGTTCCTTATCACCAAACTGGAATTAACTTCTGCGAAGAAGCCTCAAATTTGGAAGATGACACCTGACCAACCCAAGCCCCTCCCACCTCAGACACTTGAAAAAGCTCAGCAGGTCTGCCAGCCTCAAAAACCACATGGCAGAGGGCACCAAAAACTTCAGGGCAGCAAGCAGCCCACCCCCAGCAGATAATGCAGGGATGTGAGCTGGACTCCTTTCCTGAGGTGGCTCACTGACAGCTGAGGTCGAATTAAAAACACACCCATCTGAACATTTAAAAGGCCAGCAGCCTTAATTGCAGAACTTCCTGAAGGGGCTCTGCCAACATTAAGCTGCTGGAACTTTCTTTACAAGACAGGAGGCATCAACTACGAGGGCTCTGAAGACAAGGGAAGCTTGCTCCTTCGGCTCTCTCCCTGCTGAACTGCTTGCTAGGGACTCACATGGGACAAACCGCTCCATTTCTGATTGGTCCGGATGAACACTACAATCAATCATGTTCCAAAAGGCATTTACTTAACTGCAATACTCACTGAGGAATTTGCCACCCAAGCCCAAGATCAGCAAGTCAAATCGGGTTGGAGCCCCGCCCACTGCCCATATTGGGATCTGGGGTGGGGGAGGGTCTTCACTCTTAGGCTCCTGCCCCACCCAAGGGCTCAAAAGAGCTCTCCCTAGCGCTGCTGCCAAGCCTCTGGTTCAACCCATCCTGATGCCAGGGGGAACCAATCCAGAGGCACCGCTGAGGGCAGAGGATGGTTTACTTACGCCTCCCCCGAACCACAAAGACCTAGACACCCCAAACTTAGCGACTGACACCCTCGGGCAATAAAGGAGAAGCAGAGTAGAGGGAGCAGGCTGGGGCGCCCCTAAGGAGCCCTGGAAGAACCTGCAAGATAAAAGCCGTCAGACCGCGCCCCCCGGGCCGGCCCCGCAGCGGGCGGCCCCTAGGTCCTCCTCGGCGGGCGCACAGGGGCTGCTGGGGGGCGCCGCCCGGCCCCCCTCGCCCTTACCTACCACCCTGAGCCTGCAGGGCTAAGTCCTTTCCACCAGCGCTGTGCTCGCCAGCACAAGCTCCTGGGGTTTGCCAGTCTCGCACCCCAGGCCGCTCCACCAACCCTTTGCCTAGAAGAGAAAGTGACTGCTGGGATGAGCCGTTCCGACTCAGCGCCCCCTCCCCACGGCCTCCGGGCGCCCCCAGGCCGCTGAGCCGGCCAGCGGGTCCCGCCCGGGCCTACAGCCCAGGCCCCACGGGCCGGGGTCCCCCCGGGCCCCGCTTCCTCCCTCCATACAAACCGGGGCGCCCGTGTGGGAAGCGCCCTCTCCCTTCCCTCCTCCACCGGGCATGCCAGCAGCGGTGGCGGGGCTCGGCCCCCTCCCGCTGCCCGCGGCCTCCGCGCCTGCGCTCTCCTCCGCCCGCCCCTCTGAGCTCCCCCGCCAGCGGCCCTCGCTCCCGGCCCCGCCCCCGCCGGCTGCGGCCCACGCGCCTGCGCTGTCGCCCCCTGCGCTCTGGTCCGCGGCGCCCGCGGGGCCGCTTATATACGCTCCGGACGCGTCACTCGCTGCGCGCTCATCGGGACGATTCCTCCGCAGCCTCCTAAAAAGGAGTCCCTTTGTCCTCGCTTCCCCTTTGCCCACCCTCCAGTTCCTTCCCCCTAAGATTTTGAAATTCCAGATTCGGGGTTCGGGGGAGGGAGCCCCGCACCCCTCCACCGCACTGTGCCCCCGAAGACCTTGAAGTTTTGCGATACGAGACACAAAGGTTAAGGACGGTGACTAGAAATGTTTTTGAAGGGGAAGGGGCCTCAGGCCTCCGGGCAAACCTCGGGGAGCCCGCTTTTGTGTGGGGAGAGCCCCCCCCCCCCGAACCCCACTCTGACCTAGTTTCTCCACTTTCAAAACAAAGGGAGAAAGAAGAGCCGGCGCTGCCCAGGGCGCGGCCGGCGGACGGGTTCGTGCGGAGGGCCGCATCACGCGTAACTCGCCGCGGGCGGGGTGGGGGCGGGGAGGAAGATGCCCAGTCATCCCGGGCCGCGTGCAGAGAGGCGCGTGACTGCGGGCGGGGGCGGCAGCAGCTGCAGCCTCGTGATCTGCCCATTGACGTCACGCGGCCCGCTCCCCGGGGGCCAGGGCGGAGGCTCCGTGCGCGTGCGCAGAAAGCGCCCCATGCAGGCCTAGCGGGGGTGGGAGCCCGGGCGGAGGCTCCGTGCGCGTGCGCAGAAAGCGCCCCATGCAGGCCTAGCGGGGGTGGGAGCCCGGGCGGAGGCTCCGTGCGCGTGCGCAGAAAGCGCCCCATGCAGGCCTAGCGGGGGTGGGAGCCCGGGCGGAGGCTCCGTGCGCGTGCGCAGAAAGCGCCCCATGCAGGCCTAGTGGGGGTGGGAGCCCGGCAGAGTGGTGGGTTCGACAAAGAAGGCCGAGTCTGGGGTCGGAGCCGGAAACCGAGGAGGGCGGGGTCATCGCCCCGGGGAAAGGGCCCCCAGCTTGTCTGGTCCGGTGACCCTCATTGTACATGAAGGTAAACTGAGGCAGACAAGGTGAGGGTGCGCAGAAGGGTCAACTGAGCCTAAAGGCCCCAGCCAGTCCCACCTTCCAGAGGGGGCCTGAGCTCTCTGCCCAAGTTACTCCCTCTTAGCTCCAGGGCCCAAGACAAACCCCACACTTCCTGCTGGTGCCCCCATCCCTGCCCCTGCCAGAGAGCTAGCCTGCCCTGGATCAGGCTGGCCCTCCTATGAGGCCAGGCCCAGAGGGCTGTCAGCTAGTTTGGGAGTCTGTCTGAGGCCCGGCCTGGGCCCTGGGCCCTGGGACTGGGGGGGGGGGGGGCATGGCACAAGTGCCCTGTCACCAGTGCCCTGGCAGAACCAAGGCCTTCTCTGCCTCCCAGCCTCTGGGAACCCCCCCCCCCCCCAATCTTCCTGAAGCTTCTGCAGATGGTAGAAAGGAATGAAAATACATTTATGTAAAGCCTATCTGCCGGACCGCTCATGGGGGGGGCAGACCCTGAGCAAGGTGGGAGGGAGGGGAGGAATCAGCCCCTCCTCAAGCACCTTCTATAGCCTGGTACTCTTCTCAATATCTCCTTTCTTCAGTCCTTCCAAGAGGTAGGAACTGTTACCCCTGTTTTACAGTTGAAGAAACTGAGGCAAACAGGTAAACTGAGGTTCAGTCATTTTTTCAGTCATGTCTGACACTCCATGACCCCATTTGGGGTTATCTTGTGGTTTTGCTACTTCCTTCTCCAGCTCATTTTATAGCTGGGAAGCCAAGACAAGCAGGTTAGACTTGCCAGGGTGACAGAGCAGCTTGTTAGGGTCTAAGGGGAAGCCAGACACTGCAATGGATAGAGTATCCGGGGCAGAAGGAAAGGACCCAGATGGCTCTGCAGAAGAAACTGAGGCTAGTGCCTTAGCACAGTCCCCTCCAGTCCAATCCATGTAGTGGTCATGGCCTCACCTCTCTGATGCCGTGATCTTTGAAAATGAAGGACAAACATTATTAGTGGCTAAGGCCAGTTGATCTCAGGTCTTCCAGACTCCAGATATGACCCTTTACCCACTGTGCCAACTGACTAGCATTAACTGGAAAGGCCATCATCAACAAATTTGGGGTTGGGCAAGACTTTTAATCCCTTCCAATGCATTTCCTTGGATTATTTTAAAAACTGAATTTGAAGGAGGGGCTCCTTGGTTTCCCTGGACTGGCAGCCAAGCCCATTTGGTTCAACCCTCTCATTTTACAGAGGAGTAAACAATCCAGAGAAGGGAAGGGTAATATGGGATGGACAGGATTGAACTCTAGGACTCTGAGGCCAGTATTCTATCCACTACATTAAGATGCTTCGTCCCCTAATTCTGCATCTGGTTACAGAGGGGGAAACTGAGGCTGGAAGAGGGAAGTAATGCGCCCATGTCATGTGGGTACAAAGTGGTAAAGATAAGATGTGAATGCCTATTCAAGTCCTTGGCGAGGGGCTGGGAGAGCCTAAAGAGGGCTCTGGGCCAAGCTAATCAGACTAGGTGAAAGAATCCTGGCATCTGACATTGCTCACCTGTGGTGGCCCTGCCCCACCCCCTGGGCTGACTGGCTGGGGAGTCAAAGACCCTTTCTCAGAATAATGTTTTTAAACAATTAGAGGAAATGCTGCATTTTAGTTTGATTAGGGAAATTAGCCAGGTGAGATTTTCCCCACCCAAGTTCACCTACTCTGACATCTGCCCACAGTGCCCTGCCCTGCCCAGGCCCCATCTGCCCTGTGCCTCCCTGCCCATCCCCCTTAAGGAAGGAGAGGACCTTGACTTCCCAAAGTCACCCAGAGTCTCAGGGGAAGCTGACGGCATCCACATCAGGGGCCACGGGTAGTGCCATGCTGCTCTGGTGGAAGGAGGGGGGCGTGGGCCCCTCTAGGCCACACAAGGCCAAGCCCCTGGCCAGAGGAGGGAGGCCATTTTGGGTAATGATTCATCGGCATGAGGTCCTCCACCCAGAGCCCTCAAAATGAGGACAAACAAAAAACAAGCCAAGTTCCTGGTAACTGGGTGGGGAAGCTGTGGGAGATGGTAAACAGCAGAGGAAGCATGCCTTCTAAGATGGCGCCTGGGCTGGCAGCCAAAGAGCCACCGCCCCTCGTGGGCAGCCGCAGCCCTTGGAGCTGGTGACAGCTGTTCTGGGTGGGGGTGGATGGTTCTAGCTCTCCTCCAGGCCCCCAGCCCTGGGCCTCTAAGCTGCCAGTCTGACCTGTGCTGAGACAGGAGGAGGTGGGGCAGGGGGGAGGGTTGCCCCCTGCCCCAGGAGCAGGAGGGGCACAAAGCCTCTGCAGTGCTTGCCTCTCCCGGAGGGTTTGTGGGAAGAGGAGGGGTGGGGGAGGCCAGAGCCCCCCAGAGGGAAGGGGCGGGCAAGTTCCTGGCTGCCAGGCGGGAAGACCACATAGAATTACATAAGAGAAAACTGTGGGGCAGTCCGGACCCAGCAACCCTTCAATGGGGGCCAGGGCCTGGGTGGTTGGCACCAAGAAAACTCCCCCAGGAAGAACCGTGGGCATCGCCCCTGGCCACAAGTGGGGTGGAGGGGACCCGAGGGCCACGGGCTCTGGCTGCTTGTCTCTGTCTACCCACTGCCCAGCCCTGCCCAGAGCTGGCATTTGGCCCACGAGTGGGGTCCCCTGGTGGGGGGGTGGGGCCGGGGCTGGTTTTCCGGGAGGACATTTGTTTGTTGTGGGGGGCAGATGGAATGGGGTGAGGCTCCGGGCGGGCACCCAGCGGGCACCCGGCCCCACCCCCGTGGGCAGCCTGGCGCCATCTGCTCCCCGCTGCCCCTCCCCCCGCTGCCACGTCACCTGGCCCCGGGTTTTTACCCCTTTGGGAAGACTGGAAAATTCCACTCCTCCCCCTCCCGCGGCCCTCCCAGCTGCTGGCCCCGGGCGGGGGGGGGCTGGGAACTTTCCACAGACTTGGGGGGGATGGGGGGGGACCCGGGCCGGCTCCGGTCCGACAGGCACCCCAGTTGTTCTGTTCTGTGCCACCCTTGGTGACCCCGTTGGGGGGGATCTTGCGGGGAGGGACGCTTTGCCACTTCCTTCTCCAGCTCGGTTTACAGATGGGTGAAGTGACTTGCCCAGGGTCACACTGCTAGAAAGCATCTGAGTCCGGATTTGAGCCCGGGCCTACCTGAGCCTGGGCCTGGCTCTGCTTGTGTCATGGGGGACGGGAACCCACAAAGGGGATCAAGAAGATGGGGAGGGGAGGCCTGTGTGGGGGCAGAATGGGGTGAGATCTCCCCTGTCAGAGTCCAGGGTTGGGGAGTGAGGGGGAGGGGGAGGAGGAGGAGGAGGAGGCGGAGGAGGAGGCTTGGAGGACCAGGATGCATGTCTGCCCATGTGGCGCCAGGTCCTGCCTGGACTTGTTGAGTGACAATGCCTCCTTGCTGCTGAGGTCTTCATGAGCTGGCGGACTCCCCAAAAAAATGACTCCCCAGATGGCCAACTTTTCCTTCCTCTGCTCCAGTTTGTCCACATCAATAAACAAGCATGTATTAAATTCCTATTGTATACCAGGCTTGCACATTAGGCCCTGGGTCCCTGCCCTGAAGTTTCCAGTTCATTGGGGGAGATGGCACGAGTGGGTACTGAGACACAGACCATAAGAATAACTTAACACTCATTCCTATGGCACCTACTCTGGCAGACCCCGTACAAATATGATCTCACTTGGCTCTCACCACACCCTTCCAGCTAGGTGGGATCATCCCCATTTTAGAGATGAGGAAACTGAGTCAAACAGACGCAGAACACAAGGTAGCTTGGAAATAGGGGGAAATGAAGGAGCTGATCATGATAGAAACCAGAGATTCCTGGAGGCAGAGGTAAGGGGTCAAGATTGGGGATGACCAGTCATTTGATCCAAAGGTACAGGGTAGGAAGATGGTGGGTCACGTATGAGAAGCAGCCAGAAAGTGTGACCCAGGGGGGTCGTGGGTACTGCCCAATCCTCTCTCCTTTTTGGGAATGGGGGACCGGAGTATGTGAAGGCCACCACACCATCAAGTTGGCTAGTTTAGCAAAGTCACTTTTCTCCTGTAACTTTTGACAAGGGTGGGCCTGTAGGGAGGAGAGACGAGGGAGAAGTATTCAGAAGAAGGGCTGATGTTAAAATAAACTATTGATAAAAACCAAGGTTTAAAAGAAAAGAAATGTGGTGCCCCCAGCCTAGTCGTAGCTTTCTTGCAGTCAAATGGCCCTAGCTGCCAGGAGATCATGGTCAGTTTGATTCTCTTATTCTGGCTGAGAATGGACAAAGCCGCCATTTTGAAGACAACTCAGTTCCTATTGTGGGAGGCAGCCCCCTTAGATGCAAGGGCATTCCTTCCGGTGCCAGCTTTCTCATAGCCTCCGTTCCTTTGTAAAACAGGGGAGTTGGCATGGGTGACCTCCAAGGTCATTCTTAGGTCCTCAGAGTGGGACTTTAGCCCTGTAATCACTGAAAAGTCCCTGAATGAAAGGAGGGAAGAAGGGGAGAAGGATAGGGAGAGCAATCAGAAGGCAGTTCTGAAATGGAGGGTTATTTTTTTCAAGGCAATGGGGTTAAGTGGTTTGCCCAAGGTCACACAGCCAAGTAACTATTAAGTGTCTGAGGCTGGATTTGAACTCAGGGCTTCCCGGTGCTCTAACCACTGCTGCCTGGAAATGGAGAGATTTTAAAGGAGACACTTTCCATGGTGAACAATCAACAAAGATTTATTAAGCACCTACTAAGTGTCTAGGCAGGGATACAGAGGATAAGCTGGGGAGAGTCAGGAGGCCACCAACCCCCATCTCCTCAGTATTCATTGTGGGGAAGTGGTTAGACTTCTTGGTCTGGTTTCTGCCCCAGCTGTGGGCAGGTCCTGCAGCCTCTCCAGGTCCTAAGGCACAAATTGGAGACCAGTTGTATCCTCAAGGGGAGGTCTGAACCCCACACCGGGAGCCCCAGCACCCACAGAGTCAGAGGACTTTGGGGGTCCTGATGGCCTTCCAATCACTCTCCGACTCTTCATCAGACATGCCCACACGGTGAGTCACAAACCAGCTTCTGGGATGCCAGCTCACCCTTTCTCCTCTGGATGGGTTTGCCCTGTTCAGCTTGCAAAGTTTTATCTCAACTGTCATCACCAGAAATAAGGTGATATCTCTAACATCTGGGGGTGGAGTTCCAGAAAGTTCCCTCCTTGTGTGATTCAGGCCAAGTTCCTACCCCCCTCTGAGCCTTAGTGTCCCCCTCTGTAAAGTGGAGCATGGGGTGTGTCTTCAGGTCCACTTCTGATTTCAGAGAATCTGTAAATTTGAATGGGAAACATGTACTTTCTTTTCAATTTTCTGTAGTTTCCTTGTCTTTATGACAGGTGCCTCCTGTTCCTCAGTCCAGAAGGTCCTGAATCTCCCAGCATTTCATGACATTCTGTTCATTCCCTGCCCCTGCCCTTCAGAGCCTGCATTCCATGGGAGAAAGAAGAGGGCCACTCCTGTCTATCTACAAAGTCCTTGGGGAGGAGGGCGGAGAGAGAGCACTAGGGGCAGGAGCGGCCTGGGGAGGAGGTGGGGAGCCTCCAAGGGAGCCAGAGGAACCCTCTCCCAGATTTCATCATGTCTTCTGCTTCAAAACCCAAGGTGGTTCCCCATGGAAACAAGGCTAAATCGCCCAGGGCCCACCCAGCTTGGCCAATCCTTTTCCCATTTCTCTTGGCATAAACCTACCAGGGGCCTTTAGTGCCAACTCTTTAGTCTGGCATTCAAGGACCTCTACAACCTTTTCAACCTCATCCCATATGGCTCCTTCTACACGTACTCTGCCTTCCAGTCAACCTGGACAGAATCTGGGCCTGCTCTCTTGCTCCAGAGCCTTGATCCACTCTGTTCTCCACTTGGATCTTGAGTTGCGGTGTTAAATAATATTTTATTTTTTCCCCTCAATTATATGTAAAGACAATTTTCAATGTTCATTTTCTTTTTTCTTTTTTTTCTTTTTTTTAGGTTTTTGCAAGGCAAACGGGGTTAAGTGGCTTGCCCAAGGCCACACGGCTAGGTCATTATTGTCTGAGACTGGATTTGAACCCAGGTACTTCTGACTCCAGGGCCAGTGCTTTATCCACTATGCTACCTAGTCACTTTCAATGTTCATTTGCTGAAAAAATTTCAAGCTCCAGAATTTTCTCCTTCTCTTCCCCATCTCCAAGACAGCAAGGAATCTGATACTGGTTATTTATGTGCAGTCTTGTAGAACATACTTCCCTGTGAGTCATGTTATGAAAGAAGAAACAAGGGGAAAAAACCTTGAAAAAAAATAAGGGAAAAGAGGCTGCCTCCATCTGCCTTCAGACTCCGTCATCAGTTCTGTCTCTGGCGGGGAAGGGTTTTTCTGTCATGAATCTTGGAATCACCTTGGATCACTGTTGATCAGTGCAGAATATTAGTTACTATGTACCATGTTCTGGTTCGACTGACTTCACTAGTACTATACATTCATAAAAGGTGACTCCAAGCCCAGTGACTCTAGCAAAGCTTCCCTGTTCTCCAGCCCCCACCTCCATCTTGGTCATGACATTCCTCTTTAGACCTTGTTATTTATTTTTTTTAATTTTGTTTTGCTTTTTTTTTTAAGACAAGGGGGTTAAGTGGCTTGCCCAAGGTCACACAGCTAGGTCATTATCAAGTATCTGAGGCCTGATTTGAACTCAGGGACTCCTGACTCCTGTGACCCATCCACAGCTTCCCCCCAGACCTTTGTTATTAATTGAGTAAGGTTGGGTATGGAAGATCCCTGGGACAGTGAGGCCAAAGGACAGTGTCTTCCTGTGAAATGCAAATTAGGAAATCTGCCTATTACCAGACTTGACTTTTTAGCTGAGGCCTGCGATGAATTATTAGATTTAATTAAACTAGCTTGTATTACTAATTTATCAGCATTTGACTTCCTCAATTTGGAGAGCCCAAGTGACGTCTTTTGTAAGATTCCCCTTTACTGCATGAGTCTGAGTTCCCCTTTTTCTTATGTGAGTTAATTCCTCATTTGACTCCCGGAAAATCACCCCTTTCCCCATGATGCTAAATTCTAATGTTGGCAGGGTGACTGCTGCTGAGCAAGAAGCTTTAGGAATGTCCGGCCTATCAGAGAAAAGGGCAGCTTCCTCCCCAGAGACCATCCCACTTAACAGCCCTGCCTCTTGTCCTTGTCCGAGAGGCCCCAGAGCTGTAATCTACTTTGGCCTTCGTGCCCTCTATGCCAACAAGCCAGGTGGCAGGAACAGCTGTGTTACTCAGGATGTTGTCTCTTGCCTCCGTTCCTCTTTGTGGACTCTGAGAAAACTGCCAAGTCTCCATGGGGGTGCTTGGTTAACCAAGGGGGCTTGGGGCCCTGTTTATTGGTCATTCCTAGCCTGGCTGAGAGGCAGCTAGGGGGTGCCATAGGGCACAAGGCTCTGGGCCTGAAGTCTGGGGGAAACGAGTTGAAATGAAGCTCTGGATGCTACCAAGTGGTGTGACCCTGGACAAGTCACTTCATTACCTGTAAAATGAGCTGGAGAAGGAAATGGCAAACCATCTCAGGCACTCTTCCAAGAAAACAAGCCCTCAATGGGCTCACGAAGCACTGGGCACAACTAGGCCACAGCTCTGCTAATAAATGGAACAAGCTCAGTTTCTCTTTGCTGCCCATTTCAGTCCCTGCCCCAGGGCTCAGCACAGCTCTTTAAACAAGAGGGGCTTAATAATTGCCTGTTGTCTTACAGATTAGAGCCTGTTGACAGGACTTTGAGAAGATTCTTCTGGACTCTAGAGGCAGGAATTCAGGGTGATGGGAAGGTTTTAGGCCCACTGACTTTTAGGTCAAATGAGATAGTAGTGTAAAAGACAAACATTTAAGTGGTGCTTAGTATACAGCACTCAATAAATGTTACCCCTTTAGGTGTCCTGGCTTTGGAGGCAACAAATTGACTGGGTTCAAGGCCCAGTTCCAGTGGATTTGGCATTTTCCCTTCTCAGAGACTCACTCAGATTCCTTCTCTTTTTCCTCCCCCCCCCTATTTTTTTTGTGGGCTTGTGACTTGCCAAAGGTCACACAGCTGATAAATATCAAGTGTCTGAGGTCAAATTTGAACTTGTATCCTCGTCATATCTGTGCTGCATTTACTACATTTCTCTCTTCCTCTCTCTCGCTTTGGTTAAAAAACTGCCTACTCTGGTAAGCCAGTGACTTTGTCTGGGATACTCAAGTCCCCAGCTTATTGTTCCCCACAGCATAGAGGCACAGAAGACCTGGTATACAGGAGGCACTTAATAACAGCCCTTTAAGGGGTGGCTAGGTGGCGCAGTGGATAGAGCACCAGCCTTGGAGTCAGGAGGACCTGGGTTCAAATCCAACCTCAGACACTTAATAATGACCTAGCTGTGTGGCCTTGAGCAAGCCACTTAACCCTACTGCCTTGCAAAAACTAAAAAAATTAAAAAATAAAATAAAAACAACAGCCCTTTAAGGGATGGGAGTCTTGACCTTCCCAGAGGTCTCCAGAACACAGACCTCCTGGCCCTGCCTGGCCTGGGCCCTCAGGCCTCTTCTGGCCCCTCCTGGCCCTCCCTAGAAGGGCAGTGGGCTACTCTGGGGGGGGGAGGGGTCAGTCAGAGGCTTCCTGTGCCAGACTGCAGGCTGTTCCTGGCCCTGCTCCAAAGAACATTCTGTCCCTGGTTAAAAATAGTAAAAAAGCTCCTGTTCCAGTTCGTGGGGAGAGGGAGCCAGGAGGAGGGGGCACAGACCAGGGCTCCAGGCAGCCCAGGCCCTTGGCCCCTGGGAAGGGCCTGGAGGGTCTCCTTGGCTCTCCAATGCATGAAGATAATAAGAAGACACATTTCTATAAGCCGGGCCTGTTATAAGAGCTCTCTCTGCTTATGGCCCAGTTTAGTCATCCCTGCAAGCCAGGGAGGGAGGGTTGGGTGACTCGCCCAGAAGCTAAGATGGGCTGAGGCTGGGTTTGAATTCAGGTCTTTTTGACTCCCCTTGAACCACCCAGCTGGCCAGAGGATGAGTCCCCGATAAATCCTCACAGAACCCCAGGGCAGTCTGGGCAGCTTGGGCATCCTTTGGGCCAGTCTAATCCTCAGATCTCAGAACCCCTAGGGCCATAGTCCTGGCCTGCCTCCCCCGGCCCCAAGGGCCCAGCTGCTGCCCCCGTGCAGAGCCAGCCTGGCCTCCAGCTCTGGACTCCAAGCGCCCCTCCCAGCATGGCAGCCTGGGGCTTGACTCAACTTCCCTGGGCTCAGTTTCTCTTTGGTAAAGTGAGGAGCTCTCAGAGCCTCGGGCTGGGCCCCCGGCTCCCTTTCTGTCCTAAACCTTGCGCCTGCCCCTTGGTCCCCTTCTGTCCCCACAGCCCCTCGCCTACTCTGCTGCATTGCAGTGGTTGAAGAGCAAGGCCAGTCAGAGAAAGGAGAATGGGGCTCAGCTGCCATCTGCTGGCCAGACAGTGCGGCAAGCCCTGCGCCCACACCTTCCCTCTGCCTTGGAACCACCTCTGGGCCCACCTCCATAGGCCCATCTCCCTGGTCCCATCTCCATCTCCATCTCCTCATGCCCACCTCCCCAGGTCCATCTCTTTAGGCCCGCCTCCTTAGGCCCACCTCACCATGTCCATCTCCTTGGGCCTCCCTCCCCAGGCCCTCCTCCCTGTACCCAGCTGAGCCTCCCTCCAGGCCTCCCCTTCCCTTCCCAGTCTCAGGAAGGATCCCATGCCATCTAGGCCAGCCTGTACCAGGAGCAGGGGCTCCTCACCTGGGGTGGGGCCATGGGCCTGTTGTTAAACCATCCCATCAGGATGATGAACTTGTCTCTTCTCCGCCATACAGTGCGTGGCCCAAGTCAGTTGGAAAGGCCCATGATGGGGGACGCCATCCACGTCCGCAGAATGAACATGGAGTCTGAATGCAGGCCCGTGTGAATGATTTTCAATTTTGTTTTTTTCTTTCTTGCAGTTCTTCCCTGTTCTAAGTCTTCTTTTACAACATGGCCAATATGGAAATGTGTGTAACGCGGCTGTGCACATTTAACCCCTATCAGATCACGTGCTCTCTTGGGGAGGGGGAAGAAAGGGAGAGAGGGAGAAAATGGTATTCAAATGAACGTTGACTGACTACTATGGAAATATGTGAAACATGAACATGCCAAACTATATCAAAATGTCTGCTGCCATAGGGAACAGGGAGGGGAGGGAAAAGGTGGAATTCAAAAGCTTGAAAAAGGATGAGTGGCGAAAACTATTTTGTGTGTATTTGGGGAAAATGATTGGAGTCATTGAAAAATAAAAAGAGAAGATGGCGTGATGAGGAGCTCTGACAGACTTAGCTCCTCTCAACAATACAGTGACCAGAGACAGTTCCAATGGACAATGTAGATGGACAGTGCCTTCTACAACCAGAGAGAGAACTATGGAGTCTGAATGCAGATCAGAGCAGAGCATTTTCACCTATAAAATTTTTTTTGTTTGTTTCTCTCTCTCTCTCTCCCCTTTTGCTTTTTACCCTGATTCTCCTTTCACAACATGACGGATATGGGGGAAAATGAATGTTAAAACTATTTTTATATGTAATTGAAACAACATAAATAAAAAAACTAAAAACACCCCATTCTGATCCCATGTCTCAATAGTTTTGGTTTCCTCTGACATCCTATGCCTTTTGTCTTATGTATTTATTCTGAATAGTCCCTAGAGTACTCCAGGGCACCCCCACAATAAGATCTCCAGTTCTTCCTGTCTGAACTTAGAGGGAAGCCTCCATTAGCATCATGGGAAGGAGAGCTATCAGTTGATCAGCCTCCCCCCATACGTGTTGGGTGCTCTGCTGCCCAAGGAGACAAGAAATGGAAGAAGACCCTGAGGTCATGGAGGTGATGCCACGACATGCTTGTGAACTGGATTTGAGGAGGGCTGTGCTAAGTCCCCAGCCTCACTTTCTCCTCCAGAGCCAGCTGGGTCTAGGGGCCAGATAGGAATCAGGACGACTGGAGGTGGCCTGGGATGTGAGGCAATCAGGTGAAGTGACTTGCCCAGTTAGTGCAAAGTTTCAGAGGCTGGATTTGAACTCGGCTTCTCCTGACTGGAGGGCCTGGGCTCTAGCCACAGCACCACTAGCTGCTCCAGAAGACATGGGGATCTAACTCCCCACCGAGGGTTACCCAGTGTGTGGTTGCCCGGGTGGGGTGGTGCAGAGTTCCACCTGCACTTGAGGAAGATCCCTTTGGCCATGTGTGACCACCGGCCTCCAGCTTTGGGAGCCTTTTCTGCTTTTGGACAGTGACACATTTTCCTTTTGTTGAGCTGACAGCTGCCTCTGTAACTTCATGGCAGAAGAGATCTCTGGAGCTGGGCAAGAGCAGCCAAGTGAGATAGCCAGGGCTTCCAGACAAGGCAGTGGCTGGAGGGGCCAAGTCCAACTCCCTCATTTACAGATGGAGAAACTGAGGCCAGGGACTCACCCAAGGCTGCATGAGTAACAAGTGTCAGTGGCATAATTTGAACCCAGGTCTTTTGCGTACCATCCTATTAAAGTAGATTCTGGATGAGAGGGGCCCTGCCTGTTGCCACCATGGGTTACTTCTGGCTTTGCTCTTTGGGGACAAGCAGGACAAATCAAACACATGGGGGAGCTGCATGAGACAGTAAGATAACTTTTGAACTTGGAGCCACAGGCCCTGAATTCTAATGCTGACTAAAGCACTTACTTCTTGTCTGACCCTCAGTAAGTCATTTGGTCTCTGGACCTCAGGCTCCCCATCTGTAAGATGGGGAGGTTCATCTAAATGACCTCTCCATTCCTTTCCAGTTCTGGCCCAGATCTTGCAGACCACATTTTTTCTTTTTCTTTCTTTCTTTCTTTCTTTCTTTCTTTCTTTCTTTCTTTCTTTCTTTCTTTCTTTCTTTCTTTCTTTCTTTCTTTCTTTTTTTTTTTGCAAGACAAATGGGGTTACGTGGCTTGCCCAAGGCCACACAGCTAGGGAATTATGAAGTGTCTGAGACCGGATTTGAATTCAGGTACTCCTGACTCCAGGGCCGGTGCTTTATCCACTGCACCACCTAGCCTCCCCTGCTGACCCTATTTTGCCAGCTCTTCCCATCACATCCCTTTGAGCAATTGCAGATGGCCAGCATGTTCTACAGCTCCCAGTCCCTCCAATGATGCCATTTCCTGTCTGTTATTAATAATGAATCAAAGAGGGTCCCCCTTCGGCATCCAGTCCTGGGAGAGTGGTGTCTATCCTTGCTTCTAAAGGCTCTCCTGCCCCCCCACCTCCTCCCACTCCTGCAGGAAGCCAGGCCAAGAACCGCTCTCTTCTCTGAATGAGGCAATTGTCCATCAGAGCCATTGGGGACCCTGGGAATCATGGAAACTTTGAGGCAGGGGGAGGGCCATGGTCCATTGGTCCATCCTGGAGGTGTGAGCCATCTCAACAACATTCTGGACAGCCCCACCCTCTCCACCCCCACAGGGCCCTGCTTGGCCTGGCCACAGGAACCCATCTGGTTGTGAAATTTAATTTAATTGGACAAACATTTATCCAGTACCTTATTCTGGGCTAGCAGCTGCCTTCAGCTCAAACTCTACCTTCCACAGGTCAGCTTTCCTGGAGCCCCTCCTTGACCCCCCCATGCTTCCCTCTGGGCTTAGCTCCTCTCTGCAGCTGATCTGGTATGTGAGTGTGTGTGCCTACATAACTATACACCTCATACACACATACCTATAGGACCACCTCTCACCCCCATTCAGGGTCTCTGGGTGGCACCAACATCCTGGAGAGGGAAGGTCACATGCTTGGTGGAGGTCCCTCTGGACAGATCTCCAGGGAGGTGACTGATCCCCAGTCCCATCCTGAGTTGAGGACTACTCTTCCTTGAGGAAGAAGAGTGCTTTGGAGAAGGCCCCAGCCTCAAGTTGTATCTTTGGGGGGCTTGGTTCTCTGGCAAGACCCTCCCCCATGCTGATCTGCAAAATCAAGAAGCTTAGTGAAATATGAACAAATGTTTTGTTAACCTGGTTCTGTTTTGCTCTTTCTTGGGGTCAGACTGGAGATTCATCTTTGTTCCTTTTTAGGACGAACTCTGAAGGTGAACACATATTTAATCTAATTTTTATTTTTAAGGCCAAATTCACATTAATCCTTAATACCCTCCCCCCCACATACATTCCCTTACATGTGCTCTCCTTTATGTGTTTGTTATTGGGTGGCACAGACAAGTTCTCCTCATGGAGAGGAAGAGTTGAACAGCTGGGGATTGGGAGGGTCAAGGAAGGCCCCTGTGTGGAAGAGGAGGGTGCCATGGGCCAAGAGGAGGAGGGGGTGCCTGCCCCGATGGGGGCCAGCCTCTATAAAGTCACTGAGGGGTGGGCAATGTCAAGGTTAGCTGCCCGGTGTGATTAAGAGGTTGAAGGAGAACAGTGGGCAACATGGTTGCAAAGGTCTAAGGAGGGCCTTAAAAGCCAGGCTTTGGGGTTTGGGTCTTGCCCATGAGACCCCTCAAGTTTTCTAAGTAAGGAATGAAGTGGTGCAGGGTGGCTCAGGGAGCCATCTTAAACCTTGACGTCCAGAAGGCTAATGATAGATCTGGACAACCAAGGGGCTTACAAAAAGACAGGGAGGCTCAGTAATGGGGGAGAGGGTGTGGAAAACTGTTGGTGGCTACAGGTCCATGGTCCTGGGAATTGAGGGGATGCTTCCCTTTCCCCCCCGAACCCCCCCAGAGATGGCTGGATCACAGACCCGCCCTGCTCTCCCTGGGATGGTTTAATGTCTCTCCTGGCACACTAATTCTGGAGCACCCTATCATGTTCACATTCTCCCCGCCTGAGATCTCCTTTCCCCCCCTCTCCCTCTTCACCCCTTCGCCCGCCTCTGTCCTCCTCAGCCTCCTTACCATCCCCACTGTCTTTCCTTCCCACCCCTTCCAAGTCCTGGTCTAAGCTCACATCAGCTTTGCTACTGTCCCTGCATGGGTCGAATCAGTCTGCTGCCCATGCCCCCTACTCACCATCCCTCTAACTTTCCAGCTGAGACTCCCCTCCCTGGCCAACAGGTTCCTAGAAGTATTGTCTCCCCCGGGTGAATGTGGGTAGAAAGAGAGGTGGAAGGGGGCAGCTTGGTATTGTTAGCTGTAGAAGAGGAAATGACTTCTGAGTGTGATTCCAGATAGCTGTGAGGGAGGGACGGGGCTGGTCCTGGGGAGGCAGAGGCTCTCTAAAGCTGGAAGAAGCAAACAGAGAAGCACTGGGTGGCACAGTGGATAGAGCACCGGTTCTAGAGTCAGGGAGACCTGAGTTAAAATGTGACCTCAGACACTTCCTAGCTGTGTGACCCTGGCCAAGGCATTTCACCCTTTTGGCCTCTGTTTCCTTATCTATTAAATGAGAGGGTTGGCCTTGAACTTCTCTGAAGTCCTCCCTGGCTCTGAATCTTTGTGATCTGGGTGTGTGACCTCAGTGGGGTCTGCGAGTGGGAGCTGGGGGGGCTGGAGTCAGGAAGGGTGTGGTGCTCTCCTGATGACTCCAAGCTGTTCTTCCCAAACCCTCCCCAAGGCTGATCTCACTCCTGGGACAAAGAACAAAGACCCAGCTGCTGCCGCCAGCGTGGGGAGCTCCTGGTGCCGGACACGAAGCATGAGCTCGGGGCCGAAAATAAACCTTCCCCACCCTCCTCATGGGAGTTGGTCCCAGTGAAGCTCTCCAAGGCTCAGCCCAGAATTCAAATCCTGCCCTCTGGGGGGTTTTCCAGCTCCCCTCCCTTCCCCACACCTGGTCCCTTCTCTATCAGATGGCCTTTGTCCATCTGCCCGGTGCCCGCCCTGGTCTCTCCTTCGTTAGAATCCCCTGGGGAAATTTGTGGGGGTGTGGAGCCTAGAAGCACAACTACATCGTGCCCCGTCTTGAATTCAGGAAGGAAGCTGACCTCTGGCTCTTGGCGGTCACTGTAGCTAGACAGAGGTCCGGAGGAAGCTCTGTGTGTGTGTGTGTGTGTGTGTGTGTCTTTGTGTATGTTTGTGTCTGTGTGTGTCTGTGTCTGTGTGTGTGAGTGTGTGTGTATGTGTGTGTGTTTGTGTATGTGTGTCTTTGTGTGTGTGTGTGTCTGTGTGTGTGTGAGTGTGTGTGTGTGTGTGTGTGTCCAGGATTCTATCTCCTGCAAAGAGCTATAGGCTCAGCCTGGGAAAGAACCTTAGAGGCCACTGAGAGCAAAGGAGGAAACCGAGGCTCATAGCCCTTGAAATGCTTGTCCAAGGCCACAGGTTGTCATCCACAGAAGAGACCAGTTTGCTTTCCTGAGGGTTGCAGGACTCTTCCCACTGGACCACCCTGCCTCTAGGAGGCACAGTTGTCAGTCAGGAAAGAACATACTCGCTAATTTTCTTTCTGCCAAGAGACAGGTCTTTCCCTAGGCTCATCCTCATGAGGTCTATCCCCCTCCCCACCTAACTCACCTGTCAGTGATCTCCCAAACCTTCATTTTGGGGGGATATTTTTTGATAATAATAAATGGAACCCAGATATCGCTGGCATGTTTGGCAAGTGCTTTCCACTTCCCCCAATAACCTTGTGAGGTGGTAGAGGGATTAGACTCTACTTCATTCTCAGAGGTTTTCAGGTACCTGTGGGGGCACAGTGCCAAGTGCGGGGGGCTGCTGGATTCTAGTTAGGTCCAACGTTCTATCTACTAAATGGTGCTACCCCCATTTAGCCTCTGCTGGCCTCCGATCTCACACCCGGGCCACCTTCAGGCATCCTGAATGGATGTCCAATAGGGATGGTAACTCAACCTATCCAAAACTGAACACAAGCTCTTTCCCCTGTAAGTCCCAACTCCCATCTCTTACTGTGGAGGGCAACACTCTCCCGCCAGCCCCTCAGACTTGCAACTGAGGAGTTGTCCCTGACTCCTCACCATCTCTCCCTCCCCTTCCTCCATCCAATATGGTGCCAAGGCCTGTCCGCATCACCTCTGTAGCATCTCTCAGATACTCGCTGATGTGTCTCGACTGTAGCAGTTAGTCTCCTCCCACTCCTTCACCTAATCATGTCACCTTTGCCTCCCCCTCCATTCAATAAACTTGTTTCTTCCAAGCCCTGCCATCTCTCCCCTCTGCTCCTTTTCCTAGCCGGATCCCCAGGCTTGGGGCTCATTTCTTCTCCATCTGTGACTCTTGGCTTCCCTCCGTTTCCCACAAGGAGCCTCTTGCTTCCCCTTCATACTCGAGCCTTCTCTGGTTGAGAGTGATGATCTTCTGCCCCAAGGCCAGGGCCTGACGCGGAGTAAATCTTGGCTGATTGGACTTGTCCAACCTGTGTCTCCCCCCCCCCCCCCCAGCACCTAAGCTGGAGGATGGGAGTTGTTTGGTCTTTTTGGTCACAGGGCCTAACAGGTATCTTGTTGAATGAGTAGATAGAAAATACCCATTTCAGAAGTGCAGGCCTGTTATTAGCAGTGTGGTTCAACAAGTCAGTCAATTGGCAAGACTACCGACATTAAGACACTGACCACGTCCACATTCTGGACCACTTGCCTCCACCAGGTATGATATCTGGGGAGTTTCTTTGGTCCTACCCAAGCAAATTCAAGATGAGTCTGGGCCACAAGCTAGCACTGAGCAGCGCTGACCAGCTGTGGGATTGGGACCAAAGTCTGTGTCCTTGGACCTGAACTTCTTCCACCAGGTGGGTGGGCGAGGGTGCTCTGTAAGGATGGGTCTTCAGAGGTTCACGGATTTGAGGAGTTAGGGCTGGAGAGCAGCAGTGAGCAGGCCAATCTCCTAACTTTATAGAGAAGCAAACCCAGACCCAGGAAGGGCACAGATTGAAGATAACCACTGAGGCCATCAGGCCCCTCTCACTGTCTGGTCTCACCCAGAGAATTGAACTTGGAAGGGACCTCATCAATTACCCAACTTCCATGAAAGGAATCCTCCAGAGCACCAACTGCGGCTCTAGATGAGAGGTAAATTGTCATTACTGATGATATGAAGAGGTGGGTGGTCTTCACTATGAACAGGACTGGTGGCCCCTAGATACCCATCACAGAGGCCTGTTTAGAGAGGCCCCAAGCTAGAACCCATTCTTTTCTTCTTGGGTGTAGTCCAAATGGGCAGAGCCCTCTTCTCCACCTCAGGTCTGAGGCAGGGTCTTACCTCAACCTCCAGCCAAAAAAAAAAAAAAGGGTGGGAATAACTGTAGGCCCAGTCAAACACACCGAGGATATGTCTTTTTGGGTTCTCAACTGGCCAATGTCTAAGTGACCCAAGGATCACTATACCTTGGATTCCTGATTAGTGTCTAATAAATTCCCCAAAGTACAATACTCTCATAATTTTGTCACAAACCATTCCAAAATGTGCTAGAACAACCTTTATTATTAAAAGTCATTTATGGAATACAAAAAATTAGTATGTCCATTAAAAAAGAGTAATAATAATTAGTAAAAGAAATACCACTTGTTTCTAAGTAGAGAGAATAAAAGAAAACCCATGAAATAGGTAGCAGAATTCCATCACTGACCCGCATCCCTTCTCCTCCCCAAGAAAGGGCTTGCTCATTTACCAGCATTCCCACTGAGGACCAGTGGGCAGTTTTGCTCACAGGTTGGGCCAGGAAGAAGAGTCTCTGGAAGAACGGACTACCCAGAGAAAGAGCTTCCACAAGTGCCAATGAGGGGGTGAGGGGGGTACCAGGTTCTCCTGGCTCATCTCAAACTCAACAGCTTTGATGTGTTTTTTAAAAGGAGGCAATAAAGTCACATTGGAGATGATCTGAGAGAATAGGAGCCGAGAAACTCTGCCGAGGACACACCTCTGGTCCCTTTTCCCAGCAGCACGAAGGGGACACCAAGTAAAGTCCAGTGGTGACACTTGGCCCTTTCCCGTAACATTTCTTTTTACTATGGGATCGGGATTAGTAGTGACAGGGAAGTCTTGAAAGAAATCCCAAACCCAGTTTTGAGGGTGTGGGGAAAATGTTCTTGCCTCTTGAAAGGTTTGGTCTGTTGGCCTTTTTTGGGGGGGGAGGGGGAAGCAACCAAAACATGATTAGAAAGTAATTTTTTCTGAAATTTATGTGTCTATTCAAATTGTGTTTCAGAGAAAGTGAAGGTGTGGCATTAAGCCGTCTGTCCAGGGTGGGTACAGGCTGGCAGGGAGGAACTCCCTGCTGACCAGCTTGCAAAACAAAACCAGCCAACCTCCCCAGCTGAGCCCAAGGACTGGGTTGTTGTCTCCAACCTAAAGGATGTCCCCGAGCCAGCCGGAGGAAGCCAATTGCTCTTGGCTCAGTGGGGGCCTGGTGCCCTTGAAAGAGGCTCTGGGTAAAGTGCTGGGGTTAAAAGGAGTTCCCAGAAGCCTCTGGTAGAACAAGTAAGGCTATGGGCCGTGGGTGGCACAGCCTCTGCCCAGAAAGCGAAACCTCTATGGGGAAGAACAACAGATTGTTCCTTGGTGAGCAACTGGCATTCCAAACCCACCAGAGTGCCATCAACCCACCCTTGTTTCAGTCTCCTGTCTCGCAGCAGCTGGCGAGCAGAAACATGCCCCAGGAAAGGTTGGGGCCTCCTGGAGGAGGCTGAGAGCAGAGCAGATGTGGAGGGCTGTTCTGTTCTCCCCAGCCATCCGGCAGCGGGGGCGAGAGTTTAGAGCATCATCCGGCAGCAGCCTGGGGGCTGGTTCCTTCCCTTCCAGCAGCCCCAGGAGGGGAGTGTGACAATGTGTTTAGCAGAAGGAATGTGGATGATGCAGATGCCAAGCCTGCCAGGGTCAGAGAGGGGACCTGAACAAGTCTCTGCTGTTCTGATCCCAAACTGGAAAATTCTTTGGCTGCTTTTTCAGGATCCAGCTTGTTCAGACAGTAGGAGGCACTTTGGGGAGGGGGAGGGTACAGAGGCCTACAGACCCAGGCAAGAGAGCAGTGGAGACTCTGCCCAAGCCCAACCTGGGTGGTGGGGCCCCACAATTCAGCCAAGATATCTAAAGCCAAGAACCAAGTTGTCTGGCCCCAGATGCCCATAAGAGGGAAGGAAGTACAGACATAGAGGAATAATTTAGCAGAGCACGAGTCTGTTCCCTGGTCAAGGATGGGACAGACAGGGCTGGTGCCCCAAATCCAGTGCTGGCTTCGGTTCAGGCAGGGGGCTCTGTTCTCTCTGCCCTTCAGCCCTGTTCTAGACTGTCCGTGGGCTGAACTGCGGCATAGGTTGCTGGGCCCAGGGACAGTTGGCGACTGAAGAAGGATGTTGTTCGTTTGGGCTTCACTCGTTTGATCTCCTTGCCTGGAATTGAGAGGGAAGGAAAAAATTTGGCTCAGTGGGGGCTGGGATTGCGACCCCTTTGCTCTGGGCTTCTGTAAACCTATCTTGGTCCTCCCTCCCTCACCCCCTCCTGTCTCAGCTTGGGAAGGAAGGTAGGGGGTCCAGAGAGAATGGGACACTGTCCTACTCTGGGCCAGAGAAGGATTGCCACTGGTCAGGCTTAATTACAGCAGCACCCATGGGGGGCTGTGGTTTTGGTGGAAGCCAAGGTGATTGCAGATGGCATCTGTAAAGGAGAGTTGGCTTTCTAGAAGTTACTTCAAAATACAGGAATAACAGGTCCCTGGCCAAGGATGGAGGATAGCTAACAAGGGGGCAGTTAAAGATATAACTGCCTGGTGAGATCCACAAAATAGAATTAAAAGATTGAAAATGAAAGGGAAGGAAGGAGAAGACTGACTCCATTATACTGAGATTCACCTGGCCCCAAAAGGCCCAGGAAAGCAACCTGCCCAGTGTGCCTGTCCCCTTTCTCCCTCCTGAGATGGATACTGACCCCTTCCAAGCCCCAAACCTTTAGGAGGGGAACCCAACCAATCCCTGATCTACTCTGACACTCTGGCCCAATGATAGTGGGCTGAGCCTGGAGTCAGGAAGACTTGAGCTCCAATTCGGCCCCAGATTCTTAAGAGTTATGTGGTTCACTTGACCCCCTGCCTCAGTTTCCTCAAATGAGGAAAAACATGAGAAAAAAATGAGAATAGCAGCACCTCCTACAAATGAGAGAATGTCAGTAAAGTGCTTAGCCTACCATAGGTGCTTCATAAATAGTCCCTTGCTTCCTCCTGTCCTAATAAAATTCTCATCTTCAGATTTATAAATACACAAAGGACAGCTAACATCCAAGATGAAGGAGAGGCCCTAATGCAAGAGAGGCCTCAGGGAGCCTTAAAGGGATGATATGTCTGTGACCATGGCTCTAGAAAGGTCTGTCTTCTGAAGAAGGGGGGCAGACACAGAGAAGACCCACCCCCCCCCGTTTGAGGAGCACAGTAGGTCTTCAGTGAAGGCCTGCAGAAGGTGGATGGGAGAAGAGCATAAAGAGAAGCACTAATTATCCTCTATGTCCCCCAGACACTGAAGCAGAGGGGACAGATGAAAAGACAGGGACAAGTCTAGAACTTGGGCACGGCTTGGGGGGGGTGGGGAACACCTCATTGTCCAGATAGCTGCCGAGACCATCCCTCTGCCTTAAGCAGACAGGGTTTTCCCTTCATGAAAATTTTACCCTTCAAAAGACAGAACCAACACCCAAAGCTGATGCTGAGCTCCTCTGCCTGCATCTCATGTGGACCTGGTGGTGTTCCTCATCTTCCTCAGTGGAGGAAAGCTTCCTGAGGGCAGGGCCCGTTTGTGCTTCTTTAGTGCCTCTCATAGGGCCTCGTGCACAGTAGCTTACTAAACGCTGCTTGAATCACTGTTTCACCAATAAGAGGGACTGATGGCTCGGACTGGGGGATAAAATGGCTCCTCCATCTTAGAATTTGGGAGAGTGCAGCAGAGTCCACCATGGGTTCAAAAGAGATGGGGGGAGGTTGGATTCCTGAGGATCATCTCAGGAGGGCGGGAAGCCCTCAGGAATGAAGTTCTAATGATAAGAAGAGAAATCAAGATAATCAGAAGGAAAAGGGGACGGAAGGAAGGAGAGTTACCTAGAGACTTCTGGAGACAAATGGGAATTATTAACCAATCCAGGTTTTTCTAAAAGACAGGATCAGGGAATCTTTTAGGGGAAATTCAGTGATTTGTTATTTGTTAAGTGAAAGGTGAGCCACTGAGGACAGATGGCTCTGACTTAAGAAGAGATAGGAGGCAAGGGCTGAGGCCGGTGTGGTGACTGGGACCTGGCCAAAGACTCAGGAGCAGTCAGATGAGAGAAGGCTTCAGTTCGGAGGCTCACAGGGGAGTCCCACCCAAATGAACAGCAAAGCACCATTCCAAGGCCCCTTGTAAGGGGGACTGTCAGTTGGGCCCTCGCAGTGGCCAGAGCAACAGCCTCCTGTGTGGCAGATATTCCTGAATAAACCAAAGGCTTCAAAGTCAGAGTGAGGCTGAATTTGCACACTTCCCTGGCAGGTTTTTACAAGCATGGTGACATTGAGGTTAGAAAGTGACCCAGGGGCGGCTAGGTGGTGTAGTGGATAAAGCACCGGCCCTGGAGTCAAGAGTACCTGGGTTCAAATCTGGTCTTAGACACTTAATAATTACCTAGCTGTGTGGCCTTGAGCAAGCCACTTAACCCCATTTGCCTTGCAAAAAACTAACTAACTAAATTAAATTAAATTAAAAAAACAAAACACAAAACAGGGTCCAAAGTGTGAAGACCCAGAGATACCTGAGGCTGGGAGGGAAAGTGAAGAGGAGGACCAATGAGGCAGAGATTTTGTTTGAGTTTGAAAAGGTGGGCTAGTGCCAGCTCAGGGCAGAGAGGATGAAGGAGGTGAGCAGAGCGGCTGAAGGCTCATTTTGCTGTCAAGAGAACAGACGTGACTAATTGGGAGCTGCTCCTCAACACAAGTCTATGGTGATGGGAAGAAGGTCAATGGCCATCAAAGAGCTTAGAGGACAGACAGGGATGAAAGAACTGACCGAGGCAACTGCCGAGAGAGACTGAGCTTGGCCCAGGCCTGGGTGAGAGTCTGCAATATGCCATTTAAGGCATCAGGGGCAACTAGAAAGTTATGAAGAACTGGCATCAGGACCAGAGCAGACCAGACTGACCTCATTTCTAATTTTGTGACAAGATCATTAAGATTGGCAACTCAAAAGACCACAACAGAGAAGGCATTTATCTGCATTCTGGCAAAATATCACGTCTCTCATGTAATTAAATGTGTGTCTGTGCAGCGAGGATGGGGAGAGAGAAAAAGAGAGAGAAGCCAGGCCAGTGTGGTCAGGCTGAATGACCAGTCCCGGGGGCAGCAGGGCAAGGCTTCATTCTCTAGTCTCTACGTGTGTAGAGGGTCTGAGCTTGACTTGGACAGAAGCCTAGGAGGTTGACACACTCTTCTAACCCGCAGCTGCCACAAAGCTGTAGGGAATGGTCACCCTATTAGATGACAGAATTCAAAAAGGCCAAAACACCAGGCAGCATCTACTAGAATGATGCTGAATAGAGGTAAATGGAAATCCTTCTTCTTGGGCTTCCCAATACAGCATGGGGGTGGGGAGGTATGATGGGACAGCCAAGGCTCGAAGAGTAACAGTCAAGAATGAAAATGTAGGTTGCAAGAAGAGACTGGCATGACTAGGCCCCTCTGCGTGTGTCAGACGGACTCTGGACATTCACTGGGTGTCCTATTTTAGAGAAGCCATTGACAGAGAAGGCAGAGCAGATGATGAGTCCTTAAATGGTGCTACTGGAAGACTGGGAAAGTTTATGTGGCAGAAGAGAAGATGGGCGGGGGGAGAAATGGCAAAGGGATCAGAGGGAGGGGGGCTGCTCTGCTTGGTCTCCAGAGGTCAGAGTTCAATGGAGGAACACTGTGAAGAGGTCTTGGCCTTGGTATATTAAGCTTGAGACTGAACCCTTATGTGTAGCTAACAAAAGCTGAAGAACATCAGGGATTGACTCAAAATTCAGGTGTGTGGCTTCCTCTACCTCCAATCAAAGGCTGCATGTCCACTTGCTAGTGGGCTGTGCAGAGACCTGGTTTGGGCCTCTGAGTGCTCAGATGGCTCCATCATCCCTCTGGCTCCAGAGCCTTGGATCAGGTTTTCTTCTTGTTGGGAAGCCACTCACCATCATCCACATAGTCGATGGTGGCCAGGTGCTGAATTCGGCTGCAGACCACACTGCTCTGCCTCCGAAGCTTGTGGCGCTGAGAGGTGGTGGGAGGCTGTGGGCCGGGGACAGCCGTGGGGCTGACCTTTGTCTCCTGGCCTGGCACAGGCTCCTTGGCTAGGCTCAGCTCGATACAGTACTCGATGAGGCCACTCATCAGCTCTGCCTAGGAAAGCCAAAGAATGGAGATGATAAAAGAGCGCCAGCGTCACCTTCTGATGAACTGTGGGAGGTGGGGGACCAAGCTAATGACTCCAACCTAGATGGGCCTTGGGAAGTCTAGAGGAGACCAAGCTCTGCAAAAGGTGCCACTCAGAGCTCTGCAAGGCTGTGGCCATCCCTGCATGAAGGGTACTGTGAGACAGAGGACAGATGGAGCTGCCCCTGCTCTGGGAGGGGAGGCTCGATCATTTCATCACTATTCACAGGGTTCTATAGTTAGGCAACCTTGGTTGTAAATCCAAGTATAAATGAGTTTGACCACCACTGTCTACGGAGAGGGGGACTGAGGAGCAACACAGGACAAACACGATCATGAAAGGATGGAATAACTCCCTAAAACCTCCCCAAAGGTCTTCTGTCGTGCCCTGCTCCCTGTGGAGTTTGGATTCTTTCCTGGGTTCTGAAGGAGTCACTTCCACTTTCAAAACAGCCAAAAGGCTGGAGCAGGGCAAGGAGCTGAGGACTGGGGCCCCCAACAATCCAGGGCTCCTGGGGAGAGGTGGCAAGGGAGGTACCAAGCTAGACTTTCATGGGCTGCCCACAATATGCACACAATGACCAGAGCCCTGGCCTGGCTCAACCTTCCTCTTGGCCTGTGGGCAGGCCACTGGCAGTAGAGTCCTGGACATCACAGCCACCAGGCTGGATTCCTGACCCCAGATCTATATATGCTGACCCATCAAAGTTCTCTCCTGGATTGGGGGGGCGTGCTCAGACAACTGGAGCTGATGCCAGCCAGTGGAGGTCACCTTGGTGTAGACTGTCTCAGCCCAGGGAAGAACTTGAGGCTCTGGGTTCAAATCCTAATCTGGCCTTTGGGACATTACCTGCTTGGAGTAGACCTTCAGCAGCTTGTTGACAGGTGTGCCCTCGCTCTCCCCATCAAACTCCAGCCATAGGATGGGCTCATCGTCTCCAGAGCAGGTGTAGTCCCAGGAGAGCTCTTGGAAGCGCAGGCCCAGGAGTACGTGCTGCCAACAGGAAGGGGAGGGAAGGGTCAGAGGGGAGGGGCCATTGACCAGGGAGACCATGGGATGACAGAAGGACTCAGGAAAAGGCCAATGCCAGGGGCAGGATGAAAATCTGCAATCACAGTCCATCAGCTAACAGAAATGAGAGGATTCTCTAATCTGGGAGCTCTGAGATTCCCCATGGAAGCCTTCTCTCAGACCCAGGGAAGGGTCTTGGGGTGGTGAGAACAAGGACAGCAAAGGAAGAAGAGGTGGGGAGATGGGCAAAGGGACCTTGCTCCTGAGTCTACACTATCCCTCTGTGAGAGAAACCATCAAGGTCGAGGAACTGATTTGGAGCCATACCAAACTGCCAAGGGCTTTGCATATGACCTCCTGTAGTCCCACAATCATCCTAGGAGGTCAATGCTCCCCACTTTATGGAGAAGAAAACTGAGGCACTGGGAGAAATCAAGGCCTACTAAGTGTCATATAGAACCCAGCACTGTCCACTGCCCTGGTACAATGGGCAGAGCAAATGTGAGTCACTTTGTAAACTGTGCCTGGAGAAGGTGTCTCCTCAGGTCCACTCCACATCCTGATGAGACCCCCAGGATATCCAGAGTGGGCTCCAGCAGACCATACCTTCTCCTTGAGGTCGATGACATGGACGCCCTCTAGGTTGATGGCCACAGTCACGGGCTTGCGCCCACCCCGGTGCAGGAAGCCCTGGGCTGGCTTGTCAACCTCACCACTGAAGAATGCACACCTGGGGACACAGGGGTGGTCGTGGTTAGGCTCAGGCATTGCTGGCTCAGAAAGCCCCCTCCCCACACTCACCCATAATAGGGCAGCTCATGGCACTTGTGTAGGTAGGCCCGGTAATGCCTGGTGAGCAGCTCTGCCTCTGGGCCTGCCACCTCTTCCTTCACCTCCTGATAGGCACTCAACAGGCCCTGCTCCCCTGATACCAGCCGGGGACCCCGGTTCCGGAAGGCTGTGAAGAGGCCGTGAGATCGCTTGCAGAGATGGGCAGGTAGGAAGGAGTCGAGCTTCTCTCTAGAAGGCAAGATGGGCAACATCAGGGGCACATGTGGCCTCATGTGCAGCCTCACTAAGGGAGCAAAGCCCCAGAGCCCCACAGGGAGCAGCTCTTGGCCTCTGGGGGTCAAGTTGAGGGCACTGGTTCTGGTGCAGTCTCTTTCCCACCTGGGGAAATGACCCCTGGCAGGTGCCAGGAGGAGAAGGCCTTCTGAACATCTTGTTCTTTTTTGGGTCGGTCCCTACTTAGAAAGTGTCTCATAAGGGGTGGGCTCTGGGGATCTGGCTAGTGCTCTGCAGACAGGAAGTAGATGGCTCCTTAGGGGGAGAGGACTGGAGAAGGCCTGAACTTCTGGGCAGCCCCAAGGGTTTAGAGAGAACAGGGCTGGACAAGCAGGTCACCTTCGGAGGTCCAATGTCCCTCCCTGAGCCGGCTTGGCCTTGGAACCTCAGGTCTGTATTAACTCGAGGACATAGATAACCCCTCAGTCCATGAGTGTGTCGGGGCAGGGGGTCCAGGGCTTAGCGAGGGCCTGATCCTGCCTCCCTCAGAACATTGGGGTTTAAGCTCTGGGGTGGCCGCTCCCTTGCTGGGCTCTCCTCTCTGAGCCTCCTGCCTCACCTCGGTGAGACTGCTCCAGCAGTCTTTCTGGGAAGCTGGGGGACCCCTTTCCTCACAATGTTTTTTAAATACAAGAAGGCTACGTTAAGAGAAAGGTGAATATGCCTTCCCCTCCCCCAGTTCATGGAGTCCTGCTCGGGCCTTACTTTACGGCACACACCGTCTGCTGGCCTTGGCGGTAAGGGCCCAGTTCTAGCCGGCACACCAGGGCCCCAAGCTTCTCACAGTCCTCCACATCACAGGGATAGCGCACTTCCAACACATTGAACTTGGCCTCTTCATACAAGAGCCTCAAGATGTCCTCATTATTGACCTAGGAGGCAAAAGGCCCTCAGACAGAGGCCTGGCCTGGGAGGCCTGAGCAGGACCATGGGACCTGTAAAGGATGGAGGGAGATGGGAGAGAGGGCAGAGACAGCAAGTGCCCCGGAGCGGGGGGTCCTCTCCTCACCTGCAACTCCTTCCGCTTTGGAAAGAAGACATTCCTTCGGAACTGCAGAGAAGGTTCATCTGGGGACAGAGAGGAGACAGGTTGGCCCAGTCTAGCCTGGCACACCTCCTTGCTCCTGGGCTCCCCCGATGCCCCAGATCTTCATCCAGCCTTGTTTCTCTTGTTCTGCCTTCACTCCCATCCTACATTCCTGCCTCACGTGCCATATTTTGAGTGGACTCATCAGGACACTAGAGAGAAGCTCTTTCCAAGGCTCACCTTTAAGTAGAGGGAAGGGATGATGGCAAGGCATTCACATCACCTGTCAGCCGTAGTGACATAGGCTGGCTGGGTGGTAGAGCCTCCAGGAGGCTTCTGCTCCTTTCAGACCTGTTCTGTCAAACCCAGCCTGATGAGGTAAGAGTCCAGCTGAGACCTAGCTGGCCAGCCGCTGGTCAGCAGAATGGCATGCAACAAGGCCAGGACTTTATGGCTACAGGTACCATGACATGCTCAGGCTTTAATCAGGTGAAAGTCAACATTTTCCCTCTGATTCCATGATTAGAGAAGAGGACTTATCTAAATAGGAACCTGCCCCTGCTAACCAGAAATGGAAAAAGGAGGGGAGAAGCGGGGAGGGCAAAGAAGAGTCCCAGGGTTGCAAGAAAGAAAAGTGCTACAGACCCACAACGATGTCATCCTCTGAGGCATCCGTGAAGCGAAACAGCAGGTCCGGCCACTGTCGGCACACCTTGTATGGCTGGTGTTTGGGCTTCAGCTGCACCTCTGCCAAAGGAAAGGGTGGAGAAGGTGCCTTGGGAGGGGCTCTGATTCCTCAGGATACCCCCAACAAGGCTGAGCCATAGGGAGAGCAGGACTGGGCCGCTGCTTAGGCTGCCATGGGGGTCCAGGCTGAGCCCAGCCCAGCAAGGCTCCTCTCTGCAGAAACCAAAGGTCAAGTGGGCCTACATTAAGTATATGAGCCTCCAACCTCCCTCTTCTGAGGGCTTCGCTACACTGTTCTTGTCCTTGATTTACAGAGACTGTCCTCCAGAATCTGAGTACAGTGGAAAGGGTCCTGGACTTAAAATGAGAGCAATGATGGGGTCTGGATCCCATTGCCGCCTCTATCCCAGCATGTAAGTTCTTGGGTCTCAGTTTCCTCCTTAGGAAAACAAGGAGCACAAACTCAATGGCCTCTGGGGCTCTTCTCGGCCTATGAGCCTGTGATCCCCAGGAGTGTCTCCAGCACTTCCACACTGCTCCCCTCATTTTACTCTGCAGTACTTCTCCAAGCGACCCCTTCCATCTTCCTCCCCCAGCTGTCCCCATCCAGACCCTCAGCTCTGATTCCCCCCCGGCTTCATGTCTCTGATCTGCCCTCCTCAGCACCAGTGGCCTTCAGCAAGAGCATCAAGAAAGAAAATCAAAGTTTGAATTTGAGTTTACGGTTCACAGCAGCCCAAAGACCCCTAATGGACCTGGCTTTCAAATGGGGGGATTATGTGAGCCATCTCCCTTGAGGGGCATGCAAGGAACCCTTCCCTAGGCCCCAGATAGCCAGGCATACTTTCTCCAGCACCATCAGCTGCCATTCTCCTAGGGTACCAATGGAGAAACTGAGTCTGAGAGAAGCAAAGGGAACTGCTCAAGGCCATATATCATAACCAAGGATTTGAACCCACGTCTTTGGACACCAAAACCAGAAATAACAGGAAAAAGGCTCCTGCTTCCAAAGGCTCAGGCCTGGTTTGGTCCTTATAACACAAAAGGGCTCTTGTTCTCATTACCCCCATCTTAAGGATGAGGAGCCTGAGGCTGACAGAGATCAGGTATCTCAGGTCACTCTTTCTAGGCCTGGCAGATCAGTGGTGTGGAGGTGGTGTCAGATCCACAGGGCACAGCACACGTTCTTTGTCCTGCCCACCCCCCCCAACGTAGGAAGTAAGGGAAAAAACTAACATGTGGAGTCTGACACTTCCAGACTGTTGGGAGGCTTGGAGACCCAAGTCTGGAAAGTCCTTTGCCCTCCCTAAAGGGGCCCACAATGCCAGTGAACTTCACTGATGCCGGTGATCTCCACTGGTGCCAGTGATCTTCACTGATGCATGCCCAGTTTCCACTTGGACAGTTGGGGAGCTGTCGATCCCCCCACTCTGGTGCTTCTTCTTGTCTCCCCCATCCCCCTCTTTAAGTCGCTGAGTCCTCTGGAAATGGTGATTCTTTACTCAGCCACATTGGGCTTCATCCCTGGGTCCAAACTCATGCACCTTCTGCTCATCTCCCTGCTCCCCTTGTAACCTTGGTGGGGGTGTGGGGGGACCTGCAAAGCCTTCCTGGTTAGCTGATTTACCAAGTTCTCCACTGGAGGCTGTGAAAACCACCTCCATGCACAACATTTTGCTTCCAAAAATAGCTCTTCCAATGTTTCAGTTCATAGCATCATGGGTCTAGAGTCTGAGGGACCCTTCCCTTCATTTTACAGGCCCAGAATGACTAGGGAGTCCCAGGTAGTGAATGTCAGAGGTAGGATTTGAATACAGACCCACTGATTCCAAAGTCAGCCCCCTTTGAACTGCACCCAGATGGCTTTGCCCTAAGGGTCCTTACCAAGTAAGGGTGAGATGAGCCAAAGGGCAAAGGCCTCCATGGCAATGTCAGGGAGCTGCAGGGCCTCCCGGATGGTGCGGTGAAGGTCCTGGGCGGTGACAGAGGCTACATTCTCCATGGCCAGGGGCAGCACTGTGTCATCCATGAGGTACACAAGCACGTCAGCTGCTGTAACACAGATGAAGGCCAAGCTGCCATGGCTCTGACCTCTGCCCCATGACTGCCCATGTGGCTTATGGGCAATGGAGCCTTGGAGACCCAGAGGGAAGTCTCTTCTCCATGGGGACCTGCTAAGCTGAGACGGTGCTGAGCTCAGCACCCCTCTCCAGGATGGCCAACCCCTGCCAAATACCCCAGGGAAACAGGCATCCTTCTGGCCACAAGGTGTCTGAACCAGCCTGCAAACCTAAACCAGATATTATCTTCATAGGCTTCCAGGGATTGGGCCTCAGAACCCAAGAGCTCCCTGCCCAATCAGGCAGGTTAAGATCTCCCAGGGGTCAGCATGGTGGTGGGGAGGAAAAGACAGGATGCACTGAGATGGAGTGGAAAGAACCCTGGGCGAAGGCTCATCTCCATCACAGCCTCATTCCCTTCTTAGCAGGACCCTAGAGGAGACGGGAGGGGCTGTGGCAGAGGGCCATATGAAGGCACGGACTGGGAGAGCAGCAGGGGAGCTCTGTGGTTCTCCCTGCCCCCTAATCTCCATCCACCAGCCCGGCCTTGGATCTTGCTGCTGGGTCTTTCACAGTTCAGTCAAGAATTACTTTCCGTGAGAAGCCCTTACTGATTTCTGCAGCTGCTTCCCCCCACCACCAAATCATCTTCATTTCCTCTCTCCATCTGTACTTGAGAAAGGGGGAAGCCTCCTGAGGGTAGCCCTGGATTCATTTCTGTCTCTGTGGCTAGCATGGGGCTTTGCATACAGAGGGGGCCTCATAAATGCTGGCTCAATGATCGAAGTGCAAAGGCATCTCTTTGAGTCCTGGCCTGATGTCCGTTGGGCTGTGAGCCTGGGCAAAGCTTTGAACTTTCCTGGGCCTCAGTTTACTCCTCTGGAAAAGGAGGACACTTGCATTCCCTACCACAGAACAAAGAGATGGCTTTTTAAGGCTTCCACTAGCACAGCCACACCCCAGCTCTACCCTCACTAGCTGGGCAACCTCAGGCAAATCCACTACCACCCCCAGCTTTCATCTCCTCCTTTATAAAAACCATGACTGATGTTAAGGGTCACTGATGGAGGGGCTGTGGGAAGACAGCCCAAGGCCTGTAGTCCTGGGAGAGCTGGCCCCCACCCCCAATTCTGGCAAATTCTCTGGTGTCACACTAGAATTGTGCAGTCCATTTGCTTGCTGATGCTACTCTGAGTTCCTGCCCCAGGCTGCCAGCAATGGAGGGGGGCACAGGGCAGGAGAGCCAGCCGCAAACAAGAGGCCTCCTCAGGGGAGGGCTCTGCAAACTGGGAGAACGGAATTGGTGCTCTAAAAACTAGAAATTTGGAGAAGTGCACAGTTAGGGGATACCAGCCGGTAGGCCTAAGGGTAGAAGACCCAGATCCCTGTGGTGGGGGGCCATGAAGCTCAGAGACCCTCAGGAGGATCTGGCCTGGCTGCCTGTCCCAAGGGTTTGATCTCCCCTCTAGGGAGGGTTCCGGGGGTGGGTAGAATGGGAAGGAAGAAACGCTAAGTATTTCACATCATCCCAGTCACGTCCAGTGGTAAATAGGAAGTCTGTTTAGTCTATTTGGCCTTCATAGCCCTTCCTCACCTTCCCAGGCTCCCTACACCACTCTCCCCACCACATCCTCTACCCTCTCCCAACTCAGGCCTGGAAGAGTCTCCCTCTTGTACTCCCACCTCCTCTCAGCTAAATTCCCACCTTCTAGAGAAAACCATCCCCAGCCCCCTCAATTCCGGGGTCTTTCCTCCTCATGTTTAGTTTTCTTTCCCAGGTTCCTCTGACCTAACCCAATGGGGGCCTGGTCCACTTGAGGTCCAGTGGCCTTGGACCAGAGTCACAAGCCAGGCTAATAAGGGGAGGCCATAACGAGCCCCCTGGGAGCCCTGAAGCTCCCTAAGACGGGGTGAGCCACAGGAAGAACAGAGGCCTGGGGGCAGGCGTTTCAGCCAGTCCCAAGTGCCTGTACATAGCCCTGGCCACTGATCCTGGCCAAACCTGGACTGTTTGACCACCAAGTCAAGCTCCCAAAGGGCCCAGGGAGATTTAAGTTCAAAAACTTAGGAGTGTTGCAAGATGTGTGGGGAGCCCCGCAGTGCCCTCCCTTCCCTGGCAAAGTGGACACTTGGCACCTCTTGGGACCTTAAGTCAGTCCCCCACCTGGGCCTCAGGTTCCTCCACAGAATGTGGAGCCTGGATGGCCTTGAAGGGCTTTCCTGCTCCTTGACCCTAGGATGACGTCCCTATAAAATCCCTGTTTGTGAATCAAGGGAAGAAAACCTTGGCGAGGTCAGGAGGGTCGGGGAAAGCCAGCTTCTCCTACACGGACAGGGCAGGATGGATGGGACCAGGCCGACTGGGGCTCCCAAACCACCGCCGGGGGAGTCGAACAAAGGGGGGCTCTGGGGAGCTGGGCTTGGGGTTGCGGGGGGGAAGAGACCCAGGGCCAGGGCCCCACATGTGGAGCCACATTTCCCAGCCTTGTGAAGCCCCTCAAGGCTCCCAGAGGACACTGTCTACTGGCACATCAGAGATGACCTGGGACTCCCTGGGGGTCGGTCTGGAAGAAGCGCCTGAATGGACCTTCAAATCTCACCATAACAAGGATGATGATGATGATGATGGTGAGAGCCCGCCCCCCAATGCCCTGTGTTTTAAAGGTTTCCAGTTTGTCTGAGAACTTCCTGGGAGGGCGAAAGGGAAGTGACTGGCCCAGGGTCTCACAGTGCCTAAGTCTGAGGCAGGCTACAGCTTAGGTCAAGCAATCGATCCTTATGAAACCCCACCAGCAGCCAAGTCCAGGGCCCCCCCAGCCCCCTCTGGGGGGCCGGCTCTCCCCCGCCCAACCTCTCCCCTCCCCCACCCCGGATCCCGAGCCCCCCAGGGAGGGCGACCCCCCAAGCCCCGAAGAGCACCCACCTCGGGCTCCCACGGAGGACACGCTGCTGCGCTGGGAGCGCTCCGAGGGGCCCGGGCCCCCCTCGCTGCAGTCCATCTGCGGGAAGAGGGGCGGGGTCACGGGGTCAACAATGGACAGAGGCGCCCCCTCCGGCCGGCCCCCGGCCTGGGGGTGCAGCGAGGGAGGGGCCTGGGGGAGGGGTGGGCCCGGAGCCCAGCTGGGGGAAGTGGGGGGTCAGAGTGGGGGCGGGGAGAGGCCAGCTCGGCCCCGGTGGAAGCGGCAGCCGAGGGCTGAGCAGCCGAGCTCGGGGTCGGGGCTCCCCGCGGCTGCCCCGGGCCCCCCAACCCTCCTCACCTCCAATCAGAGCCGGCGACTCCGCTTTCCCCGAAGGGTCCGGAGCAGGAAGCGCCAAGCCCCGCGGCTCCCGCCCCCTCGGCTCAAGAGAGCCAATGGGAGGCCAGAGCCGCCGCGCGTGCGCATCCCCGCGGCGCCTTCGGCTTGGGGCCCGCCCCTTCGCCCGCCCACGTGGTGCTGGCCGCGGGGCGCCGGCCTGGAGCCTGTGGAGCCCCCCGGGACACAGAGACCCCCGGGCGAGTGGCTGCCGCGCTAGTGGGCATGTTTCTTTTGTGCTTCGCCCTGGAAGAAGCCCGGGACAGCCGGGAGCGGAGGCCGGACGGGCCGGGAGCCAGGCGGCTGGGCTAAGGCCCCGGCCTCACCTCCTCCTCCGGGGCCTCCTGGGACCAGTGGCCAGATAGGCAGCAGGACTGCAGGTGACCCTGAATGTGGGAAGAATGGGGCAGAAGTGATTTGCCCAGGGTCACACAATGAGCAGGAATCAAGTGCCCGTCCTCCTGACTCCCAAGGCCACCGCGGCGCCAGCAGCTGCCCACCAGGCCCGTGGCTTGGGAAGGGCCTCATGGAACAACAGTTCTAGGCACCCAATGAATAGTTCTAGTCTGTCTCCTACTGTCCTGGAGCCTCTATTCCACCATGACCAGTTAAAGGAGTATGGCCCTAGGCAACCAAGGAAGCCAAATTGTGGAACCTCCCAGTGGGACCAAGGAGAGAACTGTTTTGTCCTTCCCTGCAGCAGAAGGCCCATTGACCTGATTATTCTAACAGAGGGAGAGGAAGACAGTGAGCCCCATGGGCAACCGTCAGATGTCCAGGCCTTGAGCCTGCTGGATGACTGAGGCATCACTCAGTGGGCAGCATGCTGGGTCTAGGCTGGTTAGAGGTACCTGGCCTGTCCCTGAATGACTCACTCCAAGTCCTGTAACACTACAGTCTCCAGGAACCAAGACTGAGGATCGCTGAGAAGGCAACAAAGAGGTACAGAGTGGGTAGGCTGCACCACATGACTATGAACTCCAAGGAAGAGCCAGAATTAAGGATGTCACTGAAAAAGCATATTATCTCAAAGGAAGATGAGTTGGTCATGTGGCAAGATGGGCCTCAGCGGAGCCCCAGCAATGTCAAGAGAAGACAAGCCCCCACCCTCCCAGCGACGTTGGGCGGATCCTTGTGTCAAACTCATTGAAGGACATGGATGAGTGTTAACCAAGACAAGCAGGCCAAGGCTACAGTCTGCATCAAGTTGAATGGAAAATCAGAGTATATTAGCTATAGTGAGTCAGTGTTTATATAGGTCTTTGACACATATCTCTTTGATTATCTGATTGACTTTGGGAGGCTTGGAAAGATACTGCCAATGAAGTCTAGACTTGAAGGAGAGGAAAGGACTAGTCTGGATCACATTTCAAACATTGTGCCTGTGACAGAAAAGCTCATTAATTTTTAACATGAAGATTCTGGGGATACAAATCACAGAACATCAGAATCTCCAGAATTATGGGTGAACCAAAATATGCATGATGAGAGAAATATGCAGGATGCAGCCCATAACCAGTCATATTGCCATATGACTTAGGCATAGGGAGTGGTATAAAGGCATACATTTTCTAGCTGATGATCAGAAAAGGAGTTACACTGATCACGAACGCATAAGGACAGACAGACAGTCTGGGTGCTACCTGGACAGTCACAAGCTAAAAGATCTAGAGGAAAACTTCCAATGTCTCGAGTAGGTCTTCTAAGAATTTCTGAGAGGATATGGACAAGAATCACATAGGATTAAAAATAAAAAAAAAGCAAGGATGAAAGCAAACAGATAAGTCAAAGGAGATGAGTGGTTTTCAAAAGAATTGCATACCATCAGCCACCAAATGAAAGGCCTCCAAGATAATAAAAATAAGAGATGTTTAAATTAAAACAACCTAAAGTTTCATTTCATACCTCTCAAGATAAGAAAAATGATCAAAGGTGTTAGTAGTCAATACTGAAGGACTATGGGAAGAGAGACTTGATTACGTTGCTTCAGTATCATCCTTATAGGAAATAATTTTTAATTGTGTGAGAAAACTCATTCCATTGTTAATGGAAAACACTTAATAAATGTTGATTGACTACTACTGAACTTTTGAGTTAAAAGATAGTCCCTCTATGCACCAAGAAATTCAGAGCAGCCCTTTTTTTGTGGTAGCAAAAACAAGAAAGAGTAGATGTCCACTGATTGAGGGATGGGGAACAGGATAGATATGCCTATGTCATACCTATTATTGTTCCTGTTTCCCCACATGTTCAGGAAGGAGTTCTGAATTGTTCCAGTATATTGATAGTCAAGAAACAGGAATCTTGGAAACCTGGGGCAAAAGACAGTCATTCTTGTCTGGAAGTTGCTGGCTGGACTAGATGAACTTCTCTCTTCCTTCCACAGGAAAAGTCATTCTCTCTCCTATCATCTTCCAGTGGATGGATGAATACTGAGGATATACCTAGAAGGGAGATCCTTGTCTCTGTTTTCAGCTCCCTAGCCCCATGAAAGCTCTCATTGTACACACTGAATTACCTCACCGAACAATCTATGAGGTAAATGGTATCTTCAGAGGTAGGATGAAGTCAATCAATCCTAATGGAAACCAAGCCTGGGAAAGTCTTGGATATTGGCCTTCAGTTAAGAGGAGACTGCAGGCTCAGGTTGTGGGAATAAAACTATGGAGGGAACCCTTGGGGTGAGGGATTAGGAGAAGACTTGGAGGTGAGCCCCATTCCTCTATTGATAAATAGAAGGAAGGTTGAGGTTGACTCATTGGCTTAAGGGGACATGGAGGAGGTTGGTGAGTAGGGAGAGACTGAGAGCAAGGCTGGACCACAGGATCTAAAATAGGAAAAGACCCCAGAGACCATCCAGTTGAGTTCCTTGTGTTATGGACTCCTCTGGAAGTTTGGTAAAGCCTGGGGTAAAACCTTTCTCAGAATCCTCCTATTAGATGCATAAAGTATACACTATAAGATTACCTATTTAAAATGTTCAAATTATTTTCAGGGCACAAGTTTATGGGTCTCAGGTTAAGAACCCATGATCAAGTCTAACTCTGACTTTATAGATGAGATAATGGGCCCAAAGTGAGAAAGCAATTTACCCAAAGTTCCAGGATTTGGACACAGTTCTTCTGACTTCCCAATCCAGCCAGTGCTCTGGTCCTCAGAGCCAGTTCAGACATTCAGCAGAGTTCTGATGGAGGGCTAACTTCCCTGCCTCCTCAGCATATGGCAGGGGAAGGAGCTACAACCTCCCTGGTACCTGTGAGGATGAGGAAGACAAGTGGCTCCAGGGACTAGGTAGGGCAATAATAAGATTCACAGCTCATCTTCACAAAGCATCTTGTTTTAGTTTCTCGACATTTTGGGGGTTGTATAGTATAGAGGGTGGTCCTTCTGCCCTTATTATGTCTTAGGAAATGAAGACTCAGAGATCACACAGTAAATGTCAGACAGATTGTGGTCCCAGGTCTTCCCAAATGCAAGTCTAGGACTCCATCCCATCACTGCCACCTTGCCACTTCACTCGTCCCAGCTGTTCTCAGGTCACTCTCCTATTCAAGTAACTTCAGTAGCTCCCACTTGCTTCTTCAAGTCTAACTCCTGTCTACCTCGCAGGAGGAGGGTACATCCTCATTCTCCATTCGGGGCAAATTGGTCTTTTTTCTATTCTCTCATCTTGGGCTGTCCTTCATATCTCCCTCCTAGCATCCTTAGCTTCTTTTGAAGTTCAGTTCAAGGACCACTGTAATCAATGGGGAAATAGCACTAAAGATGTCATCCAGAAACTGATCAGAAGAGAAGATGGGTTGAGGTGGTAAGGGTGAGGGATGGCAGGTGAGAGTTGGAGTTCAGTAGAAAAAGTCCTGTCATTTACTCCCTGTGTGACTTTAAGACAAGTCTCTTAGCTTTTCCAGCCTTCAGTTTCTCTGTCTGTTTAACCAGGGCTTGACTAAATGGCCCTTCAGGTCTTCTAGGTGAGGATCCTATAGTTATGATCCCATAGATGAGGAAACAGGCCCAGAAAGACTTGAGAAGGGTAGTCAAAGCTGCTTGTCAAACATAGTCAAGGCTCCTGGTTTGAGGCCCTGCTCCCAGTGATAATGAGGAAATCGCTGGAAGTCTGGTTAGTGTCTGGCAAGAAGACTTCAAGATTTAAGTCCAGGGAGAGAGGATCCAGGGTCCTCCACCTAGAGCAGGACAGGACATCTGGCCTGCAAAATCATTTGGTCCGGCACTGTCATGGCCACCACAGGTAGGACTCGAAATTCAATAAATCTAGGAGTTTTTTTAGGGGTGAATTAATTAAAAAATGACCAAATATAGCAGCAAATATTTTTTAAGTTGATAATTGTGTATGACCCACAAATGATGGTATAAATATCCAAATGGCTCTAGGCAGACAAAAGGTTCCTCCCCGCTGACCTAGAGTATACCACTTGGCAGGGCCTCCTTCCTTTGCTCTCCTGCATTCTTGGGCCCTCTCCCTTGTTTTGGGCTGTGGCTGTGCAAAGGTCATTTGGGAACCTCAGCCTCTACACCCAAGGCCCTTGCCCTTTCCAGGGACTCCATCCCTACACAAGGCCTGTGAGGCAGGCAGGCATAAGAATCATGGAAAGAGAGGTTGAGTCATTCAGATGTGGGGGGTGTAAACAGCCCATCCTCTACTCTGGTGGGTGATCCTCATGGATGTGGTGTCCTGCTTCCTACCTGCTCTGTGGCCTACAGTGAGTTTGCATTGCCATCTAGTGGTTCTTTGCCCTCTTGACTGCTCTGGTCAGGACCCTTGAGGTGAGCTTCCCCAAAGCACTGGTGGCTCGAGGGGAGAGCAAGACAGGGCAGCAGGACATCAGGAGGCAGAGGCCGGCTTCCATACTAGCTTGGTTTGGGCCAGGCATTGGCCTGACCTGGGAGTCAGGATCCTGGGTTCCCTCCTCAGACATCCAACATGCCTGTGAGGAGGGGGAGAGCCCTTTCTGTCTTGGTGCTGAGAACCCGGGGCTGAAACCTGGTCACCTCCTTGTCCCCGCCTCTGAGAACATTTCAGTTTGTTCCTCTTCTCTTCTTGCACTTTATCCGAGTTCCGTCCCTCCCTCCAAGGTCCTTGGGCCTGGGCACTGGGCCATTTTTCACTCCCCTGCCCCAAGGTTTAAACATTAGTGAGAAGTTATCAGCTCAGGCCTGGGGGAGGAGCTGAGCTACACTTGGGCCAACTTCTCCCCCTTCGCCAGAGCCCCTGGTTCCTGGCCCTGTGTGCCTTAGACGATGCCTGTAGAAGAGTTTGTGGCTGGCTGGATCTCTGGTGAGAAATTTTTCTTTCTAGTGTGTCAGAGTACCCTTCAATGGAGCATCACTGTGAGAAAAAGAGAGGAACAGACAGAGACAGGAAGGAAAAGAGATAGGAAAGTGAGCAAGAGAAAGAGAATGAGATAAAGGAGAGACAGAGACAGATAGAGAGACAGAGACAGACAGAGAGAGAGAGAGAGAGAGAGAGAGAGAGAGAGATCAATGAGGACTGCACCAAGACCAGACCTAGTGTGACAAGCCATGGTTAGGGCACTCCCTGTGTTCTGGTTGGACTCCCTATGTCTGGTCACATTCACAATTTAAACCACTTTTAGAGAAAGGGTTTCCCCTGTCTTGGGCCCCTGTCTCTCTTCCATCTCCCCACAGTGTCTGAAGATGATCCACGAAAGGTCTTCTGGACGGGTGCCCTTTGGTGTAGTCTGACCTCGGATCTGTTTATCTGGGTCAGGGTCATAGTTGTGACAGGAGGGAAAGGTGACTGCTTTTCCAATTCTGAATGACCCCCATCATGGTATAGATGGACACCCAGGCTGTCCTGATCCTTAGGGTCTTGGTGAGTGTGTGTAGACCCAGCCCTTGGTACTTCTCACTCCACTCTCCTACTCAGTCTCAATAGACTCTGGGAGCTGGGGAAGGTAGCTTGGACCTCAGACTTCTGGCAGACCTGCCTCTAGAACTGGGGTATCTTCATGGAGTGCTAAGGCTCTCCACCTACTTTCCCTTTAGGCCTTAGCACTCCAAATGTTAAAGGTAGTCTGCTCCCTTCATTCTCCCCAGGGACCCAAAAATTTCCTACATTTTAGGAGTTGTCACCCTTCAGAATCTCCCTGCCTAAGAGTATCCTCTGTTCCTAGTCAGAGGATTGTATGGGGAAAAAGTCAAGGTTGGAAAGCTGAGACTCCTTCCCCACTCTCTCTGAAGTTCCTTCCAGATCCAGAATTCCATAAAGAAGAAATTCTAGCTTGAGAGGGGGTCAGGAAAGTCCAAGGCTATCTGATCCAAGACACTAGAGCCAGAAGCAGCCAGGAGAGAGTCCCCAGGACTAGAGAAGAAAAAGATGCAATTCTTTCTTCTTGATTCCTGAGGAGGAAGGAGCAAGATAAGGGGAGGTCAGCTCCCTTCTCCCTTCTGTGGAGATGCTCTCTTTCTGGCCCTGTGACCTAGCTCTTTCTCCTCATCTACAGGAATTGTGGGCTTGATGCTGGGACACCCCATAGACACAGTGAAGGTGAGACTGAGAAAAGCTGTGGTCACCAACCATCTGGAAGAAGGGGCTGAACATCTGGACCACTTGAGGTCAGGGTGTGGATTCCCATGCCATCTGAGTAGCAAGAATCCTGGGCCCAAAGCAGCAGCTCTCGTAGCTGGGCTGGTTCCTGGGTAGTGGAATACAAACATCAATGAGGAGACCCACTGGCTTGTGGGGATGGCTGCAGGCCCCCCCCCCATCATATGCCCTTTCCTTGGCCCTTCATGCCCAAGTCCCTCCACCTCCTAATGGTGAGTCTGGTGTCTCCTCTGCCTCCAGGTTCGGCTGCAGACCCAGAACGCATACCGGGGAATTGTGGACTGTGTGATCAAAACATATCGTCGGGAGTCAGTAAGAAGTAGAGGGGGCATTTGGGCAGGAGTAGGTCTCTCCTCCCCCCTGCTCCCCCAAGCACCAGCTCTTTTCTACACTGATGCAGAGAGAAAATGAGGTTTGGGCTGCAGGGGAGAAAGGGGTCAAGGCCACGGGGTTGGCCTGAGAGGCAGGATGGGAAAGATCTTACTTGGAATCTGCAGAAACCTGGGTTCTTGTCCCAGCTTTGCCATTGTCTACCTTAGGATCAGACTCCTAGGCTCACCTGATCATCATTTCGAAGCTGGAAGGATCCTAGAAGTCATTTGATTCTCATTTTACAGATGAGGAGACAGGGTCCTAGAGCCCAAAGCATCATGAGGGCATCCAGGGAGTGAGTGGTGGAGGTGGGAGCCAAGCTCAGACTCTCCGAGTCTCTTCTCCCTCACTGGACCCCACTTTACTTAGTAAATTGAGGGAATTTGAACGAGGGTCAGGGTTCAGTGTTGACCTTCTGTGACTGACAGTAGGATTTCAAGATTTCTACCTATCTCTGGGTCCCTGTAGGCAAAGAGTAGGTAGGTTCTACTTCAAATAGATTATCATTCTCTGGAAGACAGGGCTTCTTGGTACCCAGCCCCTAGTACTATAAGCCCTTGATAAAATCTTGTGGGATAAATGGAACGAATGACTAGGAGAGCCTGACCCCCGTGAGCCCCATTGGAACATACCCAGCAAGGCCCATTTCCATCCCAGGCCTGACTCTGTCTCTGTCTACAGATCCTGGGCTTCTTTAAGGGAATGAGTTTCCCCATTGGCAGTGTGGCCGTGGTCAACTCTGTCCTCTTTGGAACCTACAGCAACTCCCTGCTTCTGCTAAGCTCCACCTCCCACCAGGACCGAAAGGCCCAACCCCCCAACTATGGCCACATCTTTGTGGCTGGCAGCATTGCAGGGTTTGTACAGGTAAGCATGACCCACCATTCTGGACACCAGGGACACTTCCTTCTGCTGAAGTGCCAGAGTACTGACATCCAGGTGACCACATCTTCTGGCCATCCCTTCCTTGGGCTAGGGTTAGGACCTGTGATGTAGCCATATTCCATGCTATCATTATCAAAGATGGTCAGAAAAGGCATGTTTCTCTTTAAGCCTTCTTTTCTGGCAGATAAGGCCAAATGTCTCTGTAAAGGGTAACCTGAAACTATCCCTCCCACCCCCACAACACCTTCTTACAGGAGACCCCAAAGTTTTACCTTGAGATCAATGAAGAATTGTTCCCAACTTTTAAAATTTTTTAAAAAATTTATTATTACTATTATTACAATAATTTTGTTATAAGAGTAAACATACCCCCCCCCGAAGATGAGAAACCTCAAGAATAGTGAGAGAGGGGCAGCTAGGTGGCTCAGTGGATAAAGCACTGGAGTCAGGAGTACCTGGGTTCAAATCCGGTCTCAGATACTTAATAATTACCTAGCCATGAGGCCTTGGGCAAGCCATTTAACCCCATTGCCTTGCAAAAACCTAAAAAAAAATCTTTGGAGATAAAAAAATAAAAAAAACAGAGAAAGAGAGAGAGAGAGAGAGAGAGAGAGAGAGAGAGAGAGAGAGAGAGAGAGAAATGTACTTCAGTCTGGGTTCAGATTCCAATGGCTCTGTCTCTGGGGTGAGTTGCTTTCTTTATCATAAGTCCACCAGAGAAGTTGCTTCAATATTTTCCCCACAGTTGCTATTACTAGCTGTACCTCCACTCTATTCTTCCCCATTCATTTATTCTATTCTCTCTCTCTTTTCATCCTGGCCCTGTCCAAAAGTGTGTTGAATCTGTGTACCCTCTCCCTCAATCTTCCCACTCTTCTATCACCTATGCCCCTCTTCCCTCCCCCCATTCCCTCTTATCCCATCCCTTTCTTCTCATTTTTCTCTGGGGGTAAGACAGATGTCTTCACCCTATTAAGTGTGTATGTTATTTCCTCTCTGAACCATTTCTTTTTGTTTTTTATTTTGCAAGGCACTGGGGTTAAGTGGCTTGCCCAAGGCCACACAGCTAGGTAATTATAAAGTGTCTGAGGCTGGATTGGAACTCAGGTACTCCTGACTCCAGGGCCGGTGCTCTATCCACTGTGCCACCTAGCCGCCCCTTCTGAGCCATTTCTGATGAGAATGAAGGCTCACTCATTTCCCCTTTTCTACTTCATTGAAAAAGCTTTTTCTTGACTCTTATGTGAAATTTCTTAGCTTCTTCATCTCCTTTCCCTTTCTCCCAGTACTTTCCTTTATCACCCATTGACTCCATCTTTTTACTATACCATTATATTCTGCTCCATCCTGTGCCCTGTCTATATATGCTCCTAATAGCTTTTATAAATGAGAAAGTTCATATGAGTTAGCATTATCTTCTTCCCGTGCAGGAATACAAAATGTTCAATATCATTAAATTCCTCATAGTTAGTCCTTCTCATCTACCCCCTCTATGGTTCACCTGAGTCCTGTACTTGGAGATCAAACTTTCTGTTCAGCTCAGGTTGTTTCAATAGGAAAGTTTGAAAGTCCCCTGTTTCATTGAAAATCCATCTTTTCCCCTGAAAGAGGATGTTCAGTTTTTCTGGGTAGTTGATTCTTGGTTGAAAACCAAGATCTTTTGCCTTCCAGAATATCATATTCCAATCCCTACAAGCCCTTAATGTAGATGCTGCCAGATTCTGTGTATTCCTGACTATGGAACCTCAGTAGTTCAATTGTCTGTTTCTGGCAGGTTTTAGAATTTTGTCTTTGATTTGGGAGTTTTGGAATTTGGCTATAATATTCCTGGAAGTTTTTCTTTTGGGATCTCTTTCAGGAGGTGACTGGTGAATTCCCCCAATTTCTATTTTACCCTCTGCTTCTAGGATCTCAGGGCAATTTTGCTGTATTTTCTTTAAAAATGAAGTCTAGGCTCTTCTCCTGGTCGTGGCTTTCAGATAGCCCAATAATTTTTAAATTGTTTCTTCTGGATCTGTTTTTGAGGTCAGTTGTTTTTTCCAATGAGATATTTCACATTTTCTTCTAATTTTTGACTTTTTTTTGGAAGAGTTTTATTTCTTCCTGATTTCTTGCAAAGTCATCAGCTTCCTTTAGTTTCATTCTGTATTTGAAGGAGTTAGTTTCTTTAGAGAGCTTTTTTATCTCCTTTTCTAGCTGGCCATTTCTGCTTTTAAAGGCGTTCTTCTCCTCATTTGCCTTTTGTTTTGCTTTTTCCATTAGGCCTAAACCAGTTTTTAACATATTATTTTCTTCAGTATTTTTTTGTATTTCTTTGTATTTCTTTCACCAAGCTGTTTTCATGATTTTTCTGCATTGCTCTCATTTCTCCTCCCTTAATTGCTTTTCAGCCTTTTTTTTTTAATTTTAAAATTTTTTTTAGGTTTTTTTTTCAAGGCAAATGGGGTTAAGTGGCTTGCTCAAGGCCACATAGCTAGGTAATTATTAAATATCTGAGGCCAAATTTGAACTCAGGCACTCCTGACTCCAGGGCTGGTGCTCTATCCACTGCACCACCTACCTGCCCCTTCAAAGTCTTTTTTGAGCTCATCCATAGTCTGAGCCCATTTTCTATTTCTCTTGGAGGTTTTGGTTGTGGATTTTGTCATTATCTAAGTTTTGATCTTCCATGGGACTAAAGTGATTCTCTATGGTCAGGTTATTCTTTTTCAATTGTTTACTCATTTCCTCAGCCCAAGACTAATTTACAGCACTTCCAAGGCTTTGGGTTTTTTTTTTGGGGGGGGACACCCCACTGGGACCCTCCAAGGTCTTATGCTCTCTTGCCCATGCTTTGATATGTAGATGACCACAGCATTTTCCTTTGCCCAGGAGCTGTAAGGAAGGGTCTTGCTTGGCTATTTTAGTATGGAAGCCCAAATTGCAACCTGGATCTGAGTGTGGGTAAACAGCAGAGTCCTACCCTAAGGGAGAGCAGAGAAATTTCTGAACTCTCTCCTGACCCCCTTATCATCTTTGGGCTATGCTCTGTAGGTACAGGCTGCTTTCTCCAGATTCTTGCTGCAGGTTCTGTGGCTGGTGCTCCCTTACTCCACATTCATTCTAGTGTAGAAGAATTCTCTTCCCACCACTTCAAGCTGTTCTGGGCTGTGCTGCCATTGGGGCTTTTTCCATCTCCTGGTCCTGGTGAAACACACTTTTCCCATGGAACCTCTAAATTATCTTGGACTGGGAAAATGTATCACTCAGTCTTTCTGTGGGTTCTGCCCCTCTAAATTTTGGCTAGTCATAATTTGTTGGCTTTTGGAATTTTGAGGGTAAGGAGTTCCTGGGAAATGCTGCCTTCACACTGCCATCTTGGCTCCGACCCCTGTTTCTAAATTCTACAGGCTGTAGGCCCACTTGGAATACTGGTCAAAATGATGGTCTATGTAGGCCTGGTGTCTGGACCCTCTAGAGGTGAAGGAGGGACAGAAGGAAGGGAGAGATGTTGAAAAGACCAGGTGACCAAGGAGGGAACTCTTGAACCCTAAGGCTACTACTATCCTGGTGAGACTCATGACCTCTGCAAGTGGTGGAAATTATGGAATATTTGGAAATATTGTGGGGTTCTGGAATCAGAGGAGCTGGGGTCATACCCCACTTCTAATATTTCCTTTCTGTGTGACTTTGGGCCAGTTGCCTGATCTCTTTGGTTTTCAGTTTCCTAATCTATAAAATGAAAGAGTTGAATGACATCACTTTTGGCTCTAGATCTATGTTCCAATGAGTAATGACCATTTATTTATCATCCCTTGGTACTACTCTCTCTTCATTTTTCTCCTACCTTCTAACCATGAGTGTCCTTCTTGCTTCACACTTCCTTCCTTCCTATCCTCCAATGGATTTAATCCTCTTCTCAACAAAGATGATTCCCACATCTCTAGATTTAGCACCATTCCATCATCACTGGCTGCCTGTTGGACATTCCCTATTGGATGGCCATTTGACATCGCAGATCCCAATGTGGCTCAAGCAACAAATTCTGGTCATCCAGGTTTGCAACCCTGGTGTAGTGTTCCACTCTTCCCTCTCCCTCCTTTGGGTGCCAAATCCCCCCTCACTCCACTCCTTGGTCCCTGCCCTTGATCCGTAGCAGCATCTGCAGCTGGTCTCCCCTACTCTTCCCCAGTTGCCAATATGCTCTTCCTAAGGCAAGATCTTCCCAAGCCCGGCTCCAGCTCTAGAGCCCTAAGTGGTTCCCTCTTGCTCAATCAATCCTTAAAATATTTATCAGGCACCTTCTGTGCCAGGCCCTGTCCTCCAGGAGCTAACTGTCTAATGCTTAGCTTTAAAAGCTCCTTCACCATCTGGCTCCAGCCAAATTAGTCGACTTGGGCATCCCATTGCTGCACTTTGCCGTAGGCGATCTCTAAGCCTAGTACATCCTCCACATCCCCCTCCCCCTTCGACTCTTTCTTTCAAGGCTCATCTTGGGTGCTCCTTCCTACAGTGTCCACCTTTCCTGATCCTCTCAGGAACACTAACTAGTGTGTTTGCTCTCCCCTCCAATTATCTTATTCCCACTTGTCTGTATGTAGGTGGTGTTCCCCAAGGGAATGGGGTCCCTGGCAGGTCAGGATCCATTTATTCATTTTTGTCCTTGTACCCTCAGCACTTAGCCCAGAGCCTAGCACATGTAAGTGCCAGATAAATGTATCTTGAAACTGAACTGCAACTGTAGCCTAATGCTCGGTTCTATTCTACAAGAGGGGCCCCTGGTAACGCTGACAGCCACATGGCCCAGCACGGGCTTCGAGGCCTCTGCAGGGTAACCCCTCCATCTTTTCCTCTCCTTACCCTCAGCCTAGCTCCCTCCTGGTCTGACCCAGCAGCCATGGCACCCCAACTCAGCTGCCAACCTGACCTGTTAATGAACACTCGCTCCCAGGGATCGAGGCTGTGCAGTATTAGTCATTAAGTAACTCAGATAGCTGTTTTAGTCTTTGTCCTTCATCTTCATTTCATGAGCCTTTGGGGGTGGGGTGGAAGGAAGCCAAGTCCTAGGAGGAAGCTATTTGGGAAGGAAAGGGTATCAGTAAATGTCTTTTGTGCAGCCAAGTGGTGCAGTGGTCAGAGTGCCTGGCCTGCAGGATGCAAGTCTGACCAGCCAGGTGACCCTGGGCAAGTCATTGTACCCTGGCTGCCTCAGTGTCCTCATTTGTAAAATGAATGGGAGAAGAAAAGAGCACAAACCTCTCCAGGATCTCTGTTGAGAAAACCCCAATGGGGTCCCGAACACCACCCGAGACATTTCTGCAACCACAGCATGTGCTCTAAGGACCATGAGTGTGCGGCTCTTCCCAGTGATAGAGCATGTTGGAGGTTTATGAAATGCTTTTCTCACATCAGGATAGTGAGTATTATTGCACCCATTTGACAGATTGGGAAATTGGGGCTCAAGGAGCTAGTAGGGATTTGAACTCATCTTCTGCCTTCCCCATTTGTGGCATCTTGTAGTTTAGTCCCCAGGGACCCTTCAGCATATCTCTGCTTAGTATCACATTTCTCATTCCTAATGAGGATCACAGTCCACAGTGATGACAAAGGGTTGGGTTGTTTACTGAAGTTAATGATTACTAGCCCCCCAAAAGGTTCAAGTTTCTCTTCATTCCCAGACTGCCTGGAGGCACATACCTTCATTCTCCCCAAAGTCTCCAGATTGGAGTCCTCCAAAACAAGACTGGGACCCTAGAATTGGGCCCTACTGTGGTCTTGGACCAGCACCTAATTCACTTTCCTAAGCCTACCTGTAGATGGCAGAGGTAGAGACCCCAGCATCCATTGCAATAAGCTAGGATGGGGGCCTGCACCAGGGTGGGAGCAGTGTCAGAGAGAAGATACTGCAAAGGAGAAAGCTCAGATATGGAGATGGGGTGGGGTGAGAGCCTAGGACCACCCTTGGTTTGTGAGCAGTAGGACTGGGAGGATGATGATGGTGCCCACAATAGGGATGGAAAGGATGAATAGAACACTGGGCTTGGAGTCAGGAAGACTCATCTTCCTGAATTCAAATCTGGCCTCAGATACTTCCTAGCTGTGAGACCCTGGGCAACTCACTTCACCTTGTTGCCTCAGTTTCCTCATCTGTAAAATAACAAACACTCCAATACTTATGCCAAGATAACTCCAAAGAGGGTCACAAAGAGTCAGACACGACTGAATGACAATAGGAAGGGTGGAGACTGGTACCACACAGTTTGGAGGGCCTGGGTGGGTTTAGGCTATGAGAAAAACTTGTGAAGCTAGAAGCCAGAACATGTAGTAGACTTGGAGACAGAAGATCTGGCATCTAATCCTGACCTGTAGATGACTTACCTTAGGCAAATTACTCCCTGAGCCTGTTTTCTTCACCCCTCAAATGAAGGGGTGTGACTTGGTGACCTCCGGGACCCCTTCGATTCTCAGGCATAGACATATTGTGACATAGACTAGCCTCCTTCCTGGAAGAAGAATCAAAGGGGTTCCAGACAAGGTTCAGCCCTTGCTCCCCCTATCCAGGTCCCAGAGGAATGAAGCCTTCCTTAAGAAAAAGAAAGGGCTTTGGTAGGAAAATCAAGATAGCTGAAGAGGCCACAAGGGATCTTGACCTATGCAAGGGAGGCTAGAGAGTGGAAGGATGGAGCAGAGGAAGAAAGGCAAGAAAGGCCATGGAACAGGGGCAGTTCAGGAACATCTGAGAGGTTCCTTTCTAAAGGGAGGGGTCTGGACCTCAGAGTAGGTAACTTCCTGTCTGTTGAGTTATTCAGTCATGTCCAACTCTTCATGACGCCATTTGGGGTTTTCTTGGTAGAGATCCTGGAGTGATTTGCCATTTCCTTCACCTGCTCCTTTTACAGATGAGAAAACTGGATTAGACAGGTGAAAGTGACTTACCCAGGGTTACACAGTCCATGTGTGCTTTGAGGCTGAGTTTAACTCAGGTCTTCCTGACTCCCCTGGCCCTGCTCTATTCACTGTGCCAAGGATGATAAGCTGTGGGTACTGGCAAGTGAGGCATCTGCCAGAGGGCCAGATGAAGAGGAGACCAGGAGGGTTAGTTGGCCTAACAACAACAGATGGGCCTGCTGTTTCCCTGACACAGTTGACAGCTGGTTAAGGAGAACTGAGGTTTTGAAAGTTTTGCAAAAATCAAGTCACCATCTCCATCCTAACCTTAGTCCCACATCTGAACCTTCAGCCCCACCCTTCTCTTGACCTCAGGATCAGCTCAGGTCCTCACTTCACTATTAATCTTGCTTTTCTTTAGTCTTTAGGCTTTTATTGTGGGCACCACCATCATCCTCCCAGTCCTCCTGATCACAAGCCAAGGGTCGTCCTGGCCTCGCACCCCACCCCATCTCCATATCTGAGCTTTCTCCTTTGCAATATATTCTCTCTGATGCTGCTCCCATCCTGGTGCAGGCCCCCATCCTAGTCTTGACAACCTGGGACAGCTCCGAGATTTCGGTAGAAAAGCCATAGAAAGGAGAGAGGAAGTCAAGGGTCCGGGCAGGAATTTTGTATGACAACGAATGAACCTTGGTTTCTTCATCTGCAACATGGGAATAGTCAGTCCTTGCAGGGAAGAGAGCCTACGTGAGAGCCATTCTTTTAGCCAAACTTCAAGTGTTCTATTGGTGGGTTTTATTATTCCTTAGGGAATGAGTACAGCCCTAGCCTGGTTGAGGCTTCAGGTCCTCATTTCTTTCTAGAACCTCAATTTTCCTCAGTAGGAGGACAGCTCAGTAACCAGCCAGTGCAACTGGTGGGAGGCTACTTAAGTAGCCTCTGCTTCCATGCCCCTAGGGAGGGGGAACCCTACGCATTCCATCCATTCTTCCTTCGTCCCCAAAGTTACTGACTCTGTTCCCTGGTCAATCAGAGCAAGTCTAATCTATTGGATGCCTGTCAGCCTGACAGCTCTTCAAGTATTTGTGTTATTCCTCACCTCTAGCCCTCACCCAGTCCTCTCTGATCCAGGCTAACCATGCCAAGTCCATCAGCCAATCCTCTTGCCATGAGCTCAAGCTCTTTCAACATCTTCGTATCATCATTCCTAACTTCTCACTACCTGCTCCCATCCAAAATGCTGATGAGGCCTGTCAAATACTTCTTTCCCCTCCAATCCATCTACCATTTCACCCAGCAAAGTGATTTTCATAAAACATGGATCTGACCATGTCCCCCCTCCTCAATAAACTTCAGTGACTCCCTGTTGCCTGCAGGTCCAATTGCAAAATGCTCTGCTTGGCATTCAAAGCTTGGCATACACCTGCCTCCCCTATCCTTCCTTATTCTTATACTTTACACTACAGAATCTATCCTTCTATCCAAGGATACCTGCCTCCTGACTGTTGCATGGGCAAGACCCTCCATTTTCTAGCTCTGGGTATTTTCTCTGGCCGCCTCTATGCCTGAAAGCCTTCCCTCCTTGTCTCTGCCTGCTGACTTCCCTTGCTTCCTAGAAGATCCAATTAAAATCTTACCTTCCTTAAGAAGGCTTTCCCAACACCTTTTAATTCCAATGTCTTCTCTCTGTTAATTATTTCCCATTCATCCTCAAAAAAGCTTGTATGGATGTATTTGGATTTGTCTCTACCATTAGATCATGAACTCCTTGTAAGCAGGACCCATCTCTTGACTCTTTTTTTGCTCTCAGTGCTTTTCACACTAGCCCATAGGAGGCACTTAGAAGTACTGGTTGCCCCACTTTGGACACTCCAGCTCTCAGTGTTCCAGATGAGGTCAAAGAAAGGCAGAGGACTGTGGAACTCTCCCTTCCCTTTTCTCTGTCCTTCCCCATGCAACCAAGGTCCCATTTGCTTTGTTGACTGACATATTGCAGTTGTTAAAGCCCCAAGATCTATTTCAGGCAAACTGCTGTCTAACCAGGAGGCTTACCCACTTCCTATATTTGTGTGGCTGGTTTTTTTTTTTTTGTACTTAAGAATAAGATATTTTGTGTCTGTTGAATTTCATTACAAGAGTCTAATATTTTAGCTTGTCAACCTCTTTTTGGATCCTGATGCTGTTATCAAAACTGTCACCTGCATGAACATGCCCTCTGTGACTTATATAGTTCACTGACAAAATGTTAAACATACCAAAGTCAAACACGGAGCCCTGGGGCATTCTCCTGGAGACCTTTGGCCAAGTTGACTTTGATCCATTAATAACTGTCCTTTGCTCATCAATTAATTCTTTATTTTTAGTTTTTGCAAGGCAAATGGGGTTAAGTGGCTTGCCCAAGGCCACACAGCTAGGTAATTATTAAGTGTCTGAGGCCAGATTTGAACCCAGGTACTCCTGACTCCAGGGCCGGTGCTTTATCCACTATACCACCTAGCCACCCCCATCAATTAATTCTTAATCCATCAAATTGTTATTGATAGCCTATGTCACTCTTTCCCCCAAGAATATTTTGATATACTTTTTCAAATTCTTTGCTTAGAATCGAGGTATTCTATCATAAAAAGGAAATGAGATCAGTTTGGCATGACCTGTCTTTGAGGAAGCTAGTTAACTGTTTCTCAATGTTTGCCATCCATTCCTTTAAAGATCTATCCTAGAGTTGTCACAGAAATCAAGTCAATCTCACTCATCTAAGGCTCCCTTTCTCCCCCACTTTTCTCTTTAACACTGGGACATTTGCCCCTCTTCCATCTTATGTTCTCTCTTCCGTTTTCCATTTTTATGTCTGCCCATTCTCTCAGGTCCTTAGGATGGAATGCACCTGTTTTCATCAAGGGTTGCCAGGTGAACTCTGACTGGTTTCTTACCTTTTATATCAATTCTCTTCCTTAACCATTTTTGTTCTGGCATTTTGACGAAAGTCATTCTCCTTGGCAGAGAAAAGAGAATCAGACTATCTCTCTTTTGTCAGTTTTGTCAGTTATCTCATTTCTGCTTTTATCTTCCCTGGCACAGATCTCACATTCTATCCTTTTTTTAGTGTCCTAAGCTTCCCTCTCCAGGCCCAACTACTTCTAAGAATCAGGGTTCTTGAAACTAATTTTATGGGACAGTTCTAGACTCGTGTTATTTATCTTCTAGGCAGCTAGGTAGCATAGTGAGTGAGAGTACTGCGCCCCCTAGCAGCAGTCATTGTTGGCCCTTCATTCTCCAAGAGGACCCTTACATCAGGAAGGTGATGCCATAACTTGCCGGTGAACTGGATTTAAGCGAGGGGGTGCTGTGCAAAGTCACCAGCCTCTTTTCTCTCTCTTCTCTTGGGCCATATTGGTTCAGTGGCCAGATAGAGATCAGGATGACTGGAGATGGTCCCAGATGCACTGGGAAGCCTTGACCAATTTGAGCTAAGTTCTTTCTCAAGTCTCAGTTTGTTTGAGGTAACAGCTATTCAGGGATTAAGGCTAGATAAGAAAGAAATGAGGCAGGAATGGCCTTTTTACCTAATCAAAAAAATTAAATCTATCTGAGAAGGAGAAAACCCTGAGGGTTTCTGGCAAAAATAGAAACAATTGCTATTACATTCACTTGGAGCCATCAGTTATCCAAACATTGACCAAGTGATGCTAGGGTTGGGACCCAATTTTGTTGGCCAATCAATGAGAGCCAGAGTGATTTGGATTTGAGACATGTTCCATAAAAAAAAATCTAGTCTCCAAACCCTAAGATATTTTGTTAGGTTTTAGCAACCAAAATTTATATTCCTTTAGGCAGATCATCCATAGGTAAGGGTATGATTCCCTATGTGGACAGAGGGAGAGGAGGGGAGGGAGGGAAGGAAAGAGCTGCATTACCCACCTGGAATGGGCCACTTGGACCCAGTGGGGCAGCTTGTTCTACTCAAAATTTGCTGCTTTTTTCTTGAAGAGGCTCATGACATTGAATTTAAGGGGTGTGTGTGTGTGTGTGTGTGTGTGTGTGCATGAAGTCACTAGCCTCACTCTCTCAGAAAAACAGGAGGAGTTCAAATCCAATTTCTTCATGATTCTGGGCAAGTCTTAGTTCAAGCCCAGTCTTCTTCATCTGTAAAATAGTACTTTACAGGATTTCTGGGAAGGTTAAGTGAGACCTGTACAGTGCTAGTTATTATGTATATGTTTTAAAAACCTAATTTGGCTAGGGAATCCTCTGGGCACCCACATTGATCTTTTCAAACTTCCATTTTTCTTCATTGGCATTGCTTTTGTTTGTGTCATTAGCTTTGCATTTCCTAGTCCTGGTCTGACTTCCACTGTAGATTGAGTCCATAAGATCCTCCCTTTTGTAGTGAGCAGTCCCAGTCCTGTTACATTAAGCTTCCTTTGAACCTTCTGAAATCTACTTTCCTCAAACCTCAGGTGTATGTCATATGGTTTCTGCATCTCCTTTCCTCTACCACACACAGTCTAGGAGGGAGCAGGCACTTCCCACTGAGGTTCTTGCCATTCCCACCCTATTGATCAGTTCTTCCCTGTTAGTGAGACTCAGGTTTGATATGTGTCTTCCCCTTGGCGACTCCTTCAACTCTTGGAATAAATGATCATGATGGCACATCAGGAAATTATTAGTTGGCTTGTTTTGGTCAGAATACTCCAGTTTTTGTCTGGCTAACAGAAGCCCCCATCACTCCTACATCACTTTGGTGCCAACCTGCTGAGATCCCCACATTCTAATCTCAATAATTCCAGTCTACAAGTTTCCCCAGTCTTCTCTCTAATTCAACCTCCTATTGAATATTTCTAGTATTGCTAAATGCCAAGACATTCCCTCATTTGCCACACTCAGAAGTATGAAGGTAGGACCAGGAGGTGTTGTGCAAGGGAGCCTGTTGAAGCTGCAGAGGTTACCAAGGGAGAAATGTTATGAAGGCATGTCACTGGGAACTTTTGGGATTGATACAACTGACTAGAACATCACCATGCTAAGTGAGATTAAGGGTCAGGGGTTCAATGCCTGTGGGGTCCAAAGAGGAAGCTTAGGGTCAGAAGACTCATCCCTGGTGAGTCTCCCTAAGGCATAGCTCATCCCTTTTCTGCTTTCTTTACTTGTGTCTCCTTTGCATGCTTCTCTGATGAGTGGAAATGGTTCTCTCATCAGGCTGTTGTTGGCCAGCCCTCCCTCCCAACTGATCTCCTTTGCTTCTCCATAGGCCTACTGCTTGGCTCCTTTTGACCTCATCAAAGTTCGCCTGCAGAACCAGACAGAGCCACGGGCTAGGCCGGGAGTAGCCCCACCCAAGTATAGAGGTCCCCTGCACTGTGCCAGGAGCATCCTCCGGGAGGAGGGGCCCCGGGGCTTATTTCGGGGAGCTTGGGCTCTGGTGCTGAGGGATACTCCTACTCTGGGCCTCTATTTCCTCACTTATGAAAAGCTCAGTCGGTGGCTTTCTAAAGACAGCAAGGAACCTGGTGAGTAAAAGCTCAGTAAGAAAAAGGAGAGGGGCTCAACATCTCATTTTTATATCATGGCTGGAGGATAGCAGGGAGCAGGGATGTGCAGGGGTGCCCAGAGATGGGATACTTTGTTGGCTGTATGCCCACATTCCAAGATGGTAGAGCACAGGGGAGGAAGCATTTGGGTTCTCAGATCTTTCTGCTTCTTAATTGCAGGCTCAGCTACAATGCTGGTGGCTGGGGGCTTTGCAGGGATAATGTCCTGGACCACAGCTACTCCAATGGATGTGATGAAGTCCCGGATGCAAATGGATGGGCTTAAGCAGCGAAAGTATCGGGGGTTACTGGATTGCATAGTGAGCAATGCCCGACAAGAAGGGCCAGGTGTCTTCTTCCGGGGATTGACCCTTAACAGTGCCCGGGCCTTTCCTGTCAATGCTGTGACCTTCTTCAGCTATGAGCATCTCCTCCGGTTCCTGAGTTAAGCCTTTTGTGTGATGTCTCCTACTTTCCCAGAAAGTTCTAACTCTGAAACTGAATCTCAATTTGGTATCCAAAATTTTGGTGTCATTCAATCTGCCTCCTTTACCCAAACTGGACAAAATGACTTGTTCTTTGGGTGCCAGGAATTGGGTTTCAATTGGCCTGGATAAATGCGATCCATCAGGACCGGGATGGAAGGGAACCATAGGCAAGCATAAAGGACAACAAACAACAGACTACTCTGGGTCTGTTTCCTTGTCTGTACAATGAGGATGGTGGTGGTGGGTGGCCTGTATAGCCATTGAGGGCCCTTCCAGATCTAGATGAGGATCCTGAAAAAAAAAAGGAGCTGATTGGGGAGGCATGCATGCTGACCACTTCCTCACATCCCAACCCTTCCCCGAGGGTTTAAGAGAATATCTCAGAAGTTGCCTCATGTGGCTAAAAAACTCTTCCTACTGCAGCTAGCCAGAGGACAGGCCTATCCCTGGGTTCACACCTAGCCTATCTAGCCTGGTAGGATTTGCTCCAGCTGATGTGCCACATTGCGGAAAAGCAAAGGCTCCCTCTACCCCACTAGAGGAGGACAACTTAGGTGGAAGTTGACACGAGTGGTGGGGGTGAGTCTTAAATCAAGCCTCGTTCCCTTCCCCTTTGCTTTCCATCCAGAGGTCTTAGTAAATTAGAAATTGAATGAGTCAAGATCTTTCCTGCTAACATATGAGCCTGAATAGCATTTCCTTATATTTTGGCCTTGGTCAAGCCTTGTGTCTAATTTGGGTTTCACATTTTAAAGTGGTAAGGAAATTAAAAGGTTGGATATATAAGCCCTGAAGGCCAAGCAATGACTTCATGGAAATCTCCAGAAATATAAGGAATTCTCCCAAGCCCAAGAACATTAACTAGTTCATCTGCAATGAGGACAAAAAAAGAGAGGTCAGGGTTAATGTTTTAGTAAGAGATTAAGATTAGATAAAAGGAAGAACCATATGCCTGTAAGAAAACTCAACACTGGAAAAGCTCACAGGAAGAAGTAGACTTTTTATTTTTAAAGACTTTTTAAAAAGAGAAATCAGTTCATCACTGACGTTCTTGAGGCAGGGGCCAGGTAAGATGATCTCTAGAGATTCCCTCTAGCTCTGTAATTCTAGGAGAAAGGTGGCTGTGATTCTACCAGAACACTAGACACAGGGACAGGAGACTAGGGTTCAAATTCTGCCTCAGCTAATTACTGGATCTGCTACTTCCTAGCTATGCAACCTTAGGCAAGCCACTGCTGAGCTTCCCTGCATCATTGGCAAAGGGACAGTTGACCCCAACCTTCCAGTTCTTAATCCTCTCATCCACTATGAGTTCAGAAGATGCTCATGGTTGTGATTTTCCTTTGGGTTTCTCCTCTCCCTGAGCCCTTTAATAAAGAGGGTCAGTGTTAGTGGCTGAGATGCCTACACTGCCTAACCTAAAGTCTGAAATGGAAAGTTCAAGGGATTTTGGAATTTTCTTTAACAATGGTTCAAAATCTTGGAGAGAAAAATGGAAGGATAAGGAAGAACACCATACCTGTGAAGCAGTTGGATCTCAAAAGACCCTGGAACAAGCGACTTTTTTCGTCAAATTGTAAATGAATATTCATAAGTGTGCTTACTGCTTTAAAAAAACTGATTGGAGATTACCATCTCCAAAGCCAAACCAAGTATGTAGAGTCAAGTAGATGCTGGTGCTAAGGGCAGGCTTTTCCCAGACTGGCTCATCATTTCAGGGGCTCAATACATAATTTGGGGGTGATGGATCAACTTGGGATCAAGATATACCCAGGAATCAGGGTCTCCAACCCTAAGACATGATTTCCTCCTATACTCTCAGTCATTCCCTTTGAGGATTTGGTAAGAAAAACAAAAACTCTGGGCTCTGGGCCCTCTGGATAAAGCACTAGTTCTGGAGTCAGGAGGACCTCAGTTCAAATCTGACCTCAGACACTTAATCATTTAGCTGTGTGGCCTTAGGCAAGTCACTTAACGCCATTGCCTTGCAAAAAAAGCAAAAAACAAACAAAACTTTGGGCTGTAAAACTGGTGCCTTCTTTTCAAACCCTTGGTTTGAGGCAACCTTAGAAATACAGACTATCACTTCCAAGGGTCTTGCTCTTGTCCAATCCACTCAGTGTGAGGTACAGAGAGTATTTGCCTAAAGTAGTTTGGCAGAGCTCTCCCAACACCAGACAGGCTTGGTGATTTTTATGCCTCAGCCTTTAGGGTAACAAAGGCTACCCTAGTATTTTCCCTAACCCATACTGACTTTGGAGATCCAGATCAAGTTATAAGGTCTCAGCTTCCCCAGTTACTTCTCCACTAGTCTAGAAATTCTGAGCTTTGAAAGAGTAACTGGACTGGCCAGATGTCACATCAGATGGTCAGCCTCCCTCCAATATCTACAAGGAGCCAAGAACAAAGACCAGAAAATTTCTTCAGGAAAATTAGGGCCCTGGCTTTGATATGACAAATGAGTACTCTTAGTTTTCTCTACAGGTCTCGAGTCCCGGGGGGGGGGGTGACATCTATCTTTTTGGCTATTCCCCAGGTATTTCTTGGATTTAATCTTTTTATACCAGGAATATATGCTCTAAAGGGGTTAATGCAGCTTGCCCTTCTCCTGAGGTGCTTTTTACTCGTCTTGCCTGGAAACCTGAGCTGTAGCACCAACCCCCCAGTGATCTAAGGGGGAAGAGGCAGTGATTTGTAGTCAACGCTGAAAGGCCTGGCCTGGGAATGAGGAAGGTGTTGGTGATCCACTGCCTTAGGCTCAAATTCCTATGGTTCTGTTTAAGTGACACACAGGATTCCTATTTCAACACTTGGTTGCCATCAGCAGAACTGATTTTTTACACAGAATTCATGGGAGCTCTCAGCTGGCTGTAAAGCCTAGATTCCTCATATCCAAGCTCCCAGTTTCCCTGTTGATAGTTTCTCGCTGAATATTCTAGAATTCCAAAAGGGTTAAAGTATTTCTAGACAATATATTCAGAATTATCTGCCCCATCAATGGTACCAGTTTTAAGCCTTTCTGTTCAAGGATGAAGAAACTTTCATAGCTTGACCTTGGGTGTCCCAGCTTCTCTTCTCAACAGGGAGTCTTATTTCCACTGGAAAGAAATCCCCAGCGTGCCTTCTGTTAGCGTTTCCATGGGAAACAAGAAGGTGGGGGACTCTGATGGACCTGGGGAGCCCTCACTGGTAGCACATGCGTTCTACTTCCTCTTCACAGTCGTAAAATTTCCCAAAAAGTTCAGGTGAAGCCCCATTACACTCAAACCATCGCCGCAATGTGCCCAGTGCCCGTAAGGCATCTGCTTTGGTTGGCAAAGGCATGAAGCTACCCTCCCCATTCTCTTCCTCACCCTCACTGATCACTTCTTCTTTGCATCCTCCTGTGCCTGTCTCCTCACCCTCCAGGTCCACAAAACGAGAAAATTCTTCAGGTCTCAGTCCAGTGGGCAAGGCGGGCATCTTGGGTACTTCTTTTGTAGATGGGGGAGTTCTGCTGGGCCACAGACCAGCAAGGGCAAAGCTGCTTCTGATGAAGGTGGCGGGTACTCTCTCCCAGGCAGCTGCCATCATGTGCAAGGCATCAAGCACCGTGATGCCTGCCCCGGCAGCAGCCAGAGACGTGCCCTGCGTCTCCCCTCGGAGAGCAGCCAGCTTACTCAGGAGACGGTGCCGGTAACGGCACTTGAAGTCTCGCACCACGGGAGTGGGTAAGCAAGGTATGGTTCCGTCAGCAGGCAGAAGCAACAGCCTTACGTGCCGGAGGTCAGGCAGGTCTGCGGCCCCCCTAGCAGGGTGGGCGGTCAGCAGCAATGCCACATGTCGGCCTTGCTGCCCCATGTCCTCGTCCAGCTGGGACAGCCAGTCTGCCCACGGGATCCCTGGGCCGGGGCGGTAGAGGACAGGCAGAGTTTCGCTGCTGACCCCAAAGAAACAGCGGGGGGAAGGCTGACGGCCCCCCACGACCACTAGCCGACGCTTCTCCGTCCCTCCGCTGTTGACACACAGTAATACCTGTACCCGATCGCCCAATGCCACCCCACCTGGGACTGCCCGATACAATAAGGGTACCTCGGTACAGCCAAAAATGTCCTCTGGGGAAAAGTCTTTCAGGGTAATGGGAGGATGGGGGTCAGCGCCCGAGGGAGGAGGCTCTGGGGAAGCCCGAGAAGGAGGAGGGAGGCCATGGCGGGCCCCCAAACCCACATTGTTGCGGCGCTTCCAGCGCACCAGCCAGCCGATGCTGGGCACGAAGTGCTGGCCCATGAGGTCGGCCAGCTCCTTGGCTTTGTGCAGCAGCATGGGGCCCGTGACGTCCCAAGCCTTGGCCCTGGCGATGTGGTACCAGCACAGCAGCGCCTCGTCGATGCCGCTGTACTTGGACTCCCGCTTGCGCTTCCGCTCCCGGTTGGCAGTGCCACTACACCAGTCCGCCAGCAGCTTCTCCTTGTTCTTGCAGATTCGGGAGATCTGGGGCTGAGAGACCTGGAACCTCCGGGCCACCTCCGACTGGGACATCTTGGACTCGTCGAGGAGCTCGAGCACCTGGATCTTCTCCGCCAGGGACAGCGCGTGGAGCTTCTTCTTGCCCCCGAGTTCCATGGCTCGGCGGGAGCACCTGCAAGCGGGAGCCGCATAAGATGGGTGGCAGAGCCGAGAGAAAGGAAGAGGCAGGTGGGCACGGGCAGGAGGGCCGAGGTGGGGAAGTGACAGGGCGAGAGGGGCAGGCGGGAGAGATGAGGAGCGGAGCGGATGGGCACCTGCCAGGAGGGGAGGGAGGACCACCCAGCTGGGAGGGATCTCGGAGGGGAACAGCGGGGCAAGCCCGCAGGCAGTGCCCACTACCCTGGTTGCTGTGCCCACCGGGCCAGGGCTCTTAGGAAGGCTCTCTTCTTCTTGGCACTGCCCGGCAGTCCTGGTAGAGCCTCACAGAGGAGAGCCCACCCCAAAGTCCCCTGGACACTCAGTGGCAAAGCAAGGCAGGGGCTGGACAGAGGAAGGAGGAGAGGTGAGGAGAGGGGGTGAGGAGGGGGCTGCACGGCTGCTGGGGGAGGGGGAGGGGGAGGCCCAAGGCCGGTGGGGACACAAAGGCAGGGGGAGGGGGAGGCCGGGGGGGAGGGGAGTCTGGAGGGTCAAGGAGGGGGGTGCGGGCCGAACGGAGGGGTCAAGAAGGGGGAGGGGAGGGGTCAAAAGTCAGAGGGGAGAGGGAGGCCCAGGGCGGCGGAGGGCGGCGGGGGAGACACAAAAGTGGGGGAGGGGAAGGGGCGCGGGGGACCCCCGGCAGCCCCCAACAGCCCCCTCCACGCACCTCCCGGGCGCGCTCCCGCCTCCCGCCCCGGGCCCGGCGCCGCGCGAGGGGCCGACCCCGGCCCGACCCAAAGCCGCTGGGCTCGGCCCGGCCCGGCCCGGCCTGGCTCGGTCTGCTCCCCGCTCCGGGTTTTCCCGGGCTCCGGGGCGAGGGAGGGCCAAGCGCTCCGGTACCCAGAAGCCACAGGGCCCTTCCCTCCAGAGCGAGCTGATTGGCTCCCAGAGCGGCCCAGTCCCGCCTCCGACCGGGCCCCATTGGCTGCCGCCGAAGGGCCGCCGCGCGGCCTCCTCGGTACAAAAACGGAGCTGGTCCCGCCCCCGGGGGAGGGGCGAGGAGAGGGCAGGTGTGGGGGCGGGGCCTGCCGGGGGGGGGAGGTGACCCCGCGGGGCGGGCCTGAGGGGCGTGGCTCCGGCAGGGGGCGGGGCCGCTGCAGAGGCGGAGCCGGCCTCAGACTCCGCCCCCAGCCGGGACACCCTGGCCCAGTCGCTTCCCCCGCCTTTGCCTCAGGGAGCTGGAGAAGAAAAGGCGCGCGGCGGGCCCAGCCCATGGCTGCACCCAGAGGACCAGAAGCCCCGGGTCTGGCTCCAGGTCCTGGCCATGGTCCGGGCAAGGCTCGGCCCTGGGTTCCAGTTCCGGCAGGACCAGGCTTCTGGGGGCCCAGCAGCGGGGAGCTCTCTGCGGGGCGCTCCCGGGGCTTCAGTGAACACCCTACTTCGGGCGGGATCTCTGGCTGCCAAAGCTCGGCCCAGTCCCGGGGCCCAGCCCAGGCCCAGCCCAAGTAGTCCTGGCCGGCCCGGCCCGCGGCTCCCTCTAGGACCGGAGCCGCGCTTCCTGGGCCCGGGACACCCTTCCCGAGCTGGGTTCCGGAGCCCCTCCCAGGCCCGGCCCGGCTTACTCCCCTCACCCACCTGTGGGATGCGCTGCGTCCCCACCGGCCCAGGCCTCGGGCCCCCTTTGGCCCACCTCTGCTTCCCCCCAAATAGCGCATCCGGCCTTGACTTGTGACATTGCTGATGTCTGGGCTGTGGAAGTGCCCCCGGATCTGCAGGGCCTGGCAGACGGAGGCACACTGCGTGGTGACTGGTCCTCGGGAGGCCGACTACCGGACCCAGGAGACCCCTGGGCCACAGGTCGCTTCTGCAGGACGGGCAGCGCCCTGGCCTCTGCAGCCGGGCTCCAGCCCTGCAGATCGATCTCCCCAGCCCTGAGGCCCGGCCAGTCCTTCCGAGGCCCCCCGTCCCGCTCAGGACCATCTGCTGCTCCCGCTGCTCTCACGTGGCGCGCCCTCACGGCCATTGCCTGGGCCGGCTGCCCGCGAACCCCACCCAGGTCAAGGTGATTGCAGCTCGGGTGCCAAGAGGTTAAAGCTGCCAAGGCAAAGGGCCACCGCACAAGGCCGGCCGGTTCTACCTAGATGACTTTTAACAGGTAGGTGGGCAGGTGGAGACGCAATGCTGGGGCCAACATTTGAGGCCAAGAGCCCCACCCTCCGACGTTCTGCAAAGGGGTTCACCATTTTTAATGGCGGTCCCCAACGAAATCCAAAACAACACAGCCATCTCCTTCTTCCGAAGACACCCTTGTAATAGAGAAAACTGCGTCCCCCAAAACCACCCACCCAGCCCCTCCACCCTCCACTTAGAAGGGCAATGTCCCAGAACACGTGAGGGGTGGCAAAGGCCCCAGTGTGCGCTGACACATTCCCAGCATCCACCCAATGTGACTTCCCCTCCAGGGACCAACAAAGCAGCAGAGGCTCCATGTAAAAATGTTTATTGTACTAATGTCTGGAATACAGGAACTTAAAAAAGTGGCACCTCAACTCCAAAGTAACAGTGAGAGAGGCCCAGCGGAAAGGGCTCCCAGGGGCTGGGCCCCTCCCACACCACCACTAGCCTTGCCCGGCAGAAGCCTAAGGAACCAGGGGCATCAAGGCCTTACCAGCTGCTAGCAAGCGTGCGAGGAGAGGGGATGTCTGAGGGGCTCCCCCGTGCCGCAGGAGCTCGGGTGCATGGGCTGGGGGCCTGGTGGCTCAATGAGATTGAGGGCAGAAGGCTGAAGGCCCAGGGAGGAAGGAGGAAGAACAGAAAGGGGATTCTGGAGGTAGGCTTGAAGTAGAGTTAAAAAACAGGCACATTATCCAACATCTCCCTCTGGCCCCCAGACAGCTTGGACGGCCCCCTGATGCTTCCCTTCTCCCCACGAAACAAAACGACAACAAGGAGAAGGGGAACTGAGGAAAGAGAGTGGACACACAAGGTAGAGAATTACTTTTGCCACTAAACAGGGCCATGGAGGATGAGCCAGGAGGGAGCAGCCAGGCTGCGGCGGTGGCGGCACCAAGGGGCCAGAGTGCCCGAGGGTGGCAGGCCATGCCCCGGGGGCCCTTCGACAGCAGGCCCGGAGCCATGGAGAGCCTCCTTGCAGAGGCAGGAGGGGAAGAAGGTGGGAAAGTGGAGAGATGGGGGAGCCAGAGAGGCCCCCAGGTTTGCCCAGCTCCTGCAGGCCCTTGTGGATACCCTCAGAAAGGAAGGTAAACCCTAGAGGCAGAGTGGGTAGAGCTGGGAAAGAGAGCTGCCCTCCTGCTCCAGCATGGAGGGCACAGCTGAACCCTGTGAGAACCAGGGCCTGGGCCCAAGGCAGGCAGAGTGAATGCACTTTATGGAGAGCAAAGGAGCAAGAAGAAGCCAGGGCCCATTTCTTCCTAGGGGCCACCTGTCTCCTCCATCTTCAGGAGGGGCTGGGGCCAGATGGAGGGATATTCACAGTGTCAGGGTTTAGCCTGCCTGCTGCCCCAGACAACCTGGCACTGCTCTCCCTGGGCCTGCCAAAGGGGAGGATGGGAGAGGAGAAACTGGAAAAGAAGGGAGAGGTTCATAAGACAGAGCCCCAACTGTAGGAGGGGACTGGGGTGCCCAGGTTCCCGGCCACATCAAGAAGAGTGCTGGTTCTGGTAGATGGAAGCCTTCTCCTTCAGCAGGTCCAGACACAAATGGCAACTCCAGCTCCCTGCGGAGAAGAATAGGGTGATCTCCACTGGCAGCCGCAGCAGAGGCTAGGACTCCGGGGAGGTCTGCTGTTCAGACTCTGTGGAACCCCATTTGGAGTTTTCTTGGTAAAAACACTGGAGTGGCTCGCCAGTTCCCTCTCCAGCTCATTTGACAGCTGAGGAACCTGAGGCACGGGGTGACACATAGCCAGGAAGTGTCTGAGGCTGAATTTGAACCCAATGCTCCTGACTACAAATCTGGTGCTCTGATGCCACCTAGTGGCCTTCTTTTAGGGACAGGTGATGAAAATGAGGCCCTCTGGGGGACTCCCTCCAGGCTGGTCTACCCTCCATCCCTCTGGAGCAGAGGCTCCTCACCTTCCAAGGACCTTGTCTCAGAAAGTACAAGATGTCAAAAGAAAGCAATTCTATTGCAAAATTGCTCTGAAAACATTCAAGAACGGCCCCGGACCCCAGGACCTGTCAGTGTCTGAGCCCCCTAAGCTGAGAGCAGTGCAGGCCCTTCTTCCTCAGTTCCCCACTGACTGAGGGCTGAAGGGTTACTGGAGGCATCATTCAATCTCCTCAACTTCTATTTGAGGAAACTCCCAGAGCTAATGACTGGACCAAGGTGCGAAGCCAGAACCTTGGCCGGGCAGACTCGTGTGAGATGGCTCAGAGATCCATCTAGGTGGGCCTGGCATCCGGTGGGCCCAGCAGCCTGCTGCCTCACCCTGCCTGCCCCACTCCCAGGGGCTGGGCAAGAAACAAAAACTCCCTTCAGGACTTCCCTCTATAAAGGCAAGGCCTGGCAGTTGAGTTCCCCCAGTGCATAGAACCTCTCTGATCTCTCCCTCTGTACTAGGGTCTCTCCCATTTTGCCCCCCAACCCTGCCCCATGGCTTTTCCTTTGGAGGTGCCAGCCTCCTCCTCCAGGGGCAGCACTGGGGTCTCATTAGTCCCTAGAGCTCCTCAGTGTCAGGCGGGGCTCCCTGACCTTTACTACACAGCTGTGGGGTCGCCCGCATACCATCACACTACACTGGTATGCTTATCCCTGCCTTTTCCAGCCTGGCCTCACAAAGCTCCCCACCTCCCTAACTCCCTCTTGCCCAGGGGATGAACACTCTCTGCTGAAGTCCTTTCTGACCTTGTCAGGACCCCCTCCATGGCTCCCCTTCTTGCCCTGGCCACCTCCCTGCCCCCTCCACTTGGGAGCTGCTGGCTGCCATGAAGCCTTTCCCACCCTGCTGCCTCCCCCAGCTGCTGGGGGTTCCTGCCCCTAATCACCTCCAATTTATTGTGTCTGCACTGCCCCAAAAGAACAGGTCCTGGGGGGGAATATGGGGGGGGGGGGGACTATTTCTTTTTTGGTGTCTCGTCTCCATCAGTGAACATGGGCTTCAATTGGGGATGCTCACCTTCGGGTGGCTCCGACATCGAGGGCGTGAGACAGTACATGTGGTAGCCACGATCACAGTCGTCACAGAAGAGCAGCTGGTCCTGATCAGGAGAGATGGAAGAGAACGGGGGCAGGGGGATTGGAGGGGATGATCAAGTGGAGAGACAAGAGGCAGGGGAACCCTGCCCAGTGGACAAAAGGGAGCCTCAGGCCCATCCCCAGGGAGGCCTCACAGCCAGAGCGTACTCACGTCGTTCTCAGAGGTGCCACAGATGTTGCAGCATTTACACTCGATACACTGCCAGCGGTAGGTCTTCACAGCAGCCATCATGACAGGGGTGAACTGCAGACAGGAGGGGTGCCCTGGGGGTGGTGGTGAACAGGGACCCTCAGGAGAGCAGCCACACAGAGTTAGCTGGGTCTCTGGAGGCCTTTCCTCCTTGGTAGGACACAACCAGAACAGGTGGGGTCTGGAGGAGATTCTTGAGGGTCCCCATGCCATGAGCAGGGAAGACTGCAGAGGAGACTCCCGTTAGGAAGGTTGAGCCCAGTCCATCCACCCAGCTGCCCACAGAGATACCTGAGCGGCCACAGTCGGAGCAGGACACCAGCTCCTCAGGCTGCCCTGTTTTCTTGTTGATCTTAGAGTCTCCCAGGCAGAAGTCACAGTAGTTGTTGGGCAGCGCCAGTCCATCAGGACCCTTCTTGGCTTTAGAAAAAAAAACAAAACCAAAGTGGTAGGGTGGCCTCCTCCAGCCAGGTCACCCTACTCTGGAGGGAAGGGCGAGGCATGAGAGCAGCCAAGTCTGGGAAGGAAGTGTGAGGAGCAGAAAAGGCTGGGCCCAGTGCAGGAGAAGCCCACTTCTCCCCTCCCATCCCACCCCAACCATCTCCTTACATTTCTGCTCCTCAGACCTCTGGGATACGGGGGTGGGAGGCTGAGAGTCCTCCTTGTCTTCGCCTTCCTCCTCCGCCAGATGAGAGTGAGCATAGTGGTAACTGAGGCCTGGACGGTTCTTGTAACGCTTCCCACAAACTGGGGAGAGGATGGCAGAGAAAGGCATGAGGACCCAAGCACCCCTTCCCTGCTCCCTGCAAAGTCTGGGGCTCTGTCAGAGGGCAAGGAGGAACCCCCTCCTCCCTTCCCAGCACAGACCATCAGCTCAATTTGGGGATAGAGCTTTAGTGGATCTTTTGATGATGGAAGAGGGTGGGCCAGGCACGCCTGTTCACCTCTCTCCTTCCTCATCCCCCCCTCAACAGCGGGCTTCATTTATGCCCACCTGGCCGCTCTGAGGCCTGGGTCTCTTGCCTCATCCCTGCCAGCCAAGAGATGCTTCAGGGAAAGGGAACTAGGGAACCTCTCTAGCCAGGCTGTCAGAAGGGTGGAGGGGCAGGAGGCAAGAGACTGTTTCCCAGGCACGTCCTCGCACACAGGGCCTTCCGAGAGCTCACTAAACTATCAGGGAACCTGCCAAACTCCCCACCTAAAGTGAGTGGACCCAACCGGTCCCAGGCAACACCACTGGGGGAAGCTGTGGGCAATGGAGAAGAATCAAGGGAAGTTCAAGGGTGGGTGGGAAGGCCAGCAAGGGTAGCTCATCGAGGACAGTGCTCAAGTGGGGAGTCAGGAAAGTCTGACCCATGAAGGGCACTGCCTGCCAGTCAGCCAGGATGCGTGGGAATGCCCAGACAGGAGAGGAAGAATAGGCCGGTGGGAGATCAGGAGATCCCTGTCTTTTCCCTTGTCTGGTTTCTCCCTTGCTATTCTCTCCCCCAGTACCCCGGCCCCAAGTGTTACTTGAGGCGGGGTAGGAGGCCCCCTTCTGCCCAATGTCACCCCCACCATGACTGGCCATCCAGGGCCAGGGCCCGAGTGCTAGGGGCAAGTCTGTGCAGGACACACGTGGGGGCAGAGGCGGGTGGCAAGGTCCGAGGGAGCAGCAGAGCCAAGCCTCCCTCCCTGTCCCCCCCAGCCCCTGCCATTCCAGGGTTTCAGACTAGCGCCGCAGGAGAAGACAGAGGCAGGAGGAGCGTCGGAGGAAGGAGGCAAGGGAAAGGGAAACACAAAGGCAGAGCGCCGAGAGAGGACGGCTACCTCTCTGGGGTGCTTTCGAGGTATGCTTTTGTTTGAAACTATCTGAAAGACAGAAAGAAAAGTCGTGAGAAGAAGGCACGCACACACACACACACACACACACACACACACACACACACACACGAGCACACATTCACACATGTGAACACACACACCCATGAACATGAACACACACACACACACACACACACACACACACACACACACACACGACAGGAGCAGCAGCTGTAGCATAAGAGCCCCACAAGGAGAGATGTCTGAATGAGGGGTGCTTGGAGGGACAGAAGGGAGGCAGGAGAAAGAGAGAAAACAGAAAGGAAAAGAGAAACATTGCATCAGAACTCATTGGGGTTCCCAGAGGTGCCAGGACCATGAGATGCTTCCCTCCCTTCCCCCCTCTCCACCCCCACCCCCGGCCTGGGGGGACTCACTGTCACACGCGTAGGGTTTGTCCCGATCCTCCAGGATGGATGCGTCTAGCTTCTTACGGGCATTGCTCACCCCTTTGCCCTGCCAATGGGAATGGGGAAGCTCCTTTACCCAGAATCTCAGGCCCTGGGTAGCTGAGTTTGCTGGGGGTGGGGGCTAAAAATCACTCCACACCCAATCTGGGCTCTCCTTCCCTAGGCTGACAAACATTTATGGAATGAATCTCCCTCGTCTTGGTTTTTTCTTTGTCAGGAGAAGACACAGTCGGGAGACTGCGGCTGCTGCCGGGGGCCCTTCTCCCACCTCACCTTGGCTTTGCCTTTGCCCCGGCGCTTGGGGGTATCTTCCTCATAGTCCTCATCATCCAGGTCATCCAGGAAGTCTTCAGGCTCCAAGATCCGCTGAGGGAGGGAGAAGATCAGGAAGGGTGGGGAGAGGAGCCGGGCTGCTGGGCACGGCCCCGTCCACTTGCCCTCTCAGCTAGTACCCTGCCAAAGGGCAACAAACATAACCTGGAAGTTTCTAGCTCCTTTCCCAGAGCTCCCCCTGAACGAAGGGGAAAGCCTGAGGAAGGAAGGAATGAGCAAGGGGCGGCCGAGGCTGCCTATTTTGCCTAGAACTATCCAGGGAACGACTGGAGTTGGCCAATCCCCTCTCCTGCCAAAAGTCTATCCATTGCTTTAACCCAGGCTGCCCCAGCTTCCTCCCAGTGATGGGCCACTTGCCTCCAAGGTGGGAGAGAAGCTGATACCTTTCTTGCCCGGCTGTTAGTAACTGGGAACTCTCCTAGGCTATCGTCATCTGCTTGGGGATTGGGGGCCCCCCGCTTCTCCAAGGGATCAGTGCGCAGCAGAGCCTCCAAACTGCTTCCATCCTGGGAGATCAGACCTTCCTTCTTCAGGGTCTGGTCTGTGTCTGAAAGGAGAGCCAGGCTACCCTGAGGTATGGATGGGCCCAGAGTAGACAGGTCTGAAGTTGTGCCACACTGGAAGTAAAGGGCCCTTGTTCACCTCTGCCCTATGACTTCCCAGGTCCCAAGAGCCCCCAGCTTTTCTACACATTCTCAGTCCTCAGTCAGGACCAGCAGATACTGCCCCTACCTGGTTTGATGGATGGAAAGGTGAGTCGGGGGTCTTCAGGAGGGTGGGCTCGGCGCTTTTTCCGCCAACGCCGGGCAGGATAAGAGTACAGCTGCCCTGAGGCCAATCCTGTAGGAGATGATTTGGGTCAGTGACTTGAGAATGACAACCTGTAGCCTTCCCTGCTGGCTGAGGCCTGGATCAGTGGGGTGGGAGGAAGAGAGTCCAGACAGCACGTAGGACTGTTGGGAACTGGGTGCGGAAGGAGAGAGGAAGTGAAGCATCAGGTGTTGTTAGGGAACAAAGGAGGTCAGCCTGGAGGGGTCCTGTGGGCCAGAGGTCTCTTCCAGGAAGAGAGAAAGGTCAGAAGGCCTCTCAGTCCATCCCCCAAGCCAGAGGCTGGGCATGCCTCACCTGGCCCCCTGTGTCGCTTTTCCATCCAGATGTAACAGTTGCTCTGGGCCACTCCGGTCTGGGAGTCCAGGAAGGGCAGGCGCACGCTTCGTTCAGCACACAAACGAGCATTGTAATTGTGGCATTGCTCCATGGCGTCTCTGTAGTACTGCTCCCCCAGGCTGCAGAGGGAAGGTGGGGAGGAACCAGGGGTCACAAGCTGCCTGGGACCCTCCAACCCGATGACTCTCTTCTGCCTTAGAGGGCACCAACTGATTTGGGTGGAAACATAACCCAGCCCCAACCAGCCTCTCCTGTGTCCTGGTGTGTAGGCCCAGAACCCTGATCCCCCTGAACCCCACACAGCCTGGCCTGGGATCTCGGTGGCTCTGGTGTTTTGAGCAACTGGAGAAAATCCCCACCCCCAAACCAAAACAAATAAAAAGGCAGCAGCAGAAAAGCCGCCAGCTCGGCTTAATTCAATGAGCTGTAATTACTGTAATTTGAGGTAGGCCTCTTCTGTGAGGAGGAGGCAATGGGTCCCCATCAGCTGGCTTTCAGAAGCCGGCCTCCACAGCCTCCCCATCTGAGAGGGAAATTAGATAAACAAGGCTGAGGAGCCCGGCTCCTTTGTTTCCACTGATGGGAATTGAGAGTGACATTCAGAAGGAAATGGAAGGAGAGCAGGGAGATCCCGGGCAAACACCAGGAGATGGGGGTCACACAGCAGCTTATTGAAAGAACACTATATTGGGAAAGGGCTGAGAATATGCCTCTGAATGTGATTGGGGGGGCAGGCAGAGGAAGGAGGGGGTGGAGAGAGAGATGAGAGAGACAACACAGATATATACACACACACATTTATATATATGTATGTATCTCTATATCTATATCTATATCTATATCTATATATAAAGAGAGAGAGAGAGAGAGCGAGCGAGCTGGAGAGAAAAGACAAAGAACTCTGCCAGAGCTCCCAGTACCTGACGGCTCATGCAAACCCAGATGCCTAACCCTGTTCAGCAGGGACAGAGCTGCATCTTTGGGGGTGCTAGGTGCAGCTGGGCAGCCCTCAGAGATTCCCTTTCCATATATTATGTGTCCTGTTTCTCAAACTAAGACTAAGCTGTCAGACAGTCAAATACTCCTTCCCACTCCCCGCCCCACAAAAACAGAAACCAAAAAACCATCCTGGTGACAACTGGGAAGACTAAGGGGACAGCAACGGCAACTGCTTCCCCATGTGGGGATGAAAAATTAGAAAAAAATTTTTCTTGGAAGAAAACCCCGGTCTTCCCTGTCATCAGCTGCCCCCAGGAGATGGGAGTAGCTGGCTCCCCATCGTGGGGGTACAGGAGTCCCAAACCCTATCCCCAGGATAAACTCAGACCCCCTCGAGTGGTAGAGGTGAGATGGAGAGACCAAGGCCTGCCCCAGGAAGATGCCGGGGGGCAGGAGGGATCCTGCCCAGCCCATGCCCACTGGCCTGCTGCCTCCCAGCCCAGGACTTCCCCAAGGTTTTCTTTTCCAACTTTCTCTCCCAACTTCTTTCCACATTAGATCCATGGGATCTAGAAAAGTCGGCTCTTCTGCGAACGGCAGGATTTGGAGTCAGTGAGCAATCCGTGACACCTGGGGGGCGGCATCCCAAGGAAGAGGCAGGAAAAGGGGAGAAAAGGGGAGAAATGGGGAGAGGGAACCTCTGGGTCAGGCCGGACCAAGGGGGAGCTGGGCAGCATCACCTCTGACCTGAGGGACCCGGCAGCCGGCAGGGGGGAAGCCCCCTGCCCCCCAAGCCAAGTCGCTAAAGGGCAGTGGGCAGAGGGCAGGGCGGCGGCAGGCAAGGCCTCGGCCTACCGCAAGGCAAGGGCAGAGCTCTGAGGAAGGGTCACCCTGGAACAAGCCCCTCCTGGGGCTCCCCGATCTCCACCGCGCAAGTCGGGGCGACCCTCTCCTGGGGGGATTCAAGGCCCACACGGCGCTAAGCGGCCAAGGCCACTGTCCAGCACCCCCGCGCTCCCGGGGCACCCCAACTGGCGGAGGACTCGGGGTGCCGCCACGGCGCTGGGCTCGGACCAACCCAGGGTCCCGAGAAAGGTCTGGGGGCTGTCACTGGGGCAGGGGCCCCGGGTTCGAATCCGAGCCCAGCTTCAGAGCGCGGGGGGGGGCTCTACTCCGGAGAGCCTCAGTTTCCCCGCATGTCACACCGCGGGTGGGGCCGTGACCTCGCCTCAGTTTCCCTCCGGCGTCGGTCCGGGGGGCCGGGCGGGCGGCTCCCCCCCCTCCAGGGCCCTGCCCGGGGGCCGGAGCTCGGGCCTCAGTTTCCCCTCGGGGGCGCGCCTGGCTGGGGCGGGGCCGCGCGCGCGCACTCCCGCCGGAAGCGCTCGCGCCCGCGGCTGCCACGCGCTCCGTCCCGGCGCTCAACGGCCCCCGCGGCCTCGGCCCGGCCCGCCGCCCCGCCGCCCGCCCCGGCGCCCCCGCCCGCGGCCCCGAGCGCGGCCCGCCCCCGCGCCCGCCCCGGCTCGGGGCAGCCCCGGCGCCCGCCACTCACAGCTTCACGACATTCTCCACCACGGCCGCCATCTTGCCTCCTCTCCCTCGGCCCGGGAGCCCCCGGGGCCGCCGTGCGCAGGCGCCCAGCCCGGCCCGCGCGCCCCCGCGCCCGCGCGCTCCCCGCCCCGCCCCCGCCGCCGCCCCAGCGCGCAGGCGTGCGAGCGCCGGGCTCGGAGAGCGCGCCCGCTGCCCCGCCCACGCCGCGGGCCGAGCGCGCAGGCGCGAAGCCAAAAGCCTCCCTCCCCCCCCCCCCAGGCTCCGCACCGGCGCTCGCTCTCCCTCTCCCCCCGCCTTTACATCGGAGCCGCCGCGCGGGTCTGGGCCTCCACGCGCAGGCGCCGGGGAGGTCGGCCACCTCGCCCATGGCCCCTCCCCCTACGCCCCTCCCGCCCCCGCTCCACCACGCAAGCGCAGCCAGGCAGGCTTGGCCCCCTCCTAGGGGCCAGCCAGGAGCCGGGACGGTGCGCATGCGCCCCATCCGGGCCCGTTGCAGCCTCGACGCAGGCGCGCCGACTCCCCGAGGCCTCCGCAAGGCCCCCGAGTCCTTTCCCTCGCACGGGGCTGGCCGCGGATCCGAGAGCGGGGGGAATAGCGGCAAAACAGTAACTCCAACCCGAGCTCTTCCCTCTGCGGTGGGCGGGAATCCCCGGTAGCCGGCATGGATTAAACGCCTACTGTTTACGGGGCTTCGTGCTAAACTGAGGTCCCCCCAACGCCCCCCTCTGGAATTGGCGGGAACCGCAGTCTCTAATCTCTGCTTGCACCACTTGAAAGAGTTACATTGTTTCCCTTTCCCTTTGTCTCCGGGCCCCGCCCGTTACTCTGTAGCCACTTGCGGGCGGGGCTTTTCTCGCGTTTGCTCACCCACCCCGGGGCAACCCTGGGAATGTCTAAGGCCGGATTGTCCGGGGGAGAAGAGTTTGACACCCTTAAATTAAATCCGCTTACTTATACTTTGAAGATCCAATCCAGGGAACAAGTAAATCGGACTCCGGATCGGCCGCAGACCGCTGTCTGAGCTCACCCTCCTCACTTTTCCTCCATCACCCAGCTCTGGTGAACGGAGCAAAAGGGGAAAACAGGGCCAAAGGGAGAGAGAGAGGAAAAAAGGAAGCTAAGGGATCAGCCGAGCGAAGCATGCATCAGCTGTGTCCGGACCCCCAAGTCCCCCCCGCTTCTGTGGAGAAGGGAGTGAAGTGTATTTTGTCATTTCTTCTCTGGGTTAAGTTTGGGTGTTTTTTGTTCTTTCTGCTTACCTTATTGTAGTTGTATTTATTTTTCGACTTCTGATGAATTCTACAGATGTTCATTAAAAGCCTTCTCCCCCAATTGATCCAAGGACATGCAAAGGCAATTTACAGCTGAGGAGATCAAAGTGATCCACAGTCATATGGAAAATTGCTCTAAATCATTAATTATTAGAGAAATGCAAATTAAAGCTTCGCTGAGGTACCACCTCACACCTCTCAGACTGGCCAGTATGACCAGGAAGGACAATAATCACTGTTGGAAGGGTTGTGGGAAATCTGGGACACTACTACACTGTTGGTGGAGCTGTGAACTCATCCAACCCTTCTGGAGAGCTGTTTGGAACTATGCCCAAAGGGCAACAAAAATGTGCATCCCCTTTGACCCAGCAATACCACTACTGGGTCTATACCCTGAAGAGATGAGGAAAAAGGATAAAAACATGACTTGTACAAAAATATTTATAGCAGCCCTGTTTGTAGTGGCAAAGAATTGGAAATCCAGTAAATGTCCTTCCATTGGGGAATGGCTTCGCAAACTGTGGTGTATGTATGTCATGGAACACTATTGTTCTATTAGAAACCAGGAGGGACGGGAATTCAGGGAAGCCTGGAGGGATTTGCATGAACTGATGCTGAGTGAGATGAGCAGAACCAGAAAAGCACTGTCCACCCTAACAGCAACATGGGGGTGATGATTGATCTTGATGGACTTGCTCATTCCATCAATGCAACAACCAGGGACAATTTGGGGCTGTCCGCAATGGAGAATCCCATCTGTATCCAGAGAAAGAACTGTGGAGTTTGAACAAAGACCAAGGACTATTACATTTAATTTGGAAAAAAAAACCCAGATATCTTATTGTCTGATCTTGTTACCCCTTGGACTTCTTGTCTCTTCTTTAAGGATATGATTTCTCTCTCATCACATTCAGTTTGGATCAATGTAGACCATGGAAACAATGGAAAGACTGGCAGATTGCCTTCTGTGGGGGATGGGGGAGGGAAGTAAGGTTAGGGGAAAAATTGTAAAACTCAAAATCTTTAAAAGGAAAAAACCAAAAAGTCTTCTCCCTCCCTTGAATTCTTTGGGTAGCTAGGTGGTGCAGGACTTGAGTTCACAGTTGATCTCAGGCATTTGACACTGGCTCAGTGATTTGGGCAAGTCACTTCACCCTGATTGCGTCGTAGCCAGGGCCATCTCCAGTTGGCCCGATTTATATCTAGCCACTTGACCCAGATACCTCTGGAGGAGAAACTGAGGCTGATAACTTAGCACAACACTCCTCACTTATCCAATTTACTTGCTTGTCATGACATCACTCTCCTGAGAAGGAAGGACAAACATTATTACTATGATGAATTCTTTGCTCTCTTTTCAAAGCTATCTTTTCTTCCAACAAATATTATTGTTAATTCAAACCCTCTGATTCATAGTTTTTAATTTAAAGGAAAAAAAATCCTAAAGTGAAAAAAAAAGTCTGATGGATGTTCAGTGAAGAGACCACTCATTCCTCCTCTTCATCACCATGCCCAGAGTTGAAATCCTCAACATAATTGACCACTTTGGTAAACCTGGGTAAGTCACTTAATGGTCACTTTTCTGGACCTCAATTTCCTCACCTGTAAAATGAGGATTTGGGGCCAGACATCCTCTTCTAAGGTCCCTTTCAGGCCTAGATCTAAAATCTTATGAACTTTTGCTGAATCTGACCCACTTTCAAGCTCAAGGATATTGGACTCAATGCCCTCTGGGCCATCTTCCTGCTACTGAACTGGGCCTCCCCACCCTCATGGTCAGAGGACTTACCTTGGTTGGGTTTTGGCTAGGTAGAACCCTATAGGGAGGCCCCTGAACACGGAGGACAGACTCTGGCCAAGTTTCTGTCACCGGCATCTTCCCCAGTCTATGATGTTCTTCTTAAATTCCACTGTCTGCCTGAAGGCTTTTGGATCTTCCTTTAATACCAAGGATTTTTTTTTTCCTGTTGCTTCTCTCCAATTTCTCTTGTACATAATTTATTTGTTCATAATTGTTTGTACCTTGACTCCCCCCAGGAAGTCCCTTAAACAGCAGGGAATGATTGTTAGCATCGTCTGCACCACACAGTATCTGGTTTTATGTGTATGTGTTTAATAAATGTGTTAAATAAATGTATTTAATAAGTGTTTATTAATTGATAGTGCTAGGAACAATAATCAACCCATAATCTACTTACTGTTCCTCGAAAGGGTGAGTTCCTTGATTGTTTGTACAGAAGACTTGACTTGCCATCCGGAAACTTTCCAGACCCAAATGACCTTCCCTGGGCCACCATTTCCCTATGAGTGGTATTTTCTCATATTACAATGGGGGAACTGCGATTGCAGAGCAGTTAGAATTCCCACGTGCCCTGACACCCACATCCCTCAAGCAGATCTAGAAAATGTGCCAGATCTAATCTAGGTGAAGAAATACATAAAAAAAAGTCTCAGCGATTTGTTTTGCAAGACCAGTCTCCTCTAGGGAGACAGACAGAGAAGGCTCTGGCTGGAAGTACTTACTAGACCCTTCCCAGAGTGCAGGAGAGGAATAGGGGTCAGCTATAGCTTGTTCTCCTACTACCCAGTTCTAGGTCACAGATTGAAATGAATAGAGGAGGGGACTGTGCTCAGGGATGGCATTCTGGGATAAGGAGAAGTTGAGGACCCAAGTTGATGTACTTAGAAGCAAGTTCAGAAGCCAGAGCAGTAACAGTTTGGCTCAGATTTCTGGAGCAGAGCAAAGTCTTGCAGAAGAATAGGCAGGGCAGGGATCAAGAGGAACGTATAATTCTGTTGCTTTGAACTCATAGAGCTTTCCAGTTGGCTGTTAAAGGCTGGTAGGTGGTACAGTGGGTAGAGCACTGGCCTTGGATTCAGAAGGACAGGAGTTGGAATCGGACCTCAGACACTTGACTCTTACTGTGTGACCTTGGGCAAGTCACTTAACCCTGATTGCCTTACATCCAGGGCCATCTCCAGTCATGCTGATTCATATCTGGCCACTGGACCCAGATGGCTCTGGAGGAGAAAGTAAGGCTGGTGACTTTAGTACAGCACCCCCTTCACTCAAATTCAGTTCATGTACTCGTCATGGCATCATCTCTCTAATGTCATGGTGGTGAAAATGAAGAACAGGGGGGCAGAGCCAAGATGGCGACAGGAGAAGAGCCTCTCTTAGGTGCTCTCTCTCAAAACTTATAAAATAAGGACTCTAACTAAATTTTCAAGAGACAGAATCCACAGAGGGATCCAGTGAGGCAATTCTCCAGCCCAAGGTAACCTGGAAAATAGCAGAAAGGTTCTGCTCCCTGGGGTTAGAGGGGCAACCTGCCAGAGTGAAGGAACTTTAGCCTCCCAGAGGCAGCCTCAGGGCACCTGGCAGCCATGGCTTATAGCAGTGGGGGCAGTTTCCTGACCTACACACTGGGGAGCACTGCCAGCCCCCTCAGGGCACTCAGCGAGCAGTGGTGGCAGCTCAGATCCAGGAACCTGAAGCAGGTGGAGCTGGGAAGCAGGAGCCCCCAGACAACTGAACCTTGAGTGCTCAGCTTACCAAAGGCAGGGGAGTGGAAAGAGACTTCCAAGATTTGTTTTCTGTACCTGGAACAGGACTCTGGGACTCTGACCACATTCAGATCCTGATCACAGTCTAGGCCCCCCCCCCAATAGAACAGCAGGGTCCACCCCACCTCAGCCCTGTGGCAGAGGGGGGTGCTTGTGCTCATTCACAGACCAGGAGGGAAGATAGAGCTTCACACATGGAGATCCCTGTGGGGGGGGTATCCCAATAATACTCAAAAGCTCAGGAAGCACCCCAAGACCAGGCACAGGCTGGGGAAATGAGTAAATAGAGAAAAAAGAGGAACACCATTGAGAAATACATTGTCCTGAGAAGGATCAAAATACTCAATCTGAAGATGAGGAAGTACAAGCTTCTGCATCTAAAGACTGCAAGAAAAACGAAAGTTGGGTTCAAACTATGACAGAACTCAAAAAAGACTTTGAAAATCAAGTGAGGGAGATAGAAGAAAAATTGGGAAAAGAAATGAGAGATGCAGGAAAAACATGAAAAATAAGTCAGCAATTTAGTCAAGGAGATCCAAAAGAATGCTGAAGAAAATAACATGTTAAAAACCAGCTTAGGTCAAATGGATAAAAAAGTTCAAAAAGTTGTTGAGGAGAAGAATGCTTTAAAAAGCAGAATTGGCCAGATGGAAAAAGAGATAAGAAAGCTCTCTGAGGAAAACAAATCCTTCAGGCAAAGAATAGAACTCAGGGAGATTGATGAATTTACAAGAAATCAGGACTCAATACTTTAAAACCAAAAGAATAAAAAATTAGAAGAAAATGTGAAACATCTCATTGAAAAAACAACTGATATGGAAAACAGATTTAGGAAAGATAATTTAAAAATTATTGGAATACCTGAAAGTCATGGCCAGGTAAAGAGCCTTGACATCATTTTTAAAGAATTCCTACAGGAAAATTGCCCATATATCCTAGAAGCAGAGGGCAAAATAGAAATGGAGAGAATCCACTGATCTCCCCTGGAAAGAGATCCCCCCCCCCGCAAAAAAACAATGCCCAGGAATATTGTAGCCAAGTTCCAGCCAAGTCAAAGAGAAAATATTACAAGCAGCCAGGACACAATTCAAATATCATGGAGCTGCAGTCAGGATCACACAGGACTTAGCAGCAACTACATTAAAGGCTTATAGGGCTTGGCATGTGATATTCTGGAAGACAAAAGAGCTCGGAATGCAACCGAGAATCAACTACCCAGCAAAACTGAACATCCTCTTCCAATGGACTTCCAATGGACTTTCAGTGAACCAGGGGAATTTCAAATGTTCCTGTTAAAATGGCCAGAGCTGAACAGAAGGTTTGATCTTCAAATACAGGACTCAGGTGAAGTATAGAGAGTGGAGGAGAGGGGGAAAATATGAGGGACTTAATGATGATGAACTGCATGTATTCCTGCATAGAAAAATGACACTGATAATACTTATAAGAAACTTCTTATTTAATAGAGCAGGTAGAAGGAGCTTTTGTAGATGAAGCACAGGAGAGAGAGCTGAATTTGAAGTTGTAATATATTGTCAAAATGGAGTTAATGGCTAAAAGGGAAATGTAATGGGAGTAAGAGAAAGGAGAGGGGGAATAGGTTAAGATATTTCATATAATAAGATTTTTTTATTACAATGAGCTATTGCAATGATATGGAAGGGGGAAGGCAAGGGGGAATGAGGGAACCTTCGTTCTCATCAGAGGTGGCTCGAAGAGGAAACAGCATATATACTCAATGGGGTATAGACATCTGGAATAAGAAGGAGAGAAGGGGGACAGGGGGAAAGGGGGGATGTGAGTGATGGAGGAGAGGATGGACCATGGGGGGAGAGTGGTCAGATATAATACATTTTCTTTTTTACTTCTTGCAAGGGGTTGGGATTGGATGGCCTGTCTGGGACCACAGGGCTGAATGGTTGCTGGGCCTTAGGGCTGGTATGTGGGCTCGGGGCCTCTTGGCCCCAGGGCTGATGATCAGTCTGCTGTGCCACTCAGCTAACACACAGCACATTTAAGAAGAGGAAGAGAGTGAAAGGAGAGAGAAAATATAGTGTATGGTAGTGGGGAAGTACGAATGGAGGGAGTTGTGATCAGCAATGACAACAGTGGAAAAATATGGAAGTAGCTTCTGTGATGGACTTATCATAAAGAATGTGATCCAACTGTGACAGAGCTGGAGGTGTTGAACACAGACTGAAGCACATTTATTATTATTATTATAATTATTTGGGGGATTGCGGGACAGATGGGGTTGGGTGGCTTACCTGGGGCTGCACGGCTGGGTGATTGTTGCGTGTCTGAGGCTGGTTTTGGACCTGCGTGCTCCTGACTCCAGGGCTGGTGCTCCATTCACTAAGCCACCTAGCTGCCCCTGTTATTATTTTTTTAATTTTAATTTTAATTTTTTTCTCTTTATTGCTCATGAGGGTCTATATTTTTTTGGGGGGAGGCGGTATTATGTTTACTCAAACAAGAATATTTTAGTAATGTATAAAAAATTATTTGTACAAAAATAAAATAAATATAATAAAAATTAAAAAAAATAATGAATAAATGGTCAGAGGGGAAAAAAAAGAAAATGAAGGGCAAAAAAACCCAATCCATAAACAAAAACACTGTTGCTCAGTACTAAACCCTTGATAGGAACTTACAGAGCAGAACCTGAGGAGGATAACAATTAAATTTTGCTATGGATTAGATCATTTGGGGAGCACCGAAAGCTTTTGGGTATCTAGCTTGAAGTATTCCTGAGATCCTGGAATAATGTAATATTCAGTACCCTAAAAAAGAAGAAACAGGACTGGTCTAGATGTTCCTTCCAGAAGCTCATAGAGTCTGACCCTTACACAACCCTGAAGTCAGGAAAGACTAGAAAAGTAAGTAAAAAAAATGGATCCCACCATAAAAAGTCATTATGGTGACAGAGATGCTGTGACAAAAAAGAACAGAATGACCTCAAAATATTTCCAAGCAAAGTCTGAAAGAAAAATATAACCTGGCTACAAATTCAACAAGAGTTTCTGGAAAAGATGAACCAAGAGATTTATGGAAGAATTCAAACAAGTTGGCACAAGAAGCACCAAATCTACTCAACAAACTTTCTGAAAATTAGAATGAAGCAAATTGATTTAATTAAATTAAAATATGTATATATAGTTTAGGCACACACATACACACACACGTATACATTTATGTGTGTATGTAGAAACTGTCCAGATGGAAAGAGCACTTTCAGTTGGCTGGATTGGGCAAAGTTTGAGATGTGCATAGACATCTTCCTTCCTCCTTGGATGGAGTAGAAAGAGTTGGGAGAACCTGGCTTAGAAGACCAGCTCTGCCACCTTTCTCCCTGGACCCAAGTTTCCTCATCTGTAAAATGAAGGGTTTGTATCCAATAATTTTGAAGCCCTCTTTTAACTCCAAATATTACGGGAGAAAAGTGAAGTGAGACTGGAGGTATCTTTATTAGCATTTAGTAAATGAGGAAACTGAGTCCCAGGAAGTTAAGGTGGATAGCATGTAGCATGGATAGAGTGCTAGGTCTAGAGTCAGGAACACCTGAGTTCAAATCTGGCCATACATGATTGTAACCATGAGCAAGTCACTTTTGTCATTTGCCTCAGTTTCCTCATTTATAAAATGAGGCTAATAGCATTTACTCCTGGCAGGGTTGTTGTGAGGATTAGATGAAGTCATTTTAAAGTTAGAGCAGTGTGGACTACATAGAAATATTACCTAAAATTTAGGTTCTTATAAATGGCAGGATCTGAATCTAAATCTGCCTCAGGAACTTCTAGGGCCCTTTTAAGCTCTGAATCTACTCTAGGAGGTCAGAACTCAGTTGTTTCAGGTGCAAGAATATTTTTGGAATTGGAAGGGACCCTCGGGGGCCATCAAGTCTAATCCTTATACAATCAAGAATCTCAATCTATAAACAGTCGAACAGCTTTTACTGGAAGACCTCAGTGATAGGAAACTCACTACCTCTTAAGGTGGCCCATACCACCAGTGAACTGAATCTTGAACTGAACTTTCAGGAAATCTTTTCTTATTTCAAACAGAATTTGGTTCTTTAACTCTTCCCTCTTGTTGTTCCTGGTTCTGCCCTCTAGAGGGCATTCAGTCATGTCCGATTCTTCACGACCTCATTGAGGGTTTGGCAAGGATGCTGGCGTGGTTGGCCATTTCCTTCCCCAGATCATTTTACAGATGAGGAAACTGAGGCAGATAGGATTAAGTGACTTGCCCAGCTAATGTGTCTGAAGTCAAGATTTGAACTCTGGAAAATAAGTTTTTCTTAATCCAGGCCCAGTAAACCATCCAGAGTCAAATGGAACAAGACTGATCCCTCTTCCACAGCTCCTCAAATCCCCCCTTCTCCAGGAAGACATTCCCAGTTTCTTCAACAGGTCTTCCTTTTTATGTATTGACCTGTCCAAGGTCCCATGTTAGGTAATTATTAAGTGTCTGAGGCCGGATTTGAACTCAGGTCCTTCTGACTCCAGGACTGGTGCTCCTAAAGCCCTTCCCCATGCTGGTCAACTTCCCTATGGATGCTCACCAGTTGATTAACATCCTTCTTAAACTCTAGCACCCAGAACTTAACACATCGCTTCAGCTGGGGTCTGACTAGGGACTCTTACTTTCCTTGTTCTTGGCAGTACGACTCTTTTGGAGGCTTTAAATGGCTTTTTGGTGGACATTTTCTATTTTTAGATCACTTATTTTTCTCACTGTTATCTACCCCCCCAACACATACATCTCTCCCAGAAAACCAAAGAATAAAAAAAGAGGAAGAAAATAAAATCCAGTGAAATTAATCAAAGAAAGAATAGAGTCATAGATATAGAAATATTTTGAACAGCATTTTTTGTTGTAGCCAAAAAATGACCCCCAATATTGGTACTTACAGATCAACCACACTGAAGTCTCAGAAAGGAAAAAAACAAACTAATTTTGTGCAATAAGAAATGATGAATATGGGGGCGGCTAGGTGGTGCAGTGGATAGAGCATCAGCCCTGGAGTCAGGAGTACCTGAGTTCAAATCTGGCCTCAGACACTTAATAATTACCTAGCTGTGTGGCCTTGGGCAAGCCACTTAACCCCATTACCTTGCCAAAAACTTAAAACAAAAGCAAAAGCAAAAGAAATGATGAATATGAAGAATTTGGAGAAATTCAGAAATACAGTTAGCAGTCCCAAGAGAAGTAAAACAGAATGGCCACAATAATGTAAAGGAAAACATCGATAAACTCTGACCAAAGCAGTATTTACTCAGGTCTTCAGAGGGCTGGAGTTGAGTATTATTGCCACCTGTCAGGTTAGAAGTAGTGGACTGGTGGAGGGGGGATGCCTTCTGGGGGCATTCTGAGGGGGGGTCAACTTCCCTCTGAGTTTGACCCATTCAGCCCAGTTCCTTTTGCAGCTAAGGGGGAATGAATATCTCACAAAAGTGGTGGGGCTGACCCCAGTGGCCTTGGTAATTGCAATGTGGAGAAAGTAAAGAGCCCTTCATGTGAGGACAGAGGTGTGAGGAGGCCCTTCCTCAGAGAGGATCTATGTGTTGGTATAATTTATTTGTGTTCTTCCCATTGCATCGAAAGGTATTTGTGAAGTAAATTAAGGCTCGAAATGGGTAGGTATAGCTAATCCCCTGAATGGCACATGGAGAGGACAATGGATGTCCCGCATTCTAGAGCCCCGGGGAGATTATAACTAGAATGACTCAAGTATGTGACTCAGTTGGAGTTGAGTATTTTCAGTCAGACACTAGGGGGCACTGAGGCTCTAGCTGGTCTGGTTAGATTCACTTATTGAACTGAAAGGAAGCTTTGATCCAATCAGCTGACTTTTTAGGTGGTGGTGGTGAGAATGGGGTCCAGAAGTGTTGTGACAAATACAAAGGCCCAGCTGATTGAGGAAGGGAACCCTGGATGACTCCCAACTCTTCACGACATGGCTATGGGACCCAGTTCCAGATGGATGTTGTATTTGTAGCCTCCAAAAACTTTAGACTCCAACTAAATTACATGGTTAAACTCACCAGTAGCACATGGGGGCTGTTCATCACTCTCACTGCATGATTGAACTCTCATCCTTTCTCAGGGGAACCCTCTCTGTTAGCATCTTTAGCACCTTGTTTCCTTGCATACCACCCACACCCATTCGATCTCATTGGTGTCATTCATCACACTTCTGCCTTTATTATTTATGTTTTGGGCAAACTGAGGTAACCCTTTCGCCCATCCCCATGCTCCAAGGCACTCAACTTGGGAGACTCCAGAACTCTACCACCATCAGAGTAGACTGGACCTAGAATTTCTTTCACAGGAATCCAGTACCTTTTAATTCTAATGCCTCCTCTCTGACGATTATCTCAAATTTATAGTCTAAAAGTATGTTTAGACATATTTGTTTGCATGTTGTTTGTTTTTGTTTTGCAAGGCAATGGAGTTAAGTAACTTGCCCAAAGTCTTGCATATTGTTTGGCACAAATCAGGCGCTTAATAAATATCCACCGACTCACTGAGAAGTTAAATGACTTGCCCGGAGTCACATATCTATTAAGTACCTGAGACTGGATTTGAACAGTCTTTCTGACTCTTGGCCCAGAGCTCTGTTTTCCCACTGTGCCACAGAAGCCATCATGTGTCAGAGGCATCTTTCTGGCACCCAGGTCAGCTCCCTGGCTGCTTGACCCAACCCCCAACAGAGCTCAGCATTGTTCCAAGGCCGCAGAACTGCTCCATCTGGCTATGTGCCATGGATAGACGGAGAGACCCCACTGTACTTAGACAGTGAGCTAGGATAGAGGATTGGAAGAATATGGCACATCAGCTTGGACCGTGACTGAGAGATTGATTATGGGGTCCTTGGCAGGTCAGAGCCTTCCTCTGAGAGGGTGACCCTGGATAGTCAACTTTCCTCTGAGTCTGACCCATTCAGCCCTGTTTCTTCTGCAGCTAAGGAGGAATGAGCATCTCACAAAGGTGGTGGGGCTGACTCCAGTGGCTTTGGCATTTGCAATGTGGAGAAAGTAAAGAGTCTTGCATGTGAGGACAGAGGTGTGAGGAGGCCCTACACTAAGTTGATTGCCCTCCTTTGAGCCCTCTATCAACTTCCTTGCCAAAATATGGCCCCCTGGAACTGAACTCTCTATGTGGTCTGACCACCATAGCGCAGTGAGATGATCCCTGTAATCTTGGACACAGACATCTCCCCTAACAGGGCCTGTGGTCTTTGGTCAGTTGTTTTCAGTCATGTCTAACTCTTCATGAGCTCATTTGGGGCATACTGGAGTGATTCCAGTTGCTTCTCCAGCTCATTTGACATGTGAGGAAACTGAGGCAAACAAGGGCAAATGACTTGCCCAGGGTCACACAGCTAGCAAGTTTCAGAGGCTGGTTTTGAACTTAGGAAGCTGAGTCTTCCTGACTCCAGGCTAGGTTTTTCTATCCACTGCACAACCTAGCTACCCATTGAGCTTGTGGTCCACTTAAACTTTCATCTCTTTCTCAAACTACTGTCCAACCCTCGCCCTCTTGTAACTTGTGAAGTTGATTTCTGAGTCCAAGCTAAGACTGTTCTATCTATCCTTATTAAATATCATCTTAGATTAGCCCCAGCAGCTGAACTGTCCAGGATCTGTCTGGACCCTGTTATGCAGGGTGATCTCTCCCTGCTGGGTTTGTGTCCTCTGCAACGCTGAGAAACCTGCCATCTTGTCCTCTATCTAAGCCATTGTTAGAAATGACATTCCATCCCCTGATGCTGCTCCTTCTGTGGTGACAAGAAGTACATTCAAAGAGATTGTCTCAAAGGGAAAGTGAAGTCCAAATGTGGACAAATAAGACCCAAGTAAAAATTAGGAGCAAGTAGGGGGTGCCACAGTGTAGAGTCCCAGACCTGGTCAAAAGTCTCATCTTGGGGAGGCTCAGTGGCGCAGTGGATAAAGCACCGGCCCTGGAGTCAGGAGGACCTGGGTTCAAATCCGGTCTTAGACACTTAATAATTACCTAGCTGTGTGGCCTTGGGCAAGCCACTTAACCCTGTTTGCCTTGCAAAAACCTAAAAAAAAAAGACTCTTCTTTCTGAATTCAAATCTACTTGCCAGCTCTATGATCCTATGATCCCGGGCAAGTCACTTAACCTTGTTTGCCTCAGTTTCCTCATCTGTCAAATGGGTTGGAGAGGGAAATAGTAAATCACTACAATGTCTTTGCCAAGCAAACTCCAAATGGGTTTATGAAGAGTCAGAAAAAAATCAAGCAATCAAAAAAAAATCACAACTCACCCTCCAGGCCTCCCTTCTAAGAGCTGAGCAGCCCTGATACAGTCCTGACTAAAGAAAAGGGAGGGAGGGCTGACATGGACCATGCGGAAATGATGCTGTCCATGCTCAGGCAAAGGAGGGTGTCAGGTATTCTAAGCTGAAGGAGGCAGAGAGTAGGAGAAGGGGTGGGGCACGGAGAGGACATGGTTGATAACGGTGAGGCGGTAAGGAGGATCTAAGTCCTTGATGGTGAGGCAGTGAAAAGTGCAAAGGAACTTTCATTCCTCCTCTTCCCATTTCAGGAATCCAATCCCATTTTCAGGCTTTAAATTGAACTGGAAGGGTCCCATGAAAGGGACCTGGGAACAGAAAACCTGCCATGTCAGGTCTGGGAGAGTTCTGCCTAGTTTAACTCTCTGGTCCAAGGGCCTTTAATCATTCAGAGGCTCAGAGTGGCCACCCCAATGAAACAACCCATCTGCTGCTAGGGGACCCCGGGGGGCACTTTCCCTGTCAGTACCTGCACTGAGAAAACATTTAAGCACAGTAGCCTTGACTGAGCAGTTGGTGAAGGAGCTGGGCCAGGTCCCAGGCAGCCAGGCCTGATCTCTTATCCTCCAAGACAGGGAGCTACCACTCAAGGATGGTTTAGGTTGGTGCAAAGTGTTTGGAACTAGATCTGGATTCGAATTGCAGTTTTGTTGCTCACTAGTCATGACCCTGGGGGAGCAGTCCTCTCCCTTCTTTGGGCCGTTTCCCTTGTCTGTAAAAGGAGAGGCCTGGACGAGATGGCCGCTCAGCCACCCTCAGGTCTAGGGCTTGGGCACTTGAATGAGACAGGCCTTGGATACTAGGAACATGCATTCTGATAGAATTACTTGCTTCTTAAAGGCCTCTTGGCCTTACTTTCCAGTCCTTTGTAAACTCTGGCAAGTGAAGAATCACCCAGATTCATGTTTTGTCCCACAAAAAATGCTGGAATTGACGAATTGCTTACAAGATGTGGTGAGAGCTGTATGACCAAGGAGGTGCTGGTCAAGGCATGGGAAGCAATGCCTGGGTCCTCACAAGATGCTTTGGTGGGTGGGACCTCCACAGGAGATCTATGGGAAGCTAGGCAAGGTTAAGTCTATCTCAGCCTCTCAAGAATTCCTGCTATTGGGTCAGCATGTGATTAAATTATGCCTAAGACTCACTTCATTGGCATTCGTTTCTCAGGCCAGTGTGCCCCCCATCCAAGCTAGTCTCCCCTCACCCTGCATCCTTTCTTCTCTAGGCCTGCCCTTATCAGCAAGGCCTGATGCTCCTGGGGAAAGGCAGAATCCAGTTGTCCTGGCAACCCCCATCCACCCAAGGATTATGAGGCACAGAGGGGATGGCGGCTGTTATCAGGGGTTCAGCAGGATGCCACAGAGGAACCAGCAGCCCAACTAGGGTGGGGGACAGGCCCTCTGTCTGACGAGGGGACAGGAAATGGAGGGAAGCAGACACAGTGGAGGAAACCACCCAGAGAGCATTTGGGGAAACTAGCCTGGTTGAAATCATGAGACATATAATACAGGATGGACCCTGAGAGGACTGGCTACTGACTTGCCCAAGTCTCTCAAATCCAGGTGTCCTGACTTCAAATCTATGGTATCCCATCTCCCAGTCTGCATCCCGCAATCTGACCTATCTCTTGTTACTCATTCCATTTATTCTGCAGGCATTTATTACATATCTGCTGTATTCAAGGCCCTAAGAATTCCAAAGAAAGCATTAAAGAGAAGATAGGCATGATCCCTGCCCTCATGGAGCTTAGCCCCATTCTAATATGCTCACTGAGTCTCCCCAGAGAGCTGAGAGGCAGCCAGAGTTGGGGATTTAAGCAAAAATGCTGTTTGTCACCAGAAAAGCTGTCTGCAAGTCCCTGTTCTGTAGGTTAGACAACTTCTAAACCCTATGATTAGAGATGACTTAGAGGCAGGAGTTATGCCATCTGCCTATCTGGCCATCCCTCGGGATCTGGCCTTTTGTTGTCAGTTCTCAAATACAAGTTGGTTGAGCTCAAAGCAAATCTGAGATGGGGAGACAGGGAAGGAGATTGAGGCAGAAGAGGCTGTTACTGATCCAGCATGGTTTATTGCAATCACAGCTCACTGTAAGTCAGGAGGGGGCTAGGAAAGGGGGAGGCCTTGACCATAGCCATGTTGCCTGTAAGTCTGGGGTGGGGGGGAGTAACCAGAGTCTAGAGTGTATGGAGGGGAGGGGCTACCAGAATCTAGAGGCTGGGTATCCCCCACCCCCATCCACGGCTAGATGGATTCCTGCAGGCCTTTTCTGAGCTTTCTCCTGGTTATCTCCTGGCCATGGCTGAGGGAAGGAAGAACTGGGTCACCCTCCCATCTATGAAACGTCTGGCAGCTGGGATATCTGAGAACCCGACTTAGGCAGTCTCAGTGAGAATGGGCTGCTTTCCTGGCACCTGTTTGTCCTAAGGAGTGCAAAGGGCTTTTCTGCTGGTCTCTCTCAAACAATGTGGGGGGAAACTGGGGCACAAGTGAGAAATGATCTGCCCTACAATCACAGAAGTGAAGGCTTGAGTAGCTAATAAACACAGGCATACTTGACTGTCTCTCTCCACCCCCCCCAACCACGCGCTCACCACAAGCCTAACACCACCAGCCTGTCCTGCCCTGTTCCCAGAGGCATTTGTTTATGTGGGCATCTCCACTCTGTCTAGGTCTTGGGACTGGTCCATGATCTGTAGGACATCATCCAGTATGGAAGGACCCAGGTCCACATGGAGAGAAAGGAGGGAGCTGGCTTGGGACAGGAACGGTTCCTCAGTTGCTTGCTCAGACATGAAGCCATTTTGGTTCAGGGGAGAGTCAGTCTCCTGAGTCCTCCAGACCTCCAAGCCCTCATTCTCTTGGGAGGTTGGCAGTGAAGTCTCCAGGTGCAGCCGGGGTGGCTTAGGTGGGGCTTGGGCTGAGGGCAGGGTGAGAGCCTGGGGCCCACCAATGACTGGGAGGGAGATGGCATTCTTGAGTAGAGGGGAATGCCCATCAGAGAGCCCCGGGGGCTTCTGCCCACAGACTGTGGTGGTCCGGGCAAACTGGAAAGGGAGGTTGAAGGTGCCATCTTCCTCCTCAGGACCCTCACCCACTGTGCCAGGCAGCAAATGGAACTTTCCCTGTAGGAAGGAGATGTCGCCAAACATGTCACCCTCCCCACCACTGCCAATGTGGATGGTGTGACGGAAGTCACCCAGTGGTGGACTAATCATGTCTGATGATAGCAGGTCCCGCAGCTTCTCCTTCTTTCCTTTGCGACTGCCCCGCTTCAAGTAGATGGGCACCTTGGTAGACATATCAGCATACCATCCACAGCAGGGAGCTCAGGGGAGCAAGGACCGGTGTCCCCAATAGGGTAGATTTCTACCTTCAAGCCTCCTCCCCCCTTGTAGATAGACCAATGGAAACTGGACCAAAGAGGCCAACAGCTAATGAGCCAAAGTTGATCAAGAAGTCAGCAAGTGGAGGACACGGCTGATGGGCAGTGCAGCAGCCAGTGGTACGTCTCAGCTGGTAGCAGGAGGTAGCTCTCCTGCCTGGCTTCCTCAATGGGCAAATGATAATTTCGCCTGGATCCACAGGGCTGGAAGTTGCCACCCTCTGAAAGAGAAGAGAACCAAGTGAATGTTGGCCACTCTGTGGGGATCTGTTCATGTTTCTTGTCCTGGATCCCAACAGAAGCCACCCTTTGACACATTCCTACAAGAGTAAGGGGACTTCTGGTTTCCCAGCTAGGGAGAAGAACCTCAGATCCTAGAAGTAGGAGGAAGACAATCTAGAAGACCTTAGAACACTTTAGGGAGTGTAGAGACTGTCAGAGGTGAGCCTTTTGGATTGAGCATCACCCCCCCCCCATTTTATTTATTTAAAGGAATATATATTTTTTAATTTTAATTTTTTTAAAATTTTTGCAAGGTAATGGGGTTAAAGTGACTTGCCCAAGGTCACACAGCTAGGTAATTATTATGTCTGAGATGAGATTTAAACTCAGGTCCTCCTGACTCCAGGGCCAGTACTCTATCCACTGTGCCACCTGACTGCCCTTACCCCCTTCATCTTAAAGGAGGAATGAGAATCAAAGAGAAGGGACTTGTGCTTGAGATAACATAGCAAGACTGTGGCAAAGCTGGACTGGAACCCAGGCCTCTTAACTTCCAGCTCCTAATAATCCAGGCCAAGTGCCTTCCACCACAAGTTACCTCCCTTGCCCTGATGTCCATATGCCATCCACAACAGTAGTTCTGTGTGGCCTGGAGTTTAGCCTGATCACCTGGATTAGCTGCTTCCAAAGGCTCAGTCAACCCCATTGGGGGAGGAGGGGAGACCACTTGCAGCCTCCTCCTAGTACCTCATTTGTATGGGAGCCCAGAAAAGAGGAGATATGCTCGTTGACAAGATGCACATGGCTGACCCGATTTTCCATTGAGGGCTAAGTGTGGAACAGTGGAAAATATAGGGGAGTCAGAACCAGATGGGCCAGGCCCTACCCCCACAGCTGGCAGGCCAGGAAACCTCCAGAATACTTGAAATCCTGTCCCCAAGCAAGGGACCACTTTTCCTTCTAGCAAGGATGAGTCAACAGCAGGTCACCCCAAACCTGCAGTATCCCCCCCCTTTAACTCTAGAGTTCAGGTCTTAGATCCATCTCTATCCTTACTCCATGCCCACCCCAAAAGCAGGTGGCAGCCTCCTGTCTCTCTCAGCTGAGAGACTATTAAACTGTTCCCAGAGATGAAGCGTTTCCACAACAAACTAAGCCCATGGGTGGGCAGAACTGTTTGCCAGACAGCTGCCTCATTCTGGGCCAGATGTGTCCACCCATTTCCAGATGTGAGGTTGAACAGGGAAAGAGTGGAATGGGGAGGTGCTCTGCTCGGTTCCTCCCAGTTGGCCTGTGAGTATCAAGCCCCAAGCAGGTCTCTGTCATCTGGCTCACATCTGATGAGGGAGCGAGGCTTGTGGAAGGCAGGCCACCAGGGATGGTGAGGAAGGAGGCCCTGAGTTTGGGACTGGAGGAGTCCCTTTTCCTTTTGGGACCTTCCTAGGGCTTTCCTCCAGCCCCAAGTTGGACTTGTTTCCACCCCATCCTTGCCTGTTACCCCAAAACTTTATGAATGAATGAATGTTAGTATCCACCTGCCCTCCTCACAATGGAACATTTTCTGTTGGGGAAAGTGTGCTGACCTGCAGCTCTGAGGATGACTGAGAGGCCTGGTGGCAGCCACTAGCAAGCTCCTAGCCCCAGCTTCTGCTCTCTAGCACTGGATTCCGTGGCTTCATGGGTCCTTTGCAACTTTGCTCTATGAAGGGGGCATCGCGGAATGGTTGGATGGAACCTCAGAGGTCACCAAACCCAACCTCCTTATTTTGCAGAGGAGGAAACTAAGGCTTAGGACCCCAAGCCAACGACCGTCAGTCGGGGTTCCTCTGCAAGTTTCCTTCCCTGAATTGTGATCCACACCCACAGGTAACACGTCACTGTCTTTACCCCAACTCCCCAGAGGCCTGGGATTCTTTTGGATGAGAATTTCCTCTTAGCGACCCCGGTTTTCCTTAGGGTCCCGAGCCAAGCCGCGAACTTAAGGGGACCACTAGATGGCGACGCGCACCCCCACCGCGTACGGAGAGCCCCGGGGACGGGGTGAGAACTCCGGGGGCCTGGTCCTTTCGGGGTTCCAGCGGTGGGCGGGGTGGGGGGGAGGCAGCCTGGTGCTGGGCTGCGAGTTCGAGCCTGCAGTCCCGTTGCCCGTGGGGTTTTCCCTTTGAATGGGGGGGGAGGGTCGGTATGAGACCCCCACCGCAGAGAGGAAGGGGGGGCAGCCTGGGCCGTCGCCAGCTTCGCCTGGGGGGGGAGCCCCAGCTGGGGGCTTCCTCTCCTCCTGGGACCCTCTCTGGTCCCCGGGTGGGCGCTGCCAGCCCTGCCCTGCCCTGCCCTGCCCTGCCCGGCCCGGATCCGCTCCAGGGCACGGCTAAAGATAGGCACACACCTCAGCCGTTTCTAAAAATACGGGGTGCTCCCCCCCCCCGAGAGCAGGGAGAGGGCGGGGAGTCGGGTTCCGGAGGGTGACTGAAGGCGGAGGGGGCTGTCCCAGGCTGGGGAGGGGCTGGGAGAGCCCCAAAGGGGGAAGGGGCGAGATTGGCCGGGGCGGGGGGGGGGGGGGGCGGGAGGGGGAGTGGAGCACCGGGCGACTCCGGGAAGAGGGGGCCCTCAAGTGCAAGGGGCGGGACTGGAGGGGGCGGGACGATCGGGGGGCCCAACGCCCCCCCCACGCCGTGCTTTGGGCTGGGTCGGACCCCCCCCCCCCCCAAGCCAGGGAAATTCCGTAGCTTGGCCCGCGGTCCGCTCGGACCCTGAGGCTTACCGGGGGTGCTCGCGGCCGAGCCGGGCGGTGCCGGTCCGGGTCCGGGTCCGGGTCCGGGTCCGGGTCCTGGTCCGCTCGGCTCTGGATCCGCTCCGGACGAGCAGCGGCGGCGGGACGGAGACTCGGCAGCTGGGACCCAACTGTTCCCAGGCCGGGGGCCAGCGGCTCCGCCCCCGCGGGCCCCGCCCGGGGCCCCCACCAGCCAATGGGCGCCCTAGCTCTGGCGGCCCGGCCCGCCCCGCCAGCTGCCCAGCCCTCCCGCCGGGCCCTCGGGGTGGGGGGAGAGGGGCAGGAGGGAGTGGGGGGCCCGGCGGGAGGGCCCCGGGGACCCCAGCAGCGCTGTCCGGAGAGCTCCGACCCCCCAAGGCATCGCCCCTTCTCCATCAGTGGAGATCCAGCCTGCCCCAGCCCAGGCGGGGCCCGCGGGGTGCCAGGCGGGGGCGCGGGGGCACACGCAGTCCTGGCCCGCAAGGACTCGCTCTTCCGACGGGGCGGGCAGGAAGCCCCCGGGGAGGACTCGATCCGGCCCCCCCCCAGGCCCCTCGGAGCCTTGGGTCACTCCTGGCCTTGGGGGTCGGCTTGTGAGGGGGGGCCGAGAAGCTGCTGAAGCCTGCGCGTCCTCCCCCGCGGCGCCTCAGCTCTCGTTTCCTTACATCCTCCTACGTCCCCTTTGTACCCATTATTCCGGACTGACCACCAGAGGTCCGACTGGCAGGGGAGGCGAAGGGCTTACCCAGAGTCACACAGCGGAGCCAGGCAGCACTGGAACCCACGTCTTCCCGGGCTTGCCCAGCCAGGCTCTCGGGCTACTCTGCCTGGAGCATGGTCATATATAAATGGCCATATTGCCTAGCCATAGCTAGGTACAAGATGCACCAGCATTGTTTGGGGGAAGAGACCGGGGCCCCGACTCGGACCATCCCACCTCTCGGACCATCCCACCTCTCAGACCACCCCATTACTCAGGCCATCCCACCTCTCAGGCCATCCCACCTCTCGGACCATCCCACCTCTCGGACCATCCCACCTCTCGGACCAGCCCAGTACTCAGGCCATCCCACCTCTCAGGCCATCCCACCACTCTGACCGCCCCACTCCTGCCCTATGTCTGCCAACCCGAGGCTCCTGTCCCTGGGGAAGTTAGCCCACACTCTCTGCAGCTTCAGCCCAAGAGCTGGCTGGTGAAGGACGATCTACCAACTAGTTAGTTTAACCCACTCGTGGCTGGTCCCAGCTTGCGGCCCACCCCAGAATTGCCGACCCGTCCAGCCAGCAGGGAAAGCCATCTCTTCCTCTTCCTCTTGCCCCGTCCCCTTCCCTAAAGGAGCTATTTGTAGCCCTTAACACCACACCTGCGGTTTGGGGGGTGACTGAACAAGCATCCTCCCTCCCCAGTGAGCTGCCTTATCTTTCCTTGATGGAATGTAAGCTCCCTAAGGAGCCCTGTTTCTTCTTTAAGCTTTGCCTGGCCAGGGCGGCCCGGAAAACACTGGACAAAGGATTCTTCCAGTCCATCATGTCGAAGGCGACACTGGATCCGAGCTTTACAAGAAACTAAAGGTTCATTTACTACCGTCGAACTTTGTACCTATTGTTCCTTTCCCCTACAGCAGTCGTGAAATGGAGTAAGATCATTATCTCCATTTTACAGATAAAACTGAAGGCTATTACAGCATATCAGTGTTTGGATAGGGGAGCGGGGAGGCCGGATTAGAAAGCAGAGGAGAATTTGGGGACCCTTGGGTCTGGCTTAAGGGGAAATCGGATCCTTGAGTCCAAGCCCCTACTTTAGAGTGATTGCTATTAATTATCCTTTGTACATGTGACTTTTTGAAATTCGGCGAGTCTGAGCACTGGATGTATCCTTTCTGGGGGTGTCAGGAGAGACCTGTTTTAAATAGGCGACAGTGCATATGGACACCACGAGTGAATTAGGGCAGCTAATGGTGGCCCCGGATTCTGGCACCGGGATCTGGAGTCCAAATTTGATCTCAGTGAATCGCTAGTTGTATGACTCCTCCCCAAAACCAAGTATAAATGAGAAGCTAATTCTTCATTTCAAGCAAGTAAGGGGAAGGGCAAAACTATTTCCTTTTTCCTCCTTAGGGAGTTTATTTTAGGTGGAAAGCTTTGAGTTCAATCACAGTTGCTCTGAGGCTTCAGTGAGGAAAATTCCCAACCTATAGCCGATCCAGTCATACCTTTATTTCTCTTTCCTTTGTGGTTGAGGCAAAATTCAATTTGTTGGAAACATTTTGGTAACCGGACAGTGGACAATAGAGTACATTATATTTGTGGCTAGAGAGGAACTTGGAGCTTCTCTCAGATCCTCCTCTCCCAAGATGCCAGTAGAAGCAATGACATTCCTTCATATCTCCCCCTTGCCAGAACTCAGTCCTCCCATTGCTCCCAGACTGTTCTAGGATTCAGACACTCACAATCTCATTCCACCCCTCCCCCTCCACATTAACACACAGAGTTAAACTGAGATAACTCTCCCTTTTACCCAGTTGCTTGGGTGGGATCCAGCCTCTGGTGGAAAAGTTTTGATTGGTTCAAGGAGACGTGTAGATCTGGTTCTGATTTTCAGATATACTCAATAAGTGTCCTTCTCTATTCTAAGAACCAGACCCTGCATCTGAATGGTTTTCCTTCATATCCTTATAAAACTTTGGGTTTTTTTTTGGGGGGGGGTGTGCCTGGGAAGGAGGAGGTGGAAGGGCAAGGAAATCTAGAGAAGAAAACAGGCCAGAAGGAATCATAGACAGACAGGATAGCTTTGAAAATTACAGGTTGAATTTATTATATACTTTTAAAAGAAAAGCAGGCTCTACATAGCTTACAGTATTCTATGCAACCCACTCTCTGTTCTGCATTGTATATGGGAACATTTATTTTTACTTGGTGTTTCCTAGGTCAGAATCTTTTAAAAAGTGAATTAAAGGCACAGTTAGATGGTCCAGTGAATAGAGTACTGTCCCTGGAATCAAGAGGAGCTCAGTTCAAATCCAGCCTCAGACACATATTTATTAGCTGTGTGACTTTGGGCAAGTCACTTTAACTCAGTTGCCCACAAAAAAAAATAAAGTTAATCTTTCCCCATTACTTCAAAGTTTTCCATTTGCCATATTTCTGTAAATAAAATCAGATCAAATAACATGTATTAGATGCCTTTGTAAAATATGCAAAAAGAGTCACTGCCTTTAGGAAGCTCAAAGTCTAATGGAGGAGACAGTATGCAAATCTGTATAGAATAATAAATGTGTCTCTTTACATACATGTTGCTTCCTCCATTGCTTCAACTGTAAACTCCTTGAGGCCAGGGACTGATCATCTCCATGTTCCCGTTGCATCCCTCCTCTAGAGAATAGGGCTTGGTGACATATTTTAGTCAGCCTAAAGAAATACTGATGGATGACAGGATGGATTTTGTCCACTGGGAGAACTCAAGTGGTGGAAACTTCTACTCGGTAGATTGTTTCAGAACCCCTTTGTAATACAGTCTTAGAGAGTTACCTAAGGACACCGAATAGTAAAGTCACACAGCAGAATTTGAACTCAGATCTCCCCAACTCTAAGGTTCAAATCTGCCTCAGACTTACTAGTTGTGTGACTGTGGCCAAGACACAAATCTCTGCCTCAGCTTTTTTGCCTATAAAATGGGGATAATAATGGCCTCAATATCCCAGGATTGTTATGAGGCTAAGATGAAATGATATTAGTAAAGGTGTGGTTTGCTTTGTATAAATGCCACTAATTATTGCTATTATCATCATTATCTACAATGGGATGCTGTTTTTTTCTCTAACTTGTGTAATCCATTTTCTTTTGTTCCCCTTCCCCCTTGGAACACTTTAAATCTGTTTACTCTTTCATCTCTTTTATTTATTCTATTTATTCATTCATTCATTTATTTAATTTATTTTTTAGGTTTTTGCAAGGCAAATGGGGTTAAGTGAGTTGCCCAAGGCCACAAAGCTAGGTAATTATTAAGTGTCTGAGACTGGATTTGAACCAGGTCCTCCTGACTCCAGGGCCGGTGCAGGGCTGGTGCTCTATCCACTGCACCACCTAGACACTCCTCATCTCTTCTGTTTTTAACATCACCTGTTTACCTCCCCCCCCCCCCAAATTTCTCCGCATTCCCTGCCCAGGGAACTGTCCCTTTTAATTAAAAAAAATACAAAAGAGAAACCAAGAATCAGTTCAGCATTTTAAAAAAGTGATATTTTATTTCAATGATATTGAAAGTTTCCTGACAATCCTCCATTTGCAGATTTATGTTACACATTTTTCTACCCCCTCCCTTTCCTCCCCATCCCCTTGGCTGCAATTGGCTGCAAAGGTGTTTAGCATACTTCCCTTTAGCATTTTTCCATATTAGTCATTTTGTGTAAGAGGAATTAGGACTAAGGGGAAAGAAAGAAAACCATGAGACAGGAAGAAAAACGACAAGAGAAGTTGGGAAAAAGTGAACAGTGCACATTCCGATTCTGTGGCTTTGTTTCTCCCCTCTGGATGTGGATGGTTTTGGCCATAATGGGTCTCCAGGCTTGTCCTTGATGTCTGAACTGCTGAGAGGAGTTGCGGATGGATAGCATTTGTGAAGATGACGTTGATATAACGTTCCATCTCTATAGTCCTTTTTACTCAAGAAGGGAGGGCTCTCTCTCGAGACAATCTTGGTCATTATATTGATGATGTTTGTCTTTTGTTCTCAGAGAAAACCATGACATCAGGGAGATGAGGCCATGCCAAGCAAAACTGATGAGTGAGGGGTATGTGCTAAAGTCACCAGTTTCACTTTCTCCTCTGGGAGTCCTCTGGGTCCAGTGACCAGATATGAATCAGGCCATTGGGGTAGTAAAGTGGGTAGAACATCAGCCCTGGAGACAGAGAACCCGAGTTCTTAAATTTACTAGCTGTGTGGTCCTGGGCTGGTTTATTTAATCCCAATTGCCTTGCAAAAACAAAGACATCTAACTGGCCTCAGAACCAGGAGATAAGGGACTTTACCCCCCCCCCCCCCATGAACTTGGTTTTAGTGACACTGCAAGCGATATTATCGTTGTGCTCCCTTGTGCACCGCTGCAGGCATGAAGGACGTTGTTTTCTTGTCTATCTACTTCAGCTTGCCTTAGTTCCTACAGGTCACCAGCTGCAGCTGATTTGGGTTTTGGGTTTTTATGGTCCGGACTGTTCCAACGCGTACTAGAATCCACTTTATAAAACTTTGCCTCATCTTCAGTCGAGCTCTTCCCTTTGGCCTCCGCACTCTGACATGGCCCTACCTTTCCAGTCTTTTCTGTCTGTGGACTCTATACCCTAGCCAAACTGGGGCAATTCTCTGCTCTTCCCACTGCCACTCCAAGCAAAGCCCCTCCACCCCTTTCTCCTTGGACCTTGCCCTAGTCCTGTGTTTACACCCTGCTGCCTTTCTTCTGCCCTATTTTGTCTTATTCCTAGTTCTCTGAGTTTGTCTTCTTCAAATAGTGGCCTCTCCCTGGCCCATAGCAAGGAGGAGGAGGAGGAGGAGGAGGCCCAGAGTCCTTTTCTACGGGTGAGGATTTGGCTGTTTCTTGGCAGAGTTGAGCTTCCCCTAAAAATCCCAGGCTTGCTGATGTGAGAGGAAGCTGATGATGCAGCCCAGGAACTAGATAGTCACGGCTTCCAGGATGTGACATTGTCCGCCTGCTGTTGGCCTTTCCCCAGGAGGCTCATTCGGGAAGTTGAGGGGCCTGGAGCTCAGGCTACATGTCCTCTCTTCTGCTATAGAGAGTGGGGGAAGGAGTCTTTCTCATCTCCTCTCCTCGCCCAAGCTCAGGTCCCAGGGGGTTGAGTGACTCACTGGCCAGGGAGCACCTACTTTAGTAAAGATGCCCTTTCAAGAACTCTTTAATTGAATCATTATTACTAATTAAATAATTTAATTAATGAATTAATCTAAGAAGACTCAGAGAAGTGTGTTGTCCATGGTCAGATTAGGGTGGGAAGCGAATCTAAGTGGTCTGACTCCAACTAATCCTATCTGACAAGGTAGGAAGTACAGGTAAGCTCATCCCCATTTTACAGTTGGGGAAACTGAGAATCAGAGAGGGAAAGTGACTTGCTCAGAGCCACATATGACTCTGGTAGCATCTCTGTCTCTCTTCTCCTGACTCTAATTCCATTATTCTAGTTACTCTGACTGCCTTATAATTTCTGAGTGAGGAAGGAAATGCAGGTTTCACAGAAACTGAGGCTCAGAGAGGGAGTCAGACTTGCCCAACATCACATAATTCAATAAATGTTAGAGCTAGAATTTGAATGAGACCACTCAGTTGCCTGCTGATGGCATCTTCCCGACTTAGTTCTCAACATCTCTTGCCCACTTTTCTCTGTTATAGTCCCACAATCTCAGAGGCATTTCCTTGGGGTTTCCTCAAACAAAGGAGTCTGGGAGATGGTGCTCCATCATACAAAGGAGTGGCTACCTGGGGGCCTGAGGAGACCCTGGGTTGCCTAAGGGTCAACTTCTGGGGGATGGGGGCCCCACCTCACCCATTCATCTGCCACAAGAGGCTGGGCTTGGGCTTGCTTCTTCCTTCCTCTCAGTGACTCTTGCTTTCTCCCTAGAGAGCATCAGTTGTCATCAGAACTTGAGTGGGTCAGGGAATGGAAGAAGAGGACAGGCCAGCTTCCTTTCACCTGGCCCAGGATCTGACCCAGAATCAGGTGGAGGTGCCAGGCCAGGTCAAGCCTGGCACCAGCTCCCTTTCCTTTTGAGGATGCTCAGTCCTTCCCCCAGGACCTACTATGTACTGCAGTGAGAGGGGAGGGAATGGGAAGGAGTTTCTGTTCTGGAGGGCAGAGGTTAGGGAGTGACCTGAGATTCCTGGCAAGACTTGGAGACATACTCTTTGGATTTCAGTTTCTTTTCACTAAAATGCTATGTACTAGGTGATCTCTGTTTCTCTCTCAGTTCTAGAACTGAGAAGTTGCCCAGGGAGCCAGACCTAAAGTACCTGGAGTCTCATCTGTGGCACCTTGGGTCATTAACCCTGCTTGGTTTCGATTTCTTTCTCTACAAAATGTGGGGAGTTGGACTAGCCGACCTCTCAGATCTTCTCACATGATCTTGGGATCCTGGAATCATCAGATTGAGAAAGGGACAGGGACCAGTTTTGGCCTTTATATCCCCAGCACTTGGCCCATAGAAAGACCCTAAAAATTCCTGAGGACAATGTTTGTGCATCTGGGTCTGGTCAGAGTGGAAGTCCTTGGGCAGCTGGGGCTTTGAGAGGCTGGACATAAAAGGAGCTTTGGGGGAGGGTCCAGAAGTTTCTATTCCAAGAACTTTCTGAGACCTTTTCTGGACCCTGGTCTCTGCCCTTCACCCTAGGAATCCCAAGGCCTAGCTAGAATAGAGAAGGGGAAATTAAAAGGGATTAGGAGAATGGGGACATCAGAGATCTTGGGAAGCTCCAACAGGGTTTACCACTCCTCCCAGGACCTGCAAAGAACAGAGAAGAGAGGGCAGGAATTCTGTGGACTCCACAAAGCACTATACCAGTCCCACTTTGGCTTCCAGGGACCATTGTGTCCTGAAATGACCCCCCAGAACTCAATGTGATTTCTTCTTCCTTGGGTTGTTTCTTACTTCCTTTCCCCAGTCTCCTGCCAACCTCCAGCCCTAACTGCTTCCCCATCTCTTCCTTCCCCTTATCCAAGGTCAGCTGTGTAGATGCTGGTCCCCAACCCAGGCTGGACAAGCTCGTCAGCAGCTTCCAAGGTCGGATAACAGGAGGCCCTCAGCCGCCAGCATTTCCTTGTGAACAAACAGGATGAGGATAGCTCAGAGAGGAGACATCCCACCACATCCAGGGATGCCAGACCTGAACCCCCACCTTCGGTATCTGGAATAGGATGTCTCACAGGCATCTCCAACTCCACAATCCCAACCTCAGCAGGCTCATTATCTCTGCTCCCAGACCTCCCACTTCCAAAATTTCCTCATTTTTGACCAGTGCCCCCTTCGAGGCATCCCTGATCCCACATCAGTCACCATGTCAGTCACCATGGCTCCTTGTATCTCCATTTACCATGCCTCTTCCATCTGCCTGCTTCTTTTCACTGAGACCCCAGTCCAGACCTTCACCATCTCACCGGATTATTGATCATTAGGCCTCCTTGCCTCTACTCCCTCCTCTTTCTTCTTTCTAGCCCACCCTCCACACAACTGCTCACGAAGCATTGGGGATTTCCCCTTCTGCTTCTGGGAGCCAAATACTTCAGTCTGACCTTTAAAACCATCCAGTCCATCATTTGAGGCTGATTTTATGTTACTTCCCCTTAATCTACCTTCCAGTCAAATAGGCTTAATTTTCCATTCTCCAATTTAACTGACATTTCATCTTCTACCTCTGGGGAATGTTCCTCCTCCTCACCTCAAGAGCCACCACCTCCAGGAGAACCATTCTGATTTCCCCAATTGGTGGGACCCTCTCAACTCAGTTGTTTTTTTAGTCATGTGTGACTCTGTGACTCCATTGGAGTTTTCTTAGCAGAGATATGAAGTGGTTGGCCATTTCCTTCTCCAGCTCATTTTGCAGATATGGAAACTGGGGCAAACAGGATTAAGAGACTTGTGGAAGGTCACACAACTAGGTATCCCGAGGCTGAATTTGAATTCAGGTCTTCCTGATTCCAGACTTGGAACTCTGTCCACTTTCCTGGCTCCTTTGTATTTACTTTCATATATTTTGACTTCATTTATTTGTTTTGTTGACTGTGAATTGTCTACAAGTGTGTATCGGCTTGTTTTTCTGCAGATCCTCCTTGAGGGTAGGAATGGTTGTGGTGGTTTCTTTTGTTGTTTCATAATTATCCCTTGTCATCTTGGAGAAGGAAGGCCAAACATCATCATCATCGGTTATCCTGGACCCCTCACATGGAGTTTGGCACCAAAAGGTCATGAATAGAGACTTGTGGATTGAAGGGAGGCTTGAATGAAATCCCCTCTTTTCCTGGTCGCTCTTCAAGCTGTAGTGAAAGTGTTTTCCTGGGCTGGAAGAGCCAAGCCCGCCTTCCCTCCTTAGAGAATGATCAGGGAGGTTTCCTGTGGCTTTCTGTTGTCCTGATCTTGGGGCTGGGACACAGAGGGGACTATGGCGATGTCACCCTGAGACAAGTCCTGCCGCCAAACTGTCGATACCAGTCCTTCCCAAAACATTTGTAGATCCTGCTTAGCATGAAAGTATAGATCCCACTGGACAGAGAATTCTGGCCTCACTTTCCAAAGAAAGCCAACACACAGCCTGCCAACTATGCCTAAACCGGAAAGAAGAAAACTGGGGGGACCACCCCCACAGAGCTTATAGTCTAGTGGAGCAATCCAAGGAGCTTCCTAATGGGGGAGACAACCATACAGAATAAATCATAAATCCAAAGTAATGAGGGAGAGGCTCAGAAAAGGCTTTATTTTGAAGGTGATTTGAGGAAAACAGAGAATTTTATTTATTTTTATTTTTCCAGGTACATATTACGAAAGTTTTTCAACATTCATCCTTACACATATGTGTATTTTTTAAGGTACCCAATTTCCTCAGTGATGAAAGTCAGGCGGATGTTATACATTCACATTTGTGTTAGACATATTGTTAGAGCAGTGATTTTCTGTATGAGGAATGAGGATTAAGGGGAAAGAGAAAAGCATGAGATAGGAAAGAAATGCATAAGAGAAATTTTTAAAAAAGCAAACGTGTTCATCAGATTCTGAAGGGTTTTCTTTTTGTTTTGTTTTGGAAAATAGAATTTTAAATACTGAAATGAGGAAGAAAAGCCTAGAGGATGGCCTGGGCAAAGGTACAGATTTGGAAAGTCGAGGGACATGGACACCTGTGGAGAGGATGGGCCTGATTGACTCTGGTGGTGAAAGCTCTGGAGGATGATGGGCAGAGGAGGCCAGGAAAGGTATTCTTCAGAAGGGGTTGGTATTTCATCAGAGCCATCCACACTGGGAAAGCTGAGATGATGAAGAATGCCCATTGTTCTAACTATGTAAGCCTTTGTTACTTCGATGGAAGAATCTCAGACAGATGTGGCCAATGGCCGATGAGCCGGGTCCGGAATCGTCAACAAGTCGGCTTGGAGGGCTTAGCATGGGTTAGATGGTGGACCCTGGGAGAACCAGAGAGGGAGGGCAGGTTGGCCTTTGGGGAACTGCTTGAAGAGTCTTCATCACCCCAGGCTTCCTCTCAAACAAGGACCCAACTTGTTAAGAATGGTGCTTGTTGAATAATGGCGTATGGCCACCAGCCATGGAACGCTGTGTTCTGGGAAGAATGGAAGTTGGAAGTTGTCCAAAGGGCAATGGAGAGGCCCATGGCAGGCTCAAACTGTGGGATGTCACCAAGCGAGAATTATGTAAGAGATGTGGGGCAAAGGATGAAACCAGAAGGAAGTTAGATGGAAAAGGAGGTGGCCTAGTCCTGGGTGAGTGTGAGGGTTAGATCATGGAGACCCCTTGGGGCCACTGGCATGCTCACTTTGTCCCTGTGGAGTGGCAGCTTGGGATGATACCCCCTTAATATGGAGGCTTCAGAATATTGGGTGGAAATCTTCTGGAGAAATTAAAGAGTGACTTAGAGCAGAGGAGGGGATGTGAATGAGTTTGAATTGCATTCACTCCTCTACTCAATAAACTTCACTGGCTCCCTGTTACCCCTAAGGACTTCTGTTGACCTCTACCAGCTTGGGTCTAAGCTTTTTGCTTTTTCACTGCCATCTCACTTTGTCCTTTGTGGGGTTTTTGTTTTGGGGGGGTAGAGAGAGGAGTGGCTCAAGTTTTTTCTTGTCTTCCTGCCACATCTCTCCATCTTCCATCTCTGTGCTTTTGCCCAGGTCATCCTCAAGGCTTTTCTTCCTCGTTTCAGTCCTTAAAATTCTCTGTTTTCCTCAGATCACCTCTACATGAGATCTTGTATTATAAATACCTTGTATTTATGATTTTTTCTGTATCCAGTGTCAGGTGTCTGCTTCCTTAGAATGGAGGCTCCTCGGAGACAGGGACCATTTTGTTTTGCTTTCTATCTTTGCAGCTTCAGCACTTAGCATCTAGTAGGCCCATTAAAATGCTTATAGAGTGACTGTTTGATGGCTAGTAGGAAATACTTATCTCCACTAGATCACAGATCCAGCAGCATATGGAAAGCTCTCCCTAGGAGGGAGCCCCAGGAGATTCATCTCTCTTCAGTGGTGCACTCCGAAGTCACTTAATACGTTCATTAAATGAATGAATGAAAGCCGGTCTATTTGGAATTACAATAACCCACATTAAAATCGTTAGAGAATTCCCTCCCAGTGCCCAGCTCAGGCATTTTACAGATTGTGAAGTCAGACGAGGTATGAGTTTGAATCCTGCCTCTGATAATTACTAGTTGTTTGGCCTTAGTCTCCTCATCTTTCAAATGGGGCCAAGGATACCTGTTGTTTCCTTTTGAGTGCTGTATTGAGAATTGTATCCTCTGTAAATGAAGAAAAACTTCGGGACGATCCCCAGATCTGGAAGAGAGGAACAGGCCAATTAGGGAAGTCCCACTTCCCTTGCCTTTTCCTGCCTATGTGCCAGTCCCCAGGCATTCAAAAGAAGGATGGGGGCTATGGAGCTCAGCCCTGTCTTTTTCCTCACAGGGCTCACATTCTTCGGAGAGACAGATACCTTAACTATCAGCTGAGCTGGGGAGGGAGAGAGAGATCCTTAGGCTGAGGTTGCTGGGAAGTCTGAGGGGAGGTGAGGAGGGAGGGGGAGAGCAAGGCGGGGACCACGTTCCAGGCAGAGACCGAGGTCTGGGAAGGAATAAGGAATTCTGGGGAACAGCGAATAGGACAGTTTGGTTGAACTGGAGAATTCACCAAGGGATAGAATTCAAGATTTGCTGTGAAGTGATTCTGCAGAGATGGGTTGGGAGAGGATGGAGGAGCGTGGGAGTGATGCCAGGGGGAGCCTCTGGCTCTTGGAGGGTGGGTTCATTTTTGTGGGTCTGATATGGTCAGAATTGCATTTTGGGGAATTCATTTCGGCAGCTGTGCGTTGTGGAGAATGGACGGGAGGGACGAGAGACCCCGGGCATCGAGGTGACTGCAGTGGTCCAGGGCAGAGGTGTTGAGGGTGTGAGAATGGGGCCAGCAGATGGTGTGGGACAGATCCTGGATGGCAGGCAGAACTTGTCCCCAAGGTCCCAGGCAGGCCGCCCAGCCGGACAGAAAGAGGGGGGTTTTGGAGTCAGCCCCAGGTGTCCTGCATTCAGGTTGTGGCCCTCCCAGCAGGAAATACTGACCGGGTGTGGCTAAAGCCTGCTCTAACTGTGCAATTCTGGGATTCCAGGCTGGACTGGGAAGTGTCAGCCAGCAGGCCCCATCCCTCCCAGCCCGGGGAAGCCCTGGCCTGGGGAGGTAGCTGGAAAGGCCTGGGATGCGCCCGTTCATTCTCCCCACAGGAAATGCTTCTAACCATGGGAACATGGCAGGGAGTGGAGGAAGAGGGCAAGGGGGCAGGGGCCTTGGTGCCGGGGAAGCGGCTGAACCTGGCAGCTTGCCCGGGTTCTCATACAGCCCGGCACCCCGGGTTCAGAGGGCAGGCAGGGTCAAACACCCACAGATGTCCCCTTTGCTCCCAGCTGCCCAGGGGAGGGGAGATCAATGGAGAGTCCCAGGGCCCCTCAGCTGCTGCCTCCTGCATGCTCTGGGAAGGGGGGCTGGGGGACAGAGCCACTCCGCTCTCTACCCCTCCCCCCAAAACAAAAATCCCACAAAGGACAAAGGGGCCTGGGAGACCTTAGCAAGGGCCTGAAGGGGAAAGGGGAGTGGACTTAGGTTTGAGGCCTAGAATGTCCCAGAGTGGGAAGGACTGCCCCCCCCCCCCCAGGTGAGGCTAGGTGACACCTGACAGGGAAGGTAGGGAAGGAATTCAGGGTCAAGTACAAGTTAGACCAGGTGGCTGGGAGGCGGGGAAACTCGAGAATAAGGAGTTCCCTAGGGTGCTGCATGTGGAGGGCTGTGGAGACAGAGATCCAGGGAGAGCAGGAGAGGGAGAAGTGGAGCAAAGGCAAGAGGGACAGAGGGGAGAAAGAGGGGGAAAAGAGAGGGAAGAGAGAGAAGAGATGGGGGAGAGAGGGGAGGGGGGAAGTCCTCTAAGCCATCCCTGCTTCCTGGCCTGAGGGTGTTCAAGCTCATAAAACCTGCCGGACTCTTGGACTGGAGAGAGCCAGCTGCCCCGCATTTCGAGGGCAGCTGAGGGCTGGGCCCTGGGGGCCCTGGGTCTGGGCTCTGGTTTAAAGTGTTACCCAAGTCTGGCACCAGCCGCAGATGCTGGAAAACGTAGGAGAGAGAAATCAAAGAGAAGCAAAGTAAAAGGGAACTCCTGATCCAAACCTGCAGAGAGAAGGAAACCCCCAATGGGGGGGGGCAGATGAGGAGGAAAAAGAGGTCCCAGAGGGGTCGGTCAGCTCAGCTCTCCCTCAATTCCGAGGAACTGGCTTAGAATCCACTCACTGCAACCACTCCCCTGATCTTCCTTTTCCCATCCGGGAGCTCCCTGGTGGGGGGAGGGAGAGGGGCTGGGTCTCCTGGACAGGAATACTTCAGCCTTGAGGTACTCTGGGAGGTTGAATGGTTTGAATGGCCATTCAAACGCTAACTCACAAGCCCCCACTGGTGGGTTTCCCTTTATTAGTTGGCCAGAGGACACAATTTAAAATAAAAGGCATTATGCTTCATTATGTATCGGGGACATATTCTGTCCCAGACACATATAGCATCATTGGAGAGAATGCATGGGACACGTTAGGAACACGTGAGGCCAGAGGGAACTTGTGTCTCCCCTATGGGCTGACAGGCAGCTAGCATCTACTCTAGTTGCCTCTTCTAGGGCTGCTCCCCTGGGTCTCCCAGGCCATGTAGACCTTGCTTAGCAAGACCCTTCTGGTCTCTCATGGCCACTGCTCAGCCCTGGTCCATTGTTCTTGTGGAGAAGCCATGGAGGTCACAGGATCAGGAAGCCTGAAGTTCAAGTCTCTCCTTTACCACATAGTGGGGGTAGGACCCTTTAGCTCTGGACAACCATCTTCTGTAACTTGCAGAGAGGTTGCCGACATATATTGGGGGAGGGTCTTTCTTCATCTGCAAATTCCCTAGAACAATGGAATCCCAGGTGCAGCCCCTATCTCTCCTTTATCTATGTCCCTATCACCTCCTTCATAGGGTATAAACTTTGGGAGGGCAAAGATTGTTTTATTGTTATCTCTGTATCCTTAGCACTCAGCACAGTGCCTCATACACAGTAGGCATTTAATAAATACTTGTGATTGACTGAAGTCTGGAAAGCCTCCCTTTTCTTAGAAGGCCTGATTTCCTTAATGATTCAGTTCAAGGACCCATTTTATCAAAGCTTTCTTTGATCCCCCAGCTTCAAGTGCACCCCCTTCCTAAATTCATTCATGCATGTATGACCCTCCAGCCGGGTCATCCAGAAGCAGTCACCCTCCTAAGGACAGGATGGGCCAACCAGGGAAACTGAGTCAGTTCTGAGTCATCAGGAGGCCAGAGAAGCTGGGGGGGGTTGGAGAGGGAGAGCTAGGGACCAGGGGTGTGTGTGTGTGTGTGGGGGTGCACCCACCATCAGTTTTTCTTTTTAAACTCTGCCCTTGTGCTCATGTGGGGGTGGGGTTGGCACAAGCAGGGGAACAGACCTGATCTTGCAGTGAGTGCATGGTCATAGTGGACCCCATGATAGAAATTCCCCACCATTTCCTTGGGTTGATGGTGATCACTTCCTCCCTAGGTCTCAGTGACTCAGCTGCTGGATCCTTGTCCTGGACTTTCCCTCTGGCTGAACTGAGCTCAGTGAACATTCCCTTGCCTGGTATTTGTCTCTGGCCCCTCACCCGGGCACCTGCCAGCCGCCAAAGCTGTTGCAAGGGAGAGTGGATGGATTTGCTTCTGGGAAAATCTGTCTGGCACCTCCGAGTTTTCATTCATCTCACTGGCCTCCTCTGATTCCTCTTTGTGGCATGAAGCTTCCAGATCAATCACTCAACCAGGATTTATTAAGCACCCACTGTGTACCAGCATGGAGCAGTGAGGTGGTGGAGCAGATAGAATGCTGGGCCCAGAATCTGGAAGCCAAGTTCAAAGCTGGCCTTAGCCAATTCCCAGCTGTGTGCACCTGGGCAAGTCACTTCACCCTGTCTGCCTCAGTTTCCTCATCTATCAAATGAGCTGGAGAAGGACATGGCCAACCCCTCCAGGGTCTCTGCCAAGAAAACCTCAAATAGGGTCACGAAGATTCAATAAGAATAAAAAAAGCAGTATGTAACTAGAGAAATACTGACTGCCTGCTATCCAAGGACCAGTGTGACTATGGGGGTTCTTGTCCGACTCTGGGACCCCAGTGGGGATTTCTAGACAAAGATACCACAGCGGTTTGCCATTTCCTCTTCCAGCCCACTTTATAGATGAGGAAACTTTTCGATATGTAAAACAGACAGGGTGAAGTGACTGGTGCAGGGGCACGCACAGCTAGGAAGTGTCCAAGGTCACATTTGAACCCAGGACTCCAGATCTGGTGCTCCATCCATTGCCGCTAAGTTTGGAAAGGAGCAATCCAAGGATGGACTTTTTAGTCCCAGGGACTTTCAAAACTCACCTTCCAGTTAGCAGGTTATGAGGAGAGCACTCAGAAGGCTGAACCTGCTGGGCCCTGCAGTTCTCAGGTGTCTCTGCTTCTCAGCAGCAGCTACTCCTCCCCCACTTTTACAGGGAGGGAAACTGAGGCCCAGAGAGGCCATGGAAGGCTACAGCTTGCCCAGGTCACAGGTGAGCAGCAGAGCAGGACCGCAAGACTCAGGGCTCTAACCCAGCGTCCTTGGCAGTGACAACACTTCTGGGGGGCAACTTTTGCCTGAAGGGAGACTCACCTGTCTGGTTCACCCCCTCTCCCTATTCCTTTCCTCTCTTCTCCTCCCTTCCCCCTCCCCTTCCTGGATTTTGTCTTCCCTTTATCTGCAGCTGCCCAGTCCTCTTCCGGTGACCATCAAGGCATTAGAATGTAAACTCCCTGAGGGTAGGCCTGGTTGGAGTGAAGTGGGGGGGCCATGGAGGGAAGTGATTCCTTTGGGTCTCAAAGGCAGGCTGGTGCTGCTTGTCCTTCCTTGAAATGGACCAAGGACATCCTTGGGGGTGTCTTGACTTGCCAGTGAAGTGGGTTGGTGCAGAGAGAACTCGCCACTCTCCTCCAGTGTTCTAGATCTGGCCATGGGCATGACGTGGGAACCCGTGGAGGCCCTGCTCCTTTTGCAATCCCTGGTCTCAGCCCACTCAGTGCCCAAGGGCTGGGCTGAGCCCTGGGACACAAGATGACCCCATTTACCATCACCATAGTACCCATGGGGTGATAGTTGGGGAGGCGAGCCAGGCCGTCAGAGGAGACAGACTGCTCAGGAGGTGGGGGCAGGCCCTCCCCCAATCTGCACTACAGATTTAGGCTTCAAAGGACAACAGGAAGGCTACCAATCCAACTCCTTCACTTGAGGGATAGGGGAACAGATCTAGAGGTGGACAGTGACTTGTCCAAGGTCATTCAGGGCCTCAGCCTTCCAACCAGGCCACAACTGAGCAGGGAGAGTTCTTTCTGGATGGGTTCTTCCAAATTGAGACTCTAAGGCTGCAAAGCCCATCCTGGTGAGGATGGCCAAGCCTGTCTCCTTCCTCCTCTGCTTGGCTGGGCCTTGGGGCCAGGGCCTCGCAGCAGGTTGAGAGGAAGCCCGGCCCAAGGGCTGGACCTTGGCTTTCCCTGGCTGGTTGGCGCTTGCTGAGGGGAAAAGGAGATAGTTGGGAGGAAGCCGTGGCCCACCCACCCAGCGAAGATGACAGCCAGGGGAAGTGGCAGGGCTGGGCTGGTGACCCTGGATGAAGGTCAGGGGAAAGGAAACAGTCAGGCTGGAATGGGCTGCAGATGTCAGAGCAGGCTGGTGGGGCCCGGGCTGGGCCCCTGGCCCCCCTCCAAGGGGGCCCAGGGTTTCTGTGGCTCCCAGTGGGTTCCCACGCGCCTGCAGCTCTTAAGGCCTTTTGTTCTCCTGTCCTTCCCCTAGACGTGGCTGGAATCCCAAATGGTGCCCTGAGAAGGGGTGAGGGCAGGGCCGTGCCAGGGCAAGCAGGCCAAACAGGTAGGATGGTAAGAGGCCGATTATCTTCTCCCCTCGGCCTTCAGTCTGGCAACAAACAGGTCTGACGGAACCTCAGTTAACTCTGACCCACAAAGACCTCGGGGCCTTATTTTCCAGGGAGCCTCAGACACGGCTCGGGGGAGGGACAGCTTGGAGGTCCCTGGGTGACTCTTGGGTGCCCACTCCTCACTTCTCTGCCCCGGCCTGCAGGGGAGCAGACCCCAAGAGGGGAGGGCTCTGAGGACCCTAGGGGGAGTGACCCAGGAGGCAGGGGCCCAGGGACCTCTTACTGTTGGCCAGGGAACAGCATCTCTGAAACATGCCTGCTCTCTGCCAAGCCTGTGCCACCCCCTTCCAACTCTGAAATGCCCGCCTGGGCCCCCAGTTCACACAAACTTTGTCTCTTGGCAGCTGGGCTCCGAGGCCCCCAGTTCACTCCTTAGACCCTAGGCCGCCTTTTTTTGCATTTCCAATGACACCCCTTCCTGTTCCCACTCAGCCCTATGGGGGTGAGTAATGAAGATAGGCCTGGAAGAGACCTGCATTTGAACTTGGGCTCTGACCCGAGGTTCACAGGTCTAGTCCTCCAGACTCAGCCTGGCTCAGGGTTGGAAACCAGGCCCTGAACCCCCAGCGGAGTGCGCCCTTTCACCTTGCTCACCTACACTACGGGGCTAAGGTGCCAGAAGCAGGAGCTGCCCTATCATGGCTGGGGCCAGGGGGACAAAAAGGGCAAGAAGGAATCTCACTTGGCACCCCCGAGGCCAGCTCTGCCAGGGAGGTTGAGGGAGTGGGCTGGGCTGAACTGGTCCACCATGGAGGTTAAGACCAGGCCCAAACGGGTCTGGTAGCTGAGATGACAAGGCACTAACTCTGCATGGGGCCAGGCGAGAGATAAGGCCGAGAGCACATGGAGTCCTGGCGTTCTGGCTGAGCTTATCCAGGGTTAATCTTCACCCCAGAAAGAGGGAGGGGGCTGGTGGCCCTGCAAGAGGGGCCCAAAGGTCACAGGCCTCCCTAGTGTCCAGTGAGGGGGAGGGAGAAGCCAGCCTGGCTCTGCCACCCTTTGGGGCTGGTTCCAGTTCTCATCTTACCAGAAGCTAAAAGCGGGAGGCACCTGTGAGGCATTAATGAAACCCGAACGGTGGCACCCGCCCTGGTCCAGCCCCAAACAGAAGGATTTCCTTTCACCCGCCTCATTCCTGGCAGCAGTGCTGCTTCCTCCAGCACAGACCTGGCCCCCACCGTGGGGTTCCTTGGGCCACACAGGCAGGAGGGGCTGGTTGCCCATCCCCAGGGAATCCAGTCCTTGGGCATTCTCCCCTGCAGATGCCAGACATGAGGGTGATGAGGGGCAGGCAGCCGAGGTGAGGTGGTGGGGGAAGCCCAGGCCTAGCCCAGACTGGGCTAGGGGGTGGGGTAGGAGCCACTTGGGGAGGCTCCAGCCTCTCTGAACAGGGAGACAGGACGAGAGGCTCCATGCCAAGTCAGACCAAAGAAATTTACTTTGACAAATGTCCATTTTGTTCTACATAGAAAACGTCCCTTTTCCTTTACCAAGTAGAGTGATTAGCTGAGTGCGGACAGTGTGGGCCTATGGAGCGCAGGCCACGGCGTGCTCCTAGGGGAAAGCCCAACTTGGGCCAGAGGTGCTGCTGGGGTCTTGCCTGAGAGCTCCGCTAGTCTCCAGCCCCCTCTGGGGTCCCACACTGGTGTTCCTGGGGCAAGATGAGAGGACGGGGGTCAGATCTTGACCACCTGGACCGCTGTGCACGGGCTCTTCCTCCCGCTGCCGTCAGCAGCCTGCCTGCTGATGTAGAGACGCCCAAAGGTGCCCCCCACCTGCCCCTTGGTGAGGCGCCCGGGGTTCACGCAGACACAGCCCAAGATGTCCTGAAAAGAAAGAACACACACACGTGGCTTGGGGAGGTTCTGGGGGAGCCCCTCAGTGACTGGCCCAGGGTCATGCTCCAGACTGGCAGAACAAGGGATTTGAATCTGAGGCCCAGCGTCCCAGGCCTGTTCTGCCTCGGATCTTCCAGGCAGAACAGGGCCGACCTGGACAGTTTTGGTTCTGGGGGGCCTATATGCTAGACGCCATCTTACATGTTTTACTAATACTGCTTCATGTGACCTTCACAAGGACCCTGGGAAGTGGCTGCTGTATTATTTACAGATGAGGAAACTGAGACAGAAGGGAAGAGACTTGCTCAGGGTCCCCCCAGCTAAAAACTGTCTTGAGGCTGGATTTGAATTCAGCTCTTGCTGCCTCCAGGCTCAGTACTCTACCCACTGAACCACCTTTAGAGACTATCTGAGCTCCTTCTGTGTAGCCCCCCACCCAGGTCCTCAGACTTCTTTTCTCTGGGCTGGCAGAAGTGATGGAAAGTGGAAAGGAGCTTCCACTCTGCCTGTTCTAGCCCATGGCCTGGTTACTCTAGACCCTCCCTGCCAAGGTTGGTAAGAGCCCTGCTGAGGGGGATGAGGGAGCTGCCAGTCCCTGGGCTGTGGCTGCCCACCCGCCCAAGGCCCCTGACCCAACGTTTCTTCCCCCTGGGGTTTCCACCGGCCACATGGACCTCCTACGGACCTTCACAAAGTATCTCAGGTCAGACGGAACGATGAAGACGTCGGGCGTGACTGGAAGCGGAGCGTGGGAATAGAAGTGCTCCATGTCAATGCTCATCTCTTCAAAGGGAGGGTGGAGGGGGTAGTAGCTGTGGAGACAGAGAAGAGGGCACACCAGCCTTGGGGTGGGGGAGTGGAGGGAACCCAGGCAGCCTCCTCAGTTTACAGCTGGGGAAAGCAAGGCACAGGAGACGCGCCCCCACGTAGCGGGTGGAGCTGAGGACTCAGCCATCTCCCCAGAGCCAGCACCTCTTGCTTGCTCCTGCCTAGCCTGTCTCCCTCTACACCATCCCTGCCTGGCTTCTGGGGGCTCAGTCCGGGCTCAGGTTACTGTCCCCTCAGGTGGACCTCGAGCTACAGCTGGGGTCTGGCTGAAACTCTCACACCGGCCCGGCCCCTCCCCTTCAGATCACTGCTCTTCCTAGTTGGGGGTGGCAGCAATTGGCCTCACCTCCTCTGGGTCAGGACGTGTTTGAGGAGGCGGCTGAATCTGTCCGACGTACTGGAGGAACTGGGGAAGGGACAGAGACACATCAGTTGGGCTGCGTGCTGCCCTCAACAGGGGTGGTGACGACAGGAGGCTGGCCACACCCCAACCACCCGGTTGTGTTTCCAGGTGAGGGGGCCCCATCCTGCAGCCTGAGGGCCAACTCAGGGGAGAGCGAAAAAGCCCCTCCAGAACAGTACCCCAGTGCAGGAGGCTGGGACTTCAGGGTCCTGAGGCTGGGAGGAGGCCAGCAACCCGGCCAAGAGCAGACACCATGGCCAGCCCACGCCCTTCCCCACATTCCTTCCCTCCGAGGAGATGCTGGGAGGGCTCAGCTGTCAAATCCAAACTCATATCCTTGGCTGGAAGTGATCTGTTCTCCTCCCAGAGTTACATGCCGTCCTAGTCGGAGAAGGCCCCAGCCACGGGCCTCCACCCCACCCCCCCATATCGGGAGAGGCCCAGAAACTTCAGGAAAATAAATCAAGGCGTTGTCACCCCCCACTCAGCCTTGCCAGGCCCCAGCTGGATGCTGGAGAGAGGGGAGGGGGGAGAGTGGGAAAATGAGTTGATTGGGGAGCCCCACCCGAACAAAGTAGAGACAAAAGGGCAAGGAATTCTTGGGGTCTGAATGGCGGGGATGCAGCCCCCGCGTTGGCCAAAGGAACTACAAAAGCCATGAACAAGCCACGAACACAGCCACATCACCTGGTCCATGTCAAGTGGGCTGATGGCCACTTGCCAAATGGCATCAGTGGGGAATGTGGCTGGGAAGAAAGCCTGGTCACAACCAGTCAGCCTGTACTCCTCTGGCAGGGGCTCTCCTCACCTGAGGGCCAACAAGGACCTGGGGAGGGTGAGAACCCTGCCCCCCCGCCTGCTGGCCGGGAGCCCACCAAGGGTCTCTCACCTGCTGATCTCCTCTGCTCCCATGTGAAGCAGCAGGTCTGTTGAGGTCAAGCCCAGAATCACTCCGTTTATGGAGAGGGTGCAGGGGTCAGACACAAAGTGGACTCGCTGGAAGGGGAAAGAGAGGGCATGGCGTTGTATCTCCTGGAACCCCAGAGCAATAGCGACTCCCATGGCCAGGAAAGGCTGGGTTCGGTGTTGTAGAGGGAGGGAGGCCGAGCTCACCCGTGGCAAGCCCACACAACACACACACACCTCAATCTGGTCTGTCCAGAAAATGCTGGGGAAACCACCAAGAAACTGGAGCCTAAGTGCTAATGGGTGCCTTCCAGCACACTGTGAGCGACCCCATTACTCCTCACTGCCCCCTCCACCTCATCCTAGATGAGGGCCCCCCAGGCATCTTTTCTTGAAGACAAAGGTGCCATCGTGTTTTCCCTACCTTGCACCTGGCACCCTGCTGCCAGCTGTGCCTTCTAAGGCTGTTTTCCCTCCAGTCTTCCATAGCTGCCCTCCCCTGGAGGCAGGGAGGTTAGGAAGGCCTTTTAAGTCAGTGTAAGCTCTGACTTACAGGGAGTTTGTGGGCCACTCTGACCTCCAGATCTTCCAAGGGGGCCTTCCCAAATCAGAGCTGTCATACCAGCTTTCCAAACTCAATGAAGCCCCAGTTCTTTTTCTAGATGTGGCTCATATACCTGCTTGTCCTCTGAGGAAAACTCTGGGATGCTGAAGGGTGGTTGTGGGTACACTGGCTGATGATGTGCATCTCGCAGGGATGGGACGAATACGAGGTGGATGCCGGAACTGTGGAACAGAGAATAGAGGTGGTGTTATGGGAGGTGCCACCCCACCTCCCAGGAAGTTTTCAGGGCATCGTGAGAGACAGAAGAGGTTTGGGGACAGAATGTAAAAGTGTGGGGGGTGCTGTTCATGGAAATGTCTGCATTTGCTAGGAAGATGAAGTCTACAATGCCATGGCCCAGCCCTGGGAATCCAGAGTTCCTCCTGCTGGACCCCGAGGGCCAAACAGCTTCACACTTCCTGTTGAGCTCCAGGAGAGATTTGAGGCCAGGCTGTGGGCCCTCCCTCTGTGGAACCCCTGAGCATGACAGCCAGCACTCTGGTCTCTTCTGGATCCTGACTGGCTCTGATATGGCCAAGACCTATCACTTAAAACCTGATACTCTGCCAGGTACCTACCGAGGGGTCACAGATGATCCAAGGAAAAGGGGCCTTGCTGGTGAGAGAGCTGGGGATCCTCCCCTTCTCCCTCCACCTGAGGCCTGACCCAACTACTTCGAGATCTAGCCAGTTGGCATTAGAATGGTCTGTTCATCATCTGTCTTAGTAAAGTGGCACGAGGGTCTCACATATACTCCTTTGGAAAAGTCAGGTGGGGTCCCCCAGGGATGTGGTCCCTGCAGCTGCCTCCAGGTCACACCCACAAGGGAAGACACTCAGGGAATGTTTGGGTGACCAGCACCCAGACTCCGTTTTTGCCTCTTGGTGTCACCAGAGCACCCCCCCCAGCATGAGTGGCATCCTGACCCAGGGCTCTAGGAACCTGGGACACTTGGCATGAACCCTCTGGTCCAGCCTCTTGCCCTTCCTGGCCACACAAAAGCAGGGAGGAGGCTAAAGTCAGGGGACCTGTGGCTTCCATGAGCTGTCTGGAGCAGAGCGAGGGCTATGTTGGGGGTACCCTGGAGGGTGCTGACCCACAGCTCTTCAGTGGAGAACCAGAAAGGAATGCCCCCAGCATTGCAGCCTAGATGATTTTTCCCACCAGTTCTACCTTTTCCCAGTCTGAAAAGGGAAGTGCGTGGTGGTTTCTGTGTGAGCCATCAGAGGTGGCCCTGGTTCCCAGGGGACCAGCTTCCCGAGGCAGTTGTGGCCTGCGGGGTGGTGCCTGGCTGGCAGAGACCAGGCGCACATGGCTTCCCTGGAGGTATTTCATTATTGTGATGAGGAAACAGCCTGGTCACTTGTGGTTATGAACCAGCTGTAGGGGAGGCCTGGGAGAAAATTCCGGCTAAACTCTGGGATTGCACAATTTCTTATGTCATAGTGGGAGGGTCCTGGGACTTTCTGACCACATGCCTCACCCTAATGGGTGAGGAAAGGCCAGGGAGTCAGCCTACCCCCAAATAAGTCCACAAAATGTGGGAGCGGCTACCCCAACACTGACTGGCAGCAGATGAAAGTGCCTGGTGGCGCCTGCTGGGCCCTGAGGAACAATGTTGATCTGTTCCTTGTTCCACTGCACCCAGGACCTCGTGCTGGTGGGAGGCCCAAACCAGGCAAGCCCTCCCCCTGGGGAGGCCCGGGGGCAGCAGCAGCAACAGTAAGGGTCTTAGGCCCAGAGAGCCAATTAATGTCCTGGGAGGTGAGGGGAGAACAGGCTCATCACTCGTCACACCTGGGGGTCAGTTCTCAACTCGGGGACAAGGCGGCATCTCGCCCCTGAAATGACCTCTGCGATGCATTTGCTTCTGCTCTCAGACCCATGGGAGCTCAACTCCTCAGGGGGCCCTGCCCCGCCACAGGAAGGCTGCTTCCTGAAGGAGTTTCTGCTCCCCAAACCAGAAGCACATCCTCTCTTCTGTAGCTGAGTTCAAAGATTCCACTCCCACTGACCACCAAGAGGGGTTTCCAACTGCCACCCCTCAGGTACCACCATAGCGACCGTTGAGGGAAGAGTGCAAGGGCCCCAGGGAGCATGGAAGGGTGCGGCTGAGCTTCCAGGCTGGCTGTTTGGGTCACTGAGGACCATCCAACATTTCTCCCAGTCACCCCAAAAAAGATTCCCATGGTGTGCATCTAGAGGAGGGAAAGGGCAGGGGAGGGGGAACGCTGTTCTAAGGCACCAGCTGCTTGGGTCCCAGCTGACCAGAGACAGAAGGCCCCAGCTCCCATGTGCCACTGATGGTCAAGGCCTCCCAAAGAGCTGGATAGAAACGGGGCAGAGCCGGGAGGTGGGAGCTCCAATGGCCGTGCTGCTCCCTACACACTCAGATCCTAACCTTTTGGTCCTTTCGATAATCATCAACACACACTGCTTGAACACGTCTTCAAAGGAGCTGGTCAGCCGACAGTTCTGTAAGAGGGGAGAAGCTTGGAAGGTGGCAGGGCCTCAAAGTCACCAGGGATGGCTCCTGAGGGGGACCCCCCCCCAGGCCTCTGGGGAAGAGGAGTCTGGGCCAAGGCCTTCAGGCCTCCCTTGGGAGGGACTGCCTTGCTTGGCCAGGGCCTGAGTTTTCTCAGGGGATGGCTGTTTTTGAGGTGCCCTTCCGCAGGCCTGACAACTGCCCCAAGTGGAGTTTCTTACCTCAACCTGTTCATGCTTGGCATCAAGGAAAGGGCCCAGCTGCAGCAAGAGAAAGAGAAGACGAAGCATCAACCAAGCAGATTAAAACAAGGACAAGAGGGGAATAAAGATTGGCCTCTGGGTCTCCAGAACGGATGAGGCGAGGGGGGGCCTCCGGTCCTCATTTGTTCTGTGACACAGACCCCCAGGGACTCTTCTGGACACATCAGAATCTCGTTTTTTAAATCTTAAGAAACCAAGTTCAGGGATCCCAGGTTCAGCACCTTCACTGCAGGGGACACTTCTCAAATGTAGATGCCATCTAAACCCTTCTCACAGCTGGGCCAAGGGGGGGAGGGGTCGACTGGCTCATGAGTCCCCATTTCTCCTTGCCTTTCCAAAGGCTGGCAAGGAGAGGGGTTGTCATACTTGTGAGTGGTCAAAGGAGGACCACTGTCAGACACACACCTTTATTCACTCTATTTTTTTTTTTAGGTTTTTTTGCAAGGTAAATGGGGTTAAGTGGCTTGCCCAGGGCCACACAGCTAGGTAATTATTAAGTGTCTGAGCCCGGATTTGAACCCAGGTACTCCTGACTCCAGGGCCGGTGCTTTATCCACTACGCCCCACTCTATTTTTTTAAGGCAATGGGGTTAAGTGACTTGCCCAAGGTCACACAGCTAGGTATTTATTAAGTGTCTGAACTCAAATTTGAACTCAGGTCCTCTTGAGGGCCAATGCTCTATCCACTGTGCACCTAGCTGCCCACCTTCATTTACTCTTGCATGATGCTTATAAGGGAGGAAAGGAATTAATTCTTATCAGTAGGGTGGCCTAGGGTGGCAGAGACACAGAGACATGTTAAATACAACTGGCGAGATGTGAGAGGTGCCTATGGATGCTCAGCCACAAAAAATAAAGACCAGAGAGGATTGCCAAGCATCCGATGCTTTTCATAGGGGGCTGCTGCCCAGGGGTCCTTACCAGAATGCAGACGTCTGGCTGGTCTCTTTCAATGACAGTGAGCAGATCGAATATGGGGTCGTAAGTGATGCTGTCTGATGTTGTGTAAGGCCCACAGGCTACCAGGATCATTCGCTGGTCTGAATCTAGTAAGGAGGACAGTATGACTCAAGAGGCTTTGTCAACAGGACTGCAGAATGGTGCAGGAGGGGCTGGGGGCTTCAGGGAAGGAGGAGACACCAGAGTGTGCTGAGACCACCCCCAAGGGTCTTGGTCATAGTGCTAAAGGCTGGTCTGCCTACTCCGCTAGAGGTCTCGGTTCTCCTGCAAAGAGTCTGTGAGGCTTCATGACAAACAAACATGAGTTTCCCTCCTGCTTCTTCCAGGATGTATGACTTCCTTTCCCCGGTGCAGATGATAGCTCTTCTGTGGACCCTGGGGCTGGCCTGCGGACGCTGGGTCCACAACGGGAGAACACCCACATCAAACCCCAGCTTGGCCTTGGGAATTCTTGGACCATGGCTGCCCATGTCCTCCGGAATACATAGGGGTTGGGCTGTGGCTGTGCTGTGTGCGACTGGCCTTGGCATCTCCACCAAACTACCAGCTTCCCCCCTACCTCCTGCTCTGGGTTGTGCTGCCCTCAAACACAGCATGGGTCTGCCTGGGATGGAGAAGCCACACTCCAGGGAGCCTGAACTAAGGCTCTAAGATAGCCTTGCTAGTCAAAACTGAGCGTGGCTTTTCTCCAAATGAATTCTATTTTTAAACTCACCTCCATCCTCTTCTGTGGGCTGGTAGAAAGGAAGAGGTACTCCCTAAAAACAAGGAAAAAAATCCTAATTCCAGGTCTGTGTCTTACATTTGGACTGAGAAGCCATGGGCCAGGGGATAATGGCAAAGGGGTCATGTCCTTGTCCTCTGAGACAGCTGGCCTCTGTCAGAGAAGGTGGCAAAGAAAGGAAGCTGTCTGTGGGATTGCAGGTTGGGGTGAGGACATTTGGAACAGCCCCTGCCACTGTAGCCTCAGGGGCTGGGCCCTGATGGTGATGGCCTCCAGAGACTGAGACATAAGTGAAAAGGTGCCTTGTGGGCAGGAGCTGGACCTACGCCATCCTTTCCTGTGTCTGTGAGGTAGAAGCAGGGGCTGTGACCCCTGGGGGAGGAGATACCCCCCCAAGAGGTGTGAGTTCATCACCTCATAGAGTTTGGTGGCAATGAACTTCTTTCCTGTTGTGTTGGTTCCCTCCATAATGACAACCTGCAACCCAAGGGGTAGAAACATAGTGACCAATCACAAGTTAATTCCAAATGGGTCCCGCCCCCAACACAGCAGCATCCTAAGAGGAAGCCAAGCAGCCCCTTGCCCAGGGGACTCTGGCTCTGTCTGTCTCTCATGATCCTGGATGCTCCCTCCCATTAATGCTAAGATCGAAGCCTCACCTGGCCAGGAAAAAGAGAATATTCCTTGAGCTCTGAGAGATCCACTGGGATCTGGACCCCTAGGGAAAGCTCCCGGTCTCCTTCCAGGATCACAGATTTGGAGTTCAACTTCCCATTACTATCACAACCAATCTGTCCCAGCAGAGTGATTGGTTCCTAGGGAAGTAAAGAGGCTACAGCATGAAAATGGTGGCAGAGAGGGGAAGCCCTAGCCCACCTCAGCTCCTCGAGCCACCTGGACCCAAGTGAACCTGGTGGCTTAATAATGTCAACTGTCCAACCTCAATGGTCAAGGGAGAAGGTCCATTAACAGAGATGATACACATCAGGAGTGATGGCGAGGACCTCCGTTAGAAGCTGGACTTCCTGTTGGCCATGCCACCCAGCCCCAGCACTCCCTGGGATTCGGTCCCCGCTGCTACTCTTAGCCTCTGGGCCCAGGCACCTTCCCCAAGGCTCCTCCTTGGCAGAAGTCATGGATGAGATTTTACCCTCCCAAGGGGAAGGCAATGTTGGGGTCTGGTCATGCAGACTCAAAGGGTTCAGGTCAACCTGGATGGACAACTCACTTGCTCAGCACCGATGCTCACTCACCTGGGCTGGCACTGAAATAGGACTCAAGGCCTCGATCTTGTAAAACTCCTTCAGTTCACAGCCCAGCTCTTCAATCCTGAAGGTCAGAACTGAAGCCAGGAGGATTAAAGGTTTGAAGAAGGAAAAGACACTATCCCCCCACCACTTCTCCAATCAGGTGTCAAGCAAGGGTAGCCAGCTTGGGCCGGTCTATGTAGGCAGTGGCTCGGGGGACCTGGTGAGCTCCCAACAGGCCGAAAAAGGAGAACCCCCCCCCCACTTTAAAGCTCAATGCCTGTCTTCCAAGTATGGCTAGAGAGGCTGGCCTGCCCTTTTCCCTGAGCCTGATGGGGGACAGCAATATACACAGAGGGTGGTGGAGACATCTTCCCTAAGAACCACCAGGTGGAGGGAGGGTCCTAATAGCACCTCCTTGTTCTTTTACAGGAACTGAGGGCAAAGTTGACCTATTCAAAGTGGTGACTGCTGACTCCTGAAAGGGGTGCGACTGGCCGTGGACCCGCAGGCTACTCCTGCCCTGGGTGAGCCCACAAAGGCAGCTCTGAGGTCTCATTCCAGGAGAATCACCTTCTCGGACATCTGTGAGCTTCTGGAACATGGATTTGTAGCTCTTGGTGAGGGCCCTGTCGGTGTCCAAGACCTTCACCCTGAGTCCGGCGCCACCTCCTTTCCCGGACCATGACAAGCCCTGTGTGGAGCCAAAGGAGGTCACGACCTCTCCACGGCTGCTTCTGGAGCTGTACTTCTGAGAGGGTGTGGCACTGTGGGAACAAAACAGAGCCCATTGTGTGCCAAGCCTTGCCTCTGGACCGAACTGCCAGGTCCCACTGGCACTGTTTGGCAGTGCCAGCCAGGGTCTGAGCTCTTGGAAGGGCAGTACAGAAAGTGCCTGCAGGGCCTGGGTCACCGGGCATAGCGTAGGATCGTCTCCGTCCTTAACAGTTCAGTAAAAACCAATGGCTTGCTGGGGAGTTGGGGTGGGCCAGGCCATGCTGAGCCAGCACTTAGGCCATGCCCTTTGCAAGAATGTAGTCAAATTTGCCATTTTGATGCCTTCCCTAGAGGCCACACCTAGGGTCACCCAGCTGGAGCAGGTCCTGGCAGCAGGGCTAAAGAAGGGATGCAATGCCCACCAACCCCACAGGCTGATGACAGCCCCAGGACTGTCTCCAGTATTGCTTTGTTACAGGATCCCTGTCCCATGCCCAAGCCAGGCTTTTATCAGCCATCCCAGCCCCTGGCTCACTTCCTCTCCAAACCAGGTAATCCCCTGGCCTGCCCCCAAGACAGAGTGGAGGTGAGATGACCAAGAGGCTGGGCCACTGCTGGCAATGGGGTTGAGGGCAGGATGGAGGAGGAAGGGACCCTGGGGACCGTATCACTCTATCACTTCCCCTTTCTGGACCTAGGCTTCCTTTTGATAGAGCAGATCTGGAAGGTCCTTCATGCCGTGACAGTGCGGGAGCTGTGAGGTCACTTAAAGTATAGTAGACCTGCTGCCCCCCCCTTCACTGAGTGACCTTGGGCAAGTCACGTCTCTCTGGCCCCGTTTCCTCTATGAAAAAGTGAATCCCAGAGTTGGAACAATGAACCCAAGCCCTCTTTAAATCAGAATCCTCTACACTACTGGCCTGACAAGTGGGCAGCCTCATAAGGAGCCCATTCCAGAACTTTCTGGTAGCTTCTCCTGACAGGAAGCCCACCCATCCAGGTTCTTATTTTCCCCTCCTGTATTCATCTCTATATTTTACTCTAGTCATTCCCAGGTCCTTCCACTGAAGCTGGTCTGGTAGGACCTGGGGGCCCTTCTCCTCCAGACACTCAGCAGCTCATTAGGTTAACGTCCTTTCTGCAGCCCTGAGTGAATGAACAGGGCAGAGGGGACAGGATGCTGGCACCTTCTGGCCCATCTCAACTGAGAGTTTGGGTTCCACCTGCTCCAGAGTCACGCTAATGACTAAGAATTTTAAAAAGAGAAAAAAGCTCACCAAATCTAACTAGTCTGAGGGTGTGGTTGATATCCCAGAGCCAGGGAGCCAAGCCCGGGCATTACAATTACAATGCTCAGTTAAAGAAAAAATTAAAAACAAAACAACTCTGAATTGAAAACTCAAGTTTCAAATCCCACTTTCATGTGATGGGGAACTGTGCTGAAAAGCTCAGTTTCTGAGCCTATACCACGTATACAATGGAGAGAAGGAATAAGAGAAATACAAATTTCCCCCTCTGGCCAGTCCAGGGGTGCAGAGGAACACAGAATTATTCATGGTCAGGGGCTTGCTGACTATTAGAGCTGGGCCTGGAGTCAGGATGACCTGAGTGTAAATCTGGCCTTAGACACTTCCTAGTGTTCCTGGGCATGTCACTCATCCTCTTGGCCTCAGTTTCTTCATCTGTCAAATAGTGCTTGTTCTTGAAGATCATGACATCATATGATGCCCTGACAAGCACACGAACTGAATGAGTGAGTGGGTCGTGCAAAGTTCCCAGCCTCACTTTCTTCTCCAAAGTCACTTGGGTCCAGTGGCCAGAAAGGAATCAGGATGACTAGAGATGTCCCTGGATGCGAGGCCATCAGGGTGAAGTGACTTGCCCAAGGTCACACTGCTAGTGTCTGAAGTGGGATTCGAATTCCTGTTCTCTTGACTCCAAGGCCAGTGCTCTATCCACTGTGCCACCTAACTGCTCAGTATCTGTCAAAGAGTACGGCCCCTCTAGTGTCTATGCCAAGATGGTTGTGGGGTTTGGAAGCACTGGGTAGGACTCAACAAGGCAGCCTCTTCCTGTTGGCTACCATAGAAGACCACCTGAGCCCATCCATGGGCTGTTCCCAGACCTCATTCCTGCACTCTTTGGCCATGAACCTAGAACAGGAATGAGCTGCTGCATCTTGATACCAACTCTTGATGCTTCTGCTTCTATTAGATAATCATAAAATGCCAGTGGCCTCCAGGAACAAATACAAAAAAGCCTGATTTGGTCTTCAAAGTCCTTTCCTGTTTCCTTTCCCCTCCCTCTTGACAAATCCTCTTTGATCCAGAGCCCCTGGCCTCCCAGGAATTCCACAAACAAGATCCTCCATCTCTCAGCTCTGGGCATTTTCTCTGGCTGTCCCCCAGGCCTGGACCCCTCTGCCTTCTCTGCTCTAATGACCTTCCTGGCTTCCCCACCCCTCTCAATTCCAGGGCCTTATCTCAGTTAGTTCTTATTTATCCCTATACAGCCTTCTTTGGATATATTTCGATTTGTTGAACTGTAAGCTCCTGGAGGGCAGGGACTCTCTTTTTTAACCTGGGAGCTGAGACTCAGAGGGTGGTACTCAATCAATGCTAATTGCTTGACTGACTCCTCCTGGGGTCATAGTTATATGGAGCTTGTTCTCTGGCCTGCCTGGGTCTGTACAGGCTGGAATAGGGAGAAGCCTCAGAAGTTGGTGGCCTGGCCTGTCTGGGATCACATGGGCAGCAAGTGGTTGAAGCAGGTCTCACAGCCTGGTCCTCAGTCCACCAACTCAGGAAGCCTCTGGAGGCTCAATCAGGCTTGATGGCTGGTGACAGGTTAGAATACCTTATTTCTGAATTGTGAGATTCTACTTCCTTTCTGCTTCTAAGGAATTCAGAACTCATGTTTACAACTTACAAAAGCTGGGGTGGCTAGGTGGCACAGTGGATAGAGCACCGGCCTTGGAGTCAGGAGTACCTGAGTTCAAATCTGGCCTCAAGACACTTAATAATGACCTAGCTGTGTGGCCTTGGGCAAGCCACTTAACCTCACTGCCTTGCAAAAATGAAAAATGAAAAAAAAAACTTAAAAAAGCCAGCTTCTGATGTCAGCTTTATTAGCCTGCATCAGACAAGGCCGCATCTTCCCTCCCTATGAACCAGGCCCCTGCATACAACAAAGGCTGAAACTCTTCACTTGGCTGGCTCCAAGGCTTTCATGATTAAAGACTTTCCTTCCCTTTTGGAGAGAGGTTGGCACCCAGGCCCAGTCACACCATCAGAGGAGCTGCCTACACGGGAGTTTCAAAGATTCCTCAAAGTTCTGAAGGGCAGGTAAGGGCTCTTCTCTCCCCCAGACTCCTCAGAGCCAATAACATCACTCTGGAGGCACGAGAGAATCTGGATCCTCTTCCATTCTGGGCTTTTGCACTCAACATTTTAGTTTCTGGAGGGATACCAAAAAGTCAAGGTAAACAGCTGATGTCCATCCCAAGGAGGTCAAAGGCAGGAAGAAAGGTCCAAATACGGTCAGGTATTTAGAGCACTCTGGGGAGAGTTAGGAACTGAAATAAAGCAGATGCCCACTGAGGGGGGAATGCTGACAAACTGTGGGGTACAAACAGCAAGGAGTATCATTGTGCCTTAAGAACTAATGGGGCAGCCGGGTGGCACAGTAGACAGAGTATTGACCTATAGTTAGGAGGACCTGATTTCAAATCTGAACTCAGATACATAATAATTGCCTAACTGTGTGACCTTGGGCAAATCACTTAACCCCAATGCCTTAAAAAAAAAAAACTGACTAGGAGAAGCTGAGATGATGTCTGTGAACTGATGCTGCTTGGACCAGGAAAAGGATCCCTACATAGCGACTTCAACAATGGAAAGAGCAAGAACCAGAAGGAGCTGGATGCTATTGCTACAAGTGATCAGAGAGGAGAGAAAATAAGGCCCCACACTGCTGGAGAGACCTGTGCTGCCCTCCCTCCATGGATGTGCTGGTCAGTTTGGCTGCCCTGCTTTTCTTTTCCTCTTTTGATGATGTCTCTCTGAATAGAGGGCAGAGGGTATTTGAAAATGAAAAGATATCAAGAATTTTCTTAAAGCACACAAAAAAGTTAAGACCCTCCTCCCCCCACTCTGCCAGACATATCTGCTGTGCCTAATGCTTTGCTGGTCAGTGCAGGGCTGACACTGGAGAAGAGTGTCTCCCCTACAACCTTGTCCTCCATGCTCTAAATCATTCTTGCTTCTGTTTCCCATTGCTGCCCTTAGGGAATTTGGGGTTGACGGCTTTCACACAGGGAGCGGTAGTTGACGGGTTTCCCAAGGCTAAGGCCCCCTCACCTCTCTGGAATGGCCAAGTTACATTGGCAGGTGAGCAGAATGACCTCCTAAGCCAGCCTGGAGCAGCTGTGCCCAGAAGTGTCCCAGCTCCTTGTAACTTGAGAGAGGGACAAGAAGTAGGTTATGTAACATTAGAGGTGCTGATTAGGTTCCTTTAAAAACCTATAAAAACAACTCCTAGCCTTTTGGCTGATTTAGAAAACACCCAACAAGAGAAGCAGGTTCAATCCTATTTGAACCAGCTAGCAGGTTGCAATCAGCAATTCCTTATCTAGGAAGCAAGCCCTTGAAAACAGGGAGGAAACCAATTTCCTCAATGTCTCTAAGATACAGTAATTTTCCACAAGAAAGGACGCCAAGAGGAAGCAGGGGGAGCAGGGAGTGGGGCAGTCACCGGCACAAATCATGGGCTTTCTGCACACTCGCCCTGTCCTTGGGGGTCTTTAAGATCATCTCTGCCTCCAGAGACGCCATACCTTGGAGAGAAGCTGGATGGGGAAAAGAGTAGATGAGGACTTCGAGCTGCTGACACATTCCGCTTGGACTGGGGTGTCTCAGGGGTGCTGATGGTGCGCTTCTGAGAACCCTGGAGTAGGAACAGCACATTGAAGCCAGGCCACATCAAGCTGTTGAACAAGTGTAAATTCCCGAGAAGGAAAGAAAGGGAGACTCCACAGAAGATTGAGGAGCTAAACTGTGTTAGCTCTCTGGATGTGTTTTAAATTGCCATCTGGGAGAAGCTTGTCTAAATTAAGAATGTAAACCCTCATTTCTAAACCAATACATTTATATGCAACCACTTCAAAATTCCCAAGATACCCATTCTCACTATGGCAAAAAGGCTCTCAAAGGCTATGTAAGGAGGCAGGTCTTACTATGGTGCCATGCTTTGACAATACTGGGCAGGGATGGAGTGTGAATCTACTGAAGGAAGGTCAGATGAGTTAAATTTGTAGAGGTCCATCAGTAGTTTAGCTTCCAAGAGATTAATTTTTGGCTACAGCAAGTCTCCAAAGTCATCAATAAGCCATGGGAGAATCTGCCTTCCTGGAAGCATCCAAGCAACCAAAAATGTTACAAAACTCGGAAGTCTCTAAAAAGGTCCAAGGCAGGGACATTTCTCCTGTCTACTCTGGGGACCAGAAGGCTTCTTTTCCTCCCCACCCTGTGCCTTAGATGATGGTGATTGGTTTTGCAACACAAGCTATCTTGCTTGACATGACAATATTTTTCTGAGATTGGTTAGGGCCAAGTTCTCACTCATTCTTAGTAGTTTATTTATTCCATCTTGCTTGGAGAGGATCTGCCCAGTGTCTGAATTAGATTTGCCTTAGAATTCACTATTTTACTCCTGAATAAGCCTTTGGAGGAACCTTGGAAGGCGAGGAAAACCTGCAGGTTCTGGAATGCTGGGAATCCACTTCCTCTAATCCGAGTTTGTTAAGCCCTGAGCAGGAGGAAAAAACTGGACTCTGCTATCCCTGGGGGAAGGCCCGGGAATAACTTGGCAGAAAAGGAGGAACAATTAAAAAAATAAAAAATCTCTGCTGGGAACTAGAGCCAGAGGTAGAATCAGAAGCAGCACGCGGGCTCCCTCTGGAGGCTCAGTGAGGTCAGGCTTGTTAAAAAGGAACACCTCATAATGGATATAAAAGGATCTTTTTTATTTCCAGACTCATTTCCCCAAATCAAGAGAGGACAATAATGCCACTGTCTGGGAGAAGAGTTTCTAGTTCCTCGTTAATGCAGACCTGTTTCCTCCATTGATGCTCCCTGGGACAGAGCCCTATGCCTGTTCTCTTGCCCATTAGACAGGGAGCTCCTTGAGGGCAGGGAATGGCTTTTGCCTTTATTCCTAACTCAGAAGGCACTTAATACATGCTTATTCGCTGATGGATATAGGGACAATCTCATATGCTCACCAGACAGTTTTAAATGACAAAAATTTAAGTGATTTTAAAAAACCCTTTTCACTGGAAATCTTTCCTCTACTTTGGTAATATACAGACCGACCCCACCTTGAGCTGAAGGACAAGGACAAACTCCCTCTGAGCATGTTTAATCCCAGTATGGGACTCTTCTCCTTCTTTGGTCGGAAGTGATTTAGAGAGAACAGGAGGTCATACTGCATGGGGGTACTTGGTTCCAATACTGAGTTTTAGGGGGAAGAGTCCACTCACCTTGGAGGGGGTTGCGTAAGAGTTCAGGAGGGTCTCTTCTTTGGCCTCAACTTCTATCCTGAACACTTGGGAGTTATGGAAAAGAAGCACTGATGTTACTCAGCAGCCCAAGCTCTGAGAGGCTCCGGGGCCTGAGTCCTTGCTGGAAAAGGATACAGCTCTTGAATGGAGACGATGTCCCAGGTTCCCGTGTGGCCACTGTCCTTCTTGGTGGCACTGTGCCGGGATTTGGCTATTCTTTTGGTCAGAAACTGAGGAAGAAAGGAAGACTTAGTGCTGGCCAAAGTCCTAAAGCACTAGCTCCTGTTCAATAAAAGGATATTGAGCACAAGACAAAAGAAGATGTAGTGCCTGCCCTACAAGCACTTACAGTCCAAGAGAAGACAACATGAGTTTGGGCAGATATTCTGGAGGGAAATCACGAGACAAGGTTGAAAACAATGGGGAGCAGGGGGACGTGGGGAGTCTTGATTTTAGCCTCCTGAAGTTTACCTGATGGGAAAAAATGAGCCACTACAGATTTCTGAGTTTCTCTGGATTGTGCCAGAGCAGGAGCTAGAGGCTGCAAACCAGTCTGGGATCAGCTGTAACTGTCCCAATGTCAGAGGAGAGAACAGAAGAGATGCTTGGGGCTGGAATCCAGGGGACTTGAGCTCATCATGGAGGAAGGAGGGGAGATGGACAGGAGAGTTAACATGGGTGGTGAGGGTAAGGCTGGCACCAAGGATAGCAATGATACCCTCAGAAAGAATGACCAACAATTCAAAGTTTTGCTTTAATTTGCTAAGTTTGAGGGACTGGTGGCATTTCCAGGGAAAGTCATCCTATAGGCAAAGGTGGGATAAGGGCTGGAGATCCAGGTGCAGGGTGTGGTGACAGAGGAGATTGAGGACAAGATACAGGGGCAAGGCTCTGAAAGATGAGGAGTTAGCAAAGAGAAGCAGGTGAGGATTACAAAGGAACAGGGTCTCAGGAATCAAAAGAAAATCCAACAGGAAGAGGAGTCAGCAGTGCAGAAGTCTGGGGCATTGGCCATCCGAGAATTCCCTGGGGACTATAGGGAGCAGTGGCAGAGGGCAGGAATGAACCATGGAATGACAAAAGTACCATCTCTTCTCAAAGAATTCATTCAAGATAAAATAGAGGCCAGGCTGCAGGGGTGGAATAGAAGGGAGGAGAGGCAGCTTCTCAAAAGCCCAGCAGTGAAAGGGAAGGAGATGGGATGGCAGGGACAAAGAAAGGCCTGAAGAGCAGGGAAACTGGGGATTACCTGAAGGCCAGTGGCAGGAAGTCTGCCAAGAGGGAGAGACAGGCATGGGGGACTTCTGGAGGGAGGTCCTGAGGAAGTCAGAGAGCATGTGTATGTGTATGTGTATGGATCAGTCCTGGCAAAGGGTAGAGGAAGCAGGAGCCAGCAAGGGGGTGCCAGAAGGCTTCTCTGGCCACATCTTGCCATGGTATGTGGTAACTGAGACTTCTTTTTAAAGCAGTTCAGCCTCTAGAAGTGTTTATGTTTCACATGTCCTATTCTTATTTTTTGCATTAAACAAAGGACATTTAGTTTATTTGGGGACCACTCTGCCCATAGGTGGTCAGGGTCCCCAATTTAAAACCCCTTCCCAATTCTGGACATCTGGTAGAAAGCAGGGCTTCACGTCCACTTAGGGTCAAGTGCTAGAAGTTGCTTTGACATCATCTAGTTCAATCTCTTCATTTTCCAGATGATTTTGTATAAAGGTTAATATTAAATGCAATATCCGACACACGGAGAGACACGAAATGATGCAAAGTCCAGTAAGGAGAGCCAAGGAAACAAGACTGCACGATGATCACAGCAATGGGAATGGGATAGGAACCATAAGACAAGGAAGAAATGAAAGTGGCAAACTTACAAATAATAAGGTTGGCTTCAAAGAGATACTTCATTTCTTCTAAAGGGGGAAGGCAATTCTAGGTGTGGAATATTTTTTCCAGGCATCAATCAGTTTTGCTGAATTTTTCTCTATTATTTCCCTTTTTTGGGGGGTGAGGCAATTGGAGTTAAGTGACTTGTTGAGGGTCACACAGCTAATAATGTCAAGTGTCCAGATTTGAACTTGGGTCCTCCTGATTCCAGGGTGGTGCCTTTTCTTTCTTCCAGCTCAATGATTTCAAGGATTTCTTGTGCGAATGAAGAAGACCAATGCCTTTCAGTGCTTCCAGGCTTTCAGCAGGGTAGGAACAATACTGAATGAATATCTGACGCCCACAGGGCCAAGGTTATGAGGTAAAAAGTAGGTGGCCCAAGGGACCAGGAGGGCCTGGATACAGGGCAGAAGGAAGAAGGCTAGGGTGGCTAGGTGGTGCAGTGGATAAAGCACTGACCCTGGAGTCAGGAGTACCTGAGTTCAAATCTGGCCTCAGACACTTAATAATTACCCAGCTGTGTGGCCTTGGGCAAGTCACTTAGCCCCATTGCCTTGCAAAAAACCCTAAAAAAAAAGAAAAAAAGAAGGAAGAAGGCTGCACTGTCTTGGCTTGGGCAGATACCATGGACTGGAAGGGGGATCAGCTGGACAATGGTCATCAGTTTGGGAGTGAGAAGTATTGTTAGCTAGTCAGTGGGTGGAAGGATGAAGGTGAGAGTAAACGTGGGCAGCTGAATTTTAGGTCCAGAGGGCACAAGGGTTGAGTGAAACCCAAGGTCCTGGGGAATGGGAAGGAGACAGAAGAGGAGGAGGGAACTGACATTCACACATTGCTTGAAGGTTTGCAAAATGCTTTACAAATATGATCACCCTTGTTTCACAGGTGAAAAAACAGAGGCAAACAGAGGGAAGTGAGTTGCCCAGGGTCACATAGCTACTGAGTGCTTGAGGTTGAACTGGAACTCAGATCTTCTGGCTCAACTCAAATTAAAACTGGATTCTCAATCAATGGCCCCCCCCCAAAAAAAAACAGGATTACACAGATGCTGGACCCAGATACACAAAACTGATCATTCGCTCTTACTTCATTTTCTCATTCTTTCTTCTTTCCTTCCTCTCTCTTTCTTAAATAGGCAAGTCAGTTTTTCCTTGTTCCTACAATATTTGCTCAAGTCCCCATGACAAAGCAAGCGAGGGTATAAGGACCAGGTGGGAGCATGCCTTTTCCTGCAGCTCAGACAGGGAGATAGCTATTTCTTTCCTCCATCTCCTCCTGCCATTCTATCATTGTTCAGCAGAGAACAACAGAGCAAAAAAGCAAAGGGCCAGCAGGACAGAGTTGCAGGATTCCACCTCCACGCCCACAGAGGAGTCTGAGTCTCCATACGTTCCCACGGATGGCAGTTCACCAGTGGGATGATGGAATCAGAATGGTCCGGGGAGTTTAGGGATCTCTTCCCATCTCCATCCGCTAAAGCCCACCTTCCTCCTCTAGCTCCCTGTGTTTGGGCTCCTTTCTTGCTCACCATCTTTGTCCAGGGAGTGTACAAGGTGGTGTTTAAAGTTTTAAAATCATCTAATAGAAATAATTCTGCTTCAGTTATATGGTAGAAGCATGTCTTACCTTCATCTAAATTCTCAATCTCTTCTCAAAAATGAAATCCCCAACTACATCAAAGCTACAAGAACCTTCCAATTAGCACCTCCCTTCCTGGATTTATTCATTTTGGGGTTTTTTGCAAGACAATGGGGTTAAGTGACTTGCCCAAGGCCACACAGCTAGGTCATGATGAAGTGTCTGAGGCCGGATTTGAACTCAGGTCCTCCTGACTCCAGGCCCTGCTCTGTCCACTGCGCCACCTAGCCCCCCATTCATTCATTTTTAAAAGGGGGGAATCGCTCTTTCTTTAGGATGCCTTGAGGCACTCTAGGAGGAATAGTTCTTACCTCACTTTCGAAGGAGCTGAGGTTCTCCAAGGTGAGATAAACCTTGCCAGCATTGCTGCTGAAGGCGACCAGCTCGGCCACCAGCTCCTCCTCGGTCTGCCTGTATAGGGGGCACAGCTCCACCACTGCGGGCAGACACAGCAGGTGGGTCAGGTCCCTGGGCGCCAGAGGCACGGCTCCACCGGGCACCTCTCTGGCTTTATTCCCTACAAATCCAACCTTTCTGGTACAATTAGACACTGGCCAGCCCGGTGCCCGCCCAGGGGTCGGGGGCCTTGGGCCACAGCTTCCCACCCAGGGCCCGAGGCTGTTTCCATTCCGCCCCCTCCCCCAGGCGCTCGGGAGGGGAGGGCACCCCCAGGTGCCCCCGGGCAGCTCAGGCTGCAGGCTCTGCCTGCAGGGGACGCCCCCTGGTGACCCGCCGCCCGAGGGCACTCCCGGCCCCGGAGCTCGGGGTTCCCAGAGTGAGCACGGGGGGCGCGCCGGGCTGTGTGTGGGGGCGGGGGTCCGTGTCTCCCCTCCCCCCGCGCTCACGCTTCTCGTAGGCCGCCTCCTCGCAGTCCAGGCCGAACATCTGCAGCTCGGCGGCCAGGCGCTCGGCCGACGCGGCCCCGGCCCCGGCCCCGGGCCCCATCCCAGCCGCCGGGAGCGCCGCCGCCGCCGCGACCGACCAGAAGGAAAAAACCCGCCAACCTTCTGGGCGCGCAGGCGCCCTGCCGCGAGGGGCCGGCCCCGGCGCGCGTGCGCACCGCGCTCTCCGCCGCCGCCGCCTCCGGCCCGCGATCCCGGCGAGAGCACACGCGCAGGCGCCACGGGACGGGGCTTGGTGCGCATGTGCGGGGCGCCTGGGGGCGTGGGCGGACAGGGGCGGAGCCAAGGGCCCAAGGCCCCGCCCCTCCTCGGGTAAAGGCCAGGCTCCCGCGCAGGCGCAGGCGCCGGCTTCCTCGTGCCCTCGATGGGGCATCCGGCAGAATCCCGAGGGCTTGGGGCTGGCCAGACCCTTCCCTCCAGGCAGCCTGGGGCCACCCTGCCCCGGCCCGGGCCTGGCAGCCGCTGCCCTCGAGTTTGTGAAAGGAGTGAAGGGTGGGCCTGGATGAGGCCAGATGGGACCTGGGGCCCCCCGCCGGCCCCCCAGCCACCCAGCCCCTGGACAGTGGGGGAGTGGAGGGATGCTGGCCCTGACTGCTAAACTTTCCCAACCTCAGTTTCCTCATCTGTAAAATGAAAGGGTTGACCCCGGGATCCCTGAGGCCCCTCCTGTTCTAAACATTCGAGGGAGCCACCCTCTTCCTGTCCTGGCTGATCTGGTGAGGGGCAAAGTGCTGCCTTGTCAGAGACACAGTGCTAAATGCCACAGGCCTGTTTCTGTTTCTCAAGAATCAGGTGAGCGTGAGAACCCGGATCTCCGGCTAGAAAAATCCTGTCACCCTAACCTTATAAGGTGCAAACAAAGACTAACTTTCCTGGGAACGCTCAGGTACACTCCCTTCTTTTCGGACCATCAAGTTTGACCAGTTGTTGTAAGGGTGGGCAGAAAAGAGGAGGGGGCATGGTGCTGGTTTCTGTGGCTTTGAACCCTGCTTCAGCTTCTGTAATCGGGCTTTGCCTGCTCTCTCTCCTGGTTAGGAACTGCCCCGCTTCTTGCAAGAACCAATGAAATCTTAACTCTTTGCTGCCACCTTGAGAGGACTCAGAGGAGTCATTTTGGCCGAGGGTCTCAATACCCCGCACAGTTTTGGGGGCTCTCTCCCGGGATAGTGGTCTCAGGGACAGACGACCCCTGACTCAGGCCAAGGGCAGACTCCTGTTGAGAGTTTTACTCCAACAGTCCTTGATGCTGGTCCTGGAGTCTTCCCCCTCCCAGAGACAAACGACCCCAAGAGGAGTAACTCGGTGGAAGCAAAGACCAGAAATTTCCCCAAAGGAAACCTGCCGGTGCAGTTGCAGCCAGGCAACTTCTACACGTATAACCCATAAGTGCACAATCTGGTGAGTCATAAGGGTAGTTGGCTCACCGGGCACCAAGCGCTCTGGGGTGACTGCTAGTGGGCAGGTGACCCCCACTGTGAGCCTAGTAGAGGCTAGGATTCCTTGAGTCATGGACTCGGAGGTGCTGGCAATGGACCTCATGCTAAATTAGGGGCAAAAGAACAATCTGAAGTGAAAGCTGCAGCAGGAGATTAGGAAATACCAAAGGACAGTCCATTAGGCAGCCAGTTGCAAGACTGGGACCAATCACCAAATTATCAAAGTAAAGATAAGAGAAAAGATGATTAAGTATTGTTGTTTCATATGGGGGATACAAATTTGGTTGGTGGAGTAATTTGGCCCAAATATGGCTCCACTGAGGACTGGGTGTGTCAGAGGTTGACTACCTGGGGAGAGCTCATGAATATTATGAATATGTTATTCTAGAATGGGACCCTCCCCCCACCCCCAGGATTAGGAGTGGGAGGGGTACCCCCTGGGGAAGACAAGTTTCCTGTCTGGGATCCCCACTGGGACAAGAACCCAGTGCATCAAGCCCATATTTAGATTTAAGGGAATTAATAATAATTGGAATTAAGAATGCCGTCCCAAGGACTCAAAATTTAAAAGCCTTTGAGATTAAGCAAACTAAAGATGAGTCCCCATCGGCATTTTTAGAGAGACTAAAGGCAGGGATCTAGAAATATTCAGGGTTAGATCCCTATAGTCCAGAAGGGGAAAATACGCTGAAAATTCATTTTGTAACCAATGCCTGGCTGGACATAGCTAGGAAGTTACAGAAGATAGACTTGTGGAATGAAGAGCCCCTTGGAACCCTCTTGAAGGAAGCTACTTTATTAGAAGGGATGATGAACAACAGAAACGGACTCTCGCATATTAAAATATGAAACAATTCTCTTAGAAAGGGATGATTTGATACTAACTCAGGATCATAACCAGAATCCAGCCGAGTTTCTGTCTATTTCCCCCAAGGAGTCTCAGCAATTAGAACATAGTTGTTTGGAAGTTGTGAATTTTCAGACTAAAGTGAGAGAGGATTTACAGGGATCACCAATTCCAGGTGGGGAAGATTGGTTTATAGATGGATCCTCGAGGGTGGTGGAAGAAAAAATGATGAATGGATATGCCATAATAGATGGGAATAAAAATATAGTTGTTCAATTGGGAGACCTTCCAAAAGGATGGTCTGCTCAGACATGTGAACTGTATGCACTGAACCAGGCATTAAAAGGATTGGAAAACAAAGGAGGGACTATCTATACTGATTCCAAAATTGCTTGGTGAGTGGTACACCTATTTGGGAAAATATGGGAGGAGAGAGGAATGATAAATAGTAAAGGGAAAGATTTGGCCCATGATGACCAAAGAAGAGAAGTTTTAAATAATTTGCTTAAACCCCCTGTTATTGCAGTAGTACATGTCAAAGGACATCAATCAGGGAACTCATCTGAAGCTAGGAGTAACCACCTTGCTGACAAGATGGCTCAGAGAGCTGGGGAAGGAAAGCTCGGAGATCTGAAATATATGTTATTACTGATATCAAAGATCCCTTCATACATCTCTCCACCATCCTTTACCAATAAGAAAAAGCAGAAAATGTTGGACTTGGGGGCTAAGGAGTCTGATGAGGGGTGTTGGCATTTGCCTGATGGACGGGAAGTGCTGAACAAAGCAAGTATGAGGCATCTTGCAGATTTTACATCAAGGTAGTCATTGGGGAGCGCAGAATCTGTGTGATGTGGCCTTAGCCAAGTATATATCTCCTGACCTCCATACAATAGCCAGGCAATTGGTAGATGGGTGTCTCATTTGTCAAAGGACAAATAGGGCTGCCCAGTGCCGAACACTGGCAGGGGGACAGCCTCTGGGAATTTGACCCTTTCAGAGCATACAGATGGATTTTACTGAGCTGCCTTCTGTTGGCCGCCTCAAATACTTGTTGGTCATAGGAGACCATTTGACATCCTGGGTAGAGGCCTTCCCTCTTTCAAGGGCAACTGCCCCCATGGTCAGCAAAATTCTGCTAGAACAAGTAATTCCCCAGTATGGTATGGTGGATAGGATTGATTCAGATCAAGGGACACACTTTACCTCCAAGTTTCTCCAGTCCCTGGCTCAAGCCTTGGAAATTTCCTGGGAACTGCCTACTCCCTGGAATCCACCTTCCTCTGGCAAGGTGGAAAGAATGAATCAGGAAATTAAAAGACAGTTACCAAAGTTGTCTCTTGAGACACAATTACCTTGGACGCAAGGGGCAGGCATTTGGTCCACACTTGAAAGTCATTCAACTAAAAGGACTTATTGCACAGACTCCTCCTTTAGGGTTTGCAATCCACAAATTTGAACCAGGCATTTGGGTGTTGATCCAGACGTGGAAGGAGGAAAAGTTGATTCCGAATTGGGAAGGACTGTTTCAGGTTCTCCTGACCTCACACACTGCTGTGCGGACCCAGAAGCGAGGTTGGACTCGCCATACCAGAGTAAAAAGATTTGTGAATTCACCAAAAGAATGGACTGTGGACTCTGAACCCACGAATGAATTGAAACTGCATTTTAAGCGAGTATAGGACTAATGGACTCTCCAACACCTGGCCCAGGAGGTGGAGGATTCTTGGTATTCTCCCCTTTGTTATAATTTTGTTATCACTCCTAGGTGGTAAATTGTATATAATATAAGGGATTTCCACGTGGGACCCATTCCTGGGTGTAATTACAGTGTCACTCCCTAGGGTTGGCCCCTTTTGCTTTCTAGGCTCTGGTCAAGACTGCAATCTTGCAGAAATGTGCCTTAGATATCATGTTCTGAGAGTGTCCCTCTTAAATTTGAGCCTATTGTTATATCAGGCCTCAGTTTTAGGCACCTTCTTTGAAGAGGAAAACACTTTTCAGAACTTAATTCAAACCACTGATAATCTTTTCAATGTAACTAACTGTTGGATTTCTGGGGGCCTCAAGGATTGAGCACATGGCCATGGGTGCTGGTTCCACTTGAACCTGTTTGGTTGTTGAGTAAAATGTCCTTAGTACATAGTGGAACTGGATTTTGGAATGAGAAGGAAGAACACCAATGGCCACTGGCAGAATTCATGACAGGGAGATATTGCCTTAACCAAACTGGAAAGGGACTTGACTTAGGACAAAGTAGTTGCAGGTTGACTTTCTCTGCTAAGGTTGACAATATACAATTAGTGCCAGATTGCAGTAGGTACCAGGCCCTTGGGATAGGACCCATGTAATGATGTAATGGTGGCATGTAAACAGTGTAATGATGGCACCTGGGTTAGATGTCATACTGACAAAATGGATGAGAATCATTGCCAATATATACTCAGTGGAGCGGGAAGATGTAAAGGTGACCTATCCATAGCAGAATGTAAAAAGTATAATCAGAACAATGGTCCCCTGATTACTCAGATCCAAAATTGGAGATGGGTAAACAACAATGGATCGGAAGGATTCTTTATTACTTTTTGGAGTGCCTGACGTAGAGGTGGAGAACCTTGCATTGAGAGATGTAGCTGGGAGGAAGGGCCACAATTGTGGAAATGCCAGTACAAAAATGATGGGCAGATGAGGTGTGACAGAGGCCTTCTAGGGGATCAGGATACAATATTACCCCATAACAGAATCTAATCAGACCAGGATTTTACAGAAAAAGAATCCGACTCTAAAAAGGGCATTATTGAGTATGTGGGTAAACAGCCTATACACACCTCCCACTAAATTGGACAGGGATCTGCTATATAGGATTAATTAGACCTAAGTTCTTTAGGTGTTCAATTTTATGATGACATAGGAAAACAGAAATGGAGTAGATACTTCTCTAATGATAACTGGAGATGCTAATGGTTGGGGGAATGCCTGGCCCCCACAAAGGATAATTAAGGTTTGTGGCCCTGCTACATGGGCACAAGATGGGAGTTGTGGATACAGGACACCAATCTATATGTTAAATAGAGTCATTAGACTTCAGGCTGTAGTGGAACTTATAACTAATCCAATGGCAAAGGCACTGGATTTATTGGCGGATGAGATCACCTAGGGAAGCTATACTACAACATAGATTAGTGTTAGATTATCTGTTGTCTGAGGAAGGGGTGTTTGTGGAAAATTGAATTTGTCTATTTGTATGAAAATTGATGACAATAGAAAATTGGTGAAGGAGATCACCACCAAAATTAGAAAAATAGCTGAAGTATCTTTATCTCAACTCCCCCTTCCCTGATGAGTTGAATTCCCACAGCTAAGTTGATTGTAGCTCTATTTTAAGACTCTCAAGGTCTCTATGAGGGGTTGGGTTTGACCTGTCTCACATGAAGAGGTGATCTTTTCCCTTGCCAAGTCTAACTTCTTCACATGTATAAGCCATTCCACCATTCTCTTTCCATACACTTTGCTCTATCATCTTTGCTCTCCCATTTATCTTTAAACTGCTCCTGTCTACTGACTCTTTCCCTGCTGCCTAACAAATATGCCTAGATCTCTCTGTTCCTCAAAAAACTCTCACTTGAACTCTCTTTGCTCTCACACTCCTTGAGAAAACCTTCTTTCCTCTCTCTGTTTTTCAGTCTCTATCACCTGGATTCTGAACTCATCATTCTGCCAAAACTTCTCTCACCAAAGTAACCAGTGCTTTCCTAATTTCCAAATCCAATGGCCTTTTTTCAGTTTTATCCATCTTAAGTCTTTGATTACAAGTGACCTCTTTTCCTTGAGATTCTCTTCCCTTTGAATTTTCAGGACACTACTCTCTATTTCTCTCTGATCACTGCTACTCAATCTCCTTTGCTTGATCTTTATCCATCTCATCCCAGATTATTCTGCATGTTCTACTGGTTTTTGTCCTAGACTCTACTTTTTTTCCCTCAATACTATTCACTTGTGTTGATCTCATCAGCTCTCACAGATTTACTTAGCAATTGGATGCTGATTAATCTTGGCTTTACTTATTTATCCTTAAGGTCTCTGTGACCTCTAGTCTCTTATCCAATTGTCTTGACTGGAGGTCCTGTATACATCTTGATAAAACCTATTAAAACTAAGCTCATTATCTAGCACCCCTAAATCTCATACCTTCTGAACTTTGCTATCACTCTTGAGAACAACCATGATCCCTGCAGTCACTCAGTCTTCCAATCTAAGTGTCATCCTCACCTCCTCATTCTCTCTTATTCCTTTATCCAATCTCTTGCCAGTCAAGTCATTTTCAGTCTTGTCTGACTCTTTTTCATTCCATTTGTCAATTTATTTATTTATTATTGTTTTTAGGTTTTTTTTTTTTGCAAGTCAATGGAGTTAAGTGGCTTGCCCAAGGCCACACAGCTAGGTAATTAAGTGTCTGAGGCCAGATTTGAACTCAGGTACTCCTGACTCCAAGGCTGGTGCTCTATCCACTGCACCACCTAGCTTCCCCCTGTTTCAATCTTTATTCAGACACATCAGCTCTGTGTTTGGGGACGGATAGTTTTTCAGAGTTGTCTTGGGTCATAGTATTGCTGAGAAAAGGTAAGTCATTCACATCTGATCATCCTACAATATTGCTGTTATACATTTCCCATTGCATCTGCTCATGTAAATCTTTCCAAGTTTTACTGAGAGCATCCTGTTCACCATTTCTTATAGCAGAATAACATTCCATCATAATCATACACCATAATTTGTTTAGTCATTCCCCAATTGATGACATCATCTCAATTTTCAGCTACCAGAAAAGAGCTGCTATGAATATCTTCATATTTTTCTTCCTGTTTTGCAGCTCTTCTAGAATATAGACCTGGTAGGATAATTGCAAACTTCTCTACAGAATTGTTGAATCATTTTACAATGCCTCCAACAGTTCATTGATGTCTCATTTTCCCCTACATCCCCTCTAACACTGGTCATTTTCTCTTTCTGTCCTATTAGCCAATCCAAAAGGTTTAAGGTAGTATCTCAGACTTGTTCTAATTTGCATTTCTCCAATCAAATAGTGGGTTAGGACTTTTTTTTTTGGTCACAAAATTTTATTTCTCTGGGATTTACTCACCACCATTAGGTAAGGGAGACCATCTCAAAATGATAGGACTTTTAAAAAAAATATAGCCATTAATAGCATTGATAATTTCATCTGAAAACTGTCATATCTTTTGATCATTTATTAATTGGAGAATGATTTTTATTTTTTATAAATTTGATTCAGTTCCCTATGTTTGGGAAATGAGCTCCTTTACAGAGAAACTTTGTTTTGTTATTTCCCCCCCCCACAGTTAGTACCAATAACTATATTTTCCTCTATCCTATCCCCCCATTTATTCTGTCTTCTCTCCTTTCATCCTGTCCATCCTCAAAAATGTTTTGCATCTGACTACCCTCTCTCACAATCTTCCTTCCCTTCTATCACCTCCCCACCTTTATCTATCCCTTTCCCCTCCTACTTTCCTTTAGGTTAAGATAGATTTCTATACCAATTAAGTATCTATGTAATTCTCTCTCTGAGCCAATTTTTATGAGAATAAGGCTCCCTCATTCCCCCTTACCTCTCCCATCTCCCTTTACTACAAAAGCTTTTTCCTTATCTCCTTTAGGTGAAATAGCCTATCCCATTCCACCTTCTCCTTTCCCATTCTCTCAGTACATTTCTCTGTCACCCCTTAACTCCATTCAGTTGTGTCTGAGTCTTTCTGACTCCGTGGAATATAGCACTCCAAGCCCTTCTATCCTCCAATTTGTCTTGAAGAATGTACAAGTTCATGGTTACTGTCTCCATGACACTATCACATATTCTGCCATCTCCTTTTCCCATTGACTTCCATCTTTCCCAACATTAGTTTCTTTTCCAAAGAGTCCTATCTCATTATGCAAAGTATTTAAGCTTCAGCTCTCTAACTTGAGGTTCCAGCAAACAGTCTAAATTAATTTGAGTATTGCTTGACAAGTTCTCCTTGCTGTCCAATGGACTCTCAAAAATCCACTAGCATCACAATTCAAAAGCATCAATTCTGCACTATTCAACTTTCCTTTTCATCCAACTCTGCCATACAATGCTTTTGAAAAAAAAAATCACGGCATTCACTATACCGATCTTTGTCAGCATTGTGATGTCTCTGCTTTTTGGTATATGGTCCAGATTTACCTCAACTTTCCTTTGAAGTAGTAAGTATCTATTATTTTATTTTTTTATTTATGTAATTATTTCAAATATTATTATATTTATTTATTTATTTTAGTATTCAACACTGCAGTCTTTGTAGTGAATTTTAAGCATAACCACTTAAAATCTAACTTTGTGTCCATTTCTTTCACCTCTAGGCCAGGAAATGATGGTTTTATTTGACAAGAATGAAGTTTTTCAATGTTAAACTTCAAGTAAGTGAGTACCTTTCCCCTCATCTAGGGGTTTCTTAATTCTTCTTCACTTACTGCCATCAGATTGTTATTATCTGGGGGGGCAGCTAAGTGGCACAGTGGATAGAGCACTGGCCCTGGAGTCAGGAGGACCTGAGTTCAAATCCAGTTTCAGACACTTAATTGCCTACCTGTGTGACCTTGGACAAGTCACTTAACCCCATTGCCTTAAATAAACAAAATTAAATAGATTGTTATTATGTGCATGTCTGAGATTTTTGATATTTTCCCAGCACCTTAATTCCAGTTTTTGATTTATGCAGGCCGACATTTCTCTAGATGTACTCTACACATAAGTTACATAAATAAGATGATAACGTGCAGTCTTACCATACTCCTTTTCTAATCTTAAATAAATTGGTTGTTCCATGTTTGGTTCTACTGCTTCTTGATTTTTCAGAAGACAATAAAATGATCTGATACTTCCATCTAATTGAAGACTTGCCACATGGTATTCTGATTCATGCAAAGAATACAGAATGTAGAAGTGAATGTTTTTGTGGAACTCACTTATTTTCTCCATAATCCAGCAAATGTTGGCAATTTGGTCTCTAGTTCTTCTGCCTCTCTACTAGTCAGTCTGCTTTTCTTGTAATTCTCATTACATATTGCAGAAACCAAGCTTGCAGAATCTTAAGCAAACCTTCTTGGCATATGAAATGAATGCAATTATTTGGTAATTTGAGCATTCTTGGCATTGCCCTTCTTTAGTACTGTGATGTAAATTGATCCTTTTTCATCCACCGGCCATTGTTGACTTTTCTTTATCTTTATTTTTATTTTTTAATTCATGGAATAAAACAAGCATTTCCTTCATATCATATAAAAAGAAAGTTGATTGCACATGAAACTGTAAGGCTACTGGGCACAACTTGCTATTCCTCTTCATATTTTTTTTTGCTATTCCTCTTATATATAAAACAAAATTTTCATGTAAATTCATTTTATCCTCCCACTGTCCTAGAGATGACTTCCATTAATGATTGATGATGATTGATTTTTGTCCTTTCTCAAAGAAGATCATGACATCAGGGAGGTAATGCCATGACAAACAAATGAATTGAATTTAAGTGAGGGTGGGTTATGAGATTAGAAGGATAGATTGATACACAGGTAGAGGATAGATAGACGGACTGATAGATATTTCTTTGTGTTTAATTGCACAGCACTGTCTCACTTAAATAAATAACTATATATATGTGTGTGTGTAAAATTATTATATATATTTCTACCGATCAGTTCTTTCTCTGGACACAGATGATATCTCTCTCTATGTATCCTTTATAGTCAATTTATAAGTATTTATATGTAGTTAACCTATTAAGTATTTATAATAGCCAAAATAAAGTATCTATACTCCATTTCTGGTTTCCTATGTCATCATAAAATTGAACACCTAAAGAACTTAGGTCTAATTAATCCTATATAGCAGATCCCTGTCCAATTTAGTGGGAGGTGTGTATAGGCTGTTTACCCACATACTCAATAATGCCCTTTTAGAGTCGGATTCTTTTTCTGGAAAATCCTGGTCTGATTAGATTCTGTTATGGGGTAATATTGTATCCTGATCCCCTAGAAGGCCTCTGTTTTTTTGTAGAAGCCCTTTATTAGCAGAATTGCATCTTCAGAAAATTATGAAGCCATTCACCTGGACCAGGTCTAGTTTCTAACAAAAAAGGTTGGGCTTTCCCAAACACACAAATAACCGACAACTTTTAAGAAAGTTGCCAACACTTAATTTACCACCTCCCAACAAGGAACGAAGACGGTTTATTGTGTGAAATAAGCAGGGGGTCAAACAGGCTACTTCTCTGACTGTGAGTTAGAGAAATGAACACAGTCAGCTGCGCGTAATCTGGCTAAAACAGCTCCGGATTAGCAGCACTGGAGGCTTCCGCTGAAGGCTTGCAAATCTTAGATACCCACAACAACCCTGTGAGGTAGGTGCTCTCTTCTAACTCCTTAGAACACAAAACAAAACACAAGAGAGGTTATTGTGAAGGCTTGTTTGAGGCAGGGCTTGAGCTTGGTTTTTCTTGACAGGAATAACTTGTTGTGGGATGATCTCTGCCTCTTAAGCATAACCTCAGACAAATGCCACACAGAGATGGAGAGAACAGCAATTTAAACTATATCACGACACACAGTTTACCAAATGAATGGATGCAAGAGATGAAGACATTCAAGGGCAAGACAAATCGAATACTTTACTGGGGGTTTTCTTTGACGTGTACACTTTGGAAGACAGGTTTCCAAAATGGGAGGGGCAGCAGTAGTAGTTACTTCTTATTGGGGGCAATGAGGCGATTTAAGTGATGGATGGATGGATGGATGGATGGATGAATGGGTGGATGGATGGATGCAATGGCAGGGAGGGGGAGGTGGTCTTGGTGTAGAATGTCTTTCATTTCCCTGGCCATTCTTTATAACCCGAGCTTGGTCCTTCTCCAGTGTCTCCTCTTTGAGTTGTACCTGATCTTATTGCCAATTTTCATCCGAATCCACTGGGGAATGGGACGATTCTGCTTCTGTTTCTTGGCCAGGAACCTCTTGATTCTGAATGTTTTATGAGAGGACATGATGATGAGATGACAGCCAAGCTTCCACCACGATGGCTGGACGGGCGAAAAAAGCCATTCACCTTATTTTTGCAGCTTAACTACAGTGGCAAATAAATGATCATTTCTTCCTGTTTTCTGGCCTCTGAACCAAGGTTTAGAAGAAAGGACCCTGGCTGAGCTTCAAATCTACAGAACAAAAGTAACAATTGTGAGGCAACCTAGGTTTCTCTCTTTCTCTGTCTCTGTCTCTGTCTCTGTCTCTGTCTCTGTCTCTCTCTCTCTCTCTCTCTGTCTGTCTCTTGACTTTTGCAAGGCAATAGAGGGAAGTGACTTGCCTAAACTAAGTATTAAATGTCTAAAGTCAAATTTGAACTCAGATCCTCCTGACTCCAGGGCTGGTGCTCTATCCACTGAGCCACCCAGCTAGCCCTGTCTCACTTTCTCTTTCACCTAACACACACACACACACACACACACACACACACACACACACACACAGACATAGCACACAGAAAAACTTCACTTTGCAGAAATTTTTCTTATTGATGTTGTAAGCTTTCTTCTGACTAATATGTTCATAATGGATTATTATCTTTAAAAAATATTGAGGTTTACATCTCTAATTGACTTCTCAAAGAACTGGGTGCCTTTTTTTGTGAGAGTCAAAGTCAAGAGTCCCTAGAAAAATGTTAATTGGCTTGGTTGGCACTCAAATTCTGTTTGACCTCAGTTAATGTATAGGTCACAGAGAAAGCATTGATTGGCAATAAGGACTAGCAAGAGCCTTCTATATTAAGATTTCCTAAGGTATTTTTAATTTAACTGGAAATGATGCCTGACCAAAAAGATTGTATCTCAGATGGCAACTGTTCAAAAATCAGAAATAAGCTAATTTTTTTTGGGGGGGTGACGGTTATGGGATGTAGTGGGTAACCTAGGGACAATGGAATCTACCAGCTGTGTGTCTGCAGAATCTGACATGTGATGCACTTGTCTGTTGATAGATGCTGATTGGGAAACTGAGGACACAATATCAGTATTTAGATTTTCATTAACAGAGAGTGAGAGGAATTACTATTTCCAAACAAAAAAAGTCAGAGCACATGTTTCAGAGAGAAGAGAACAAAATTAGAACCAAGCCACCATCAGAATGTTGTATGTGATACCATTTTGTTACTTTCTTCTTAGGTTTGGGAGAAGGACAGTGATGCTGTGGTCCTCTCTGATGGCCATGATTACTGGTACATGTGCAGCATCTGTGCCTACCTTTGTTGGCTATGCCATATTCAGATTCCTCTCTGGTGCTGCATTAGTAGGCGTCAATCTCACCAAAAATTGTCTGAGTAAGTAAAATCGAGAAAGTAGCAAATTTGTGTTTATACTCTGAGGAGGAATACAGAAAAAGTGAGATGTTCTGAGGCCAGCCAAGTAGGGAACAGGTAAGTTTAGAAAAATTATACTATAAATGTTATTGAAATATAACAAGAGTAAGTATGGTCTGAAAAATTGACTGATTTATTGACAGTGAATAGAGAATAATTGGGGTAAACTCCTACTTCTGATATTTGATAACAATGTGAGCCTGGGCAAGTCAGAAATCTTTAGGTGGTCTTAGAATGCAGAAAAGATCCAGTCTGCCTCTACAGAGGGAGATTTACCTCCTTGGAATTCCTGAATTAAAGGAATTCCTCAATTCATTCCTTCTCCCTCTTCCTCTCTCCCTCCCTCCCTTACTCCCTGACTTTTTCTCCCTCCCCTTCCCTTTCCGTTTGTTTCTTTCTCTCCCCACACTGTACTATTCTCCTTCCTCTCCTTCCCCTGATCATTATATTGAAAAAGTCCAAAGCTGGGTTCAGTGTGAAGCCCTTGTGGACCACTTATCCTTCATAAAAGCTTCAGCTAGGAGCATCCTCTCTTCTACCCCTTCCCCACAAACATTAAAAAAACCTCACAAGAAATAAAGTGAAAGAAAAAGAAAAAATGTGCTTCAGTCTGTGTTCTGATATGATCAGTTCTGTCTCTGGGGTGGATGGCATTCTTTATCAAGTCTATCAGAGAAGTTACTTCCATATTTTTTCCACAGTTGCTGTTGCTGATTCTAATTCCCTCCATCCATTCCTCCCCACTCCCATTTTTTATGTTTTCTCTCTCTCCTTTCACTCTGTCCCTCTTCAAAAATGTGCTGTGGGGCAGTCTAGTGGTTCAGCAGACAGAGCACTGACCCTAGAGCCAGGAGGCCCCAAGTCCATGTCCCACTCCCACCCAGCAACCACCTAGCCCTGTGATTTTAGATATGCCACCCAATCCCACCACCTTGCAAAAAGAAAAAAAAAATGTATTGTATTTGCCTACCCTCTCCCATGATTTACCCTCTCCTCTGTCGCCTATGTTCCTCCCTCCCCTCCCCCATCCCCTTTCTCCCATCTCCTTTCTCTCCTTTTTCTTCTAGATTTTTATGCCCTATTAAGTATGTAGTTTCCTCTCCGAGTCATTTCTTTTTTCTTTTTTTTTTAGGTTTTTGCAAGGCAAATGGGGTTAAGTGGCTTGCCCAAGGCCACACGGCTAGGTAATTATTAAGTGTCTGAGACCGGATTTGAACCCAGGTACATCTGACTCCAGGGCCAGTGATTTATCCACTGTGCCACCTAGCCACCCCTCCGAGTCATTTTTGATGAGAATGAAGGCTCCTACATTCTCCCTCACCTTTCCCCTTTCATACCATTGCAAAAACTATTTCATGGCTCTTTTACATAAAATATCTTAGCCTATTTTACCTCTCCTTTCCCTTTATCCCAGTATATTTCCTTTTCACCCATTGACTCTATTAAAAAAATATATTCTATCTTCATATTTAGCTCTCTCCTGTGACTTGTCTATAAAAGATCCTTCTAACTGGTCTATTAAATGAAGGGGTTCATATGAGTATCATCAATATCATCTTACCATGCAGGAATAAATGAAGTTCATCATCATTAAATCCCTCATAATTTACCCTTCTCATCCACCCTCTCTATGCTTTGCCTGAATCCTGTACTTGAAGATCAATCTTTCTGTGCTCTGGCTGTTTCAACAAGAACATGTGAAATTCCCCTATTTCATCGAAAGTTCATCTTTTCCCCTGGAAGACGATGTTCAGTTTGCTGAGTAGTTGATTCTCAGTTGCATCCCAAGCTTTTTTGCCTTCCAGAATATCATATTCGAAGTCCTATGAGTCCTTAATATGGATGCTGCTAAGTCCTGTGTAATCCTGATTGTAGCTCCATGATACTTAAATTATTTCCTTCTGGTGGCTTATAATATTTTCTCTTTGATTTGGGAGTTCTGGAACTTGGCTAGAATATTCCTGGGGGTTATTTTGGGGGGATCTTTTTCAGGAGATCAGTAGATTCTCTCAATTTCTATTTGGCCCTCTGCATCTAGGATACCTGGGCAATTTTCCTGTAGAAATTCTTTCAAAATGAAGTCAAGGGGCGGCTAGGTGGCGTAGTGGATAAAACACTGGCCTTGGAGTCAGGAGTACCTGGGTTCAAATCCGGTCTCAGACACTTAATAATTACCTAGCCGTGTGGCCTTGGGCAAGCCACTTAACCCCATTGCCTTGCAAAAACCTAAAAAAAATAAAAATGAAGTCAAGGCCCTTTTCCTGATCATGACTTTCAGATAGCCCAACAATTTTTAATTGACTTTTCTGGATCTGTTTTCCAGATCAGTTGTTTTTTCAATGAGATATTTCATATTTTCTTCTAGTTTTTATTCTTTTGGTATTGGGTTATTGTTTCTAGATTCCTCTCAAAGTCATAAACTTCCTTTTATTTCCATTCTAAATTTGAAGGAGTTGTTTTCTTCAGAGAGCTTTCTTATCTCTTTTACCAACTGGCCAGTTCTGCTTTTTTTTTTTTTTAAGGAATTATTCTCTTCATTAACATTGTGGATTACTTTTTCCATTTGACCTATACTGGTTTTTTAACATGTTATTTTTTTCATCATTTTTTTGGATGTCCTTTACCAAGCTGATGACTTAGTTTTCATGTTTTCCCTGCATCTCTCTTATTTCACTTCCCGATTTTTCCTCTACCTCCCTTACTTGAATTTTTTTTTTAGGTTTTTGCAAGGCAAATGGGGTTAAGTGGCTTGCCCAAGGCCACACGGTTAGGTAATTATTAAATGTCTGAGACCGGATTTGAACCCAGGTACTCCTGACTCTAGGCCTGGTGCTTTATCCACTATGCCACCTAGCTGCCCCTCCTTACTTGATTTTCAACATCTTTTTTTATTTAATTTTAATTTTTTAAAATTTATGGCAATGGGGTTAAGTGACTTTCCCAAGGTCACACATCTAGGTAATAAGTGTCTGAGGCCAGATTTGAACTCAGGTTCTCCTGACTCCAGGGCTGGTTCTGTATCCACTATGCCACCTTAGTTGCCCCCAATTTTCAAAATCTTTTTTTTGAACTTTTTCATAGTCTGAGTCCAACTTCTATATTTCTTGGATGTTTTGATACAGTCAACTTAGGAGTGTGTGTTTTGATCCTTCATGGGACCAAAGTAATTGTCTATGGTCAGATTCCTTTTTCCTGTTTAATCATTTCCCTAGCCTGTGCCCTGGTTTTGGGGTGCTTCCTGAGCTTTTGAGTATTATTGAGATACCCCTGCAAGGACCTCAGTTCCTTCAAGGTCTCATGAGAGGCTCTGACTTCTCTCCTGGCCTGGGCTTTGGTCTGTGGATGACCACAAGCATACCCTTCTGCCCTGAAGCTGTGAGGAGGGTCCCTGCTCTATGTTAATAGTGGGTCCCAGACTGTGATCAGGGTCTGAATGAGGACAAAGCACAAACGTTCTGTCCCAGTAACAGAAGAGAGTCTTTGACAGTCTCCCCTCAGCCCCTTACCTTTCATGAACTGAGCACTCTGGAAGCAGCTGCTGGGCAGCTCCTGCTGGGCAGCTCTGTGACCTGCTTCTGTTTCTTGGGATTTGGGATGCACTGAGGGTCATGGCTGTGCTGAGGGCCATGCTGGTTCCTACTCACTCTGGCAGAGGTTTCTCTGCCCCCAAACCATCTTCCAATTTGTGCTTCATGTTTCCTGGATTTTCAGGTCAAGAAACTGCTTCTGCTGCCAGGAACCAATGTTCCCAGGGACCCAGGTGTCCCACAGGCTTTTCCTAAAAGGCTGGAGCTCCTTCACTCTGTTGTGTTGATCCTGGATGCACTGCCACCTCCCTCAAATCCTGTGGAGCAGAGTATTTCCATGACCTTCCAGGTTATTTTGGGCTGACGAATTGCTTCACTAGACCTTCCTCTGGGTTCTGTCTCTTGAACATTTAGTTAGAGTCATATTTTTTTTACATTTTAAAAATTTTTGATTTTTTCAAGGCAAAGTGTATTAAGTTACTTGTCCAAGATCACACAGTTAGGTAATTATTAAATGTCTGAGCTCAGATTTGAACACAGGTTGTCCTGACTCCAGGGTTGATGCTCTATCCGCTGCTCCACTTAGCTGCCCCTAGTGTCATAATTTTAAGGTTTTTGAAATATTTTAAAGAGAACTCCTGGGAAAGGCTGTTCTCCTGTCTCTATCTTGGCTCTGCCCTCCCCTCAGTATTATTTTCATCTACCTTTCTCTTATTATGGGACTAGCCCCTCTAGTGTGGGAGCTGTAGAACCCATTTCAGTGATTCTTTCCACCTCTGATGTCCACCTAACTTCCACCGATGGCTTTAAGAAGCTCTAGCATGCACAGGAGCCACACTCTCGTAAACCATTTTGGCAGTTGGGCTCAACCAGGTTAAGAGTAACTGAGGGGGGTCTCAAATCTGTCAGGGAGTTAGGGGCATATTTACCCCAAGTATGCAAAAACTTCCCCTGGTGGAATGGGTGGAGGAGAACAATTTATTCCAATGATCATGAAGGCAGCTGAATCAGGTGCTAAGGAGTGCTTAGAGCTTGATTTAGACATAGAAGAGGTCAAGGTCATCCATTGCATCTAGAGTCATCATCAGCTGTCTTGATTCTTCCCACTGGACTGTGATAACTTTGGAAAAGAGAGTGAGGCTGGTGACTATGAAACTCTGTCTCACTTAAATCCAATTCACACACAAATCAAAAGATATCACCCTTATCATTTTCATTCTTATCTTAAAGTCCTGTGGTATCAGGTGAATGATCAAGCAGCAAGTATGGATATGCTGGGTGCTGTAGTCATAACCCTGCACCCAGTTGATCCAGGCCATAGGTCATCTCGTTGAAAACAGCAGTTTTTTTGGGGTGGCTAGGGGATGTAGTGGATAAAGCACTGGCCCTGGAGTCAGGAGTACCTGGGTTCAAATCCAGTCTCAGACACTTAATAATTACCTAGCCGTGTGGCCTTGGGCAAGCCACTTAACCCCATTTGCCTTGCAAAAAAACCTAAAAAAAAAAAGAAAAAAGAAAACAGCAGTTTTTTAATTGAAAGTTTATTTTTCTAGGAGTGGCTAGGTGGCATAGTGGATAAAGCACCGGCCCTGGAGTCAGGAGTACCTGGGTTCAAATCCAGTCTCAGACACTTAACAATTACCTAGCTGTATGGCCTTGGGCAAGCCACTTAACCCCGTTTGCCTTGCAAAAAAAAAAAAATCTAAAAAAAAAAAAGTTTACTTTTCTAATTACACACCAAAGGTAGTTTTAAAAATTCATATATTTACAAATCTGTGAGTCTGACATTTTTCTATCATTCTTCCTTCCATCCCCCTCCCCCTCCCCATGGCAATGAGCAATCTGTTATACATAGACTATCATGTTTAACATATTTCCATATTAGTTATGTTGTGAAGAGGAATAAGACCTAAGATGAAAGAAAAAGCATGAGAAAGAAAGGAAAAACATGAAAGCAGTTTTGAGAAAAGTGAGCATAGCATGCTTTATTCTGCATGCAGACTCTATATAGTTATTTTCTCTGAATATGGATGACATTGTCCATAGCAGGTCTCTTAGGATTGTCCTTGATCTCTGAACTGCTGAGAGAAGCTGGCGATCCATCTTTCCAAAGATGATTTCACTCACCATCAATATACAGAATGTATGCCCACTCAAAGACAACACAATATTCAATAGACCTGATATATGTTTAACTTTGGTTGCAAGAGAACTCAATACACATCCAAATAGCAGCCCTGATTGAAACAAGGTTGGCAAATTCATGTGAGCTTACTGAGGTCAGAGCCAGATACACATTTTTCTGGGATGGCTGCAGTGAAGGGGAGCACCATGGAGCTGATGTGGATATTGCAATCAAAATAATCTAGTTATCAAGCTTGTATGCCTATCAAATGAAGTGAATGACAAGTTCATCACAATGTGATTGTCATTTGCAGGAAAAGACCACACCACTATCATCAATGCCTACACTCCCACTATGGTAAACCCTGGTGAGATCAAAGAAAAATTTTATGAAGAACTGAGACCCAGGGGCGGCTAGGTGGCACAGTGGATAAAGCACCAGCCCTGGAGTCAGGAGTACCTGGGTTCAAATCTGGTCTCAGATACTTAATAATTACCTAGCTGTGTGGCCTTGGGCAAGCCACTTAACCCCATTAGCCTTGCAAAAACCTAAAAAAAAAAGAGAACTGAGACCCTTATCATCAATGTACCAAAACAGGACAAGCTGGCTCATAATTCTGGGTGACTTTAATGCTAGAGTAGTCTCAGACTACCAGATATAGCACGGAAAACTTGGTAGGAATGGAATTGGAAATAGCAACAGCAAAGGTCATTTACTACTGAAGCCTTGTGCATCTCTTGACCTTCTCATTACAAACAGATTTTTCCATTTATCTAAATGTAACAAAGCTTCCTGGATGCACCCTTGCAGTAAACATAGAGATTTAATAGACTATATGATTGTAAAGAGAAGAGATACATAGCATGTGAGAATGTCGAAGGCAACATGTGGTACAAAGTGCTGAACAGCTCAAGGATTCACCTCTTCAAGCTGAATATTCACATGCAACCAAAGTGGTGGCCCCAAGGCAAACTGACAACCAGAAGAATTAATGTCAAGCGACTAGAATACTTCTCTGAGTGGGAAATTTGTTGCTAACTTATAGAGAAAGTTGAGTCAAACACAGTTGGCCACAGTGGGGCAGAAAAGCAATTGGCAGCTTTTGGAAATCTGATGCATAGCACTGCATTTGCTCATTTGGGTCAGAACACTCACCAAAGACTGGTTTAATGAATGAGGAAATACAGAAGTTGCTAAATGAAAAATGAGACTTCCACTGGGTTTGCCCAGCAGATAGTTTATCCATTTCTAAAAGATAGCATTGAATTCCATCAAAAGTAAAGCACAAGTGAAACTTAGAGAAATTCAGGGTTATTGGCTCAGTAAGAAGCAGATGAAATTCAGTTTCATGTGGATAGTAACAACTCAAAGTGCCTCTAGGATGAGCTGCAGGCTATTTATTGGCTAAAGACATATAGTGCATTTAACTACTCAGTGCTGATGGATCCACATTGATTAACAACAGGGACATGATCCTAGAGAGATGGGCTGAACACTTCCATAGTATTCTTTTTTTTTAAGCATACCTTAATAATTTTATTTACCATAAAGAATCAACAGATGACAATTCTAATGTAACTTGAAGGAAAAAAAATTCCCAATCTTCCAAAATTTCAAAGTACAAGGCTAAATATCTAGGCATATTTTTAAAATCTCTCTATAGTAATACTTCACTAACATTTCACTTTAAGTATTTTAAGAGAGTCATATAATAGTTGAAATTGGATACTTAATTTTAGATGGTCACAATATATTCTATGGATCTTTTATTAACATTTAAGTGTGTTAATCATAATAAAATGGAGTGCAATCATATAGGACCTAGGGTGAGAGTGAAATATTGATTCTTTAATAATTCTTTTTTTTCAACTTCTAAACAGTAACATCCTTTCAGAACAGGTCTGTCCCACCAAGTTGGCATACTGTTGAATGATGGCTTCATCACTTGGTCCTTTCTGTCATTTTTTATATACATTGTAAGGCATAATTGGTCTCTTGTAAAGTACCCGTAATCGATCAAGCTCTTTAATTCGTTCTTCATCAACTGCTTTTGCATCTTGGTTGAAGCGACAGTATTTAGAGCTCTCAAGTGCAGGCAGACACTGCTCAATAGGCACCCAAACATATGTCTCTGGACACAACAAGTCAGAAGGCCTATACTGACCCTTATATCTCATTTTAGGGCAAGAGTGAATGTAGAAACCCATATAGTAATAACTGAGTTGAGAAGTTTTCTCATGAAGTTGTCTAGTAAAAGCAATTTCCCGTAGGGCAGAGTAGACCCCCAAAGACAGAAAGGAATAATCAGGGTCATAGTACAAATATACAGATGACACACAATATGGAAGGACATCTATGACACCCACAGCAATTATTTTCCCATCCAGCCAATACTGCTGATGAAAAGATCCATAACCATAATCAGGTCCATTAGGAGGATTCTCCATCTCCAGTGGCGAAGTACAAAGGAATCTCATGAACTCAGCTTCTCCACACTCAGCTGCTGTATCCTTGTGTATGGCCATTTGATACTTGGCATATAAAGAGAGTGACTGGCAGAAGGACGACTTGAACTCTGGGTCCTCAAAGGAAACAGGTACTAACCTCACCTCTAATCGATGTGCAGCATCCTCTGGTAAGATGTCAAAAATGAAATCTTCAAAGTTTTTACACTGATTTAATTTAGGTTTTTCTGAGGGCAAAAGTTGTGGTTCATGTTCTAACTCGGAAACTTTCAAGTTTATCTGTTTGACTCTTCAGAATGAGTTTTTGCCTTTTCCTTTCTTTGCGTATATCCTTTGCTTTTCTACATGGAGGCTTATTCAAATCAGCCCCTTTGCCTGGCTTGGGAGCTGAAGCAACAACTTTAACAGAACTTGATGGTTCACCAGACCCCAGTTTCTCTTTTTGAGCATGTGACTGGTTTAATTCTTTAGTTTTCTTATCTTCCAATTTTTCTTCTTTCTCCTCTACTTCCTTCTCTATGACTTCATTATAACCTTCACCAAGGGGTCTATGGTCAGAATGTATGTCCAACTTGCTTTTTAGAACAAAATCATCCATAACTGCATTATCCATTTGAGAATCCATGGGCTCTTCTTCATTATTCCCTTTGGAAAATTCTCCTTTAGACAAAAACTTGAACATTTTCTTTAAAACTTTCTTATGAGATTTTGATGGTTGAAAATGTAAAGGTCGACATTTTATTGTGTACTGAGGACAACATGTTTGATTCATAACAGGTTTGTATACATACTTCCCACTTCTTCGCCATCCAGGGTCTATAAGATCTTGATAATCCTGAACCGTCATTGAATGTGCCCACATGCCGTTGGAGCGGCTCCCCGTCTCGTTTTTACAGTAGCCGCAGCGGTAGAAGTCCTCACCCTTGAAGTACTTGACAATGGTCGGGGAGGCGCCTGGGGCCCTGGCCATCTTCCCCGCCCCGCGGGCTGACACCCCACAATCATAGTATTCTTAACAGACTATTATCAATCAATGCAGAAGCCACTGACCATTCACATCAAGTTGAAGTCAATCTGTTCCTAGTTGAAGTTCTAACTGAAGAAGAGGTTTTGGATGCCATTTGGTTCCTTTCATGTGGCAAAGTACTGATGCTCATTGTACTCCAGCTGAGATCTACAAGGTGGGGGGGTTCATTGTTCATCCAAAAGCTGGCTGAAATTTTCCAAATTTTATGATATGAAGCGGTTATCCCCCCAAATTCAAGGATACCTCCATTGTCCATCTCTATAAAGGTAAAGGGAGTAGTTTGTCCTATTAATAATCACAGGGGAATTTCTCTTTTAATCATTGCTGGTAAGATTCTGGCCAGAGTCTTTCTCAATAGACTGATACTTCACCTGGCAGATGGTCACCTCCCTGAGAGCCAGCATGGCTTCAGAAAGAGTTGGGAAAGAGTCAATATATATTTGCTGCCTAACAACTCCAGGAAACATGCCAAGAGAAGAACAGAGGTCTGTATATGTTTGTAGATCTGACCAAGGCCTTGATACCATCAGTTTCTGGGGCTTAGAGAAAATTATGTCAAAATTTGGTTGCTCAGAGAAGTTCATCAGTATTGTACAGCATGCTTGTCTGGGTTCTGGATAGTGGATGATGATCTCAAGATTTTCCAGTCAACAACAGAGTGAAAGAAGGCTTGTCCTTGCTCCCAGGCTTTTTAGCATGATGTTTTCATCCCTGTTATCAAATGCCTTTCCTGAAGATGAGAAAAGCATTAAACTCAGTAACCATATTACTGGTAAAGTCTTCACTTGGAAAGGCTACAAGCCAAGACTAAAGTGAAGGGAGTGTTGTTGTATGATCTTCTGTTAGCAGATTGTGCCCTCATTGCAGCCTCTGAAGCTAAGATGGCAACTAAGTATAGATTGGATCTCTAGGACTTATTCTTATTTTGGTTTAACAATTAACAGTGAAGGGGACAGCTAGATGGTTGCACCACTTTGGAGTCAGGAGGACCTGAATTCAAATCTAGAGAGAAGAGGTGTCAGACTGACTACCCAACAGAGCCGTTGTGCTGACCTCATTGCTATATGCCTGTGAAACCTGGACAGTCTACCAGTGCCATGTCAGGAACTGAATCTCTTCCATGTAAATTATCTTAGGAAGATTCTGAAGATCACCTGGCAGGAGAAGAAATCAGACACAGGTCCTTTCTGGACATAAACTAACAATCAATCAAATGTTACTACAGAGAGTATTGATGGGCTGACCACCTTATTAAAATGCCAAAATGTACAATTGCCAAAAAGATTATTTTATGGAACTCATAGGGCAAATGCTCATAGGGGAGTTCAGAAAAAGGAATATTAAGACTCTCTAAAGATCTCTCTTAATAAGAGAGTGAGATTGTGAATTTGAGAGAGTGAGAGAAAGAGCACGTGTATGTGTGTGAGAGGGAGTGAGAGACACTGTCACAGGATAGCCCAGAATGGTATGCCCTTTTTAGAGAGGGTACTGTGCTCTATGAGAAAGGCAGAACTGAAGTAGCTCAAAGAAAACATAAGTTTAGAGAATCCCTCCCAGATGTTCACATGGTCTGTTTGTGGAGAAACAACATTCTGGGTTTGTATTGATCTGATTAGCCACAGTCAGACACACTGCAGCCTGTCTCTAACATAGTTGTTTTTGGTCTTCCTTGATAATGAAGGACAAGAACCATTCAGCCAACTAAATGTTATGAGATATTTGGAGCATCCTTTTATTGCGTGTCAATATTTTTGAAACCTTTCTCTTTCATTTAGAACTATTTCTTCATATCCTTTGTTCATTTGTCTTATGAGCAAAGGCTATTAGTAAAATACATATATGAATACATGTATATGCATATATGCATGCATATATAGTTTATTGATTTATGCATATTTATCTTGAACACCAAAAGTTGAGAGACAAGGTATCAGATTAATTTGATAAAGATATTTTGTTCTCCTTTGACCATTTCCATTCTTAGTCTGGATACATTAATTTTGTCTGTGCAGAATCTTTTTAGTTTCAAGTGATCAGATTCATCTATTTTATCTTTTGTAACTGTTTCCATTCATTGTTTGATCAGAACATATCTTCTATGCATAACTGTGAGAAATATATAAACTGTATCTCTTCTATTTTTAGACTATGAAATTTAGTATTAGGATCACGTATGCATTTCCAATATGTTGAGTAACGTTGTGTAAGATGTTGGTCTAATCTCAATTTCTGCCAGGCTGCTTTCCAAAGGAAGGAATGTTTTAATTTTGTTTTTCTTTTGTTTGTGTCCCAGTCTCATGATTTTTCCTTTTTTCTCCTTGCTCTATCAGGGTCTTGCCAGAAACAAGCCATTGGCTAATCACTCACAGAAAAATGATTGTGGACACATGTACATGTGTATGTACTTTTAGCACTTAGCACAATGATTAATGAGTGGTAGAAGGTAAATAATGTTGCTGTTTGAATAATTAATTAGTCTGTTAAGGGGCAGAGGGAATAAAGTGCTGGACTTATTGGCAGCAAGATCTGAGTTTGGATTCTGTCTAAAATACTTACAGGCTCTGTGATATTACACAAGTCATTAAACCTCTGTCAATCTCAGTTTACTCAGTTACAATACCTGAGTCAGCCTGGAGTCAGGAAGACCTGGGTTCAAATTTAGCCTCAGAAACTTAACACTTCCTAGCTGTGTGACCTTAAGGAAGTCACTTAACCCTGAGTGTCTCCCATTCAGGGCCATCTCCAGTTGTCCTGATTCATATCTGACCACTGGATCCAGATGACCCTGGAGGAGAAAGTGAGGTTGATGACTAAGCATAGCCTCCCCCCACCCCAAATCGAATTTACCTGTTTTATCAAGGGCATCAGCTCCCTGAGGTCATGGTTCTCCTAGAACAGAGTACAAGCAACAACAACTCATTTAGAAGATGGAAATAGCAAAGCACCCTCCCTCTCAGGGCTATTTTGAAGATTTAAACACAAACATATTAAAGCATTTTGTAAACTTTAAAGTGTTATAAAAATTTTAAAGAGTCTTATTATTACTGTTAGAAATAGTATGATTTTTGAAAATTAAAGTTTCTGAAGGTTAGTGATATGATCTACCTGATACATAGTAGGAGTTTAATACGTGTTTGCTTTTGGAATCACTGGGGTATGTGTGTTATCCACTTGATAAAATATAAGCTCCTAGAGGATCAAGCATGACCCTTGTTTGTCTTTATGTCTCCACTGCTTAGCACAATGTTTTCTTAGACCATAATAAATTACCTAACAAATATTTGTTGAAACATTTATTGTTGAACCATTGAGGAACAACCAGTTTAAACCCAAGCTTTTGGCAATCTTGGGGTTCTATTTTTTTCTACATTTCTTGAAGCCTAATTAATTGTTCATCTTCTTTTCCCCTTAAGCCTTAGAATGGATACCTACTGAGAAACTCATCCTTGTGAACACTTGGAATGAATATGCCTTAACTCCGGGACAGATCCTCCTGCCTGGATGGGCCTACCTGGTCCAAGAGTGGCGCTGGTTGCAGTTTTCCATTTCAATTAGCTGTGGGCTCACCCTCCTTTTGGCTCTGTATGTGGAGAGGAAAGCAAATAAATCATCTAGTCATTGAGTCGTTGAGTTCAGAAGCATTTATTTAGAACCTTCTATGTACCAGCCCATAGGTTAAAGTAAATATCAAAGAGTTAAGATAGAGGTTGAGAGGCAGCAAGTAGAAGTATCTTGGGAAATGTGACTTTGAGACATGGCACTTTGCAAAGCTACTCCAAAGCTCTCCTAAGCCCTTCTCCACTCATCTTGTACTACACAGAGAAGAGTCTTCAGTGTAATGTAGGATGGTGCAAACGGTCCCCAAGAGGTCTGGTCAAGCCTCTGGGACCATGACAGCTCCACTATGGCCTTCTGTCGAATTTGATCCCTTGCTAAGAAGAATTCAGACATCGTATTTCCCCTGCTCTGGGCCAGGTCCAGCATCCACCCCTCTGAATTTATTTTCCCCAATTGCCTGAAATAACAGAAGTTGACATTCCTATGGCACATTATGGTTTCCAAATCATTTTCCATGTCTTATGTCATTGGACTTTCAAAACAACCCTAAAAGGTAGATGCCATAATTATCCCCATTATGAAGATGAGGAAACTGAACCTGAGGCAGCTGGCAAAAACTCAAGTGGACTCTGATCCTCTGGGCATGCCGGGTCATACCTGCCGAGGCATGTTAAGGAGTCATTGCCCAGTACTCTTGGTCACCCTTGGTGAAGTCTTGAAGGTTCTCCATACCCAGGACAATCCTTGTAGTCTGACTCTTAGAACCTCTAGTTTTCTTCAAAGCTTAGGAAAGGTACCACCCTCTAAGAGATATCTTTTAGCTACTGCCAGGCATTGTGGCTCCCTAGCCACCCCTACCAAGGTCATCATACTTTTTTGGGTCTACAATTCTTTGAGGACATGTCACTTCCCCTTGGAGAGTGCAAGCTCCTTCAGGGAAGGGATTAGAATTGTGTCACTCTCTCTAGTGGCTGCCATAGGTACTGACACACAGTAGGTGTCTTACCTGAAAATTCCCACAGTGGAATATATAAGGTACTCCCAAATAAGGAGTCCACTGTGATTCTGAAGAAAGAAACTAAGGAGCTCCAGATCGATGATATAAATATTTATACAATCAAAGTGGGATACTCACAGCAGAGCAGTCCAGGGCAGAGGCTAGGCAACATTTTGGAATTCCCCCACCAAAATAATAAACAAACCAAAAAATCTTTGTGATAATTATTGAAACCAGAGAAAGGGAGAAGGGATCAGATTGTATATTAATGAGGATTGGCTGATATTTTGGGGTTTATTCTATTCATTACTGGCTGGGGTCCCAGACACCTGGGTGCCACATCTAGGCTGCTTTGGCTAAAGTCCTGGGCATGCAAGGTTTTGTACTCGTCATTGTTGCATTGCCACAGGAAGTGTGTTTTCTTTTGGTTTACATTAATCTTGGAATTAGTCTAGAATTAATATTCCAAGCTTTCATTGATAAGGACTCCAAATTATTATAATTATGGCTTTCACAGCTAGAGACTTTTGCTAGGAGGCCCATTGTTTAAGAGGTAGTTTCACCAGTGGTTTTCACCAATATGGACTCCACAGTATGCCTTTTAAAATATGTTTTGACTGATTGACTAATTAATCAGAATGTCTTGAAGGACTCTAAGTTACCTTTCCAATTCCCTTTACAGGTCCAAGTTTAGTTCTAGTCTTGATAAAACCATGTCATAGTGCCATCCACACATTCCAAGAAGCTCAAGGTAGGGAATTTCAGCAGATCTGTTCATTCCCAAAGGAGGTTCACACCAGATTTAAGAGCCCTGCCCCTAGTAACAACCAGAAAATGGATTCCCTCTCTGCATCATCTTTCTCTTCTGACACTTGATAAACTGGGAACCCATCCCTTGGGGGAGGGAAGTGGTTTGGAAATCAACCCTATAACTTTCCCACACTGAGTCTAGCTCTGGAATAGACTCATTGATCTCTCTAATCACTCTAGGGAAAAGGAGATCCTCTTGTGTCTGTGTCCCATTTTCATGATTTTTTCCTTTCTCTCCTTGCTCTGTCGGGGTCCTGCCAGAATCAGGTCATTGGCTAATCACTCACAACAAACTCCATGTGGCTGTGAAGACCCTTCAGAAGGTGGCATGGATAAATGGCCAGAAGGAACAGGGGGAAAAGCTCACTCCAGAAGTATGGTCGAGGAAAATCACTACCATGCTCTCAAGAAAACAGTCTCAGAGGGCATTGTTAGTTTTAGGATTTTTACCCAATCTATTTCAAAAAGGAATTGCACATTGAGTGCAATTATACACCTCACATGAAAACAAATACACATCTCACACAAAAACAAAGTCAAAGACAAAGCTAGCATGGAAACTAGTTTGCAAGGGCAAAGAGAAATGTTTGGGGTCCTTAGAATGAGTTCCTTCTTATAGTTGAGCTATGAACTTAGCAATGGATTTTTTTAGCATCTAAGGCAGATGAAGCATATGTATAAAGCTATTATTCTGAGAAAGCAAACAAATCAGTATGATGAGAGAGGTTCAGTTCCCCCTGGAAATTCAATTCAATGTAACAAACATCTGCAGCCCATATTGATTCTGAAGTATCTTCATCCCAACTCCCACTTCTCTGATACTGAGTTCACAGAGCAAGGTTGGCTGCATTTCCCCCTCAAGACTTTCAAGAGACTTAGAAGGGGTTGTGTTCGAAGAGGTGGTCATTCCTCTTGTCATTCCTAGTCCCTCACCATGCACAAGTGATCCCACTAACCTGTCTTTTTCAATATTTTGCTCCCTCTGTCATCCTTGCTCTCAAACAGGTCCTGGCTACTGACTCCTCCCCTATTGCCTAACAAATTTACCTGGATCTCTCTCTGTCCCCTCCCTCCCTCCCTCCCTCCCCCACTCCCAAACCCTCACTTGAGTTATCCTTGCTCCCACACTCCTGGAAGAAATCATCTGCAATAGGTGACTCCATTTCCCCTCCTTTTATTCTCTTCTTAAGTCTCTGTATAATGGATTCTGATCTCATCATTTTGCTGAAACTTCTCTCACCAAAGAAAACAGAAATCTTTTTTTTTAGTTTTTTTTCAAGGCAAATGGGGTTAAGTGACTTGCCCAAGGCCACACAGTTAGGTAATTATTAAGTGTCTGAGGCTGGATTTGAATTCAGGTCCTCCTGACTCCAGGACCAGTGCTCTATCCACTGCACCACCTAGCTGCCCCGCCCCCAAATCTGCTTATTGCCAAATCTCGCTTGTCATCCTTTTGGACTCCTCTCTGATTACAGTGGCTTAACCTGTACTCTTTCTTCTAAGTTTTCAAAACACTATTCTCATATTTTTTCTCTTCCCTCCATAATTACTGCTATTAGTCTCCTTTGCTTGATCTTTATCCAGATCATCCCAGATTATTCTGAATGCTTTACTTACCAGGTGGATTCTGATTTTTAATAGCTTGATTCACTGTTTAGGTCTCTGTGACCTCCAATCTGCCATCTTCAAATGGCTATTAGACATTTTGATTTAGATGTTCTGTAGTAATATAGCAATATAGTAATGGTAGTAATATATCTTGATCTTAACATACTAAAACTAAATTGATTAGCTAATAACCCCAGTTCTAATCCCTTCTGAATTTCCCTATTACACCTGAGAACAAGCACAATTCCCACAGTCACTCAGATTTTTAACCTGGGAGTCATCCTTAAGTGTCACATTCTCTCTTATCCTCATTTCTTTTTTTTTTAGGTTTTTGAAAGGCAAATGGGGTTAAGCTGCTTGCCCAAGGCCACAGAGCTAGGGAATTATTAAGTGTCTGAGACCAGATTTGAACCCAGGTACTCCTGACTCCAGGGCCGGTGCTTTATCCACTGCGCCACCTAGTCACCCCCACTGCGCCACTTAGCCGCCCCTCTTATCCTCATTTTCAATCATGTTTGACTCTTTGGGATTCCAATTGGGGATACATTGATAAAGATACTGAAGTGGTTCATCATTTCCTTCTTTAATTCATTTTTTAGATGAAGAAACCATGGAAAGTAGAGTTTAGTGACTTGCCCAGGATCACACAACTTGGAAATTAAAGAGGGAATTATTGATAGAGTGAGAGGAGGGGAAGTGGAGCCATTTATTGTATATGATTTCCTCCAGGAGTGTGAGAGCAGAGATAGATCAAGTGAGGGTTTTGGGGGAATTAGAGAGAGACCCAGGCAGGTTTGTTAGGCAGTAGGGAGAAGCCAGTAGATAGGGCCTGTTTGGAAATAAATGAGAGCAGGGATGATAGAGGATTAGAACTCAGAAACATGTTTCTTCCTGGTTCCAGATTTTTATCAACCATATGGTCTGGTGATCCATTGCCTATTGTCATTTCTTCTCAATTTATACTTCACAATGTATTTTGCATTTGCTCCCCTTTTCTTCCAACACAGCCACCAGTATTTGGTACCACTACTTCTGCAAAAATCTGCTGATTGCTCTGCCTGTCTGAGTCTCCCTACACTAGTCTGTCCTCCACTCAGCTGTCAAAGTGATCTGCCAGGAGTCCAAGTCTGCCCCTATCACTTTCTACTTAATGAACTACAGTGGTTCTATCTTCTTAACACCCTCAGGGATCAGAATTAATATTTTCTGAGGACATTTGAAGTGCTTCATCACTGTCTCCTCACCACTACTTTTCTAGTCTTCTTGAATTCCTTATACTTCACCTTGACTTTCTTATCCAATGACTCTGGCTACCTTGTTATTCCCCTCACAAGTTACTCCATCTTCTGTTTTTTAACATTTATTTATTTTTATTTTATTTTTAAATATTTACATTTTAAATATATAAATAAATTTATTTATTATATAAATTAAATACATAAATTGAATAAATCCCCAATAAATTTAAATAAATTAAAATATCTAAATTTTATTTTATTATTGTTTTTAGCAATTTAAAAATTTCCATCCATATGCACATGTATATTTTTAAGTTTCAAAATTTCCTTCCACCCTCCCTTCCCACCCCCTCCCCTCAGTGGAGAACAGTCAGGTTAGCATTGTACATACATAGTTTGGATAAGCATATTTACATTTTAGTCATTTTTGGTATGAGGAATTAGGATTAAGGGAAAGAGATACACTAAGAGATCATTTTTATAAAGTGTTCATCAGATTCTGAAAGATTGGTTTGTCTTTTTTTGTTTTGTTTTTCTTCCTCTGGATGGAGATAATATTGTCCATTACCAATCTAGTATGGTTGTCCCAGCTCTCTGAATTGCTGAGAGGAGCTGCTTCCATAAAGGTTGTTCATCTCACAATGTTGTTGTTAATGTGTACATTGTTCTCTTGGTTCTGCTCCCTTCACTCAGCATCAGATCCTGTAACTCATTCCATGCTTCTCTAGAGTCTGACCATTTATGGGTTTTTTAGAACAATAATATTCCATAGAATTCATGTACCATAACTTGTTTAGCCATTCCCCAGTTGATGGTCATTCCCTCAATTTCCAATTCTTTGCCACTACAAAAAGAGCTGTCATGAATATTTTGGAACTTGTAGGACTTTTTCCATTTTTTATAATTTCTTCTGGATATAGACCTAGAATTGGAATTGCTGGGTCAAAGGGTATAGACAGTTTTATTGCTCTTTGGGTATAGTTTCAAATTGCTCTCCAGAATGGTCGGATCCATTCACAACTCCACCAGCAATGGATAATTGTCCCAATCCTCCCACAATCTCTCCAACATTGGTCATTTTCCCTTTTTCTCATCTTGTCCAGTCCGATAGGTGTGAGGTAATACCTCATTGTTATTTTATTTGCATTTTTCTAATCAATAATGATTTGAAACATTTATTCATGTGATTATACATAGCTTTAATTTCTTCACTTCAAAAGTGTCTATTCATATCCTTTGACCATTTATCAATTGGGGAATGACTTGTAACCTTAAAAATTTGATGCAATTTTCTGTATATTTTAGAAATGAGACCTTTATCAGAATTTCTAGTTGTGAAGATTGTTTCCCAGCTTTCTGTGTCTCTTCTATTTTTGGCAGCATTGATTTTACTGCCAAAACTTTTGAATTTAATATAGTCAAAATAATTTATTTTTGCAGTTTATAATGTGCTCTAATTCTTATTTGTCAGAAATTTATTCCCTTTCCATAGATCTGCTAATTTCTTAGTCTATTAATTTATCTCTGATGTCACTCTTTATGTCTTTATCCTGCACCCATTTTGACTTTATTTTGGTATAGGGTATGAGATGTGGGTCTAGGCCAAATTTTTCCCATACTACTTTCCAGTTTTCCCAACAATTTCTGCCAAATACTGAGTTCTTATCTTAGAAGTTGATGTTTTGGGGTTTGTCAAACAGTAGATTGCTGTAGTCATTTGCCTCGGTTTCTTGTGAACCTATCCTAATCCTCTGAGCCATTACTCTATTTCTTAACCAGTACCAGGCAGTTTTTTTGGCAAGGCAATGGGATTCAGTGGCTTGCCCAAGGCCACACAGCTAGGTCATTATTAAGTGTCTGAGGCTGGATTTGAACTCAGGTACTCCTGACTCCAGGGCTGAGGCTCTATCCACTACGCCAACTAGCCTAGTTATATCTTCTCTTTTAGGGCTGTATACAATTTAATGGTCTTGAGTAACATTTGTTTTGTTTTATTTTGTTTTGCTTTCCCCTTTTCATTTACTTTTTAATGCAGCTCTTGAGTTTTGCATTAGTCAATTGCATTCTCTGTTTTGTTCTGGTTCTTGTGTCAGGAAATTCTGTAAGTCCTCTATTTTGTTGAACAACCGTTTTTTTCCCTGACAGTATATGCTGAATTTTGCAGAGCAGTACATTCTGGGTTGTAATCCCAGGTCTTTTTCTCTCTGAAATATGTTCTTTCATGTCTTCCAATACTTCAATGTTGAGGCTGATAGGTCCTGTGTGAGTCTGATTTTGTTTCTTTTGTATTTGAATTGATGCTTGCAATATTCTCTACTTTATTTGAGGGTTCTGGAATCTGGATATAACAACCTTTGGGTTTTTTCCTGGGATCTCTTTCTGGAGGGTTTCTGTGGATTTTTCAATACTTATTTTGTTTTCTTGTTCTAGTAGACTTGGGAAGTTTTCCCTTATAATTTCCAGGTTCTTATTTTGATCTAGGGTTTCTGGTAGTTTAATGATTCATAGATTGTCTCTTGTGGATCTATTTTCCAGGTCATTCATTTTCCCTAAAAGATACTTTACATTTTTTCAATTTTTTCAGGTTTTATTTTGTTTGATGGAAACTTGTAGACTTGTATATTCATTAATTTCTATTTGTTCAATTCTAATTTTTAGGGTTTTATTGTCTTCAATTAGTTTTTATGTTTCCTTTTCCAGTTGGTTATTTTTGTTTTTAACAGAGTTGATTTCTTTGGTCAATTTTTCATATGACTGTATGACTGTATGACTCATTTCTTTTTTCCATTTTTCCTCCTTACTCTCTTCTTTAGCTTTTAAATTCTTTTTTAAGCTCTTCAATGAGCTTTTGTATTTGAGTTCAGTTTATAGACTGTTTTGTTACTTCTCCTGCGAGTGATTTTTCACTGATTTCTTCTTTAGACATGGCATTGCTGTCATCTTCGTAATCTTCTATAGTGAGCACTCTTTTAGCTTTTTTGCTCATTTTTGTTGTTTTAGCTCTGCTCCTGGGGTATAAGGAATGTAGATACAAGATTATTTTTTTCCTGGAACTGGGGTCAGATCCTTGACCAAGATGTTTCTTGCCTATGCAGTCCAGGCCTTGCCTTTGTAGAGCTTTGTTTTTTCCTTTATGTCCAGGTTTTGACTTAGCAGTGGTTTGTTCCCAACCCAGACCTATCCTTTACCCTAGTGTTCCTAGAGTCCAGACTTTGTTTAGGATTGGGATCCTCCCTGCTGGTTTGCTATGTAGCTGCCTGGACCTCTGCTGTTGTCAAGCTGTTGGGACCTGGATTGTACTGTGGCTAAGAGCCTCCTTCTGGCTTTCCCTGTTCTCCCACCTCTTAGACTTTACTTTTCCTTTCCCCCTAAGGAGACAAACTTTCACTGAAGATCCTCCACAATGTCTACAGTTGAAAACTTCTTTGAATCTCTTCTTTTTCTTGGTGGGATCTGTAGCTTGAGTGTCAGAATACAGGTCTCATTTATCTTTGGCAGGGAAAAGCTCCCAGAGCATGTTAGTTTCATGCCACCATCTTGGCTCCACCTGGGAAGTCCTCCTTCTACTGTTGACATGTATTTTCAGTGCTGGTCCTCCCATGCTTGGAATGCTCTTGCTCTTTATTTGAGGCTCCTTTTGACCTTAGTGATTTCCTTCAACTGCCCTAAGAATGCTTTCATGATCCAACTTCATTCTAGTTTCTTTTCTCTAAAGATTATCTCTGAGATAATATACAGAGCTTGTTTGTACTTGTTTATAAGCTCCTGGAATGTATGGCATCTTTTGTCATCTTTCTTTGCATATTCATTGTTAACAAACATTGAAAAATGTTTAATGGCTTGTTTTACATTTTTATTATGTAAATATGTTATTGCCATTGAATTCAGTTCCTAGTCGTGCTTTCCTCAGTAATGAACAATCAAGAGTCATTTTCTTGGCCAAAAGTTAGAACTTTTTATAAACACACACATACATTCATAAATACATTTATATGCTATAGTGAAATAGTAAGAATCATCATAAGCAGTTAGATGGCACAGTGGAAAGAACACCAGGCTTAGAATAGTGATCTGTGTTCAAATCTGGCCTCAGGTATTTATTATATCTTTTACCCTGGGTAAGTCACTGAATCCTGTTTGCCTTAGTTTTGCCTTAGATTCCTCTTTTTAAAATGAGCTACAGAAGAAAATGGCATACTACTTTTGTATTGTTGCCAAGAATATCTTAAATGGGGCCATGGAAAATCTGATAGGACAGAACAACTGAAGAACAACAACAGAATGAGGACACCTGATTCCAGATATCCCTTTCAATTCATTCTCCTGCTACCCTCAACCTGTATAATACACTCTCTGGTTCAGATAACTATTGAGTCCAGGCCAGAATGAATTTACATTTAAACATCACATATAGAAATGGAGAAACTTAAAACTTTGTTTCCTAGAAGTCAGTGTCTCCTAGAATTTAAGAATTTCCTCTTTTTTGTGTAGTTTCTTTGCTGAACTCCGTGTTGAGTTGATAGTTCAAGGATGAGATGGATGCAGTGAACTAAGGATAAGGATTATTGTAGGGAAGAAGGAATTAACAGTAACTCCAGAGTTTGCTGCTGCTGTAACTGTTCCTTCTATTTTTGATTTTTCAAAATTTTTGGATCTCTTATTTTGGAGCCATTTTTTTTGGAGTATATTGTGGTATAAGTTGTAATATATTTGTCTAATCCTAATTTGTAATCAAACTTTGCAAAACGGGTACAAAATAACTGTGTTTATTTCATTTTTTGGCCTTGTTTTATGACCACTTGTGGGATTTACTTGGCAAAGATAATAGGGTAATTTACCACTTCCTTTTTCATATCAATTTGCAGATGTGGAAACTGAGACATATAGGTTTAGTGATTTGATCAGGTTCATCCAGCTAGTAAGCTGGATGATAGTAATCAGGCTGATTTTGACCTCAGATTTTCTGGATGATAGTAATCAGGCTGATTTTGACCTCAGATTTTCTGGATGATAGTAATCAGGCTGATTTTGACCTCAGATTTTCTTGACTCCAAGCACAGTATTTTATCAACTACACCACCTCTGGAGATATGAGAAAAAATCTCTAGGAGGTGACATGTGAGATGAAGAACCTTGGGATACCAGGAGGTAAATGGACTAAATTCATGTGAAAATTTTCCAGGCGGATTTTGTTTGAAGGGATATCCTCACAGAAAAACTGATACTCTCAATGATAGCTTTACAAAAAGAAAAAATGTTCTTTAAACATGGAAGGTTATCTCTGTTTCTGTCTGTCTCTATTTTGGTATCTCAGCAGGTAGGATTTGTGCTCAGAGGACAGAAGTTTAAACCTCACCTCTGTTTCATTAGTCAAGTAACTTAAGCTCAATGTGCCTCAATTTCCACTTATATACAATAAGAGGAGTGTGATAGAGATGGCCTCAGTGATCTTTTCCATCTCTGGATTCACATCCCTATGATCCATTGCATAAAACGCAGAGCCAATGTCATTATGGGACCCTCAGATTATAGTGTAGACTACTGACAGCATGGGACAGGAAGAACTTGATGGGCATATGTAGGGTTTGACATTCTGACTAATGCCATGGTTCCCTGTCATGACACTGTCTCTGTCAGGAGAGTTCACATAAGCAATGGTCTGTTCACTCTCTTCTCTTCCAGACTCTTGAACCCAATTAGGTCAACTCCTTTTGCCCTTTCACCCAAACAGGAGGTAATGTCCCACATTCAGGAGGATCTTACAACCATGAAGCCAAGGTCTTCTTTCAGAGACCTTTTCCAGACCCCAGGAATACGCAGGACAACGTTGTGTATCATGGTTGCATGGTGAGTGAACTTAACCTTTAATCAACTGTTAGCTTCCAGAGCAACAAAATTATTCATCAAGAGTCAGATATACCCACCCTGCAGCTTACGTTCTTAGAATGCTGACATCTGTATCTGGGAGGATGTGAACGACATCTGAAATCTGTAAATTTGATAAACTGGATATAGCTTGGATTGCTGAGATTATTATTTGAATTAGTCCCAGAATGAGAATATTTTATTTTTTAGGCAAAAGAAGCATTTCATTGAACAGAAATGAAAAATGAAATATCTATACTCTAAAATTAATGCTTCTACTTCCAGGTTCACTTCTGGATTCTCCTTTTATGGAATAATTTTGGACTTGTAGAAATTTGGGTTCAACATTTACCTGGTCCAAATGCTATTTGCACTTACAGATTTCCCAGCAAAATTGTTTGTAGGGATAATTATAAATTATCTGGGAAACCGTTTTGCCTTCATCTTTTTTTCAACTTTTGCTGGATCCATGATCATTGTTGGCATATTTGTACCTCAAGGTGAGAAACTTTTCATTGAATATAGTGCATTATGCATTGCATATCTAAAATGAGTGATTGTGTTAGCTTTTGGGGCAATGGAACTATTCTCTACCAGAGGTAGACTGTGGGCCAGACATGACTGGAGAATGGTCAAATAAATGATGCTGTAGGATTGTAATAGAGTATTATTGAACTGGAAGAAAAATGAATATGAAGAATACATGATACAGAGTGAACAAGATGGAAAAGAAAGCAAAATACACAATGTGCCCAACAGTGTAAGGAGAAATAATGGCAACAATAATGGAACCATGAATCCATGTAATTATAAGGATCAGTCTTCACCAAGGAAAAGGAAAAAGATCTAGCTTTCTCTCTTGCTGCAAATGTGTGTTAACACAATTTTCCTGAGTTTGTCTCTAATCTGGGAATGAATAAACAGGGAACTACACCTTTCTGAAGTGAAGGCAAATATTGAATACATAAATCACAAATGGGGAAGTGAGGGGGAAGGTGCAGCCCAAAACAATCATTTTCAGGGATTGAGTATTCTTCTCATGATAAGACCATGAGTGGAAGTTAGTAAAACTATTTTCAGTGATTGATTCAAGTCTTGGGGGTAATGATCACTTTCCCAGGGTACAGAACCAGGGTTTTGTGGTAGGAACAGGTTCTACAATTTTTGATTCACTTCACTTAACTCACAAAGTATAGCACAGTGTAGCACAAGAGTATAGATTTCAAATGTTATCAAGGTCCATGGATCACTCCAAGCTTCACTGTAAACTTCTGACTCCCAAGTCAGAATCTGTTTGTAAAGTATGAACTCTAAGAAATCCAAAGCATTAGTAGATTCATTACACATATCATAATGATCATTATGAAATTTATAGTTCCCTTTCACTAGTGAGTGAGTATTGGTTTAGAACAGAATGCTTGCAATCCACCCCAGGAGAAAATATGGCTACTCTTGCAGAAGTGATTTTTATCTCACTCTTTTTAATATTTTAATTAAATTAAATGATTATGTAGAGGTGGGAGGAGAGTTACATTTGGCAGAGGATACCCTGTAATAACCTGAGCCATCAGCAAAAAAAGTGAATATTAATCTCCTATTATCCAGCATTTCCATGTGTCATTAGTGTAATGTTCCTGCTCCTACCATTCTTCTGTCTGCTGTCTTATGTAGCTGGAGGAAGAGAGGGATGTCTAAAGAAAGCTCTGCCTGTAGCCATCTAGTATAGCATAGAAGCAGAGGGACTGCTGCAACTCTAAAGAGCATACAGGAAGGTACTGATTTGATAACTGAATGGCAGTGATCACTGAGGGATGAATGTGAAACTGCTTTCTAAAGTGAACAAGAAACAAAATAAAAATAGCTAATAACAAATGCATTGGGGAGAATTACAGGAACTTGACAGTTTGAATGTCCTATTCTATCCTTTCCTGAATGCAAGTGAATGAGGTTTCAAATGAAGATCAGAGAGTCAGAAGTACTTGCTAAGCTTGAATAAACTGTTGGCATCTTTATTGTTTGTTCTCAGATATAACTGCCCTTACGTTGACACTCAATATTCTTGGAAAAGGAAGCTTGGCAGCTATGTTTGCATGCTTACATCTCTACACATTGGAACTCTACCCAACTGAAATCAGGTAAAAATTTCAGAAAAATGTGACCAGAACATCAAAAGTTACTAATTATAGTAAAATATTCCTATCAAGGATTCAGCCCAATGGAGCTGAGATGGATCATTAGGTTGAAAACATAACCTATTTGTAATCAGTTCAATTCAATTGAACCATTACTTATTAATTAACCACAATGAGCCAGGTACTATATTTGGCTTTGGGGAATCGAAAGGCAAAAATAAAACTATCCTTCCTCCCGAAACTTCCATTCTATTAACTTTGCATCAAAGGGGAATATTCAAAGGATGGATGTACATGATGACATCAAATGATTCTATAAGAAATTCTCAATTGCATAGTTTTCATACCTAATTGATTAATTATATTTTGCTGATATAATGGCTGACAGAAGAAAAAGGTTTAGGAAGTAATCTGAAGGATGCTTGTTTGTGGCACACTGGATTAGAGACACCCAAACGACTTTATTTTGTATTGAAGGTGTATTAACTTGCTAGTTATTAGCTTTTAATTTTTTTCCAGGTGTTTATTAGGTCAGCTATTGATATGATCTTCCTCAGTGACAAAGTGATGATGTTAGATGGAGAAATGTAAAGTTTCTAGGAAACAATGAAGAAAATATATTGAGGTGAGGATAGGCAGAGGAATGAAAGAAGGCAGAGGGAAATGTAAGGGACAAACCTTTACAGTTCTCTGTCCAAGGTTCTGAAATCTCATCCTCTACCTATCAGTATCATTCCGGCAGACACAAGTTTTGGCATATTTCAAAATTCACTGTAGGCAATTTCTCTAGACTTTACTAAGTCACTCACCAGTGCAACCATCTATCCTTTCAAATCCCTTGCTGCCAAATCCATTTTTCCACCAAATGTTTAATTCCATAGTCTGACCTCTTTCTGTTGTGGTTAAGTGACTTACTCAAGGTCATACAGCTAAGTAAGTTTTAGTTACAGAAAGTCTGATGCTGGATTTGAACTCAGATCCTTCTGTCTTCAGGGCTGGTGTTCTATTCACTGTGCCACCCAGCTGCCCTGTCTAACCTCTTTCATTGAGGTTAACACCTCCCTGATCACAATAACTAAAGAGAACCACACAAGATACTCTAACAGAAAATTTTCTTTTTATAAATCTAAGGCTATAGACAACAATATGCAGTCAGAAAAATCTGAGGGGGCTTGAGTTCAAGCCTTTGTGACCCTCATGCTAACTACATGTGTGACATTGGACAGCCACTTCTAAGTCACAATTTGCTCATCTGTAGAAATAGAAGAAAATTGGACTAGATCATGTTAGGAGTCTTCAAATTGTAGCATTTGTGACTTCTTCTGTTAACAAGAGCATAGTGACCTTTATTTAGAAACACATGCCAGGACCTCTGCAAGTTCCCCAGAAATACAAGGCATTCTCTAGTGAATTGTGACCAAAAAAGACTTTGTTACTTTGAAAATCACCTACCCATACTAGGTTCAGCTTAATTTCAACCCTTTTTGCAACAACAATGATATAGAAGTTATAATCTGGTCATTAGTTTATTGTCTTATTGCCTTATTGGAGGTTTTTATTTAATCCTCGATACCAAACTAGGAAGGAGGAGAAAAAAGAGGAGGAAGCAGAGGAGGAGCAAGAGGAGAGGGAGTAGGAAACCTAATATTCCTTCACAAATGGAAAGCAAAAACTATAGACTTTTTGTTATCCATGAGCAGGGGGGCAAAAGCTCTATCCACTACTTCGTGTTTCATTCTCAGTGATGGAAAGGTGTTATGAGACCTAGAAGGTGGCTTCCATGGAGCTCCTTTTGTGGGGATGTTCTAGTGTAGTTTGCTTCTCCTTAGTAAAAGAACTTATGCATATTCCATTCAGTTCTAGGTAATAGTTGCCACTTTTATGGTGGTTAAATATAAAAAAGAATTTAATGGTTCTGGAGAATTTCTGAGTAAATTGACAAAGAAAAAACTAAAGAAAATAGTCTTCTCTTGTTTTTCCTATGAAATCTTTTGGAGACTTAGATGTGTACAAATCTTTATGCACACATGAAAGTATGTGATTATGTGTGTATGTGTGAGGAGACTCTATGGAGAGTTAAAACCACTTTGAGCTCAAGAACTCTGTGAGGAGGACAAGATACAAAAGTTTATGAGTGATAAAAATAATCCATGAGATTACTTTAGGTCTGATACCTCAGAAGGTTAAAGAACAAGAGGCAGGAAGTTGCTTGAAAGGTCCTTTGGATATTGCTAAAACAAGATGCAGGCCATTATTTTTAGGTTTCCTAGTGGTACAAATTTTATTAATCCCAAACCTAGAACAAGCTGCTTTTGCCTGTAGGATGAGTGACAAGGTCATTATTGAGATCCATCCAACCTACTATGGAAGAGACCCTGAGCTAGTGAGAGGGAGGTAGGGAAAAAGCAGAACAGTCCCTGCCCTCAAGTCATTTATATTCTAATTTTTGTTCCATTTTCATTTATTTACAGGCAGATGGGAAGCAGTATTGGTACTTTCACTACATGTTTTGGCTCATTGCTGGCTCCCCTTGTCTTCATCATTGGTAGCTATGTCCCTTTTCTTCAGCCTCTGTTGTTTGGAGTAGTGCCTATCCTTTCTGCTATTGCTGTTTCTTTCCTGATTGAAACTCATGGTCTCCCACTCTTGGAAACCATCCAAGAGACAGAGCACAGATCAGTTTTGACTCTTGTTAGGGAAAGTATAACTTTAAAATGAGTTTTTGAAGTCTTTCTGTCCATGGATTCTATGTAAAATACCAGGGAAATGAATTGGATATTTTAAGAGTTATCAAGAGAAACCTAGGTTACAAAACCAAGTCCTCAAATCTCTTCCCCTATTCATTGTTAAAACAAGACAAATAATAGAATATATTGTATTGGGCTAAAGTGATTATTATTGGTAATCAGAATACTTGGAGATACTTGAGGAAATATTTTGTAGATATGCCATATGCCAATTATCTAATTAAAATTTTCCTAATTTTAACTTACTTTAACAAATACATATTAGTACCTATCATGGGCAATGTCAGGCAGTTAGGTGACAAAGGGGATGGAGTGTTGGAAATCTCATTTTCCCAAGTTTAAATGTGGCCATAGATACTAGCTGTGTGATTCTGGACAAGTCACTTAACTCAGTTTCCTCATCTGTAAAATGAGCTGGAGAAGGACATAACTTACTGCTCATGGACTCATGATGAGTCAGAAAAAAGTTGTTCAAAGTAAAGTCTCAGATGGTGGGAATACAAAGAAGGTATCAAACTGTTTGGTTTTTCTATTATTATGATCTAATTGGGCAAAGTACAAGTGAAAATTACTATGTTAAAAAGAAGAGGTCCAGGCAAAGAGTGATGGAAAAGGTTAGGTGAGAAAGTTGACAAGTACCTGCAAAATCAAAAAAACACTTCACTCATAAAGCATGACTTGTCTGCTCTCCTCATAGATGTGAAAATCAGTACACATATGCTAAAGCGATGAATACTTCTTTTTGTTTTGCAAGGCAGTGGGGTTAAGTGGCTTACCCAAGGCCACACAGCTAGGTCATTATTAAATGCCGGAGGCTGGGTTTGAACTCAGGTACTTCTGACTCCAGGGCCAGTGCTCTATCCACTGCACCAGCTAGCCAACCCAATACTTCTTTTTAAAGTTAACTGACTTCCCTTCTGCCCGCCCCCAATACAAGATGCCAAGAAGAGTTAGAATACTCCTTGTTTCCTACTGCCACTTCAAGACCAGGCCAACATTCATTATCAAGCTTTCATATTCATATATATATACTCCTAATTGATCTAAAAATGACAAAATTTTCAAGAGTTACCAGTATCATCTTCCCATGTAGAAATAGAAATATTCCAGGGCGACTAGGTGGCGCAGTGGATAAAGCACCAGCCCTGGAGTCAGGAGTACCTGGGTTCAAATCTGGTCTCAGACACTAAATGATTACCTAGCCGTGTGGCCTTGGGCAAGCCACTTAACCCCATTGCCTTGCAAAATCCTTAAAAAAAAAGAAATAGAAATATTCTATCAATCAATGGTCATGCCATCCTGTTCCCATTCGAAGTTCCTGTCATCTTGTGTACTCCAGATCACCATGAGATCTCCATTTTCTTTTTAAAAATTTATTTATTTAGTATTTTGTTCTCTCCATTACATGTAAAAACAATTTTTATCATTAGTTTTTAAAACTTTGGGTTCCAAATTCTCCCTCCCCATTCCCCTCATTGAGAAAACAAACAATTCAGAGTAGATCATACTGTGTAGTCAAGAAAACAATTCCATAATATGTTGTGAAGGGCGGCTAGGTGGCACAGTGGATGGGTGGCTAGGTGGTGCAGTGGATAGAGCACCGGCCTTGGAGTCAGGAGTACCTGGGTTCAAATCTGACCTCAGACACATAATAATTACCTAGCTGTGTGGCCTTGGGCAAGCCACTTAACCCCATTTGCCCTGCAAAAAATAAGTACATACGTAATATGTTGTGAAATAAAATATAGATGAAAATAAACACTCAAGAAAAATTAAGAAAGTTTAAAAAGTATGCTTCAATCTATATTCAGACACCATCCCTTCTTTCTCTGGAGATAGATAGCATCTTTCATCATAAGGCATTCAGAGTGGTTTCAGGTTGTTGCATTGCTGAGAAAAGCTAAGTTGTCCACAAATGATTATCTTACAATATTGCTGTTACCTTTGTACATAGTACATTTCATTTTGCATTTAGTTTTTTTTGAGTCCTTTCTCATCCCCTTCCCTTCCTACTTTCTTGTAGGAGAAGGGATTTCTATACCCAATTGAGTGTATATTGAGTCAATTTTGAGCCCATTCTTTCCTCCACTGTAAAAGTTTTTTCTTGCCTCTTTTATGGGTGATAATTTACCCGATTCTACCTCTCCCTTACCTTTCTCCCAGTTTATTTTTTTTACCTATTAATTTCATCATAAACTCACACCTTTATGCCTCTTTCTAGCTCCTCCATCCATTTTTGTGTCTATATATCTATCTATTTTTATTTATATAACCAATTAAATTCACTAATGACATTTGTAGCCTACAGACTTACCTGGGGCAGCTAGATGGTTCAGTAGATAGAGCACTGGACTTGGAATCAGGAGGAATGGGAGTTTGAATCCAGCCTCTGACATTTACTAGCTATGTGACCTGGAGAAAGTCACTGAACCCTCATTGCCCCTCATCCAGGGCCAGTTCCAGTCATCCTGATCCATATCTGGCCACTGGACCATATGGCTCTGGAGGAGAAAGTGAGACTGATAACTTATCACAGCAACCCTCACTCAAATCCAATTCATGTACTTATCATGGCATCACCTCCTTGATGTTGTGGTATTCTTTGAAAGGAGACTTAGCCAGTTACTTCACAATAAGCCAAAAGACATAATAACAACATGACAGTCACTCACATGTTCACAGAAATACAGAAATTAAAAAATATCTTCTACTTATAACTTTCCTCTATCATAGGTTGGGCACAAATAGTCCATATGAACACCTGAGGCGTTACTTTTTATTTGTTTCCTTTGAGCTACTTCAGTTTTGCCTTTCTCATAGAGTGCAACACCCTCTCTGATGAGGGCACACCATGCAGGGTGGTCCTGTGCCAGTGTGTACCATATTCCAATGTCTCAGCCAGCATGATTGAACTGCTCTACCATTTCTCTGATTCTCTGCCAGGAAACTCAAGAGCAGCTATTGTACTCCTCACTTCCTGTCTCAAACTTAGAGAACACATTTTTACAATCGGACCTTTCCACCTTCTCCTCCTTTCCTCTCCTTTTTCTGGGTTCAGACATGGGGTACTATTTGAAAATGATCCTTCTTTAACTAAATATGAGTAACTATATTTTTAGCTTATGTTCAAGATTAAATTTGAATTTATTCCTTATCATAAAATGGTTTTAGTGCAGTGCCTGTATTATTCCAGAATACACAGTTGACTACAAGAGCTACTATCTCAGAAATCTGGTCCTCTTCTTCAGAACTCATCTTTAGATAAGTGTCGACTCAAAGCAGACACCTAACAAAAAACTCCTCTATATGAGACGGGTGGCACCTTAAAAGGACTTGTTCCTTAAAAGGAAAAGACCTTGTCCTAATATGAACTTAATATTCTCTATTGAGATCTTTCCCCCACACCCTCTGATGTCACCCTCATAGGATGTTGGGGCAGCTAGATGGCACATTGGCCTTGGATTCAAGAGGATAGGTGTTCAAATCTGATCTAAGTCACTTGATACTAACTGTGTGACCTTGGGTAAGTCACTTAACAATGATTGCCTCATATCCAGGGCCTTCTCCAGTTGTCCTGATTCATATCTGGCCATTGGATCCAGATGACTCTGGAGGAGAAAGTGAGGCTGATGACTTAGCACAGTCTCCCCTTCACTCAAATTCAGTTCATGTACTTGTCATGGCATCACCCTCCTGATATCATGGACTTTTTTTTTGGGAATGAAGGACAAACATCAGATAGAAATCATCACCTTGAAGGTTAGGAATCTGGCAATTTTTATCTTGGTATTCATAGGGCCATGCACATAGTAGGTGTGTCAAAACACCTGGACAAGTTGGTGTTATCTTAGTGAGATTTAATTTAAGACTCGTATTCTTAGCCCAGATTTTTTTTTTGCAGATAGAAATCTCCCTCACCAAAAATTTTAGAAATGTTTCATCTGGTTTAAACTTTGCTTTCTATGTCTAAGAAGAGAGTTGCTTTGTTTCTGTGTTTCTCTTTGTTTAGGATGAAGAAGGTACAATCTCTGAAAGGAAATGCCAGTCATGATATACAAGAGAGACCAGTCTTGCTTATTTCTGAAATACTACAAATTGAGAGCACAGTTTGATGCTCTTTTAAGGACGTTCATTCATACTTTTGAAGGCTTTCAATCACTGGATCCAGTTTAATTATATCTTCATACGGAGGAACAATATCTAGCTTTCCTGGATTGTGAGCGGATCCTTTGACTATTGAGAAGATGGAAGAAGGTGGCCTGGGAGAACTGTCTTTTAATTCATTCGATATAATGAAGTCTTAAATATTCAATATCGCACTTCAAACTAAGACTAATAAATGAAGAGAGACAACTCTGGGTCAAAGAACTGGTGTTTTTTTTGTTTTCATTTTCTTGCTGTTTTTTTCCATTTTTTAAAATTTAATATTTATTCTCATTTTGTACAAATAATGTCTTTTTTATACATTAATAAAATATTCTTGTTTAAGAATAAATGAAATATCCCCTCCCCCATAAATATAGACTCGCTTGAGCGATAAAATAAAGGGGAGAGTAAAAAAATTTAAATTAAAAAGTAATAATAGTAATAATTATAGGTATGGCCAGGTGGCACAATGGACAGAGCACCAGCCCTGGAGCCATGAGCACCCAAGTCCACATCTGGCCCCATACACCCAACAATCACCCAGCCATGTGCAAGCCACCCAAACGCCACTGCCCTGCAAAAACCAAAAAAAGAAAAAAAAAGACCCCAAATAAAAGAAAATAGTAATAATAGTAGGGGTGGCTGGGTGGCGGACAGAGCATTGGCCCTTGAGCCAGGAGCACCTGGGTCCAAATCCGGCCTCAGACACCCAACGATCACCCTGCTATGCGGCCCCAGGCAGGCCACCCAGCCCCATTTGCCCTGCACCCCCCCAAATAATAATAATAATAATAATAATAATAAATGTGCTTGAGTCTTTGTTCCAACACCAACAACTCTGTCGCAGGTGGATCACATTCTTTATGGTAAGTCCATCCCGAAAGTTACTTCCATATTTTTCCACCGTTGTCATTGCTGATCACAAGTCCCTCCTCTCATATTTCTCCACTACCATGTACTATATTTTCTCTCTCCTTTCACTCTGACTCTGCTGTAGGGTCACTGAGTGGCAAAGCAGAAAGACGCCCGGCTCTGGGGCTAAGCGGCCCTGAGCCCCCATACCAGCCCTTAGGCCCAGCATCCACCTGGCCCTATGGTCCTGGACAGGCCTTCCAATCCCAGCCCCTTGCAAGAAGTAAAAAAAAGAAAATGTGTTATATCTGACCACTCTTCCCCCATGGTCCATCCTCTCCTTCATCACTCACATCACCCCCCTTCCCCCCGTCCCCCGCTTCTTCCTCCAGATGCCTATGCCCCATTGAGTATATATGCGGTTTCCTCTCCTAACCACCTCTGATGAGAGCGAAGATTCCCTCATTCTCCCTTGCCTTCCCCCCTTCCATATCATTGCAATAGCTCATTGTAATAAAGAAAAATCTTATTATATGAGATATCTTGGCCTATTCCCCCCTTTTCTTTTTCTTTCTCCCATTGCATTTCCCTTTTTTCTATTGACTCCATTTTTACACATTATTTTATCTTCAAATTCAGCTTTCTCCTGTGCTTCAACTATAAAAGCCCCCTCTACCTGCTCTATTAAGTGAGAAGGTTCATATGAGTATTATCAGTGTCATTTTTCTTTACAGGAATACCTGCAGTTCATCATCACGTCCCTCATATTTCCCCCCTCTCCTCCAATCTCCATGCTTCACCTGGGTCCGAAGATCAAACCTTATGTTCAGCTCTGGCCATTCCAACAGGAACATTTGAAATTCCCCTGGTTCATTGAAAGTCCATCTTTTTCCCTGGAAGAAGACATTCAGCCTTGCAGGGTAGTTGATTCTTGGTTGCATTCTAAGCTCTTTTGCCTTTTGGTATAGTATATTATATTCCAAGCCCTACGAGCTTTTAATGTAGTTGCTGCTAAGTCCTGTGAGATCCTGATTGCAGCTCCATGGTATTTGAATTGTGTCCTTCTGGTTGCTTGTAATATTTTCTCTTGGACTTGGGAGTTCTGGAATTTGGCTATAATATTCGTAGGGGTTGGTTTTTTAGGATCTCTTTCTCGGGGGGGATCGGTGGATTCTCTCCATTTCTATTTTTCCCTCTGCTTCTAGGATATCAGGGCAATTTTCCTGAAGTAATTCTTTGAAAATGATGTCAAGGCTCTTCTCCTGATCATGACTTTCAGGTATTCCAATAATTTTTAAATTATCTTTCCTAAGTCTGTTTTCCATATCAGTTGTTTTTTCAATGAGATGTTTCACATTTTCTTCTAATTTTTCATTTTTTTGGTTTTGAAGTAATGAGTCCTGGTTTCTCGTAAATTCATCAATCTCCCTGAGTTCTATTCTTTGTCTGAAGGATTTGTTCTCCTCAGAGAGCTTTCTTATCTCTTTTTCCATTTGGCCAATTCTTTTTAAAGCATTCTTCTCCTCAATAACTTTTTGAACTGTTTTATCCATTTGACCTAAGCTGGTTTTTACCATGCTATTTTCTTTTTTTTAAATTTATTTTTATTAAAGATATTATTTGAGTTTTACAAATTTCCCCCCAATTTTGCTTCCCTCCCCCCACCACAGAAAGCACTCTGTCAGTCTTTTTTTTTTTTTTAGTTTTTGCAAGGCAAATGGGGTTAAGTGGCTTGCCCAAGGCCACACAGCTAGGTAATTATTAAGTGTCTGAGACTGGATTTGAACCCAAGTACTCCTGACTCCAAGGCTGGTGCTTTATCCACTATGCCACCTAGCTGCCCCACTCTGTCAGTCTTTACTTTGTTTCCATGTTGTACTTTGATCCAAATCGGGTGTGATGAGAGAGAAATCATATCCTTAAAGAAGAGAAGAAAAGTCTCAGAGGTAACAAGATCAGACAATAAGATATCTGGTTTTTTTCCCCTAAATTAGAGGGAATAGTCCTTGCACTTTGTGCAAATTCCATAGCTCCTTATCTGGATACAGATGGTACTCTCCTTTTCAGACAGCTCAATATTGTTCCCGATTGTTGCACTGATGGAATGAGCAAGTCCTTCAAGGTTGAACATCACTCCCATGTTGCTGTTTGGATGTACAGTGTTTTTCTGGTTCTGCTCATCTCACTCAGCATCAGTTCATGCAAATCCCTCCAGGCTTCCCTGAAATCCCGTCCCTCCTGGTTTCTAATAGAACAGTAGTGTTCCATGACATACATATACCACAGTGTGCTAAGCCATTCCCCAGTTGAAGGACATTTACTTGATTTCCAATTCTTTGCCACCACAAACAGGGCTGCTATAAATATTTTTGTACAAGTAATGTTTTTACCCTTTTTCATCATCTCTTCAGGGTATAGATCCAGTAGTGGTATTGCTGGGTTAAAGGGTATGCACATTTTTGTTGCCCTTTGGGCATAGTTCCAAATAGCTCTCCGGAAGGGCTGGATGAGTTCACAGCTCCACCAAGGATGTAGTAGTGTCCCAGATTTCCCACAACCCTTCCAACAATGATCATTATCCTTCCTGGTCATACTGGCCAATCTGAGAGGTGTGAGGTGGTACCTCAGAGAAGCTTTAATTTGCATTTCTCTAATAATTAATGATTTAGAGCATTTTTTCATATGGCTATGGATTGCTTTGATCTCCTCATCTGTAAATTGCCTTTGCATATCCTTTGACCATTTGTCAGTTGGGGAATGGCTTTTTGTTTTAAAAATATGACTCAGTTCTCTGTATATTTTAGAAACGAGTCCTTTGTCAGAATCATTAGTTGTAAAGATTGTTTCCCAATTTACTATATTTCTTTTGATCTTAGTTACAGTGGTTTTATCTGTGCAAAAGCTTTTTAATTTAATGTAATCGAAATCATCTAATTGGTTTTTGGTGATGTTCTCCAACTCTTCCTTAGTCATAAACTGCTCCCCTTTCCATAGATCTGACAGGTAGACTAGTCCTTGATCTTCTAATTTGCTTATAGTATTGTTTTTTATGTCTATGTCCTGTAACCATGTGGATCTTATCTTGGTAAAGGGTGTGAGGTGTTGGTCTAATCTAAGTTTCTTCCATACTAACTTCCAATTATCCCAGCAATTTTTATCAAAGAGGGAGTTTTTATCCCAATGGCTGAACTTTTTGGGTTTATCAAACAGCAGATTACTATAATCATCTCCTGCTTTTGCACCTAGTCTATTCCACTGGTCCACCACTCTGTTTCCTAGCAAATACCAGACAGTTTTGATGACTGATGCTTTATAATACAATTTTAGATCAGGTAGGGCTAAGCCACCTTCTTTTGCACTTTTTTCATTAAGCTCCTGGCAATTCTTGACTTTTCATTTCTCCATATAAATTTACTTACAATTTTTTCTAACTTGTTAAAGTAATTTTTTGGAATTTTGATTGGTAGGGCACTAAACAGATAGTTTAGTTTTGGTAGAATTGTCATTTTTATTATATTAGCTCTACATATCCATGAGCAGTTGATATTGCCCAGTTATTTAAATCTGATTTAATTTGTGTGAGAAGTATTTTATAATTGTTTTTGAAAAGATTCTGAGTCTCTCTTGGCAAATAGACTCCCAAATATTTTATATTGCCTGAGGTTACTTTGAATGGGATTTTTCTTTCTAGCTCTTCCTGCTGTTTCTTGCTAGACATATATAGAAAAGTTGAGGATTTATGAGGGGTTTATTTTATAACCTGCAACTTTGCTAAAATTACTAATTGTTTCCAGTAGTTTTTTGGATGATTTCTTGGGATTCTCTAGGTAGACCATCATGTCATCTGCAAAGAGTGAGAGTTTTGTCTCTTCCTTCCCAATTCTAATTCCTTCAATTTTTTTTCTTCTCTAATTGCTGATGCTAACATTTCTAATACAATATTGAATAGTAGTGGTGATAACGGGCACCCTTGTTTCACCCCTGATCTTATTGGGAATGCCTCTAGCCTCTCCCCATTGAATATAATGCTTGTTGATGGTTTCAAATAGATACTGCTAATTATTTTTAAGGAACAGTCCATTTATTCCTACACTCTCTAGTGTTTTTAATAGGAATGGATGCTGTATTTTGTCCAAAGCTTTTTCAGCATCTATTGATATGATCATATGATTTCTGATAGGTTTGTTGTTGATATAATTGGGTATACTAACAGTTTTCCTAATATTGAACCAACCCTGCTTTCCTGGGATAAATCCTACTTGATCATGATGTAGTATCCTAGTGATGACTTGTAATTGTTTTGCTAAGATTTTATTTAGCATTTTTGCATCTATATTCATCAGGGAAATAGGTCTATAATTTTCTTTCTCTGTTTTAACTCTTCCTGGTTTAGGTAACAGTACCATATTGGTTTCATAGAAAGAGTTAGGCAGAGTTCCATCTTTCCCTATTTTTCCAAAGAGTTTATATAGGATTGGAACCAAGTGTTCCTTAAATGTTTGGTAGAATTCACTTGTGAATTCATCAGGCCCTGGAGATGTTTTTTTAGGGAGTTCAATAATGGCTTGTTGAATTTCTTTTTCTGAGATAGGGTTGTTTAGGTATTTAATCTCATCTTCATTTAACCTGGGCAACTTATATTTTTGTAAATATTCATCCATTTCACTTAGATTATCAAATTTGTTAGCATAGAGTTGGGCAAAATAATTTTCAATTATTACTTTAATTTCCTCCTCATTGGTGGTGAGTTCACCTTTTTCATGTATGATACTAGCAATTTGGTTTTCTTCTTTCTTTTTTTAATCAAATTGACCAGAGATTTATCAATTTTATTGTTTTTTCCATAATACCAACTTTTGGTTTTATTTATTAATTTAATAGTTTTTTTGCTTTTGATTTTACTAATTTCTTCTTTAATTTTTAGAATTTCTAATTTGGTATTTAATTGGAGATTTTTGATTTGTTCTTTCTCTAATTTTTTTAGTTGCATGTTTAGTTCATTGATTTCCTCTTTCTTCAATTTATTCATGTAAGCATTTAGAGCTATACTATATCCCCTGAGAGTCGCTTTGAATGAATCCCATAGGTTTTGGTATGTTGTTTCATTATTATCATTATCTAGGATAAAATGGTTAATTCTTTCTATAATTTGTTTTTTGGTCCACTCATTTTTTAAGATGAGGTTATGCAGTTTCCAATTTGCTCTGGGTCTATATCTCCTTGGCCCAGTATTGCATATGACTTTTATTGCATTGTGATCTGAGAAAGATGTATTCACTATTTCTGCCTTTCTGCAGTTGATCATTAGGTTTTTATGTCCTAGTACATGGTCAATTTTTGTATGTTCCATGTACTGCAGAGAAAAAGGTATATTCCTTTCTATCCCCATTCAGTTTCCTCCATGAGTCTACCATATCTAATTTTTCTAACAATCTATTTACCTCCTTAACTTCTTTCTTGTTTATTTTATGATTCGATTTATCTAGATGTGATAGCGGGAGGTTGAGGTCTCCCACTGGTAGAGTTTTGCTGTCTATGTCTTCCTGTAGTTCTTTCTCCTCTAAGAATTTGGGTGCTGTCCCTCTGGGGGACTTTATTGTCTATGGTACCTTTTAGGAGGATAAAGTTTCCTTCCTTATCTCTTTTAATGCTATCTATTTTTGCTGCTGCTTTGTCTGAGATAAGGATTGCTACCCCTGCTTTTTTTTACTTCAGCTGAAGCAAAATATATTTTGCTCCAACCTTTTATCTTTACTCTATATGTATCTCTCTGCTTCAAATGAGTTTCTTGTAAGCAGCATATTGTAGGATTCTGGTTTTTAATCCCCTCTGCTATTTGCTTACATTTTAAGGCAGAGTTCATCCCATTCACATTCAAGGTTATGATTACTAATTCTTTATTGCCCTCTGTGCTATCTTCCCTCTGTTTGTATTTTTCCCCCTTTATCCATATTCCCCAGTATTTTGTTTCTGAATACCACCCCCTTCAGTGTGTTTGCCCTCCTATATCACACCCTCCCCTGTCTTTCCCCTTTCCCTTTTTCCCTTCCTTTTATTATTTCCCCTTCTTCCCCCATTCCCCTTCCCTTTCTCCATCCCCCCTCCCCTTTTCCCCTTTTAATGCTTGAAAAGTTAGATGTTTTATAAGTTAACTTAGTATGTGTAGATTGACTTTAAGCCAAGTATGATGAGAAGAAGATTCAGGTGTTTCTCCTCTGCTCCCTTCTTCCCCTCTATTACCATAGGGTTTTTGTACCTCTTAGTGTAATGAGATTTACCCCATTCATTCCCCTCCCTCCTCCAGTCTCTTTCCTGTCCCCCTTTTTCAGGAGGTAGTGTTTTTTTAGATCATTCTATCTAAGTCATAGAAAAATTCTGAGTGTCTGTCCCTTCTAGTTCAGTGTATTCTATCGAATAGAGTCAAAATTCCTGAGAGTTATTAGAGTCTTTCTCCCAAGTGGGGTTAAAGCCAGTTACATCCCATTAGATAGCAGTCTCATGGATAGGTCATAAATGTCCATCATTTCTGGCTAGTTATATTGTCTCTTTTAGAGTTACAATTCTCAAGATTTATGAGAATCTTTTTCGCCACCCCCCATGCTGGGATATAGCCAGTTTCAACTTACTGGATTGCATTTTTTTCCTTTTAATGCCCCCCCCTTTTTTACCTTTTCATGTGTCTCTTGAACCTCCCGTTTGATGACCGAATTTTCTGGTTAGCTCTGGTCTTTTCATCAGAAAATTTTGGAATTCTTCCAATTCGTTAAACGTCCATCTTTTCCCCTGGAAGAGAAGGCTCAACTTTGCAGGAAAGTAGATTCTTGGCTGCATTCCAAGTTCCTGTGCTCTTCAAAATATCTCGTTCCAGGCCCTTCGATCCCTTAATGTTGATGCAGCCAGGTCCTGAGTGATCCTTACTGTGGCTCCTTGATATTTAAATTGTTTCTTTCTGGCTGCTTGCAGGATTTTCTCTTTTATCTGATAGTTCTGGAGTTTGGTCACAACATTCCTTGGTGTTTTCATTTTAGGATCTTTTTCTGGTGGGGATCAATGTACTCTCAATAACTACTTTGCCCTCGGGTTCCATGATATCAGGGCAGTTTTCCATCACTAGATCTTGTAATATTAAGTCCAGGCTTTTTTTCAGGAAGTCCTATAATTTTCAGGTTGCCCCTCCTCAATCTATTCTCGAGGTCAGTGGTTTTGTTGATGAGGTATTTTACATTTGCTTCTATTTTTCCTATTTTTTTATTTTGTTTAACTGATTCTTGCTGTCTCATGGAGTCATTAGTTTCTGTAGACTCCATTCTTGTTTTGGGGGAGGAGTTTTCTTCATTAACCTTTTGAAACTCCTTTTCCAATTGGTCACTTCTACTTTTGAAAGAGCTTTCCATTTGACCAATTGAGGTTTTGAGAGAATTAATTTCTTTTTGCATTTGCCCATTTGAGGATCTGAGAGAATTATTCTCATTTTGTATTTGTCCAATTGATGCTGTGAGAAATTTATTCTCATTTTGTAATTGTCCAGTTGATGATCTGAGAGATTTCTCATTTTGTATCTGTCCAATTGTACTTTCTAAGGTTTTGTTTTCTTGTTGCAAGGTATTAATTGTCTCTCCCCAATTTTTAAGCTCCTTCTTTATTTCTTCAAGGAAGTCTTTCTGTGCTGGAGACCAGATTATATTCTCCTCAGAGGTTCCAGGTCTCTCTGAGTTAGGGGCTTTCCCTTCCAGAAATTTTTCTATGGATCCACCTTTCCGCTGACCCTTCTTCATTTTGCTAAGACCTTGAGTTGTGGGGGGGGGGGGGCTGGTTCACTGGGGCTTGGGATCGCTAAGGGCTTTACTCCTTGAGTGCAGTTTCTCTGGCTGGCCAGTAGGAGTTGTTGGTTGATTTCTCTGGAGTATCTATGACCTTGGCTGAGGTCTTCTCTCTTTGCTTGAAGGGAGGGGTTGGAGCTATTGAATCCTTTTGCCTTCAATCAATAGTGGGCTTTACCCTGGCCTGAGGTCATTCCTCAGCTGGGCTGGTTCTTCTGCTCACATACCTGGGCCTGAGGCAGAAGTAGTTTGCATTTGTTTGTTTTGGAGGAGGTCTGAGTTGTAATGGGACCAGAGGAGCCCAGGATGGTGTCTGCAGCTCTCCTGCACCAGAATTCCCCCCCCCCCCCCGCCCCATGCCCAAGCCCCAGGGGGACAGCACCAACACCAGTGCCTCTGCTCCCCCGAGGACCCAAGCCCTCATCATCCAGTCCCACTGCTGATCCAGCAGGTCTGGCTCTCGGGCCCCCAGACTCCCGGTTCCAATTCAGCTGTTAATCTGGCTGATCCGGGGCTGATCCTCCCTCTGAGCCCAGACTGACCTGCCCAAATTCGGCCAAAGCTGCTGCTGGAGACAAATCCTGAGGTAGATGTTCTTTCTCCTGGCTTTTCTTTCTGGGTTTTGTGGGTCGGATTTCTTTTAAGAGGTTTGTTTCATGTGATAGATGGGGAAGAGATCAGGAGACTTTAGAACTGTGCCTGTCTTCTCTCCACAAGATGGCTGGAAGTCCAGCATGCTATTTTCTCCCGGATTTTTTTGGATTTCCTTGACTAGGCTGCTGACTTCATTTTCACGTTTTTCCTGCATCTCTCTCATTTCTTTTCCCAGTTTTTCTTCTAACTCCCTCATTTGATTTTCATAGTCTTTTTTGAGCTCTGTCATAGCATGAGCCCAATTTCTGTTTTTCTTGGAGTCTTTAGATGCAGGAGCTTGTGCTTCCTCACCTTCAGACTGAGTGTTTTGATCCTTCTTGGGCTCACAGGCAAAATATTTCTCAATGGTGTTCCTCTTGTTTCTCTGCTTGCTCATTTTCCCAGACTGAACCTGGTTTTGGGGTGCTTCCAGAGCTTTTGGAACACTCCCACAAGGGTCTCAGTGTGTGAGGCTCTGTCCTTCCTGGTCTGAGAATGACCATAAACACCTCCCTCTGCCACGGGGCTGGGGTGTGTGGGGCCCTGCTGTTCTATGGGGGGCATAGACTGTGATCAGGATATGAATGTGGTCAGAGCCCCAGAACCCTGTTCCAGGGGCAGAGCTCAGCAGTCTCTGTTTTCACTTCCCTCCCTAGGTTCAATGGGCTCATACCCTGGGGGCTCCTGCTTACCGGCTCCGCCTGCTTCTGTTTCCTGGAACTTGGCTGCTTGGCTGACAAGCTGCTCTCTGTGTGCCCTAAGGGCTGGGCTTCACATGCTCACTCTGGCAGAGGACCCTGTTGTTCCCCCAATTTGTGCCTGGTGCTCCCTGGGGCATAGGTCAGGAAACTCCCCTGCTGCTGTGAGCCACAGCTCATCTCCCAGTGCCCTGGGGCTGCCTCTGGGAGGCTGAAGTTCTTTCACTCTGGTGGGCTGCCCCTCCAACCCCGGGGATCAGAGCCTTTCTGCTCTTTTCCAGGTTACCTTGAGTAGGATAACTGCCTCATTGGGTCCCTCTGTGGGTTCTGTCTCTCGAAAATTTAGTTAAAGTCCTTAGCTTATAAATTTTATGAGAGAGCGCCTAAGACAGGATCCGTTCTTGTTGCCATCTTGGCTCCACCCCCAGAACTGGTGTTTTTTGAGAGCTTCCTTGCTTCCTTGGTAAATATCCATAGAAAGTCCATACATATCAATAGAAAGTCTTCTATATCAATAGAAAGTCCTCTACTTGGAAAATTCTAGTGAGATCAATCTAAGACTGATATGAGGTACTGAGGCAAACTATAGTTTTCCTATTGGTTTTATCTACCTGCTGTGAGAAGGCAGCCTTGTTGTTTTGTAAGAGGTGGAAATAGAAAGCAAGGTAAGTAGCATCTGGGACAGACAAAACTTCCTTGGGAATTCCAGAAGCTTCTAGGAGAATCTGGAAAAGGACCCAAATCAGGGAAACCTCACTTTCCTTTGAAGTATGTAACTTGAGACAGAAGAATTGTGTTCCAATTCCAGCAATGGGGTTGCATGTCATCCTGCTCATAGCTATGGGGAAAATTCCTTAACTCCTCTGGGCATCCCTTTTCTCATTTGTCAGGTGAAGGACTTGGGCCCAATGGTCCCTGAATGCCCTTCCACAGGCTTGCTCTCCTCTCTAATCTTTGTGCCTCTTTGATGCTCCCTTAACCATCAATACTGTTTAATTTTCCTGGCTTTTTGCATCCTAGGATCTCTTGCTGGTCTTGACTATTGTCACACAAAGACATGGTCATATGTTAGCTCTCACCATGAACAAGTCTTCACTGCCTTGGTCTAAAATTCTCAAATGCCTTTACCTGATAGTATTCTTCTATCATTCCATCTCTCCTTATGCCTTTCTCTGCCTCATTTTTTTGGTCTTTTTCATTGTCATCTCCAGCCCCAACAGAACTTTCTCAGTCTGCTAGCCTGCCCCAATTTCACTTTTCTCTCTTAACCAGAGATTTAACCAGTCCAATTGGTTGATTGTAAGAGAGTATGCTGGCATACAAGTGACCATCAGAAAGGTCCTGACTCTTCATATTGAGGTCACATTCAAGTCAGCCAGATGGAACAGTTACCTAAATCTTATGATGTTGGGAGGTCAATTCCCTGAGCTCTAAAGTCCATTCTCAGCAACAGAGTTGAGCAACCATCACATCCTCAGATCCATGGTTAGACTTGCTTTCAAATAGACAAGATCTCTCAAGTATCAAACTTTGCACCAGTAAAAGAAGAAACAACAGTTTGATAAACTTGGGAGTCTATCTTCATCCAGCTTGGGAGTGATGCTAGTGATTCCATGACTTGTAGTTGTAATAATTAAGGACCTGCCACGTACCAAGCATGTTCTTCACATTGAAGATAGAGACAGTGATAACATTCCCTGTTCTCAAGGAATTCACATTTAAGTGAGGAGATAAGAGAGCCACAGAGAGAGAGCAGGACCTAGTAAAAGGGAGGGGGACCACTAATAATTTGTGGATCAAATAATGGGTCCTACAGGAGATGGTGTTTTAGCTCATCTGTGAATGGAATAAGAAATTCCAAGGGCAGAAGAGAGGTGAGAGAGCATACCAGATGTAGAAGATCGTCCAAGGAAAAATCCAGAGGTAGGAGACAGGATTATTATTTGGGGGAGGGTTAGAAAGTAAGTTTTCAGGTTGTGACCAATAAAGATCCAAATTGAGTGAGTCTTTGGAGAACATAGGGAAATTTTTACAAAGTCATTAGGTTAATAACTGACTACAGTAGCTGGGAAGCATAATGAATAGAGAACCAAACCTGGAATCAGAACATGTGCTCAATGTTGGTCTCAGACACTTAACACTTACTAGCTGTGTTACCTTGGACAAGTCACTTCGTCCTGATTGCCTCTCATCCAGGGCCATCTCCAGTCCTCCTTATTCCTATCTGACCTCTGGACTTAGATGACTCCAGAGGAGAAAGTGAGGCTGATGACTTAGCACAGCCCCCTCATTCTAATCCAATTCGTGTGCTTGTCATGGCATCACCTCCCTGATGTCAAGAGCTTCTTTGAGAACAAAGAACAAATGTCATCATTATCATTAACTGACAACATGGTAAATCATTGTAAATCAGAAGAGAAAGATGAATGACTAGCTGCCGGGGGCAATGATTGGATGCCGGTTGCAAAATAGCCCAGTGGGAAGGAGTCAGCAGGAAGGTTTGGGGGCTGTGTGGGAGCCAACTAATTGGAAGAGAAGAACTCTCAGTGAATGATTGCAGCAAAGCTGGAACTCATCCAAAAAGAAACCAATTCTGCTGCCAATCTCTGAATGTTTTGGTCTCCAGCACCATCTGTACCTTAACAGACGACTCGTCTCAGAGAAGCCTGCTGGCACTTTCAGTACTCTCTCTTTGGTTTCTGGTGGAAAAACCAAGGGGAAAAGAGAAGTCTTTTAATTGCTTCACTATCAGTAAAAATATTTAAGTTCTTACTATGGGCTAGATTGAATTAGATCTCAGGGGGAAAAAAGAAAAGGACAGTCAGTCCCTAATCTGGAGGACCTTATGCAGAAACAAGCTCATACAGGAAAAAATGGGAAATAATCAATTGAAAGAAAACACTGTAATAAAGGGTGATCAGGGAAGGTTTTGTGTGGGATTTGATGGGGACTTGAAAGAAACCAGGGCAGCTAGAAGGCAGAGATGAGGAAGGCGATAGAACATGGGAGACAGAGGGGGACATTGGGAGGTGAAGTGTCTTATATTTTAAGAGCAAGGAGTCCTGGGTTCAATAAAGAGTTTTAAATGTCAAGCTGATGATTTTATATTTAACCTTGAATTTGTTTGGGAGCAACTGGAATGTGCTGAAAAAGGTTCAGGACTGAGCTTTAGGAAGATCACATTGGCAGGTGAGTGGAGAATAGGAAGAAACCTGAGGCAGGCAGTACATTGAGAGAGGAGCTGTGTTCTTGAGTTGATCATCTCACAGTATTGATGCTAATTTAGACAATGTTCTCTTGGTTCTGCTCACTTCACTTAGCATCAGTTCATTTCTCTAAAGTCTGGATGTTCATGATTTCTTACAGAACAATAGCACTCCAAAATATTCATGTGCCATAATTTATTTAGTCATTCTCTATTGACATTCTCTCTTTTTTTTTAAGGATTTTGCAGGGCAAATAGTGTTAAGTGGCTTGCCCAAGGCCACACAGCCAGGTAATCATTATGTGTCTGAGGCTGAATTTGTACTCAGACTCCAGGGCTGGTGCTCTATTCACTGTGCCACCTAGCTGCCCCTTTACTGGTTTTTAGCATGTTATTTTCTTTAATAGTTTTGGGTATCTCCTTGACCAAACTGCTGACTTGGTTTCCATGATTTATGTACATCACTCTCATTTCTGTTCCTAATTTTCCCTCTACCACCCTTACTTGCTTTTCAAAGTCTTTTTTTTAGCACTTCTATAGCCTGAGACATTTCCTATTTCTCTTGAAGCCTTTGGATACAGAAGCTTTGTCTTCATCTTCTGAGTATAAATTTTGATCCTCCATGGGTACAAAGTAATTTTCTATAGTCAGATTCTTTTTCTGTTGTTTGCTCATTTCTTCAGTCTATGCCTAGTTTACTGCACTTCCAAAGCTTTGGGGGTTTTCTGGAACATCTTCCCCAGGACCCCAATTCCTTCAAGGTCTTATGAGAAGCTCTGATTATTCTCCTGACCTGTGCTCTGGTCTGTGGATGACCACAGATTCTCCTGTGGAGAGTCTCTGCCCTGGAGCTGTGAGGAGTATCCCTGCTCCACTATGGTGTATGGAGCCCCAGACTATGACCTGGATCTGAGTATTGAGCAAAGTAGCAGAGTCCTGTCCCAGGGAAAGCAGAGAGACCTCTGCAGTCTCTCCTCATCCTCTTACTTGAGCTACATGCTATGGAAGCAGCTGCTGGCTGTCTCTGTAGCTTACCATGTTGGGGCTGCCTTGAGGCTATCACTGACTGGACTCTGTGCTCACTGTGGCATGGTAGATTCTTCTGCAGATGTTCCAAGCCATCCCCAGAGATCTGTGGGTCAAGAAGTCTGGAAACCACTCTTGCTAACCATGGATCCAGGTGCCCTCAGGGACCCAGGTGTTTCCAGAGCTGTTCATAGAAGATTGGAATTGGTGTGCTCTGGTACAGCATGGTGCAACTGTGGTCCTGCTGTGCTGGGGTTTTTTCCAACCCCTGGTCCCAGTGGAACAGACTTTTTCTGTGGATCTACCAAGTTGTTGTAGACTGGGAAATTGCTTCACTTAGTCTTTCTGTGGGTTCTGCCCCTCTAACATATTAGAGTCATAATTCTATGGCTTTTGGAACTTTTTAGGGAAGAGTTTCTGGGAATTCCCACCCTCACACCATCTTGCTTCTGCCAAAATCCAACCTTTCCCCTTGCATTTTTTCATCAATTCCTTTGATATTCTTGACCTTTTGTTGCTTTCTTCAGCATTTTTTTGGATCTCCCTGACTAAGCTGCTGACTTTGTTTTCATTTTTTCCTTCATCTCTCTCATTTCTTTTCCCAATTTTTCTTCTATTTCCCTCACTTGATTTTCAAATTATTTTTTGAGCTCTGTTATAGCCTGAGCCCAATTTCTGTTTTTCTTGAAGTCTTTAGACGCAGAAGCTTGTACTTCCTCATCTTCAGAGTGAGTATTTTGATCCTTCTTGGGACAATGTATTTCTCAATGGTGTTCCTCTTTTTTCTCTGTTTACTCATTTCCCTAGCCTGCTCCTGGTTTGGGGTTGCTTCCTGAGCTTTTGAGTGTTATTGGGACACCCCCCCCCCCCCCACAAGGATCTCCATGTGTGAGGCTCTGTCTTCTCTCCTGGTCTGTGAATGACCACAAGTACACCCCTCTGCCATGGGGCTGAGGTGGGGGGTGCCCTGCTATTCTATTGGGGGGGGGTCTAGACTGTGATCAGGATCTGAATGTGGTCAGAGCCCCAGAGTCCTGTTCTAGGTTCAGAGGACAGACCTCAGAAGTCTCTCTCCACTCCCCTACCTAGGCTGAGCACTCAAGGCTCAGTTGCCTGGGGGAGTCCTGCTGGCCAGCTCCGCCTGCTTCTTGTTCCTGGATCTGGGCTGCCACTGCCATGCTGCTTGCTGAGTTCCCTGAGGGCCAGGCATCATCCACTCACTCTGGCAGAGGTCCCCCCTGCTGATCTTCCAAGTTGTGCTGGCTGCTCCCTGGGGTGTAGGTCAGGAAACTGCCCCCCTGCTGTGAGCTGTGGCTCCCAGGTGCCCTGGGGCTGCCTCTGAGAGGCTGCCCCTCTAACCCTGTGGAGTGGAGCCTGTGCTATTTTCTAGGTTACCTTGGAGAATTGTTGGAGAATTGCCTCCCTGGATCCCTCTGAGGGTTCTGTCTCTCAAAACTTTAGTTAGAGTCCTTATTTTCTAAAATTTGAGAGAGAGCACCCAAGAGAAGCTCTTCTCCTGTCACCATCTTGGCTCTGCCAGCTTTGGCTTACACTTGAACTCCACAGTTAATTCTCTGGATATGGATGGTAAAAAAAAAACAACCCTGTTTATTTTGTCTAAGAGCATATCAACTTGCTAGCTGTCAGCTGGGGTTTTGGTGCAGCTATTTATTAGGCAAGTCATCGATGTGATCTTCTATACCTGCAAAGTGGAAATGCTAAATAGAGAAGTTGAAAGTTCCCGAGGAACAAAGGAGAAAATAGATTTGAAATATCACAATGTGGGAAATGAGATGTTTTGGTCTGGGGAAATGCAGAGGAAAGAAAGAAGATAGAGCTAAGGTGTAATACACATAGAGCAAACACTTCCAATCCCCTGTCCAATGTGCTGATCCTTCATGTGTATTGTCAGTATCATTCAGGCATTCACGGGTTTTGTCATATCTCAATAACTACTGCAGTCTAGACTTGATCATGTTATCACCGATGTAGTCACTTTTCCTTTCAAATACTTTGCTGTCAAAGCCATTATTCCACCAAACACTTCTTTCCACAGACTTATCCTCTCTCGCTGAAGTTAATATCTCCCTGATCAAAATGGGAAGAGAATCACAAAGGGTAGTCTAACACCAAGAATTCTTCCTTATATATCTGAGTGATAGAGACAACAAGTTGAAGTCAGAGAAAACAGTGATTCTGGAATGAGTTCATATCCTGACTGACTCTAATACTGACATTATTTGAAATATTGATATGGCCTATTATTAAAGATTTAGAAATAGAAAAGACAAGATTTAAGGTCACTGAAAAATGCAAAAGAATTTGAGCTCTCTCTGGAATGTTAAAACTGCTCAGGATTTTATTATGCTAGGTGAAGTTTGAGTGAGAGTGAGAGAGAAGAGAGAAACAGCCCAGCCATTTGACATGGGGGCCAATGGTGAACCACCAGGGCCAAGCTTGGGAGCACATGGCCTAGGAAGGAAAGAGATGTTGACATCCTGCAGGATCAGAAGATAGAATCAAGAAAAAGAACCCAGAAGGGGTGATGATTCCTATTATATATTCCTCTGTGGTAGTTTGGGCAAGGGGTGGCATTTAGGGAGTTGTCTTGCATCTTGGGGCAATGCTGTTCTCCAATGACAGTCCCTTCCTCTCCCCAAGTGTGTGACCTCTAAGTTCAACATGTCATTTCTAGTCATGCCAGCATCGTACCGGGCCTTCCTGTCGTGAGGTTAAATGGAGGGGGAAAATGGGGGTCAGGCTATGGAGACAGAATACAAATTTTACCTTATACAGTGAAACAATAGGAGTCAATTTACATCTCAAGAGCAAAGAACCTTCCACACCCTTTAACAAGATTTTAGCAGCATTAAGATTACAGAATTTGTTTCTGCTATAGTCAGAATTCCCTCATAATTCTTTGTATCACTCTGAGACTCAGTTTCCTTTTCTGTATAATGAGAATATTAAACTAGATGGTGTTAGGAATCTTGATACTTGAGATTTGCGATTTGTGACGTGTTTTTTCACAATAATGCGCCACACTCTGGGACACATGCCAGGACCTCTGTAGATTCTCCAAGAATGCATGCTCTTCAGCGAGTTGGCTCAAAAGGGTTTCAGAGCTGTGACAAATCAACTGGTGACAAAAGATGTCACTAAATTTCAAGGAACAACCTCTAGCACAACAGTATTTATAGAGATTTCAAAATATGAGTTTATCAGTTTGTACAATGTTTTGTTGAAGACGTTCTCTGTCTAGAGATGAAGCTCATGAGATGGGGGTAAGAGGAAGAACATGAGGAGTGTGGCAAGTTAAGCAAATCTAATAATACTCCCTGACAAAGGAGAAGCAAACTGCAGGCCCTGTGACATCCGTGGAAGGACCAAGAAAAACACTTCAGGTTTCTCTCCCAGTCTTGGGAACATGTTTCAAGGCTTATAATATGACCTCCACTTTGCTCCTCCATTGGGGATATTTGAAGACAGGTTGTTTTTCCTTCTTTTTTAGTAAAAGAGATTATGTGTACTAGTTCATGTACAAACCAAGGATATGCAGAAGTCTAAAAAAAAGACTCCAATGGCTCCACAGGAGCTGTTCACATGTTCCTTAATAAACTGTCCAAGAGAAAAGCAAAGAAACAATCCTTCTGTTCTGTTTACAACAGAGATTTTTTTAGGCTTACTTTTATATGCATATATTAAAGCAAGGGAACTATGGATACATTGAAATCTTTTATATTGCAAACAAATTTTTCTGTTCTTTCTGTACTGTTAAAATATTCTTTTTCCCTTCTGTATTGACTTTTGTAAATCCCACATCTGGTAACAGACATCCTTCTATGTCCTTGCAAATCCTAAACCACTCTGGACTATATAGGTTTTTTTTGGGTTTTTTTGCAAGGCAATGGGGTTAAGTGGCTTGCCCAAGGCCACACAGCTAAGTAATTATTAAGTGTCTGAGGCTGGATTTGAACTCAGGTCCTCCTGACTCCAGTGCCAGTGCTCTATCCATGGCACCACCTAGCCGCCCCATATGGCTTTATTCTCTTAAAGAGTTCTGAACTTTCTATAATATGATTGACTAGTGTTCTCTATCATTCAGCTATTGTTTGCTTGCTGTAACTTTAATAAATTTGTTCTTTTTCACCCTTGCACTCTGGGGTCAGATGGTTCTGTGAGTTCTTCACCAAATAAACCCTAATTTCAGTCTAGAGAACCTGAAAACATCTTCTGGCTAGGAATTCTTTAAGAGAATAGAACCATGTGGAGAGAAAAACGCAATAGTAAACCGAGAAGTCAGCAAGTAGTAAACCAGGCAAGAGAATGAGGGCAGGCCAGGCTCTCCTTAAATGAATATAACTAGTAAAGTGTGTATGGGTGCATGTGTGAACAGACTGTGCAGTTTTGGGGGGCCCAAGAACTCTGTGAGAAGCATGAAATAAAAAAGTTTAAGTGGGATAAAATTAAGCCAAGGGATTACTTTGGGACAAATACCTCAGAAGGTTACAGGACAAGAAAGAGCAATGTACTGTTAAGTTCTCCTGATTCTTTTTTTTATTTTTATTTTTTCCCCTGATTCTTGATAGAACAAGAAGTAGCCCATTATTTTACTTTATTTTTTTAAGATTTTATTTATTTTGAGTTTTACAATTTTTCTCCTAATCTTACTTCCCTCTCCCCAAAACCCCACAGAAGGCAATTTTCCAGTCTTTCCATTGTTTCCCTGGTATATATTGATCCACATTGAGTGTGATGAGAGAGAAATCATATCCTTAAGGAAGAAACATAAAGTATAAATGATAACAAAGATCAGACAATAAGATAGCAGGGTTTTTTCATAAATTTAAGGTAATAGTCCTTGGTCTTTGTTCAAACTCCACAGTTCTTTCTCTGGATACAGACGGTATTCTCCATTGTATACAGCCCCAAATTTTCCCTGATTGTTGCACTGTTGAAATAAGTGTGTCCATGAAGATTGGCCATTGCCCCCATGTTGCTGTTAGGATGTACAGTGTTTTTCTGGTTCTGCTCATCTTGCTCAGCATCATAGCCCATTATTTTAAAGCTTCCCAATAAAACAACATTTATTCATGCCAAAACTAAAGTAGCTTTTGGCTATGGCATTAGTGCCCTGCTCCCCTTCATCCATCAACTGCACCAACATGCTAAACAAAGTAATTATTAAGATCTATCCATTAAAATTCCACCCTTTTCTGGAAAAAACCACTGAGGTAAATCTGAGGAGGCAAGGGGAAAACAGAGTGGTCCTTGCTCTCTTTTGTTTTTATTCTAGCTTTTGTTTACTTCCAGGCAGAAGGCAATGTATACTGTTGGTATAGGTGGAAGCATTGGTTCACTGCTGGCTTCCCTTGTCTTCATCATGGACAGTTATGTCCCTATTCTGCAGCCTCTGATATTTGGAATAATACCCATCCTTTCTGCCATTGCCGCCTCCTTGCTGATTGAGACCCAAGACCTTCCCCTGCTGGATACCATCAAAGACACAGAGAACAGGTCAGTTCCTGAATCCTATTAGTGAAAGCTTCATTTTAAAATGAGATCATTAGAGAGTCATTGAGGTTTATTTCCCCTGGGCACAAAAGATATCACAGTTTCAGGTGAAATACATTTCAGTTCCCGTTATAATGGTTAACCCAAGTTCCACAAACTAGTCTCCAAATCTCTTCTTCCCATCCATCCTTAAAATGAGGTCAACAATAGGTAAACTTGTATTGTGTTAAAATGACAATTACTCTTTTCAAGGTTTCCAAAGGACAAGCTGTACAAGGGCAGTCTAGACAGGTGCCTCCCATCTCCACCATGAAGCAGCTGCCCTCTGCAATCTACAGTCCCATCAGACTCGTCCTCCTGTCTGCCTCCTTCCTCACAACTTGCTTAGCAGAAACACACAACTCCTCATCCATTACTTCTTCTCTGTCAGACTCGGCATTCATAGCACAGTGCTCCAATTTGGATTTCTGTTCTAAGACTGCCCAGTGCTGTAAGCATGGAATGGATGAAGATGGTTGGATTGCAGCAGCTATCGGTTGGAGTCTCTGGTTTCTCACACTCATTTTGCTCTGTGTGGATAAACTCAGAAAGATAACACCTGATGAATCCAAGTACCCACAGGCATGAAATTTGGGATTCCATGTGCAAGACTATCAAACTCTACCAGTTTCCTAAATTAAGGAAAGAGAATAGTCTTGAAATAAGATTCAACTTGCTTTTTAAAGGGGAGCAAAAGAGAGAATATTCAATTTCAGTGCGGATAATAGTACTTTCACACCTAGTTTCACAGGCCCTGATAGATTTCTCTCTATATAAATGAATATCACAATTATTTTCCTTTTTTTTTTTCTTAAGTTTTTGCAAGGCAAGGGGGTTAAGTGGCTTGCCCAAGGCCACACAGCTAGGTGATTGTTAAGTGTCTGAGGTCAGATTTGAACTCAGGTACTCCTGACTCCAAGGTCAGTGTTCTATCCACTGCACCACCTAGCCGCCCCATCACAATTATTTTCAAAAACATTTTCTGAAATGAATCAACAGGAAGAATTTATGAAGTGCCAGTTGTCTTCCCAGTACTACCTTGACATGCAAGAAAACAAAAAAAGAATAAACAAGAGCTAATCCTCAATAGATCAGTGGTCAAAAGATGTGAATGGTTTTTTGAAAGAATTGCAAATTATAAATTGCATTGACATTTGGAAACTTGCTCCAAGTCAATAGTAATAAGAAATGTAAATACAATTCTGAGTTTTCACTCTCACCCTGAAAATCGACCAAGAAAATAAGAATGAGGATAGTCAGTGTTGCAGTTGTGGTTAGAAAGGAGCATTCATACACTGTTGGTAAAACAGTGAATTGATCCAACCATTTTGATTATATGGAATTTTGCAAAAATATGTCATCACTGTTCATACTTTTGACACAATAAATCCTTCTGTTAAAACACATACCCCAATAAATTCAAAGACAACAACAAAAGAAAAAATAAAATGACAATTACTCAATAAAAACACTTGGAAATAAATAGGTAAACTTATTTTACAAATGAAGAAACTGAAATAAACATGCTTAAATTTCAATTGACTTTACCTATTAAGTGCCTACCATGTGCAACATCAGTCAGTTAGGTGGCAAAGAGGATAGTGTTGAACCTGAAGTCAGGAAGTCTCATCCTCCTCATCTACTTATTAGTTGTCTTACCCTGGGCAAATCACTTATCTTTGTTTGCCACAATGTCTTCAATTTAACACCTTTAAAACCTATCCACCCAAGGTAAGGTGCTTGTGCTGGTGGCCCCATGGCAGATCTCCACATCATACAAAATTGTTTTACCAACAGAAACTTGACCTCTGAAATTCCACTCTACTGTAACTACTGCTCTCCTCTCTCCCTCTTTCCTGTGAGCAAGTCCATCAGGGTTGATCATCACCCCTCATGTTGCTGTTAGAGTGTACAGTGTTTTTCTGGTTCTGCTCATCTCACTCAGCAGTTAAACTCACTCACTCAGTTAAACTGCTTTTTCTCCTCTCTAGGACTTAAAATGGGATGTCCAGAACTGAGCACAAAATTTCAGATTGATTGGGATAGGGAATATCCAATATATTTTCACTTTCATGAATGAAGTGAAGACATATTTCTGCCCTCCTGCTTCTTTGTCACTTGCCTGTCACCAAAGGACTTTAAGATAGGTAAAAAGGGCAAAGGGGTATAGGTGATGTCTTTTGATTCATGCAAAAATTGGATTTGAGTGAAAAAGACTTGCACAAAGTGAGCAGTCACACTCTCTCTTCCAGAGTTATCACAGTACAGTGACAAGATAGTCAAGACAATTGGTGATGGCTTGGGAATGCAGTAGATAACCTTGGCATCTTTGATGTCCAGTCATGCTTTAAGGACTCTACAGCATTCAGATGGGGAATGACTGTACAAATTATGGTATGTGATTATTATGTAATGTTATTTCCATAAGAAATGATGAACAGGGTGCTATCAGTGAAACCTGGCAAGACTTACATAAACAGTTGCAACGGAAAATGTACTAAATACAAAATAACAGTATTGTGGTATGATCAGCTCTGAGCGACTTACCTTTCCTCAGCAATGTGAGGCCCAAGACAACTCTTAAGGACTTTTGATAAAGAATATTATCCATCCCCAAAGACAAAGCTGATGGTGTCTGAATACAGACTGAAGCATACTTTTTTTAACTTGATTTTTCTTGAGATTTATTTTGGGGGGATAGGAACCTATGTTTACTCTCATTAATATTATGGAAATATTTTGCATGCATGCCTATACATTTTTAAGCTATATCAAATAATTTACTTTCTCAATGAGGAGAAGCAAGATGAGGAGGGAGAGAATTTGGAACTCAAAGTTTTAAAAATGAATGCTAAACTTATTTTTACATGTAATTGGAAAAGAAAAAATGATTATAAAATATGCTTTCATTTGTATTCAAACACTATAAGCTGGTTCTCTGGGATTGAAAAGCATTCTGGGGAGGGGGGAGTAGCATACATTATCATCAGTATAAGTCCTTTGTAATTGTGATTGATCATTTCATGTATCAAAGTTCTTAATTGATTAATTCATTGTATTGATAATGTGGCTGTTACAGTTTAACAGTTTACAGTTTTTGATCCAGTTCATTTCACTCTGCATCAGATCATTAATTTTTCTCAGGTTTCACTGATACCATTTCTTTTGTCATATCTATGGCAAATAGTATTCCATTACATTCATATACTATTTCTCAATTAAAATACAAACCTTCCCCCTTGGCTTTCTAGTTTTTATTCCTATAAAAAATTGCTGCTATTAGTATTTTTGTACACTTGAGTCCTGTTTCCTCTTTCTTTGATCTCTTTGAAGTATAAGTCTAGTAGAGGTATTGCTTAGTCAGAGAGTATGTACAGTTTAGTGATTTTGGAGACATTATTCTAAATTATCTTTCACAACTCCCAGGCCATTTTGTAGCCCCATCAACAAGGTGCTTTTTTTCCCTACAGACCTTCCAACATTGTTTTTTCCCTTATCTGTCATCTTTGAGAGTCTGAGAGGAACTAAGTAGAACTTAAAAATGTATTTAATCTGCATTTTATAATTATGAGATTGATATTAAAAATGACAGATTATAGCTTGTGTCCTTTGATAACAATTTGTTCATATCTATCATCAATTAATTAACTGGGTAATGTTTCTTTTCTTATAAATTTGAATCAATTTTTCAGAATTAAGGAACTATCGCATCTCAGAAATGAAGTCCCCAGGTTCACTGGAAAGATTAAATAATCATACCTTGAGAGATCTCTGAAATTTATTTAAGTGGCATTTGTCCCACACAGTTCCTTATTAGGGCAAACTCTGGACATTAAAACATGTAGTTTAATTTTTTTATTAGTCAAAACTCATAAAGTTTGTCATAGAGAAGCAGGGGAACTCTGGGAAGAAAAAAATTGTAATCTTTTCCCCTTTCTATATTAAGAGACAAATATGGTAATACCAGCAAACTTCTATAATCAACAAATATACCTAGCAAACACTCTTTTGAAGGGCAACTAGATTGCCCAGTGAATAGAACACAAGCCCTGGAGTCTGGAGGACTTGAGTTTAAATCTGGACTCAGACTTTTGTCACTGACTAGCTGTGAGACCTTGGGCATGTCACTTCAAACTGCCTTCCATCCAAGGCCATTTCCAGTCATCCTGATTCATATCTGGCCATTTGACCCAGATGGTTCCAGAGGAGAAAGTGAAGCTGGTAACTTAGCATAACCCTGTTTCCCTCACTCAGATTCAATTCTCTTGCTTATTATGGCATCACCTTCCTGTGTCATGGTCTTCTTCCCAAATTGATTCTGTATTAGTCCAGTCTAAATTAGTGTTTCCAAATTATCTCACCAGGTTCTCCTAATTATACATCAAAAATTCCTTAAGGCTACCCTCTCTTAATTGTGTGGGACAAATGCCACTTAAATAAATTTCAGAGATCTCTCAAGGTATGACAAGAAGGCTTTATTCTTTCTCGAGAAACAGGCCACACAACCAATGAGATTGAGGCAAAAGGAAAAAGCCCCAAGAATCACATTTATCTTAACTCCATTCCCCACCCCCCAACTGACCCACCCTTATTAATGAGGAATGTGGTTTTACAATCTAAAACTACCCTCAGGAAAGGGGCATAGAATTCAAACAAAGCAAACTAATCTAGGGAAAAGAGCATAAAATTCAAACAGAAACCAGATTATCTCTTTAGTCCCAAGGTTTTGAATGATTCTCCAGACATCAACAGATAAAAGGAAGTCAGTTGACTATTCAACAATATCCCAGAAGTTTGCTTTGTCAAAGGGAGGAGGGGCACATAGCTAACCAGATTCAATCTATGTTTTACTGAAGAAATCTCAACTTTATCCCACACATAATGAAGACCCTAACTCTCAGTCACATTGATACCTTCAGTTAAGACTAAACCTTAATTTGCGAATTTAAGATTAATCTAAAATTCGGCATCCTGGAGACATGTGCAGAAACACAACCTTATATCATTATTAAGCCACTCCTTAGTCCCTCCAAGTGCCACTCTAACCCCTACCTCCTCCCTGTAAAGAAGGTGGGCTATCCTCCCTATAATAGCTCTGTTCACTTTCTCCAAACTGATTTTAGCTAATCAACCAGGCTGTTTAGTTACAGCTGTATTCATCTTCTTCTCCCCTCCCCCTTTCCCATTCTTAACTGTCCTTGATGTTCTCTTGGACCTGTTTCTTCTTTGCTTAAATTTACTATCTTCTTTTAAAAAAACCCCTCACTTTCACTATTGCTAAGGTATACTGTGAATTAACTTGTAACTTTTTGCAGTAAATTATGAATTAAAATTTAGGCCTTTTCTTATCCCCCCCCAGTCTGAGAGTTTTGTGATTTCCCCATTTGAAAGAACTACAACTATCTCTAGTATCTCCCCATCCCCAGTTTACCCCTGAATCTGGCTGCAATATCACAGTGGATAGAGTGCAGGAGTAAGAAAGACTCATCTTCCTGAGTTCAAATCTGACCTGAGACACTTAGTCTCCAGTATCTTTGCCAAGAAAGCTCAAATGGGTTCACAGAAGAGTCAGAATGATGAAAAATGAATGAACAACAGTAGCAAAGGGAAGTCAATGACTTCTGATTCAGTCCTATGCTAGCTAGAGCTGAGTCTGCTTTACAACTCCTCACTAAAGGTCAAGCCATCTGCAAAGCTTTAGACGTCCTTAGGTTTATCCCAAATTTTCCAGCTCAATTAAATTCCTCTTTCTAATTGTTTGTTGTGGGTTGAGCAACCCAGTAAATTGTAACTAAACCCAGGATGTTTGTGAAGAGGATAAGTCAGAAAAATGCCCTAGGGGAAGGCTATAAGGCACAAAGGAGCAAAACCTTTATATTGGTATTTTATTACAGTCAATAAGGAAGTCTTTCAGAACGCAAGGGGCTGGGGTGGCTAGAAGCCTTTAAATTTCTCAGTGAGATCCCTCTTCCTAACCAATGGTGCCTGTTTGCTTCTGAGATTCAGGCTTAGAGTGATAAATTCTGGGGCAAAGGCTACCTAGAATTATTCTAGCAGTGACAGTTTGTGAGTCAGTACTGAACACTGTGCATCCCCATAGAACAGACGGGAACAAACAGAAGGGCAAGAAGTTGTCCCAATCTCAAAAAACTAGCTCTTCTTAACCAAAATAACCCTCTAGCTTTATTCTCAGCAGGAGAGGGATGTGGAGACAGGAGGAAAGACAAGATTTGTACAAGTCATAAGCATGATGATTGTGTAATAAGCTTCTGACCCAAGCACAGAGTGCCTTCCCTCTGACACTAGCCATCCACATGTTATAAATGACTCATGAATATTAAGTCCAGAGCAATTAAAATATCTTTAATTAATACATCTTTGCAAAGAAGGACCACCTCTCTTAAGGGGAGAGGTGCACCGAATTCCAGAAATGTTAGGTTTTATATACACTATGAAAGTCCTTCCTCTCCATGCTAATCATTGGCTGGGATTACAATCTCACTGATACATTTGCCCCCATATATTTTCCCCACTCTACTCATACTAATGAACATAAACAGCTACCTCCTTGAGCAGTGTGAAGCACAATAGCACAGACTCTCATTCAGCCCTTGCAAAATTATTTCACCTTTTCCCTTTGTCTAACTCTCTCCTTCCTGTGAACAGGTTGGCACCTCTTGAGTTTCCACAAAGACCAGATATCCTGGCTCTTGTAATATATTATCCTCACAGACATCTGTGAGACTCTGGCAATACTCTTTCTCACCCTTGTGAGATTCTTTCCCAAGTGTTACAAATGAATGAAAGAAAAACCTGCTAGAGTGAGAGAAAATTGTAGATTTTATTCACAAATCCTGCAGCATACAGGTACCTCACCTATCATGAGGCACAAGGTAGCAATTGAACATCAGATAATTTATAGTTTCTGAAGACTTTCCCTTCCCTCTTGGATGTTCCTAGGCTCTCAGAGTTTGAGTTACAATCTAAGAGGTCCACCCATCCTATGACATGACCCTAATATGATCCTCCCCCCAACATATGACACATGATATGCTAGTTGCATTAAGTCAAGATCTCTAGGTCACTCTTGACAGGTTGAGAACTGGGTTCTTCTAATCTTGGGTTTATCATCTCTGGAATGGGATTAGGAAAACTCTCCCAGTTTTGTGATTGGCTGGGCCATTCCCCCTTTGTAATGGCTTCCCTACAGACCCCCCCTCCACCCTGTGAAGACCAACAATGCTCTACATTCCTCACACCAAGTTAAAAAAAAAGGCAGTAACTCTAGGTTGGTGTATTCCACAAGATCTCACCAGGGTCCTCGACATTCCACCTTCTCACCATTCTTCTGAAAGCAGGCTCTCTTGCCACTGCACACCAGAAACTCATCATCATCATCATCATCATCATCATCATCATCATATAATTAAATAATAATAATAACAGCTTTGATATTGCCTTAAGATAAGAAAATATCAACCTTAGAGTTCAATTTGTCTAAGTAAGACAAAACAAAGTGAGTCATGTGTGTGCTTTTAATTCTCTCAAACTAGAAGAATGCCTGTATGGGGAGCTCCAATAAGAAACACAGTTCTCTTTGAGATTAGCTTCCCAGAATATGAAGGCAAAAATTGCAAAGCTGAGTGGTTATGGCCATGTCATGGTGATGCAGAGAGTTATGAGCATATGTGCAGGAAGTTATGCATATAGGAGATTTGTAATTGGAAACAAATTTTGTAATCCTTTATACTGTTAAATTTTGTAAAAATATTATTTATTCCTGTGATGTAAATTGACTCCTGTTGTTCCATTGTTAAATGTAAAATTTGTAACTTCTTCTCTTTCCCACCCCCCAACTTTTAACCTTCTACCTGGTTTTAGTCAAGTAAAAGGGGGAGGGATTTCCCTTTTGCCCTCAGTCTCCAGACTCTTTAGTATCCAGAGAATGGACAAAACTATAAATCTGACCTAAACTCTCCTCCTAGTGTACAGACTTCAAAGTCTCTGCCCATCCAGTTTTCCCTGGTTGTCTTTCTCTCTGTCTCTCTGTCTTGGTCTCCCCAGCAAACCTTGCCTAGCCTTTTGTTATTCTGAGCAGTTTACAAATTACTTGCTGCTTTTCCAGGAGGAGAAAAGGTTTTAATCTGTACACTTTGTGGACTTCCATGATCAGTTCTGATCAGGTTTAATATACTGGGGCAGTGTTTGAATTCTTTTGCCATTCAAAAACTCTCAATCTTAAATTAGCAACACCAACCCCTGGCAACAATGGCTCAATTTGATACTGCCATGTCCTCAAGTTTGGGAGTGGCTGTGTTGAGGTTCATATACTGCCATTTTACTACTAAGGGGTTACCTCACATGAACTATGATTACCTGGTACTCCAGGGTACATGAAACAAGGAAGAAGTTCAGGATGGAAAGTCCCCAGGGTTCCACTGTGGGGTGGATCCAGAATGTGAACCAACTTGTTGAGGCAACAGAATGCTCTCTACTTTAGTAGAGTTTGGTTTGGTCATATATTTATGTTCACTAAATGTAGTAGTAGTAGTAGTCATGAATGAAAGGGAGTCAATGAAACAACTCACAAAGGCTTTTTGGGGGGGGGAGGGGGGAGACTTCAGTAGTAGGGTTTTTCAGTACTTGTTTTTCCAGTTTTTTTTTTCAGTATTTGTTCATATACCTCAGATACCTCATGTCCATCAAGAGCTGAAGGACATTATCGGTAACTTCATTAACTTCAGAAAAGACCCCTCCTTATTCACAAAATATGGGGGTAAGTTTTATCTTGATGATATCTAAGGAAATAGAAAGACCAGCTTTTTTTGAAGATGAGATTTCACCCTTTACAAATACTAATCTGATATATTACCAAAAGGTGGTCTTTATGTAAAAACCATCATACAGAAGTATATGTATATAAAACATATATGTAACATATGTTATCTATTTATGTATTTTTAAAAGGTAAAATTCATTGTTTAAAATTATTTTACAGAGAGCAAAATGCTGATGCATTCAGTCACATAGTTCAAATGCGAAATCTAAGAGAACCCACACAAGGCAAATGGTGGTTTCACCCTCACATGGTAGTTTCACCTGACATGAGTTTGGTCTTAATAAAGAATTAAACTAACTCTATCAAACTTGCAGAGTTTGTCCTGATAAGGGACAAATGTAAGCCTCCAGTCTGATCTCAAGAAAGAACAATGGAACTACATTTACATAGATGTCTTTTAGATTTCCCTTAGCTGGTATATTATGCATACCTGTGAGGGAGCTGGCTAGACAACTGGACTCCAAAATAGCTTTAGGGGAAATGATATTTATACATTTGATAAATGGGGATAGGATAAAGTTTCTTAGAAATGGAAGATCTGGGGGCAGCTAGATGGTGCAGTAGATAGAGTACCAACCCTGGAGTCAGGAGTACCTGAGTTCAAATCCTGCCTCAGACACTTAATAATAATTACCCAGCTGTGTGGCATCGGACAAGCCACTTAACCCCATTTGACTTGCAAAAACCTAAAAAAAAAATGGAAGATTTGCTATCAGAAATTCCATTAGGAATGCCTCCTCCCATTTTAGGACCTTTTCAATTATGCTAAAGACCTCCTCAAAACTTGGACATCTTCCCTCTCTAGGATGTAGGTGCCTTCCGATGGCTGTTGATACAAAAAGCAGAGTCATGTTTGTTAGAAAAGAGAGAAAAGTAGATGAAACTTATATTTGTTTTTAGATTACATCAACAATAGTAAATAAACAGGAAGGATTTTACTGAGAAATGAAGGAAGACAAGAGGTGAAGAAAAGGAAGGAAAAGCATTTTAGAGTAAAGAATAGCAAGGGAAGGAAGGAAGGAAGGAAGGAAGGATAAAATAGTGGTAGTGTGCAGAAGAGGAAGGGTGGGAGGGAAAGAAGAAAGGACTCTCAGAGGGAACACTACTGAACAAAAGTGTGCTGTCATATTGGAAAATCGACCTAAGGGGTATGAATTGAATTAGATTAGATTAAGTTAGATTGCATGTTGTTGTTCAGTCATTAAAGCCAAGTCTGACTCTCTCTGATTCCATTTGAGATTTTCTTAGCAGAGATACAGGAGTAGCTTTATTGTTTGCTTCTCCAGCTCATTTTATAGATGAGAAAAGTGAGGAAAACAGAGTGAAGTGACTTGACCAAAGTCACACAGTTTGTAATTGAGGCTAGATTCCAACTCAAGAAATCTTCCTGACTCCAGATCAGTCGCTATGTGTGCTGTGGCCCCCCCTAAATATCCCAAAGAGTATCATATCTGAGGCAAAACCAGTTAGAACTCTAACCAGATCAAGCATTTTTCAGCTGATTTGGGGGGCACATGCATGGGTTGTATCTAGGGCTGTTACAAATAATGCCTTTGGGTGGGCAAGGGAAAAAATAATTAAAAGACTGGGAGGGAGAAAGTTGAAATTTCAGGCCTTACAGCAAATTGCTGCAGGTGTTTCAAAATTGACTCAATTCCTTCTATTTTCATTGTAATAAAGAATTCACTTACTTTTCCAGGCAATGTATTCCATTTTGGGAGATCAAGTAAAGTTGGAGAATAGGCTAAAATCCTGTAGAAATGGGGCTAAATACTAGTCAAGGGACTTATGGACTTTGACTCTGTATAGCCCAGGGCTCTGAAAGAGTCAACAAACTAAATACTTACTATGCCCTAAGCACTGTTCTAAGGAAGAAGGAAAGACTTTCATGCCTTAAAGTAAACTACAAGAATATACAGGAAAAAGGGGAGGCACAGACCTCTCACAGGGAAGGTGTTAGCAGAGAGGAAGAGCCTCCTGAAGAAGGTGGCCCTTAATAAGAGGGCAAACACACTGAAGGGGGTGGTATTCAGAAACAAAATACTGGGGAATATGGATAAAGGAAAAAAAAGGGGGAAAAATACAAACAGAGTGAAGGTAGCATGGAGGGCAATAAGGAGTTAGTAATTATAACTTTGAATGTGAATGGGATGAACTCTCCCTTAAAATGTAAGTGAATAGCAGAGTGGATTAAAAACCAGAATCCTACAATAATGCTGCTTACAAGAAACTCATTTGAAGCAGAGAGATACATATAGAGTAAAGGTAAAAGGTTGGAGCAAAATATATTTTGATTCAGCTGAAGTGAAAAAAGCAGGGGTAGCAATCCTTATCTCAGACAAAGCAGCTGCAAAAATAGATAGCGATAAAAGAGATAAGGAAGCTATATCCTCCTAAAAGGTACCATAGATAATAAAGTAATTTCAATACCAAATATGTATGCACCCAATGGGACAACATCCAAGTTCTTAGAGGAGAAGCTGAAAGACATAGTCAGCAAAACTCTACTTGTGGGAGACCTCAACTTCCCACTCCCAGATTTAGATAAATCGAATCATAAAATAAACAAGAAGGAGGTAAATAGATTGTTAGAAAACCTAAATATAATAGACTTACAGAGGGAATTGAATGAGGATAGAAAGGAATATAGCTCTTTCTCTGGAGTACATGGCACTTATACAAAAACTGACCATGTACTAGGACATTAAAAACCTAATGATCAACTTCAGAAAGGCAGAAATAGTGAATACATCTTTCTCAGATCACCATGCAATAAAAGTCGTGTGCAATATTGGGCCAGGGAGATATAGACGCAGAACCAATTGAAAGCTGAATTAACCTCATTTTAAAGAATGAGTGGACCAAACAACAAATTATAGAAAGAATTAATCATTTTATCCCAGATAATGACAATAATGAAACAAAATACCAAAACCTATGGGATTCACTCAAAGTGGCTGTCAGGGGATATATTATATCTTTAAATGCTTATAAGAATAAATTAGAGAATATACAACTAAAGAAATTACAGAAAGAACAAATTAAACCCCCCCAATTAAATACCAAATTAGAAATTCCAAAAATTAAAGGAGAAATTAATAAAATTGAAAGCAAAAACTATTGAATTAATAAATAAAACCGAGTTGGTTTTATGAAAAAAACAATTAAACTGATAAATCTCTGGTCAATTTGATTAAAAAAAAAGAAGAAAAGCAAATTGCTAGTATCATAAATGAAAAAGGTAAACACCACCAATGAGGAGGAAATAAAATTAATAATTCAGAATTATTTTGTCCAATTCTAGGTCAATAAATTTAACCATCTAAGGGAAATGGATGAATATTTACAAAAATATAAGTTGCCCAGGTTAAATGAAGAGGAGATTAAATACCTAAACAACCCTATCTCAGAAAAAGAAATTCAACAAGCCATCACTGAACTCCCTAAGAAAAAATCTCCAGGGCCTGATGGATTCACAAGTGAATTCTACCAAACATTTAAGGAACAACTGGTTCCAATTCTATATAAACTGTTTGGAAAAATAGGGGAAGACAGAACTCTGCCCAACTCTTTCTATGAAACCAATATGGTGCTGATACCTAAACCAAGAAGAGTTAAAACAGAGAAAGAAAATTATAGACCTATTGCCCTGATGAATATAGATGCAAAGATCTTAAATAAAATCTTAGCAAAATGATTACAAGTTATCGCTAGGATAATACAATTTAACAAGTAGGATTTATTCCAGGAATGCAGGGTTGGTTCAATATTAGGAAAACTGTTAGTATACTCAATTATATCAACAACAAACCTATCAGAAATTATATGATCATATCAATAGATGCTGAAAAAGCTTTTGTCAAAATACAGCACCCATTCCTACTAAAAACACTAGAGAATGTAGGAATAAATGGTTTGTTGTTTAGAATAATTAGCAGTATCTATCTGAAACCATCAACAAGCATTATATGCAATGGGGATAGGTTTGAAGCATTCCCAATAAGATCAGGTGTGAAACAAGGGTGCCCATTATCACCACTACTATTCAATATTATATTAGAAATGTTAGCTTCAGCAATTAGAGAGGAAAAAAAAATTGAAGGGATTAGAATTGGGAAGGAAGAGACAAAACTCTCACTCTTTGCAGATGACATGATGGTCTACCTAGAGAATCCCAAGAAAACCTCCAAAAAACTACTGGAAACAATTAGCAATTTTAGCAAAGTTGCAGGTTATAAAATAAACCCTCATAAATTCTCAACTTTTCTATATATGACTAGCAAGATACAGCAGGAAGAGCTGGAAAGAGAAATGTCATTCAAAGTAAAGTCAGACAATATAAAATACCTGGGAGTCTATGTGCCAAGGCAGACTCAGAAATTTTTTGAAAACAATTATAAAACACTTCTCACACAAATTAAATCAGATTTAAATAGCTGGGCAAATATTAATTGCTCATGGATAGGTAGAGCTAATATAATAAAAATGACAGTTCTACAAAACTAAACAACCTGTTTAGTGCCCTACCAATCAAAATTTCAAAAAATTACTTTAATGAGTTAGAAAAAGAAAAGTGAAGAATTTCCAAGAATTCAATGAAAAAAGGTGCAAAAGAAGGTGCCTTAGCCCTGCCCGATCTAAAATTATATCATAAAGCATCAGTCATCAAAACTATCTGGTATTGGCTAAGAAAGTGGTAGACCAGTGGAATAGACTAGGTGCAATAGCAGGAAATGATTATAATAATCTGCTGTTTGATAAACCCAAAGAGTCCAGCTACTGGGATCAAAAATTCTCTCTTCAATAAAAACTGCTGGGAAAATTGGAGGTTAGTATGGAAGAAACTTAGATTAGACCAACACCTCACACCCTATACCAAGATAAGATACAAATGGATAGAGGATTTAGGCATAAAAAACAATACTATAAGCAAATTAGAAGATCAAGGACTAGTTTACCTGTCAGATCCATGGAAAGGGGAGCAGTTTATGACTAAGGAAGAGATGGAGACCATCACCAAAAACAAACTGGATGATTTTGATTACATTAAATTAAAAAGATTTTGCACAGACAAAACCACTGTAACCAAGGTCAAAAGAAATGTAGCAAACTGGGAAACAATCTTTACAACTAATGTTTCTGACATAGGGCTCATTTCTAAAATATACAGAGAACTGAGTCAAAGTTAAAAATAAAAACATTCCCCAATTGACAAATGGTCAAAGGATACGCAAAGGCAATTTACAGATGAGGAGATCAAAGCATTCCATAGTCATATGAAAAATTGCTCTTAATCATTACTTATTAGAGAAATGCAAATTAAAGCTTCTCTGAGATACCACCTCACACCTCTCAGACTAGTCAATATGACCAGAAAGTATAATGATCATTGTTGGAAGGCTTGTGGGAAATCTGGGACACTATTACATTGTTGGTGGAGCTGTGAACTCATCCAACCTTTCTGGAGAGCAATTTGGAACTACACCCAAAGGGTAACAAAAATGTGCATAGCCTTTGACCCAGCAATACCACTACTAAGTCTATACCCTGAAGAGATGATGAAAAAGGGGAAAAACATCACTTGTACAAAAACATTCATAGCAGCCCTGTTTGTGGTGGCAAAGAATTAGAAATCAAGTGAATGTCCTTCAGCTGGGTAATGGCTTAGCAAATTGTGGTCTATGTATCTCATGGAACACTATTGTTCTATTAGAAACCAGAAGGGACAGGAATTCAGGGAAGCCTGGAGGGATTTGCATGAACTGATGCTGAGTGAGATGAGCAGAACCAGAAAAACACTGTCCACCCTAACAGCAACATGGGAGTGATGATCAACCTTGATGGACTTGCTCATTCCATCAGTGCAACAATCAGGGACAATTTGGGGCTGTCTACAATGGAGAATACCATCTGTATCCAGAGAAAGAACTGTGGAGTTTGAACAAAGACCAAAGACCTTTAATTTTTTTTTCTAAAAAACTTGATATCTTCTTTTCTGATCTTGCTATCTCTTATACTTTATGTTTCTTCCTTAAGGATACAATTTCTCTCTCATCACACTCAATTTGGATCACTGTATACCATGGAAACAATGTAAAGGCTGACAAATTACCTTCTGTGGGAGGGGGAGGAAGATTAGGGGGAAAATTGTAAAACTCAAAATAAATCAAATCTTTAAGTATTAAAATAAAAAGGTGGCCCTTGAAATGACTTACAGGAAGCTGAGGAAACAAGAGGCAAAGACAGAGAAAGTAGGCTCTGCCAGCACAGGGGCAGATGGTGCCAATGACGGTAGAGAACAGAGGGTCTTTGGAAAAGGTCTTTGGAAGCCTGGTCAAATCATAGAGTACATGGAGAGGTGTGAATGATAAGAAAATGAGAATAGGAAGGGGGCATGTTGTAAAGGCCTTCAAGTACTAAGCAAGTATTTTTTAACTGAGACCTCTGGCAGAGGGGAGCCCAGAGTGCCCAGGTCAGATTTGCTCAGCAGAAAGTCATATTGGTAGCCTAATAGAAGATGAAATGAAGGGAGAGAAAACTGGAGCAGGGAGACCAAGCAGAAGGCCATGACAATAATCCAGGCAAGACTGACTTAGTCAACTGGGGCCTGGGCATTTTTCTCCTCTCTCTATACTTTCTCACATCATCATCTTGTATGGAATAAAAATCCACTTTAAAAAATATAGAGACTCCTCTGAGTAAAGAAAAAAAAAATTATTTTGGCTTTTCTCAAGAAAAGGGCCCACTCCAAGTCTCACATCCAAGTCTCACATAGGTAGTGAAGATCAAGGAGGTGCCCCAAACTGACAGTCAAGCAAGATTATATGGCCTAACACGATCCCCTCCTCCTCCCTATCATCCCTGTCTATCCACTCATTTGGCTAGTCTTTTTTTTTTTTTGGGTTTTTTTTTTTTTTTTTTTTTTTTTGCAAGGCAAATGGGATTAAGTGGTTTGCCCAAGGCCACACAGCTAGGTAATTATTAAGTGTCTGAGACCAGATTTGGACCCAGGTACTCCTGACTCCAGGGCCAGTGCTTTATCCACTGCGCCACCTAGCTGACCCTTTGGCTAGTCTTCAGAGATGCATTTTACTTGTGAAAATCTACCCCAGCAAAAAAGAAAAGAATGAAAGGTTTTCATAAAATATTGCTTCACCGTCCAGATGGTGAGAATGGCTTTCAGGATGAGAACTATCTTACTGAAGTAATGTAACTTGTCTCGGAACACAAGGTCTAGCCACAGTCTACTTATCAAACCAAAGGAATCTTAGGAGCTTCTTTGGAATGCAAGGTTTTTCTCCTGGGAAAAAGTCTGCTATCCTAGTAAAAGTCTTATCAAAAGTTAGAGTGAGCCACCTGTTTGAAATACAAGGGGCTTTCTTCTAGAAATAGTTTAGGAAAAAAATTGTTCTTTAATTTTTCTTAACCCTGAGAAGATTTCACTAGGAATATTAACCCTGAAATGGTTTTATGGAATATTCCACTCAATCGCATCATTTCTAATTCATTCAGCCATCATTTCTAGGCAGCTGACAACCATATCCTCATTTTCAGCCCTCACATCTCTATCCTCAGCGCCATTCCACATCTCAAATTGTCTCTTGGACATGGGGCAGTGCACAGAACCTCAGACATGCAGGGTGAAAGCCACCTAACCTCTGTCCCACTCTCCTCATCTAAAAAATGGGCATAATAATCCTACCCATCTCAAGATAATATATTTATAAAGCACTTTCCAAACCTTAAAGTCCATATAAATGCTAGCTAATGTACCACATGGCAGCTGGTTGACACAGTGGACACAGTGGGTCTAGCATCGGACAGATTCGTCTCCCTTCTCCCTCCCTCCCTTATGCATTTATTTTTTACTTATTTGTTTGTTTTACAAGTTATATGAGGAAATAAAGGTTAATATTTAGTTTCATCGAGTTTTCTCCCTCGCCCGACCCTGATGTAGATTATACATGTCCTGTGGTGTTATACATATTTTCTTATTGACCATGATGTGAAAGAAGAATCAGAGCAAAAAGGGAAAAACCAAGAAAAACAAGAAACAAAATTAAAAAGGTGAAGATCGTCTACTTTGATCTGCATTCAGATTCTCTATTTCTTTCCTTGGAAGTGGATGGAATTTTCCATGGAGGGTCTTTTAGAATTGTCTTTGCTGGATCACTGAGAAGAGCTAACAAGCATCACATAGTTTAGTGTCTCACAATTTTGCTGTTAAAGCGTTCAAAGTTCTCCTGGCTCTCTGTTCACTTCACTCAGCATCATTTTATGTAAAGACTTATCTTCCTGAGTTCTTATGTGACCTCAGATACTTATTAGCTGTGTGACCCTGATCAAGTCACTTCATCCTGTGTGCCTCAGTTTCCTCATTTGTAAAATGAACTGGAGAATGAAATAGCAAATCATTCCAGTACCACTGTCAAAAAAACTAATGGGATTCTTTGGACACAATTGAAGGCATTGAACAACAAAAATATCCCATAGGCATCTCAAGTTCAACTGACCCTATAGATATTCTTTTTCCTTTTAAACACACTCTCTTGCATTTCTCTGGTTCTGTTGAACATAACACCCTACTTCCAAATGCCTACATTTTGAATTGGCAATTCTTCCCTCCCATTCAACCCCCATATCTAATCAGTTGCCAGCTTTTTTCAACTTTACCTTCTCAACCTATCTGGAATCCATCCCCTTCTCTTTTCTTATTTCCCTATTACTTTCATCCAAGCTATCACCTGCAAAATTGTAATAACCTCTAATTTAAGGATTCTTAGCAAGTTGGTAGGTTTTTAAAAAGTATTTTGACAACTGTATTTTAATATAATTTGCTATCTGTTTCCTCCTATGTTATTTTATTTATTTAAAAATATTTTCTTGGGGCGGCTAGGTGGCATAGTGGATAAAGCACCGGCCTTGGAGCCAGGAGTACCTGGGTTCAAATCCAGTCTCAGACACTTAATAATGACCTAGCTGTGTGGCCTTGGGCAAGCCACTTAACCCTATTTGCCTTGCAAAAACCTAAAAAAAAATAAAAAAATAATAAAAATATTTTCTTGAGAACAGTTTCACAAGCTTCTCCAGATAGCCAAAGTGATTCATGAGGGAAAAAAAAGTGAAGAGAACCTGGCTCTCCCTACATCTGGTCTTTCTCCTTTCCAATACATCCTTCACACAGTTACCATCCTATCACAAAACTACAATCCTAAAGTACAATTCAGATCAGATCACTTCTCTGCTCAACAAACTTCACTATCTTCCCATGGCCAATAGATTAAAATAGTTTTGGCATTTTTGAGCCATAGATGGAGAGATGGAATGGATAGATAAATAAATGGATAGATAGATGGATGGATGGATGGATGGATGGATGGATGGATGGATGGATGGATGATGAATGGATGATGAATGGAGGATGGGTGGAGGATGGATGGATTATGGATGGATGATGGATGGGTAGATAGATGCTGTATATTTCTGTGAAAATGTAGAGAAACTTCCCCTGGGTTGTCTATGTACTGAAGGACAATTTTTATCCAGGACAGTTTTGTTTTCAGCAGTAGAAAACAAACATCTTGAATGGCAGGGACTGTTTCCTATATGTCCTGTCCCCACTGACCCCAGAGGCTAGCACAATGCAGGCACAGGGAAGACACGCAATCCATTCTAGTTGCCTGGTGGCTTGACTAATAGGATGAAATCATAGCCACTTAAGATGGACCAGCCAGGGGCAATGGCAGGATGACCAGTGCTCATTGGACATAAACCACCAGAGTAATAGTGAGAGTTGGAGTCATTGCAGCACACCAGTGCTGCTGCTGTTTGGTCAGCTACTCCATCCAGGTGCTCAAGCTTGGCACAGTACCTATTGGCTAGTGCAAAGGCTACATGCTGGTTGGGTATCCCAAGCTCTGTCCTTTAGTGACACAATAAGGGAATGTTCCCTTCTTCCTTTAAATGTCTCCCCTAAATGTAGCCTTTCCCATTTGTATGCTTCCCTCATGGCTTTTATGGGAATTCTAAGGCAAGAAAGTTCATGAGATCCAATGAGAGAGCACCCATACATTTGATAGCCACCCCCCTTCGAGGGTTACCTGGGATGCTACTTCCTAGAGGTGCTTTTAAAAAAATTTCCTAGGGGAAGCTAGGTGGCGCAGTGGATAAAGCACCTGCCCTGGAGTCAGGAGTACCTGAGTTCAAATAAGACCTCAGACACTTAATAGTTACTTAGCTGTGTGGCCTTGGGCAAGCCACTTAACCCCATTGCCTTTCAAAAGCCTAAAAAAAAAATTCCTTATTTGGGGGGTAGAGCCAAGATGACAACAAGAGAGGCTCCTCTCTGAGGTGCTCTCTCTTAAAACTTGTAAGCTAAGGACTCTAACTAAATTTTTGAGAGACAGAACCCACAGAGGGACCCAGTGAAACAGTTCTCCAACTCAAGGTAACCTGGAAAAGAGCAGAAAGGCTTTGCTCCCTGAGGTTGGAGGGGTGGCCTGTCAGAGGGGTGGCCCACCAGAGGGGTGACCTGCCAAAGCAAGGAACTTCAGCCTCCCAGAGGCAGCCCCAGGGCACTGGGAGCCGGGTCTCACAGCAGCGGGGGAGTTACCTGATTTACACTCTGGGGAGCACCAAGCACAACTTGGGGGAATAGTGGGGGGACCTCTGCCAGAGCAAGCATGTGAAGCCCAGTTCTCAGGGCACACAGCCAGCAGCATGGCGTGGCCACAGCAGCCCATATCCAGGAACCAGAAGCAGATGGAGCCAGTAATCAGGAGCTCCCAGGGCATGAGTACAGAGCCTAGGGACAGAGCGGAAAGAGACTGCCAAGCTCTGTCCTCTGTCCCTGGAACAAGACTCTGAGGTTCTGACCATATTCAGATCCTGATTGCAGTCTAGGCCCCCCCATAGAACAGCAGCCACCCCCCCCACCTCAGCCCCGTGGCAGAGGGGGGGTGCTTATGGTCATTCACAGACCAGGAGGGAGGAAAGAGCCTCACATAATGATATCCTTGTGGGGGTGTCCCAAAAGCTCAAGAAGCACCCCAAAACTAGGCTCAGTCTGGGAAAATGAGTAAGCAGAGAAAAAAGAGGAACACCATTGAGAAATACTTTGCCTGTGATCCCAAGAAGAATCAAAACACTCAGTCTGAAGATGAGGAAGTACAAGCTCCTACATCTAAAGACTCCAAGAAAAACAGAAATTGGGCTCAGGCCATGACAGGGCTCAAAAAAGACTTTGAAAATCAAGTGAGGGAGATAGAAGAAAAATTGGGGAAAGAAATGAGAGAGATGCAGGAAAAAACATGAAAATGAAGTCAGCAGCTTAGTCGAGGAGATCCAAAAAAATGCTGAAGAGAATAGCATGCTAAAAACCAGCTTAGGTAAAATGGATAAAACAGTTCAAAAAGTTATTGAGAAGAAGAATGATTTAAAAAGCAGAATTGGCTATATGGAAAAAGAGATAAGAAAACTCTCTGAGAAAAACAAATCCTTCAGACAAAGAATAGAACTCAGGGAGATTGATGAATTTATGAGAAACCAAGACTCAATACTTCAAAACCAAAAGAATGAAAAATTAGAAGAAAATGTGAAACATCTCATTGAAAAAACAACTGCTATGGAAAACAGATTTAGGAAAGATAATTTAAAAATTATTGGAATACCTGAAAGTTATGATCAAGAAAAGAGCCTTGACATCATTTTCAAAGAATTATTACAGGAAAATTGCCCTGATATCCTAGAAGCAGAGGGCAAAATAGAAATGGAGAGAATCCACCAATCCCCCCCCCCTGAGAAAGAGATCCCAAAAAACCAACCCCCAGGAATATTATAGCCAAGTTCCAGAACTCCCAAGTCAAAGAGAAAATATTACAAGCAGTCAGAAGGACACAATTCAAATATTGTGGAGCTGCAGTCAGGATCACACAGGACTTAGCAGCAACTACATTAAAAGCTCGTAGGGCTTGGAATATAATATTCCAGAAGGCAAAAGAGCTTAGAATGCAACTGAGAATCAACTACCCAGCAAAATTGAACATCCTCTTCTAGGGAAAAAGATGGATTTTCAATGAACCAGGGGAATTTCAAATGTTCCTGTTGGAATGGCCAGAACTGAACAGAAAGTTTGATCTTCAAATACAGGACTCAGGTGAAGCATAGAGAGTGGAAGAGAAGGGGAAAATATGAGGGACTTAATGAAGATGAACTGCATGTATTCCTGTATAGAAAAATGACACTGATAATACTCATATGAACCTTCTCAGTTAATAGGGCAGGTAGGAGGAGCTTTTATAGATGAAGCACAGGAAAAAGCAGAATTTAAAGATAAAATATGGTGTAAAAATGGAGTCAATAGAAAAAAGGGAAATGTAATGGGAGAAAGAAAAAGGAGAGAGGGAATAGGCCAAGATATTTCATATAATAAGATTTTTCTTTATTACAATGAGCTATTGCAATGATATGGAAGGGGGGAAGACAAGGGGGAATGAGGGAATCTTCGCTCTCATCAGAGGTGGCTAGGAGAGGAAACAGTATATATACTCAATGGAGTATAGACATCTGGAGTAAGGAGAGAGGGGGGACAGGGGAAAGGAGTGGGGATGTGAATGATGGAGAAGAGGATGGACCATGGGGGGAAAATGGTCAGATATAACACATTTTCTTTCTTACTTTTTGCAAGGGGTTGGGATTGGAAGGCCTGTCCAGGACCATAGGGCCAGGTGGACGCTAGGCCTAAGGGGTGGTATGGGGGCTCGGGGCCTCTTGGCCCCAGGACCAGGGATCTGTCTGCTGCGCCACTCAGCTACCCTACAGCAGAGTCAGAGTGAAAGGAGAGAGAAAATATAGTACATGGTAGTGGAGAAGTACGAAAGGAGGGAGTTGTGATCAGCAATGGCAACAATGGAAAAAAAATTCCTTATTTGTGCATGTTTTCTCTATCTCTTCAAATTATCTTTCATTTCCTTATCGGTCTAAATGTATCCCCCAAGGTTAACTCTATTAAGGCAGCATCAATCATGAGTCAGAAAAACATAATTTCAAATCCAGCTGAGATACATAATAGCTGTGTGACCGTGAGCAGGTCACTTAATGTCTGTCTCAATTTACTTATTTGTAAAATAGAGGTTATAATTACACCTACCTCCCAGGATTATGGTGAAGCTCACATGAAATATTTCTAAAACACTTAGGCCTGGGGCCTGGCAATCAATCCAGGCTTGTTCTCTTCCCCTTTACCCCAAGTAATTTTAAATCTCAAGGTGGTAGAGAAGTTAAGTGTGGGTTCCTTTCATAAGTCTTTGTATGGGGGGGCATATCTTCTCAGGAAAATGAATTGCTATCAATTGTCTATTGATTGTCACCGAACTATCAACTGGCTAAATTATACTGAGAAAATGCTAACCACCATCAGTGTCCTGCAATGGTTCTTATTCATATCGTTACCCTGACGATTTATGCCTGATGAACACAGACCGTTCTCTCATTACTCCTGACTGGCCTACCAAAATCAATAAAGTCTGCGACTGCTCCATGTCAAGGTTTAGGCACTTCAAAAGGATTCTGGTTATTTGGTCTAGGGCTTGGGCTCCCCTTCCTGTAAGTATTCATTCTCTCCAAAGCAGGAAATTCTTCAGGCTTCCAGTCAGTGGTCACTGAGAGATCCAGAAACTTCTGACTTCTCAAGCCTATGAGGCTACCATCAAGACTTGGACTGTCCAGCTCAGAATTGCCGACCCTATCCAGGATGGGAGGACAAACGTCGAGCTTTCCAACTGTCCCCCATTGTTCCAGTTCAGAGTTCAGAGATTGGGAGGCAGAGTGAAAACTTTAAAAATGAATGCAGTTCCAGCCTGGCCTCAAGCAAAGCAACTGGGATCATAATTGGCAGATTTGTCCAGAACCTCAAATCCAAAAATGTTTCTGAGATTCTAGCTAGAATTAAACATTGTTCTTCCCAAGAGTCTCCCCCAAAGGCTGGCACCAAGAAATTACAGAAATTACATCATTCCATTCAAATTTTTTTTTATAAATCTCAAACAGCTTCTTCAGCATGGTGGTTAGACAGTCCCTATTCCAGGGACCTGACTTGATTTGCATTTCATCACAGTTGGGGTCCCTCTGGAATGTCCCTCATTCAATTGGCTATTTAGGCCAATTTATAGACTGGAGGACTTGCAGGCTCAAATGTCTGGTCATTTCCATAAGGTCATTCAAAACTAAACAAAGCTTTCTCTGCATTCTCACACAAATATGATCCCTTAGAGGCAGACTGGGCCTCCTTTCCCCTGGGTCTCCTCAAGGTAGTTAATGATCTGGTCATGAAATTAGCAATATAAAAATTTGGAAACTAAATCAGCACATCTCCTTCTAAAGTTTTTGTCCTTCTAAATCCAGGGTAAATCTACTTCCTTCATCCAGATGTTGGCTTTGAAGGTAAAATGAATTGGGAGGAAATTCTTCTGAAGGTGCTAAGACGTGCTTAAATGACCTGTTTGGGAGGCTCTGAGACAACACAGATGCTGGGCCAAAAAGACTTTAACATAATTATCCCCAAGGCCCAGAACTTTTGTCATTGGCCTGACTTTGTGGGCACTGGCCTTCTATTCAGGACAGGAGTTCAAATGCTCAGACATTTGTCACTTACTAACTGATTACTTTGCACCTTTTATAAATGAATGAAAGAAAAACCTGCTGGAGTGAGAGAAAATTGCAGATTTTATTCACGAATCCTGCAGGCTATGGGTACCTCACCTAACATGAGGCACGAGGTGGCATTCGAACATAGTCTTCAGAAACTCTTTCCCCTCCCTCTTGGATTTTCATAGGTTCTCAGAGTTTCAGTTACAATCTAAGAGGTCTGTCCATCTCATGACATGTCCCTAATAAGATCCTCCCCATGTCATACAAAGCATGATATGCTGATGAACCCCAGTTGTCACAGGGGGTGTGGGGGATAATATTCTCAGTTGCATTAGGTCAAGATCTCTAGGTCACTCTAAAGAGGTTGAGAACTGGGTTCTTCTAATCTTGGGTTTGTCATCTCTGGAATGGGGTTAGGAAAACTCTTTTGTGATTAGCTGGGTCATTTCCCCTTTATAATGGATTCCCTAGGAGCCCCCTTCCACAGCCTGTGAATACCAACAGCCTACATTCCTCACACACCCATCTACTATCATCCTGATTCAGAGCTGACCACTGGACCCAGATGTCTTGGGAGGAGAAAATGAGACTGGTGACTTAGCACAGCCCACCCCCATCTAATTCATGTGCTTGTCTTCTCATCACCTCCTTGATATTATGGTTTTCTTTGAGAACAAGGGCCAAACATCACTTTGTGAAGTGGCTACCAATCCATTTCCTCTCTTCTTCCAAGGATGGAGGGCATCATGCCATCTCTAGACACCTTTCCAAAGGCACCAACAGCTGGATGAAGCCTAGTACAGGTGCTCCTTCCTCTGTAGGTCCATTCATTTCAAATAGATCATTCTCTTCCAAGCCTGACCAGTTCAAACCCTGTCTGACTCCAATCCATCTCCTTTTAGTTTTTGTTCAATAGTGGAAAAAAATGAGACACTTGGAGGTGGTTCAACAATTTTTTTTAGTGAAGATTACTTAGTCCTAGCAACAAAGAGAGACCACCTCAAGTTGATTCAGTTAGATAATACTCTCTTGCTTGATTTATCCATTGTTCTCAAGCAGTCAAGCATCAGAGAACATCCAGAGCATCTCGTTTTGTTCTCTGGAGACCAAGAAGTCAAGTCAACAACCTCAGTTTTTAAGTCATTTAAGATAAAAATAATAGCCAGTCATACAATAAGGCCTACTGTGTATGAGGCACCAGACACAATCCTTTCTAATTATTATCTCAATTAATCCTCACAACAACTCTGGTACGTATGTGCTTTCATTTATTCTATTTTACAGATAAGGAAACTGAGGCAGATAGCCGATATGTGGCACCCAACAAGTGTCTGAGGTTAGATTTGAACCCAAATCTTTCTAACTTCAGACCTGGTACTCAGTTCCACTACCCTACCTAGCTACTCTTTCACAAGGATGGTTTCGATACCTTTTAAGGAAAAACTGCCCTATCATTCATGGAGGAAAGAAGAAGGCAGGTTCTTGTTCCCACTACAAATGGCAGCAATTGAGACATTGACATAGAGGAGAAGGGAGACACTCTGGAATGGAGGCTGAGAACAATAGAAGAATTACAACTAACTCCTATAGCTAGAACCACAGGAGGAGTAGGGGCAGGGTGAAGAATGGAACTGAGCTCTGGGGAGCCAGCCCACTAGTCAAAATTAGGGTTAGAAAAGCATCCCCACCATCTACTACAGTATCAAACTCAATAGCATTTCACATTATCCCAAATGAGCTCTACAATCATTGAAAGCGCTGCCAGGGAAATGCTGCAGGGTGATCTAGTCTAGGGTTTGAGAATATGAATGAATTCACTTAAAAGACTTACTCAACCCAGAGGTATTTGGCAACAACAAAAAAGTTTATTTGCACATAACTATGGATATTTACCAAGGAAATTAAGCAGTAATACGTGTTAGTCTTTCAAACATTCAAAAAGAGAAAAGAAGGGCATTTAGGAACTTAAGGGCTATCATCAGGGGAAATGGTGGGTCATCATGTAGGGAGAGCCAGTGGTCAGTCCATATGTTCCAAGGGTCATCAACACTTACTAAGCACCTACTGCATTGCAGACACAATCTAATGGGAGAGGCAAAATGCAAATACACACAAATCCACGCACACAGCTACATACAACAAAGCAATCTTTATACAAGATGAATATAAGATAATTAAAAGAAGGAAGGCTCTGTAAGTAAGAGAGGTTGAGGAAGCCTTCATGTAGAAGATGGAGATTTTACTGGAAATTGAAAGGAAGCCAGGAAGATCAACAGTTAGAACTGAGAAAGGAGAGTTTTCCTGACCTGAGAGATAGACAAAGAAAATGCTGGAACCAAGAGGAGTGTATTACTCATGGAACAGCCCGGAGGCCAGTGGCACTGGATGGAACAGTGCATGATAATAAATATTTGTCCTTCATTTTCAAAGAAGGCCACATCTGCCATGACAAACACACAAATTGGATTTGAGTAAGGAGGAGCAGTTAAGTCACCAGCCTCACTTTCTCCTTCAGAGCCAGCTAAGTCCAGGGGCCAGATATGAATCAGGATGATTGGAGATGGCACTGGATATGAGGCAATTTGGGTGAAATGACACACCCAAGGTCTAGTTAGTAACAGTCAAGTGTCTGAGGCCAGATTTGAACTCCCATTCTCCTGACCCCAAGGCCAGTGCTCTATCCACTCTACCACCTAGCTGGGAAAAACATATAAGAAAACTGGAAAGGAAGGAGGGGGTAGGTCATCAAGGGCTTTGAATGGCAAACAGCATTTTGTATTTGATCCTGGAGGTGATAGTGCTGAAGGAGAAATATTATAGGAAAAGCAGACAAATATTTCTCTAATATTAAATTGAATGATGGAAATGGAGCCAGAAATGCTTAGAAAATATCAGACCACAGATAATGGTTCCTTAATATTTTAGGAAAAGCCAAATATTTCTCTAATATTTCTCTTTCAACAATAGGAAGCCTCTGAAATTTACTGATTAGGAGGATGACATGATTTGACCTGAATTTTAGGAAAATCTCTTTGGTTGCTGAGTAGAGGATGGATTGGAGTGAGAAAAGATTTGTGGCAGGCAGACCCACCGATAGATATTACAATAAGCCAAGTATGAGTCAATCAGAGACTATACCAGAGTGACTGCAATGTCACAAGAGAAAAGAAAGCTTATATAAAAGATGCTATGTAGTTAGGAATGACAGGAGGTGGCAACAGCTTAGATATACAGTTGCTAGGGTTCAAGGGTAACTCCTAGGTAAGGAGCATGATGGATAGGAGAGTGATGTTGTCCTCTAGAATAATAGGGAAGGTTGGAGGGAGAGAGGACATATGAGTTCTGTGTTGGACATAGAGTATTTCAGATATCTATAGGACAATGGTGTCTAGAGAAAGGCTCCTGGGATTCTGGGTAAGTTCTTTTCGGATTATTGATGAGAGGACACGAACACAAGTCACAATGGGTTAGAAGGAATGAATGGCGTTAGATTTCAAATCCATGAATATGTCAAAGCCTCTAAAAGCAGCAGATGGAAACTAGGTGGAAGCAGGGAAGGGGACTGATCTGAAGAATGTTTCCTTGGTGGTCTATAAAGCCACAATTGAAGACATTGCTCATGTTATTCAATGTCCCTTATGTAAGCCTGTGGGAGAAATTTCTACAGGAAATTAGTTCCAGGAAAAAGTGAGTCTCTCTAGAACAATATGCTTTTTTCCACTCAACAGCACACTATGGAACCCAGTTCACTAATTTGCCATCCTACATTGCCCTCAGAGAAGTTCAGAATCTAGCTCAGAGTCATTCCAGTTCCACTGCAGGTCATGGACTTCTATTGTGTAAATAAGACCTTTGTTGTTGAAATTACTTCAGAATAAGGACTCAGTAGAATTTCCAGGTGAAATCATGACCTGTTTTATGATTCTTTTTCATTTATGACTAGATTACAATAATTTCACCTTTCAAAAAGTCAAGGAAGTGAAAAGAAGTGTTATTATTTCTGAAATGTTTCCAATCAAAATAGAGAAACTGGTTGCTGAAGTAGACACAATAGGACCATGGAATTTGTGATAGAGAAGAGGAAAGCCAGGAGTAGGCCTGCTTTGCACTCTAAGCTTTGAGGAAAGTAGATTTGGAGGCCTACAGAGAAAGATTAAACTGGATGAAATGGAAGTTTTTAATGAATGAAATTCTGAAGAATCAGATGGAAATAATTGCAGGGAGGAAGAAAATGGGGAATTGTTGAAAGGGATTTATAAGAACACTTAGAGAGTTCAACTGAGAAAATAGATTTCCTGAAGCCCGAGTCTGCTATATTTTACCTTTTCTCCAAGGTCTTTCCAATACTCTAAAGGGGACACGGCTGTCTAGGCTCTCTTTCATTGGCTCCAGCTCCTACCGCTTCCTTCAAGTATAGGCAGCGTTTCCTGCGTCTTAGTTCCATTTTAATTATTACCAGTTAAATTAATTTTTATAAAGAAATATTTACTTCTAAAGTGCAACAAATATAGAAACACATTCCACAGCACATGGGACACAATTCTCCTCCACTCCCACTCCAAATCACCTCCTTTTCTAGAGAAAAGAAAGAAATTGGATTCACAAATTAAATCATTTCTTATATATCACAGTCCCATTTCCAAGGGCAAATTTCCTTTTGAACTTGGGTTCTAGGCACTCTGACTTCTCACGGTGTCCTGTTAAGATGGTAGGCTGCAGCATCTCATCTGTGATAGCATAAAGATACCTTTAAAGATACCAAGAACTCAATGAGGAAACAATATAGAAATTTCACAAAGGATGATAAAATTTTGACAGTCAACAAATCAGGTTATGCATTAGTACATAAAGATGTCGTTTATTACTGTATGTTTCTCTAACCCATCCATAAGATCTGTTCTATGTCAGAACTGACAAAGATCCAATTAGCAACAGGACTGTGGTCTCCTCTTCTGACTTGATATTGTATGTTATTATCATATAAAATATAGACATATAAAACATTGGAATTACTCCCTTTCCAACATGCCATAAGTATAAGAACTAATTCAGCATCTTATAGAGATAATCAGACCAGTTTCCTTCCTTCTCAGAATTGTTTACACAACTTTGAAAGCCCAAACTTGCAGATGCAATGAGAGGGGCAAAAGACTGTTTCCCACAGACAGAATCAGCCTTCAGATTCATAACTTGAGAGAAACAGACTTTGAGGAGGGCAGAAGCTAATAGTTAGACTTACAAACCTCAATTAGAGGTTGATAAAAAAAAATTATAATATAGAATTAAAAAGTATTGGACTTAGACTTGGGTCATGTGAAGGATAAGACTGAGGACTAGATGCTCTCTCCAGTCTTCATAATCTCCCAAAGTAAGATTAATGCCCAAGAGGTAAAGTTTATGCAGTAACTCCATGGATGACACTATCGAGATTTTAATGTGACAATAATCTTAGGAACTAGATGCAGGGGAGTCACTAACATACTTACCCAGCATCCAAACATTTCCATTCATGGAGCTATGAATCAGTTAATCATTTTGGAAAGCAATATGGGTCTACGTTTAAACCCAAAGATTTCACTCCCCACCTTCAAACTGAAGAAAATCATCAAGTCCCTATGTACACAAAAATATTTCTGGCAGCAATGAACAAAGTACATGTCTGGCCATTGAAGATTAGCTAAATAAATTGTGGTCACTAACAAAATGGGATTTTATAATGAATGTGATGAATACAAAGAGACATGGATAGATTTATATTATCTTTCAGCAGAACCAAGAAAACAATATGACAATAAATAGAAAATGTAAGGGAAGGAATTATCATTAAAAAACAAAAGTGAATTTTGCAAAATTACAAAGAACACATATGGACCCAGATAAGTAATATAAAGAGATTAATCCATTCCAATCCCTTTCAGAGGTTGACAGAACACAGATGCAATCCACTGCATAAATTTTTAAACTTCATCATAGATTGATTATTTTGGCTGATTTTTTCTCTTCTTTGAAGAGCATCCTTCACCTTGGAGCAGGAAAGAAGAAACATGACAGAGACTGAAGAAAAAAGAGGTTCCCTTCACCCATGGTCACATGGTGGCCAGAAGGAAAATAAGATTTTCAAAACTGTAGCAGCTCTTCTTCCTTCTCACTTGAAAGCTGGATACAATTATTGCTTCTTTGTGCCTTGGGTGTGTACATTCATTTCTGCTTTAGACAATTAAGACTTTGGTTTTTTGCAGTGAGCCAACAGGAAAGCATCATTGAATGCATGCTTATGATTTGAATTAGGGCACAGCTTCAATTATGTACCCATTATGTACCATCTCTCATTTCCAGAAGCAGGCTCACCAAGTCACTACTTGGGTGGCTAGCAAGCCAGATGTACTATTCCCACACTAAGGATTGGGCTACTTCCTCATAATGTACATTTGATCTTGGAGCCAAAAATAAATAGAGTTTGGCATTTGTTGAGAGATGTGGCCTGACCAGTGTCTTAAGAAAATCACTTTGATGGTTGAGTGGAGGATGGACTGGAGTGGGGAGGAACTTGAGGCAGGGAAATCAAACAGCAGGCTGCTGCAAGAGTCTAGGCAAGAAACAATGAGGATGTATATGAAGTTTCTATATTAGTGAAGAAAAAGGAACATTTAAAAGATGTTTTAAAATAAAAGTCATGATTTTCATTTCCTAGGAAGATGCTTACCTCTGGACTTTTCTGTCATGCCTCAAGAGCCCCTGTGTCCTGTGAGATCTTATAAGCCATGTAACTCCTAACTCATCAGTAACTGTTGCTCGTGGGGCCCCTCTTTTTTTGGGGTGGAGGTTAGGGTTTTTTTGCAAGGCAATGGGGGTTAAGTGGCTTGCCCAAGGCCACACAGCTAGGTCATTATTAAGTGTCTGAGGTCGGATTTGAACCCAGGTACTCCTGACTGCAGGGGCAGTGCTCTATCCACTGTGTCACCTAGCCGCCCCCTGGGGCCCTTCTGATTAGAAGGTTGAACTAAAAGCCTCTTCCCAAACCTCCATTTCCAGAAGGCCCCAGGTCAACCATTTGACTCCATTTCCCTCCCAGCTGCACCCCTTGGGACTTCTCCATGCCCCTGTACCAGGTCCCTCCCTCTTTCTCTTTTACTTTTCTTTGGCATATTGTCATCCTTCATTAAATTCTAAACTAGAGAATATGGACTGTCTTCCTTTTTTTTTATTGATATCTATAGCACAAAGGCCAGCAACTGACAAATAGTAGGTGCTCAATAAATGCTTACTCACTGACTGAAGAGATTGGATAAGCAGGAGACACATTAGAACGATGCCCCCAATAGAAATAGAGAAGACATATCTAATGAGGAACTTTGCTTTCCATGAGTATTTGGATTTTAATGGGTTTTAATTTTCACAATGGGGGGGTGATTTGGGACTGAAATTAAAAGAATTTTTATAAAAAAAATACCAGTAAGAGAGAAGTTGAGGATGATAAATCTTGTGTGGACATGTTTGGTTTGGAATAACTTGTTTCCTCTTCTCCAATCTTGTATTTTATTCTCTAATTTTTTACAATTATTTCCTGTTCCTCAATTGGGCAATTTCTTTTGAAAAATAGTAATAAAGCACTGAATCCATACATGCATAATCAGGCAGAACAAATGAGCTACATTGGTCATTTCCCAAAAGTGTGTCTTTTTCTGTATTTTAAATTCCTGACCTCTCTAGCAAGAAGTCAGTTGGGTATTTGATCTTCATCCTTCTGGATTTCTGGTTTATCATTGCCTTTATTAGAGTTTCAAAGTCCTTCAGTGTTGTTTTTCCTCAATAATGTTATCATATATATATATATGATGCTTGACATATATAATCATATATATAATATATAATCATATATATATATATATATATATATATATATATATATATATATATATGTCAAGAGCATTCTATACCTCCTAGTTCTGTTTTCTCTCCTCTGAAACTGCACATTTCAGTATTTCTTATGGCAACCTAATATTCCTAAGTAATTTTTGCAGTAAGTAATGTTTTTTCAACATCGTTCCAAGTTGCTTCCCAGAAAGGCTCAACCAATTCACAGTTCTACCAATGATTCTTTAATGCAGTTCTTTTCTGACAGCTTCTCCTCCATGGGTCATTTTTCTCTTTTGTCATCTTTGCTGGGCTGATAGGTATAAGGAAGAATCACTTTAGGTTGCATTACTCTGATAATCACTGACTGGAAACATTTCTGAATGCCTATTTATTTCTTGAACATCTTCATTATTAAAATTTCATTGCTCATTCTGTTCATATCTGTTGGGGTCCCTATCAGTGAAAGTCATAATGTGGACCCCTTAAGCTTTCAAAGCCATAAGAGTGTGAACCCCTTTAAGCAGAGAAGGTCATGATATGGATTTTCTAGCAAAAGCTTCTAGCAGAAAAGGTCATGGATAGTGTTAGTTTGCCAGCAAAAGTTTTTATAAGTGAAAGTCATAATAATAATAATAATGAAGATTCTTTCAATGAATAATGTAAACTAAGATTAATGGAAGGCAAAAGAAAACATACTGACAGGAGCTTAACCCCAGTAACATATGCGAGACCTCACAGGTCTGGGGCTCTTGCCAAAACAGAACTGAAAGGGCACCCAGGTGTCCGGGACCCAAGCCCAGAGATAAGCAGAGTAAACCCATATATCAGCCAATTTTCATGAAGATAAACTATAACTTCTCCTCCCTTTGTCTGATTTCTATAATTACCACAAGGATTTGGGGCTGGTCTTTGCAGGGGTTCATGCTTGCCATCTAATGGTTACACTAAACTGCCCCTATATGACTATCCCACTTAGATTGTTATATGACTTATATAATCAATCTGGCTCTCCATACATAGAAACAAGCAGTTTGATACAGAGAAATCAAACTGTATTTTTTATGTGATAATGTCTTGAATATTCCACTACAGGAGAATGCTGTACAAAATAATATCTATTTATTATTTACTCATTGAAGAATCTCATGATCTTATAAGTTAGAATCCACTATATATTTGTCATATACATTTGAACCTGACTTCCTTCAAGTACTCATGTCCTTGATGCTGAAAAAGGACCAAAATGACATCATAGGTGTCAAGGTCAAGGTATAGTGTGTTCAACTGGGCCTGATCAGACCAATACAAGCTCAGAAAACTCTACCAACTATCAAACACAAATAGTTCACTTGAACATTTGGAGTGGAAATGTTTCTTAACTTTGTGCATATCACATTTCTTTTGAGCTACTGAAATTCTACTTTGTGCATAAAGCTATTTCCAACTCAATTCCTTCCAAAGACTCTAGCATTAAAGTCATTCAGAATTATGAGTTTGTCCTCTTTCAGCACATTAATGATAGGGATCTCCATACAATTTTTCTATGACTTCTTCAGGATTAATCATGGTAGGAGCATAGGTATTTATGATGGTAGCATGGCACTTTCCTGCAAGTGGCCATTACATTGTCACGAGCCTGTCATTCACTCCTTGGGAGGCTTTAGATTTAATTACAGACTTTATACCAATTTCATAGAGATCCTCATCATTGGGGCAATATGTTCCCAGAAAAATGTGTTCCCAGCTCCCACTTCATTTGTTAGCCTTCTTTCATGCAGTGCTATTACTGGGGATGAGACATCTGCTGGGTTTTCTCACAAGAGCTGTTCACTTTTCAGTTCTTCTTAAGTGTGCAACCATTCCATACATTAGTGGTGAGAGGAATTATCTTTGCGAAAGTTGCTTTTTTGTTTTCATTTGTGTGTGAGTGTGTGTGAGTGTGTGTGTGTGTGTGTGTGTGTGTGTGTGTATGTGTGTATGTATGTATGTTTTAATCACAGGTGAGGATCCCTTCCTCCTGGGGGAAGCAGTTCAGTGTTAGGTGAAACAGACAATTTTTGAGCATTCTTTTTCTGGCCCTTTCCTCACATAGAGAAGTGAGTAGTGTGATCCTGAAAAGACTGCTTGGACACCTAGGGATCTCCTTGATGCTTTCAGTGAGAAAGACTGAAGTTATGACTGCAGCTCCCAGGGTATCCACACCTACTAACTACTTCATTGCTTGCCTGTTGCCACAGTACTTTGAGGTAAGTAAAATGGTAAAATGGTATGGGTGATATCTTTTGATTCACTCTTAAATTGGATTTAAATGAAGCAGACTTGCGTGAAATCATTGGCCTCACTCTCTATTCTAGAGTCATTGAAGTCCTCTGGCAAAACAAAAGTCAGGGTGACTAGCAACAAACAGCTCAAGGATGAAGTGGATGGCATTAAGCACTCCATGGTACAAGCTTCTGAGACCTTTAGCACATTAGAACAAATTATTCTCATCTACCCTTTCCACTGGGCTAATATTTTACATTCTTGGGATTGACACCCCCCTAACTCCCCAGTGAGACCCCTCCATACCCTCAGCCCTGTTTAGCCCATCTGCTGAAATGTGGTACATCCACTGCAATGCCTCAGGTTCTTGGAACAACACGTGAGAATTGAGTGACAGGAAGACACCAAACATAGAGAGCATCCCTGAAAAGGGTTCAGCAGCCCTCCCCCCAAAGATGTTAGTCTGCCCTGAAACCCCATATATCCCGTTATTTGTTCAAGTTCCACCTAAAATCCCACCTTCTCCAATAAGACTTCTAAATCCTATTTCAATACTAGTGCCTTCCTTTAGACAAATTCTCCAATTTATTATATATATATATATATATATATATATATATATATATATATATATAATTTTTTACAGTATTGCTCCCATTTTGTCTCCCCATTAGACTGGGAGCTCCTGGAGAGCGGGAACTATCTTTTGTCTTTCTTGGTATCCTCAGGTTCAATACAAAGCTCAACACACAGAGGGCACTTAATCAATGCTTGTTGGGGCAGCTAGGTGGCATGGTGGCTAGAGCACTGACCCTGGAGTCAGGAGTACCTGAGTTCAAATCCAGCCCCAGACACTTAATAATTACCTAGCTGTGTAACCTTGGGCAAGCCACTTAACCTCATTGCCTTGCAAAAATAAAAAATAAAAAAAAATGCTTGTTAACTGGACTCCTAAAAACACCTATAGTATCCCTTCCCCTATCTCTCTCTGCAGAGGAACTAGTTATATACTTCTCCAAACTTTGCTCCTTCTCTTCCTATTTTTTTCTATCTCAGGGAAGAGATGGTTCCTTTCCTAGCAAAAGTCAACCCCTCTACATGCACCTTTGTTATTCTCCACAGATTATCCCCACTATAGCTCCCATTCTCATTCTAGTCTTCTTTTTCTCTCTATTGGTTTCTTCTCTAGTAGCTACAAATATACGCCTTTCTCCATCGTCTCTAAAGAAAACCACCTCACTTCATTTGACCATTCCCATAGTTATCGTGTTAAATCTCTCATATCGTTTTCACTTAATCTACAGGTGCATACCATATTTGACTATATATATAATTGGATTCTATAATAGACTATAGCTGCTTCTCTTCCTACCCAACTTTTCTTAATGATAGTGACTTGCTTCTGTTCATTATCTCCTGTTTGTCCTGTAATAGCCTGTCTATAGGTATTTTGTTTCCTTGTCACCCTCATTTGATTATGAGCTCCTTGAGGGGAGGGGCTGCCTTTTGCCTCTTTTTGTAACCCCCAATATGTAATCCAGTGTCTGGTACATAGAAGTTACTTAATAAATGTTTATTATAACATTTATCAGATTACTTGCTATCTTCGGGAGAGGGAAGGAAGGGTAAAAGGGAGAAAATTTTGCAAAATAAATGTTGAAAACTATCTTCCAAAAAAATTGGGAAAATAAACGAATTTTTTTTAAAAGTCAAGAGCATTCTATACTAACTTTCCCTAAGTATTTGCATTTTGACAAAGAACAGTGCCTGACCAAATAGACTGAATCTCAGATGGCAGCTTTTAAAACGAGCAATAGACTTTTGGAATTTTTTGGAAATAACCACCGTGTGTCTACAGAACTTCCAATGTGATGGATGGTGATTAGGGAAAGTGAAAAGACTACAGCTGGATTTAGATTTTCTATCATGGGCTAGGGTGGGGTGGGGGTTGCTATTTCCAGACAAGGCAAATCAGAGTACATGTTTCATCCCGTGAGAAGAGAATAAAGTAGGAACCAAGCAACCACCAAAACTTTGTATGTGATACTATTTGTTGCTTTGTCCTTATATTTGGGAAGAGGACAGTGATGCTCTGGTCTTGTCTGTTGATCATGACTGCTGGTACTTGTGCAGCCTTTGTGAATATACTGCTTATGTCATCTTCAAATTACTCACTGGTACTGCATTAGTAGGCATCCACTTCACCAGAAACATACTTGGGTCTCTCTGTTCCTAAAAAATCATCACATGAACTATTTCTATTCTCACACTCCTTGAGAGAACTATCAGCAATTACTATCTCCACTTCCCCTCCTCACACTCTCTACCTGAATTTCTACAACCTGGGATCTGATATCATTCAGCCAAAATTTTGTCACCAAGTAACCAAGTAATTGACAAATCCCATAACTTTTTTTCAGTCTTCATCCTTCTGGACTCTTTTGCAGTCTTAGATTATAGACAATCATCCTCTTCCTTCAGACTCTCTTCTATCTATGTTTTGCAGACACTCTCCTATTTCTCCTCCTACCTCTCAGACCATTTCTACTCAGTCTCCTTTTCTTGATCTTCATCCAGACCATCACAAATTATTCTGAACGTTTTGCTGGACTTTATCTGGGGTCCTCTTCTCTTCTCCTTTATTTTTCACTTTGTGGTTATCTTATCAGATCCCAGGAATTTTCTTACCAGCTAAAGGTTGATTATTCTTACTTTCATTTATTCAGCTTTAATCTATCTGTGATCTCCAGTCTCCCACCTCTAATAGCCTGTTAAAAGTCTTGGTCTTATGCATCTTCATCTTATAGTGTATATATACATACATATATGTATATACACATATATATGCATATCTATACATATGCATCTTTATCTTAACATATTAAAACTAAGCTCATTGTCTAATACTCCAAAACCTTCACTCTTCTGAACTTTCCTATTATTCCTGAAAACAACCGCAAGCCTCACAATGATCCAACCTTCCAATCTAGGTGTCATTCTCAATTCCTCAATCTCTCTCATACCCAAATCCAATCTGTTCAGACTGAATATAATTCTTTCCTCTTCCTCACACAAATAGCCCCATCTCTTGATGATAAGTATCGGCAGTGCCTATTCCCTCATTCCCAGACCTTGGAATACTCTTGCTCCTCATCTCTACCTTCTGGTCTGAATGCCTTCTTTCAATACCCAGCTATAATTCCACCTTTGATAAAAAATGATTCTGTTCTGTCTTCTCCATGATGATTATCATCAGTACATTCTGTATAAAGTCTGTTTGTACTTGGTTATTTGCATATTGTCGCCCCTGTTAGATTGTGGACTCCTGGAAGGCACGAATGCTTTTGTTTTTTTAGATTTTTTGCAAGGCAATGGGGTTAAGTGGCTTGCCCAAGGTCACACAGCTAGGTGTCTGAGGCCAGACTTGAACTCAGGTACTCCTGACTCCAGGGCTGGTGTTCTATCCACTGCACCACCTAGCCACCTCAGGAATGCTTTTCTAACCTTTCTTTGCATCCTCATTTCTTAGAGCTTAAGTATTTGAAAATATTTATTGAAGGAATTTACCTTTTTTAAATAAATAAATACATTATTCCTATTGGCTTGAGCACCTAGTGCTATGCTTTCCTCAAATTTTAACAGTCAAGAGTCATTTTTGCTACCAACCCTTAGAAGATTATATAAACACAGATTAGATAGATAGATAGATAGATAGATAGATAGATAGATATTTAGATAGATAGATAGTTAGATATTAGGTATATTAGGTAAATGGGTGGATGGATTCATGAATGGAGAGATAGGTATAAATAGATAGATAGAAGAGTAGATAGAAAGATATAGATATAAATATACTTGATATAATAAAACAGTAAGAATCATCAAAGCAACTAGGTGATACCAAGGCTAGTGTTAAGTTGACTTGAGTCCAAATGTGGCTTCAGGAAGTTACAAGCTTATTGACTCTGGGTAAGTCATCTAATCTTTTTTGCCTCCATTTTACCTCAGTTACTTCCATAAACTGAGATACAGAAGGAAATGCTAAACAACACAAGAACATTCTAAATGAGATCATGAAGATTTAGACAGGATGGAAACAACTGAAGAACAAAAACAACATGATATTTGATACCAAATACGCTTCTCAAGTAATCCTTCTTCTCAGTTAATCCCTACACATATAATACTCTCTTTGGATCAAGTACCTATTAAGTCCAGGAGAGAGCAGGGTCAAACTAAGAGACTACATGTGGAAATGGAGAAAAGTTTGAAGCATTTCTTTGCCAGAAGTTAGTTTCTCACATTCTTATAGTGCTCAAGAAGTTTTCTTTCATTTGATAGTGAATTGAGAGTTCAAAGTTGAGATAGGTACAGTGGAGTAAAGGTGAGAGCTATTGCAGAGGAGTTAACAGTGGACTCTAGAGACAGTGGCTGCTATGAATTTCCCCCTAAAATTAGTTATATAAATTATCTCCTTCCCTTCTAATTTTTCAAGATGGTGGGATCTCTTATTTTGGGACCAGACATCTCTTTGGAATATATTGTGGTATAGGTTGTAATATGTTTGTCTGTGCTAACTGGTGTCAAACTTGAGGCAGCTTTTTCCAAGTAGGAATCTTTATTCCCAAATCTATAAGCATTTATTAAGTGCCTTCTTTGTGACCTTTATTTTTGTGGGCCCTGGGAATACAAAGTCCAAAAGCAAATAGGCCCTGTTCTTGCAGAACTGAGATTTGGGGCAGCTAAGTGTCACAGTGGTTACAGTACCAGCCTTAGAGTCAGGAAGACCTGAGTTCAAACCTGGCCCCAGATACTTTCTAATGACCTAGCTGTGTAACTTTGGGCAAGTCACTTAACCCCATTGCCTTGCAAAAAAAATCCAAAAAGAAAACCTTACATTTGCCTGGTCAAAACTAACAAGGACATAAAAAGGGAAGTGCAAAATAAATGGATTTGTCTCATTGTCTTTTAGTCCTGTATGGAAAGTCTCATAGTAAAAATCATTGGTTTACCATTTCCTTTTCTAGATTGTTTTACAGAGGTGGAAATTGAGGCAAATAGGTCTAGCGACTTGTCCAGAGTCACACAGCTAGTAAGTGTCTGAGACTGGAATTGTACCCATGGTTTCCTGACTCCAAGAACAGCACATTATCAACTACACCACCAATGGAACTATTAAAAAGATCACCACCAGGAGGTGGTGGCAAGTGAGGCGAATCTTGGAAGGAGCTGGGGATACTAAGAGAAAAATGGACTCAATTTTTAGGAGATTTTTCCAGGTGGATTTTCTTGGAAAGGACACCATATAACATCAAATATCATTGCTGTGCTCAATGATGACTATGTACAAGACCAAAGACATGTTCTTTAAGTTGAAGTTCTCTTTCTGTCTGTCTGTCTGTCTCTCTGTTTCAGTACCTTGAGATCTGTGGTCAGGAATCAAATGACAAGAGTGAGATCAGTCAAGTAACTTAAATTCTGGGTGCTTCACAATAAATCCCCCCCCTTTACCCTATCTTTGAAATTTCCCTGCCAAGGCTCAGCTTAAATAACAGCAATGATAGCTAACATGTGTTGTTGTTGTTAAGTTGTTGCATCGAATTCATCTCTCCATCATCTGAGTGATTTTTCTTGGCAAAAATCCTGGAGTGGTTTGCCATTTCCTTCTCAATATTGTTTGACATTTGAGGAAACTGAGGTAGAATGAAGTGACTTGACCAGATCACACAGTTATTATTAAGTGTGAAGGTAAGATTTGAACTTAGGACTTGACTGCAGAACTGGCACTTTTTTTTTTACAATGTTTGTAATATAAGCCCTACACCCCAAAAGAGCTCCAGGCAAAATCATCAGCCAGACAGACTTCCATTGCAACACATGATGGATGTATCGAACTATTACATAATAATATTAATATAAAATTAAATAATATTATTGGCATTAATATGTTTTATTAATGTAATAAAATAATGTTATTGACATTAATACTAATGATCATTTAAATTATAATTATTTGGATGAGAGGTAAATGCCTATATAAACAGATGAACTTGAAACATTGCTAAATAACCAACAGAAGTACAGAAACAATGCACAAAACTGTGCCCACTTGCTATTGTCTAGATTGAAGGAAAGCCCCACCTCTAAGCATCACTTGAGGCAAGAAAGTTCAGATGCAGCTTTTTCAGATCTTTATGTTCTTGAAATAGAAAAAGCGTGGTGTACAAAATCAATTATAAGGAAGTGGATAGAATTAATGCTGTTATTTGTTTTGTGAGGTGGCCACACAGATCTGCCAGTCTGGGATTCAGCCAACACTCACTGTACTAAAGACATGAAGGACTTCCTTGCAGAGCCAAGAATAGATCAAATGATGATTCCCACAAGAATAACTGCCTTTCTCCAGGCTCTTGATATTGCCTCAGCAAGCACTTGGAAATCAATGACTACATTGAAAATAGAATGGAGAGAAACCAGTGTAGAAACTTTGTAAAGTCTAGCCTAGAAGAGGTTCTGATTCGGATGAAGAATTCATGGGACAAAATCAGTGACAGTTTTTTACCAATGGACTGCCAGTAGGCTACATGGCTCATGTAAGGGGAGTTTTATTGCTCCACATGAAAGATTGGAGTCAATGGTTCTTCAGGAAATGGAATAGCAAGAAATTCAAGCCAGAATTCAAGTTTGGAGAGTTATGACAACATTCTGGAAGATGACATGACTGTATTTGAATTAGTATAGATTTTTTTGTACATAAATAAATGAATAAACGTAGATTTCTGTACATGGAAAAAAAATAATGTGACATCCCCCCCCAAATAAGCCCTAATGTGTCTTTTGGAGCAAAAATTAATATAAAATCTGGTCTTATTTTCAGAAAAATACAATAATTGCCAATGATTAACATTTACATAGCTTGTACTGTGCTGAGCATTTTGCAATTATATCATTCTATCCTCATAATGGCATTGGGAGTAAGTGCTTTTATTTTCCTCATTTTACAGATGAAAGAAATGAAGAAAAGTGAGATTAAATGATTGGCCCAGGACTACCCAGCTAGCACATATTTGAAGTTGGATTTGGACTCAGTTTTTCTTGACTCCAGGTCCAGCACTCTATCTCCTGCACCATTCAATTGACTCTAAGAATGGGATGACTCCTATCATTTCTACTCTCCTCATTGCAGCTTAACAGAGTAGTAAAAGTCATGAAATCATAGTGATTAGGCCAAAGAAAATTTCATATCATATAATCTAACCTGGCCCTTCCCTGTGATGAAAAACTAATTTTACACAAACAATCCCATGCAACACAGAGATTTTTCCACACTTTTCTATCCTTCCGCAAATCTTCCACAGATCCTCCTCTCCCTCCCAGTTTACCTTCCCTCATGGTTCACTTAAAAAAAATGGAAGTCACTTGTAGATTCACTTGTTCTCCCTCTTATCATCACTGATATGCTTCTAATCCATTTTCACAAGAAATAGGTGACCTTTCTCCTTACCAAGGTAAAGCTCCCCTCATGTATTAGTGATCTCATTTCATTCCATCTTCTCTAGCAGATTTCACCCTCTCTCATTTTCACTCTTACTTCTTTTCAATCTCTCATTGTCTATTGGCTGCTTTACTCCTGCCCGCAAACATGCCCAGGTTTCACTTTTTGTCAAAACAGCCTCACTTACTGATCCATCTATTCCTGCAAGGGATCATGCAATAATATCACCCTTTCCTGGTTCACTACCTAAGAAGACCATTTAGAAGATGTGCCTTCATTTACTTCCTTTTTTTCCCCTCAACCGTTTGGCTTCTGACTTCATCCTTTCACTGCAGCTGCTCTCTCTAAATTTACTCAAGGTCTCTTAAATTGCCAGATCACATAGAATTTTCTCAATCCTCATCCCTAAATTTTTGCAGCCTTTGACACTATCAACCTCTTCTCCCTGATATTCCTATCTCTTCATGCCATCTTACCACTCTTCAATATTATTTAATGCGGCATCATCCACATCATGCCAGCAAATGGGTATATTCCAAGGCTCTATCCTGAGTTCTCTTTTCATTCACTTTCTGTATTACTTCAGTTGGGGATCTTAATAGCCCCTCTTAATTGAATTATCATCTCATTTCAACTACTCCAGCCCTAATCTTGTTCATTTTTAACTGGCTTCTAGATATCTCAGATTGGATACCCTCTAAGTGTCCCATCTAAAAGAAAACTTTTTTTGTCTTTTTCCCCAAACCTCCACCCCTTTTAACTTTCCTACTCTCTAGGGTATCATCATATCCTCAGTTATCCTGAACTGGTGCAACCATAGTGTCATGCTCAGTTCCTCACTATTTCTCCAGCTGTGATTGCCTCCTCAATTCAGAACACATACAATTTCTTACCATGGCCCATTGAGTTGCCTTCCCACCTCTTCTCTGACATTGTCTATACCCTGCTTCAAGGTAGCATCTCATCCCACCTGGGCTATTGCAATTCTCTTCCCTGGTTCAAGTGCCATCTGCTTCTTCATTCATTTGTCAGAGTGATATTCTAATGTACAGATCTGGTACCCCCTTACAAAATTGGAAGTATTTTTCTTCCTTATAAAGAATGCAAGCTCTAACATCTTCTACATGAAGCTTTGGGGGGGGGGGGGATTAGAGTGTGAGCTCCCTGAGAAGCTGGGATAGAAGAACAATGAAGCACCATTAGCTGGTAATTCCCAGGTGAGAAAATTCTCTCCACTGTTGTAGGTCAGCATCTTCTCTACAAATTAAAATCTTAGAAAGTTACCTGGAGGGGGCAGCTAGGTGGCACAGTGGATAGAGCACCAGCCCTGGAGTCAGGAGTACCTGGGTTCAAATCCAGCCTCAGACACTTAATAATTACCTAGCTGCGTGGCCTTGGGCAAGCCACTTAACCCCACTGCCCTGCAAAAAAAAAAAAAAGAGTTACCTGGGGATAATTCTTCCAGCCTTTAAAGGTCAGAGACTGCACTCAAATTCAGGTATTTCCAACTCTGAGGCTGACATGAGAAATGACAAGACCATTCAGTCAATAAACATTTCTTAAGCATTTATTAAACTAAGGCAGACAGGGCACATGGCTTGCCCAGAGTCACATATCTGCTAGACTGAGACTGCATTTGAACTCAGATCTTCCTGACTTGAGGACTACTGCCTCTTATCTGCCACATGAAAGTAATGTGATATTATTATGTATTCTGCATTAAAACAAAACATATTCTGAATCCAGAAAAGTGATAGATTTGCCAAGGGAAAAAGGTAGAAATGAGGATTATTGAAACATTTAAAAAAATTATGGAAATAGAAAGTCAAAAGAATATGAGATAGATGATAATCAAAGTTCTTTCTTGAATTTATTAACTAGCAAACAGGAAAAGCAAGGTAAATGTAATTAGAATTCATGGATATGCCTATGTATATATGCATATATGAGTGTTATATGGACATATGAATCTAAATGTCTTTTTTTGTGGGTATATATGGGAAAGAGAAAATGTGGAGAATATGGGAAACTAAACACGAGGAACGACAATTTACAAAAAGACTGTCATAAAGTAAATAGAACTAACAACCCATTTATACTCCAAAAACTTCTAGCTCCTATGCAATATTTATTGTTTTTTAAAAGACAAGGTAAGAGAATTTGCTTCTGCTTTACACAAGGGAAGGATTATGGGTATAGGATATTGTACATACTGCCAGATTAAGTTGATGTGTGGGTTGATTTGCTAAACTACTTTCCTTCTGCAATCCTGCTTTCTTTTTTCTTCTTTCTTAGAAATGGTGGCTATTTCAAATGGTGATGGAGAGAGAAAATAGCTGGAACAAATGCTACTGTAAGTAGAAAGGAGAGCAATAATTTTTAAATGATTTAAAAATTCAGTTGAGGTGCATGTGTAAAATGCACCAATGTTCCACCTTCCCCGATGATATTGGATAAAAGAAATGCAATTCCCTTTCATGCCAAATGGCCAAGGGATATTGACTGAAATCTAATTAGAACTGGGAAGCAGTCAGTCCAAAAGACCAAATCTAAACACTGTGGGAAAGGAAACCACTGCTGTTCAACACTAGGAAGAGGCAGGATGGGATGCTCAGAGTTACTTGGAACCATTGGGGGAATGGGGAATTTCCAGATCCTACAGACTGCACTGATGCTCATTCCTGGGATGCTATTTATCTGTCAAGTTTTACTACGGAACTTCTCTGCAATGGTACCAGAGCACCATTGCCGGCTCAAAAACCAGACAAGTAATGAGTATTCTTTCCTGGGAGATGACAGGGACTTTCTGAAAGTATACATTCCCATGGACAAGAGCAGGAAGCCAGAAATGTGCCTCCGGTTCACTGACCCCCAATGGCAGCCCCTGAATCGAAATGCCACAGAGCAGGCAAGGCTGGACTCTGAAGACTGCCTGGATGGATGGGTCTATGACAAGTGTCCTCCTCTATTGTTACTGAGGCCAGTAGAAAGTCCAGTATAAGTGAGCAGCAGGTTGGTTAAATTCTTCTCTTTTCTATTTGTCTTTTAATGATATAAAACACATCAAAATCCCAGTTTTCTTTTTCTAAAGTGAACTCTGACCCAGGAAAATCAGAATAAAGAACTCAAAAGTCATTGGGCAAGTTGCTTTTGGTTTACATTCACTTCCTAGTGAGAGGGACTCTCTTTACCAAATCTAAATGAGTCTGGCTGCATTGCGAACCTGTGGGAAAGGACTATTCCTCTCCTAACTAGCCATGAGGTCTTTTGGATGTTTTGTATTAAGCCTGATGAGATCTACATCCTATTAGGATCTGGATTATCCTGATTAGGAACATAGTCATGGACCTTAATAACTATCATGTCTACAGCACTCTACAGACATGATCTTATTTGAAATTCAGAACAAGTCTGTGAAATAGTGATAGGGATATTATTGCCATTTGATAGATTAGGAAACTGAGGATCAAAGAGGTAAGGTGAGGAAGAGTTTGAGGGGAGAACCTTTCATCTGGTCTGATCAAATCTGGGATAGCCTCAGTATACGTAACTCAGAGTGAAGATAATTCCTCTATCTATGCAGACCAACAATCACTTATGGTCTTAGAGTTGTCTTAGAGGCCCTGAGATATTGAGTGACTTGGCTGGGGTTATAGAAGCAAGATGTGTTACCAGGTTTGTATTAGACTGGGTATTCCTGACTCAAAGACTTACCCTACTCTAATCACAGCCAGACTGTGATACATGTCACAGTTTCTTTTAAGTCACCTGCTCACACAGTAATTCAGTGGGTCCTTGGAGCTTAACAGAAAAATGTACAAGATATTTAATTTCTGACCTGAAAGAGAAACCAAACATTTAATTGAGATGGAAGGCTAAATCATCAATACCGGTGGCTCTATGAACTCAAAAGGTAGGTATTATGCCAAACAGAATGGATCCCAACCCATCCACTCAAGTCACTGGCCTCCAACACCCTCTCACATCAGTGTTGTGCCTCTAGTATATGTCTTGCTGTGAAGTTCCTCTAAAGACCCCTCTAAGTGAGTCACCCAAAAGGCTGGGGGCCTTCCTGGACTCTTGCCCTCAGTAGAATACTAATAGATAATTATGGCTTTTGGTTGTTTATACAGTATACTCACTATATTTCAACCCTATTGTCCTCCCCCCAATAAAACATGGAGCAGGGAGAAGATCAGAGCTGGGAAAAGCATCAGAAAATTCTCAAAGACAATTCAACCTGCTTCTTTTCTAGGTCAACACTGAGTTCATCTCTGTCCATTGACAGAATTTGTCCAAAATAGAAATCCTCATGATCAAATGCTATACATGATCTAAGCTACCGTATAGCCTGCTTGTGCTAGGAGTATCTTTCATTCACTTGAACTTTCACATGTGATTTTATTTGGGGGGAAATAGGTGCCTTATGCTCCAACCCATGAACCAAAGAGCAGTAAAACATATATAGGGGACCAATAAGAATGATTCTTAAGGAGCTAAAAGCTGGGGACCAGGAGTCTAATTGCTTCTCTTGCCAGGGACAGGTCAGCTTGAACCAGGTCCTAGACTGGAATTGGAAAGTGAATCACCTTACTGTGAGATTATAAGAAGAGTCAGGTCATCCTCAGATTAACTATGGAGATTGAATGGAAGTCTATGATGCAGAGATACTCAGGCATCTCTCAATTCAGAAAGACTTGTATATCCTGTAGTATATATTACAAAGTATTATTTCAAGGCCGAGTATAGTATTTCATCTATGTGGTTACATTTCACCAAGTATGCGACACTGGAGGAACATTTTCTAGAGCTATTTGAGAAGGGTTTCTTTCCCTACTTTTGAGAGACTAGTTGGCCTTCTGGACTTGCTGCCTACTCAGAGATCCTGTTGTTCTATTTCTTCATGCATGTGAATGAATTTGTAAGCAAATAAGTTCCGCCATTGGCCTGGGAGGTTGGAAAGTTCTAGTGACTCAAGAGGTTGACGTGTAAGAGGTTTCTTTTATCTTTTAATCCAAAACTACTTCCCGATTAAATAATATTTGATGTGTGATGATGCAGCCATGAAGAAAAAAACAAATGGTTCTTGAGGTAAAAAAAAAAGATAGAGCCCAGTTGAAAGTCATATCTACTGTGACTACCTCAGTCCCTGGTCTTAGTATAGTCTTAAAGAATAACATGCCAGGGGTGGCTTGGTGGCACAGTGGATAGAGCACTGGCCCTGGAGTCAGGAGGACCTGAGTTCAAATCCGACCTCAGGCACTTAATAATTACCTAGATATGTGGCCTTGGGCAAACCACTTAACCTCATTTGCTTTGCAAAAACCTAAAAAAGAAAAAAAGAAAAAAAAACATGCCAAAAAATTTACAGCAAATCTCTGACAAAGGCTTCATTTCTGAAATATATAGATGATTGAGTTCTCCAAGGGTGACATAAAACCAGAATGGGGGTAATCCTCTTAATGAATCACAAAGGTGATATTAGAGAAGAGGGATAAAGGGCACAACTTGTAACATACTAATTATGTTCCATTTCATTAAATATTAACTCAAAATTTACTAAGTATATAAGAAATGTTTGTAGTGACTCATTGACCAAGAACCATGTGGGAAGAGTACATCCTAAGCAAATCATGCCCCAACAAATTATCTAAATTAGGAGACCATAGCAATGCAAACATTGTCTACCCTATATGTAGGTTCTGCAAATCTTTTGAAATTATGAAAATAATTCAAGAAGTTTTGGAGATAAAAGGCAACATCCCTGCAGACAACACAAATAGATCTGGATGTCATAGGTAGTGGAGGGAAAAAAAGGAATCGGCTGGGTTCAATAAACAAAGGAATTATCTGTCCTTACTATTGGTGATGGAGCAAAAGTCAAAATAGGAGACTGAAAAGGAAGATTTGAGATACCAGTCATTGCAGGTTCAGGAACAGGTGGTATCAAATGGCAGTGCTGCAGAGGTTCACAATATCCTGTCAGTAGAGCTTATCCCAAGGAAACTTACAAAGATCTCCCACTAGGATTTCACTATGCTTTTCTCCCAACATTAAGTCATTTATCTTATTATCCCTGGCTCTTCCAGGCTAGTCATTATAGTCTGTGCAGTACCTACTACATGCCAATCTTTTCCTATGTTTTGAAAGTTACTTAATAATAGTTTCAGCAATACTTTAATAGTTTTAGTCTATAATTTCTCAATTTGTTAACATTTCATGCCAATTAGAAAAAAAGTACATTGTAAATGGAATAACATTTTGTTCAATTATTCCTACAAGGACTGAACACTACACTGCTCATCTATAACACAGATCAGGCACTTTATTAAGCATTTCATAGCTATATTTTTCTCCCGACAATCCTAGGAGGTAGCAGTAAATATGTATTATTCCTCTTTCATACCAGGATGATTAGATTTTCTAATTTGCTACCATCACAATATTGTCAACCTAGTTATTTTAGATTTATGATTACTAATGTCAAAAACTAAACTTCATTTGACACAAAGTTTCATTATTTTTAATTGGCTTATATTAAAAAATTACACGATGACTTCCCACCTTCCTATTATTGCTTTTGTTCTTTGAGTTACTGAGACGAATTCTTTAAAAATGTATAAATAACTAGTCCTTTAGCATGATTATTTAGATTATTTAAATCAGAACAAAGAGATAAAAATTTCTCTATTCAACAAGTAATTAGCAAACATTTTATAAAGCATTTTGTAGTCTTATATAGATTAGGGAAGGAAGATATGCGTCAGATTTCAAAGAAGCATTGCACTAAAAATTTTTCTATTTCAACAAGATTATTACCCTCTTAGGGAAGCTAAGTGGTGCAGTGGATAGAGCACTGGCCCTGGAGTCAGGAGAACCTGAATTCAAATCCGGCCTCAGACACATAATAATTCCCTAGCTGTGTGAACTTGGGCAAGTCACTTAACGCCTCCATTGCCTTGCAAAAAACAAAAAACACACGAACAAAACTGATTAAGACCCTCTCTGAAGTTGCCTTTTCATAACCTTTACTTTCAAATCCCAAATCTATCCTGTATCAGTGCAAACAAGTTTCAATTCTCTCTACTATTTAGCTCATTTTCAACTTCTCTAATTTTTCCTTGCAACACACCCTCTGGTATACCGCTTTAAGGTTATTTGATGATTATAAAAGCACACTTCATATCAATTTCTATAAGGACTTTTGGACAATGAAATTAGTTATAATCACATGATCTTTTTGTAAGTAATAGGCAAACAGACCCACAAAACAACTCTCTCAGCACAAGTTCCTCACTATAGACACAGATTTTAGGAAACAGGATGATTTGGAGAAGGAACAGTCTTCTGATGCTGAGCGAGATAAGCAGAACCCGAAGAACATGGTATACCCTAACTGCAATATGGGGTGATAATCAAGCTTAATGGACTTATTCATTCCATCAGTACAATAATCAGGAACAATTTTAGGGAATCTGCAATGGAGAATACTATCTGTATCCAGAGAAAGAACTATGAAGTTTAAATAAAAAAAAAGTTGTCTTATGAGAATAAATCATCTAACTACTCAAAGTTAAAGGCATTCATTCAGCTATTTTGGCAATGGTCAAAGGGATCAGTCAACACTCAACTATGATACAGGAATGTAAGATGAATTTTACCATTGGAAAACTATCTGATAGAAATTATACATTTCTGGAGGGATCAAGAAACAACTTTTTCTCTATCTTTCAAACCACTCAAAATTAAGTCTATTTTTTTTTTTTTAGTTTTTGCAAGGCAATGGGGTTAAGTGGCTTGCCCAAGGCCACACAGCTAGGGAATTATTAAGTGTCTGAGGCCGGATTTGAACTCAGGTACTCCTGACTCCATGGCCGGTGCTCTATCCACTGTACCACCTGGCCACCCCAAGTCTATATTATTTTTAAATAATTTGCAAGTTCTGCTTTTCTCTCTCAAAATTACAATATTTTATATATTGAAAACCATATGCTCATTTTGATTTGATCTTTTCTAATCTGAGTACCCTCTATTAATGTGCATGCACTTAATTTTTTCCTATATATATTTTTATACTCTTGTTTAATTCTTCCTTCAATATTTCTTTCCTTAACTTACCATGGCCTTATTTATACAATTTGAACTTATTTACACTAACCATTTAATTTAAACAAAAATTTTACTGTGTTTCTAACTTAAACAATTGATTTAAATTGCAGTAGTATCATTAAACTTCACTTAATTTCAGTTGTCCAAGCATTGTAATCCCTTCTAGGTTGCCATTAATGTAGGGAATTAACATTACACCATATTCAGTAAAAGAGAATGAGGCAGAGTTCTGAACCAATGAAACTTATGAAGTGGACCTCAGATCTTCCTCATGATCTAAGATTCCTCCTTTCAGAATCTTGTATTTATAGAGTTTGATACCCCAAAATACAAAAGAGGTATGGCAAAATAAAGTATTTAATTGGTTGACATAAGACACATAAGCTAAGATAATCAAAAATGATCTGTTAGCAGGATCACAAGTTGGGTGAAACAATGACTATCTCCTCTGACTAGGTGGTCATAAGATTAATGGGCTCCTCCTTAAGTTGGGCAGGAGGAGATAGTGAAAGATATGCTCAAAGAACATATGGTGGGGGGACAGAATTTCTTATAATTGAGTTACTTCTTTCACACTGGGCTTGGTCACCAAGACAAGGGGAAAAATGGTGGAGGGCCTTCCTATGATTAGACAAGTGATCTTATACAGAACTTATAATCAAGTATTGAACTTGGGGTTTGGAAGCAAGTAGACCTGAGTTCAAATTCTGTTCAGACCCTGTAAACATTTGGCAAGTCTCTTAACTGATCTAAGCTTCCATTTCCTCATCAGCAAAATGAGGTAACTGAACAACATAGTCTCTAAGGTCCCTTCCAGCTCTAAATTGATGGTTCAATAATTTTACAAAATTCTTTGTAACCACACCCACAATGCTCACAATATTTTACAAACTAAACTGTATATGGTACAAAATGAGAATTCATCATGTCTCAATGAGTATGTTCTCAAAAAAATGATTCCCTAAGCATAAGTCTTGAACCAATAACCAGATGTCCAATGGGTAATTGGTGATAGAAGACAAGAACTCAGGAGAGAGAAGAGCAATGACTATATAGCTCTGGTAACCATAAGTATAATGGTGCCAAATGAACCCATGGGAAATGAGTAAGATAGATTCATACGAAACTGACTGATGTTAATTGGAATAGAGGTTCAAATTAATTATTTCTTACAGGAGAAAAATTTATGAATAAATAAGAGTCAGAATTGATGTAAAATGGATAATTTTGATTATATCAAATTAAAAATATTTTGTACAAATACAACCAATATAGTCAATATCAGTAAGACAAAGAAAATTGGGAAAACATTTTATAAATAGTTTATCAGATAAAGATCACATTTTAAAAAATATTTAAAGAGCTTTGTCAAATCTACAAGAATGTGAGTCATTGCCCAATTGATAAAAGGTCAAGGAATATGAACAGTCTGTTTTTACCAAGAAGAAATCAAAGGGATTTATAATCATGACAAATGCTCTAAATCACTATTGGTAAAAAATTAAAAAAAAATAAATCACTATTGGTTAGAGAAATGCAAATTAAAACAATATTTAGATATCATTTTACACTATCAGGTTGGCTAAAATAGAAGGGGAAAGTCACAAATGTTGGAGGTGATGTGGAAAAAAAGGGACACTAATTCATTGTAGGTGGAATTGTGAACTGATCCAACCATTTGGGAAAGCCATCTAGAATTATGCCAAATGGGTAGTAAACCAATTTTACCCTTTGACCCAGCAATTCCATCACTCAGTCTTTTCCCAAAGATAATAGTAGTTGTTGTCTTTCAATTTCAAAAGCACACGAAGCATGTAATGGAAACATGACTTGCGCATTATATTTAATTTAATGAGGTATATATTCTGCAAAGACATACTTCTTGCTTGCCTTTTCCAGAATCATCTCACTCCTGCACCTGACTTGATAGAAAACAGGACTTTTGTTGATGGTCTGGATACTCTGGGGGCCTTGACCCTTGAGTATCTTCTCTCCTTGGTGGCCCAGTAACACCAGACAAAGTGACAATATGTGATATCCAGTGACAAAGTAGCAACTCATGGCAAAACTGGCATTTCAGCAATGTGAGGCTGTGTCAACACGGTTAATCCAAACCTGTCTCTTTATGAACTAATTGTCTCAAACCTTCAACATACTTCCCTAGGGGAAAAAAGGGAAAGAACCTATGTATTCTAAAATGTTTATACCAATTCTTTTTGAAGAGGGGAAAGAACTGGAAATTGCAGGGATACCTATTAGTTTGAGAATGGTTGAACAAAATCTAATATATGATTGTGATGGAATACTACTATTTTATAAGAAACGATGAGTTCAATGACTTTAGAAAAACATGGAAAGACTTGCATGGTATAATGAAGAGTGAAATGAACAGAACCACGAGACCATGGTATGCAATAAAAGCAATATCGCTTTTAGAATGACTGAGCAAATGAATTATTTTGACTTATATATATTCGAATTAACTATAAAGGACACATGAAAAATGTGCTATCTGCATCCAGAGAAAGAATTGATGAATAGTGGTACGTATAGAATAAATTTGGGCTTATTTGCCTATTTCTGTCTAATGATAACCATCTCTTGGACAACAGGGAGAGGAAAAAAAATTTCCTAATAATTTGTATTGAAAGGAATAGCAGGGGGCAGGTAGATGTGGATAGGGCACCAACTCTGGAGTCAGGAGTACCTGAGTTCAAATCTGACCTCAAATACTTAATAATCACCTAGCTGTGAGACCATGGACAAGTCACCCCATTTGCCTTGCAAAAAGAAAAAAGAAATAGCAAATTGCGTATAGAGGATTTCTAGTTTCATGTGCAATCATCTTTCTATAGTACTGTTATGGAAATGTTTATTTTATTTCATATATTTAAAATATAATTAAAAAGTTAAAAATCAGGTTAGGTGGCACAGTGGCCCTGGAGTCAGGAGGACCTGAATTCAAATGTGACCTGACACTGAGTAATTACCTAGTTGTGTGGCCTTGGGCAGGCCACTTAACCCCATTGCCTTGCAAAAAAAAAAAAAAAAGAAAAAAGAAAGAAAAGTAAAAAATCTCAACACTGGCCAATGAATTGAAAAAAGACAATTCTACAAAAAGTAAATACCCCAAATATTCAAATTTTAGAACAATTACACTCATTTCACATTCCAGACAGTTTTTTCTTAAAGTTCTGCATATTATTTTTCTGCAAAATGTGTACAGAAATTTGCCAGAAGGACAGGCTCAATTGTGAAGAGGCCGAGAAATTAGACTAAATTGCCAACATTTGCTGGCTTATGGAGCAATCAGGTGAGTTCCATTAAAAACATCTACTTCTATTTCATTAACTACAATAAAGCTTTTGACTTGGTGGATCACAACACCATGTGGCAAATCCTCAAAGAGATGGGAGCCAAGTCATCTTACTTATCTCCTGAACAACCAGTATGTGGACCAAGAAGCAACAGTTAGGATCAAACATAAAACTTCTGATTTAAGATTAGGAAATAAGTACAAGAAGATTCTCTATTGTCACCGTACTTATTTAATTCATATGCAGAGTACATCTTAGACTTAGGCAGGATGAATAATTCAAAAATTGGAATTGAGTTTGCTGGTAAAATATCAAAAATCTCAGATTTGCAGATCATACCACACTAATGGCAGCAAATGGAAAAGAATTAAGAAGCCTCTTGACTGACAGTGACAGAGGAGAGTATAAGTTCAGATTTGAAGCTTTAAATTAAAAAAACCAAGGTCTTAGCAACTGGTCCTATTTTCTGGCAAGTGGGGTGGGGGGGAAGAAATGGAAGAAATGACAGATTTTTAATTCATATGGCTCAAAAATCACTGCTAAGGAAGACTGTAGCAATGAAATTAAAACATACTCCTTGAAAGGAAAGCTATGACATAGCTGGACAGCACACTGAAAAGCAAAAGATATCTTTCTGACAAAGATTTAAGTAGGAAAAGCATTTTTTTCCCAAAAGCAATGCATCCTGGTGTGTTGTGGATCATCAGGAAAACTGAGTACAGCAGAATTGATCCTTTCGAATAGAGTGCTGTTGGAGTACTCTGAAAGTACCTTGGAAAGCAAGGAAAACAAATTAGTCAATAGTTAAAGAAATTAATTCAGATTATTCACTCTGAAGCTCAGATCATGGATCTATAGCTTAAACACTTTGACCACATAATGGGAAGATAGGACTCATTAGAAAAGACTTTTCATTAGAAAAGATTGAAGGCAAAAGGAAAAGTGGAGAGCAGAAGATGAACTAGATAGTGTCATGGAAATAATAAACATGAACCTGGATAGGCCTCAGTCAATGGTGGATAGTAGAAGGGCTTGAGATGCTATTGAGCATAGGATCGAAAAGAGTGATACATGATTAAAAATGACTGTTATGCCGAAAGAAATGATGAGTGGGTTGATTTCAGAAAAAACATGGGGAAAACATTAACTCCTGCACAATCACAACTTCAAAGGTGAAAGAATTAACTTTTCTGATCAGTATGATGATTTAAGAGAATTCCAAAGAATTCATGATGGAAAAACACTATCCACCTTCAGAGAATTAACTGATTTAATTAAGTTAAATCTGATTTAATTAAGATCAGGGCAAAACCGTTTTCACTTTCTATAGTTTTATTCCTTCTTTAACATGACTGATAGAGAAAGGTATCTTGCATAAATTCAAATAGATAAATGATATGAGTTTTTTGCCTTCACAATGAGTGAAGAAAGTATGGGAAGAAAGAGAAAATGTTCAAAGTAAGTAATAAATTGAAAACAATAAAAAAAACTCATGTTTTTCATCTGTTGTTCAATTCCAATTTATCCCACACATAACTTTTTGGATAACTTTGCTTGTTGTCTCTATTATTAGATCATGAACAGGGAGGAATCCTGGGTCCATATCTCCCATATCTCCATTGATGAATACAGTCCCCAATGAATACAGCAAAAAAAATATGCAAGATAATTTTCAAAATAAGAAACACAAATGGGTAATAGACACTTAACCTCCCCCCCATACACACACACACACACACACACACACACACACACACACACACACAACTTAACTAAGAACCAACAACTTGCAAATTATGACAACTTGGAAATGCCAATCCAATACATAAATCTAGGAAAGAAATTAAAAGCAAAAAGCCTCTTTTTTCATTAAATTTTGAAAAAGTCTTCTACATTCCTGGTTGATAAAATTTCAAACTTTAAAAATCTTGCTGGAGACTGATATGATAGTTCATTTTAATGGGAAAAAATCATAATCTTTGACCTATAATATCCTTTTTAACAATATTCCATTACAAAGTAATTGAAAAAAAGCAAAAAAAAAGATGTCTCTACTCATTTTATTCATAGAAATCTCCATTTCCACACTTTTACCTTATTTCTCCATGTATAAGATGCACCTTTTTTTCAAAAAATTTGGGTTCTAAAAACTAGGAGCATCTTATACAGTGATTGCAGATTTTTTACTTGCAGTTCCTGCTTTCTTGAACTTTACCACCTATTGTAAATTTTTTTGCTTCCATTTTCAGCTTTTTCGCACTTGTTGTCTTTGCACTCATTGTTTTGCCTTTGTTACCGATATATTAGATTATGTTCTTTCCAGAAATGGCTCAGAAAAGATTTTCATCCTGTGCTGAATTGAAGTTAAAAGTGATCCAGTTTGCAAAAATGAATGGAAATCGTGTTGCTGAATGTCAGTCTGGTCCTCCTCCAACTGAGAAAACAATCTGGAACTGGCTACAGGAAGAAGAAACCCTCCTGAAAGCTCTCTGGCAGAAGAAGGCCATGAGAGGCAAGTCAGTTAAATGACCTGATTTAGAGAGAGAATTGAAAATACAGATTGAAGAGCAAAGGGAAATTGGAATTCCTGTGCTTACAAAGATGGTTCAGCATGGGGGCAGAAGAATTGCTGATGAAAAAGAAGTGACTTGATTTCCAAGGAGGACACAATCGGTGCTTCAGGTTCACAAAACAAAATGGACCAAACATGTGTCCACACACTAGACTTGCCCAAAAGATGCCTGAAAGCTATAAGCCAGAAGGTCCTTGAATTTCATGATGATTGAAACTTGAGTTTGATAATTTTATGTAATACATGTTTTTCAAATTTCAGGCCCCAAAATTAAGGTGCATCTTATACATGGGGAAATATGGTATAATTGATTAAACAAGTAATTGATTAATATTGACAAAAATCAAAGAAATATTTATGTATTCAAGACTTTCGGTTGATCCAATTAGGATCACATAGTCACTCTTTCTACTCTTTTCTCACCCATTTTCTGCCCACCTATGTCTTTCAGTGGGATCTGATGTGTGGAGAAAAGTCACTGATATCAGTTGCTCAGGCCATGTCCCAAGGAGCGATACAGACAGGAAATATCATTTTGGGGATACTCTCTTCTTTGAAGTGCTGTGGTATCCAATCTATGTGAGCTTCTAAAATAAAGATGGTCCAATAGAAACTAACAAGGAGGCCGAACCTAAGGGCTTCTTTCACAGTCTTCTTTCTGCCCTCCTGTAGTAACCTCACAGTATTTCTTAGTGGAGCAAGGCCCCCTTCAGGGATCTGTGGAGCTCACTCTGACTCTGCATGTGGTCAATGAATGAAGCAATGCTGTTGACCGGTTGCACCAGGTTACTTTCCAGATTATCAATACTCTTATATGAGGTACAGACCAGTCAGAATCTCACAGCTTTGTATCATGCCTTGTGGTATGTAGACATTCACCTTATGCAAACTGTACATCCTAAAAACAATAGTAAACAGATGATAATTTCTTCCTGTTCCTTGGTTGATAGACCAAAGTTTGAATGGAAGGACTCAGTCTGAGCAACAAATATGCTAAACAAAATTAACTGTTGTAAACCAGCCTATGTTCTCACTCTCTCTGTCTCTTTCCCTTGTACACACATACACACACACACATCATAAATATGTGTTTACGTGTGCGTCTCTCTCTATAGCTATTGATAGATACACACAAACACAAACACACACAAATAATTGAGCACACAAAAGAAACTCCAACTCCTTCATGTCCCTATTACTGTTGTTTGTATTAAAAGGCTCAGTACAGATTATCATCTTTCAAATATATTTAGGTTTATATTACTAATTATTTGTATGGGCTGCTGGTAATTGAACTAACTTAAATAAAAGTGATAAACTCAAAGTATCCTGAAAGGACTGCTTTTTGTGAGAGCAAAAGTGAACAGTCTTATGTCTTAAACTCAGTTTATCTAACCTCAGTTTGGATATAGGACACAAATAGGCAATAAAGTCTAACTAAAGCATTCTATATTAACTTTCACTAAAGCATTTGCAATTTGACAAGGACAATGGCTGACCAAATATACTGACTCTCAGATGGCAGTTTTTCAAATACCAGCAAAAAAGACTAATTTGGGAAGATTAAGGACTGGGGTCAATACCTTGAGGACAATGGAATCTACCAGCTATGTAGTTCTATGTGTCCACAGAACTTTCCATATGATACTCTTGGTTAACGATGGATGGTTGATTAGGGAAAGTGAGGAGACAATCTCAGTATTTAGGTTTTCTATGCCAGAGGTGGGAAGAAATTGCCTTTCAAAACAAGTCTGATTGAATGTGTTTCAGTCAGTGAGAAGAGAACAAAATAGAAACCACCCACCAAAACTTTGTATGTGATACTGTTTTGTTACTTTGTCCTTAGGTTTGGGAGAAGGACAGTGATGCTGTGGTCCTCTCTGATAGCCATGATTGCTGGTACCTGCACAGCCTTTGTGACCACCTTTACTGGCTACGTCATATTAAAATTTCTCTCTGGTATCGTATTTGTCGGGACCCATCTCACTAGACACTGCCTGGGTAAGTGCTATGAAGGAAGTCATGCCTTTTTTGTTACTCTCTGGGGAAGAACAAAGAAAGTCTGAGATGTTCTGATCCTGGCCAAGTGGGGAGTAGGCAAGGTTAGGAAAATTGCACTATTAATATATAGAGATTTCACAGGAGTAAATATATTTTGAAAAATTGATTTGTTGACAATGAATAGAGAGCTGACCTAGAGGGTAAGAAGAACTGGGGTAAATTTTTCCCTCTGACATTTGATAGTGTTGTGACCCTGGACAAATCAGAAACATCTTGGGATCTAGGGAACTCTAAAACTATAGAACTCAGAAAAGGTACCACAATGTATGTAGAGAGGGAGATTTCCCTTCTTGGAATTCCTTAAGTCAAGGAAATAACAGTTTCATTGACCCTATTCCCTTTTCTTCCCTCCCTCCTTCTCTGTCTCCCTGTATTCTCCCATTCCTTTCCTTTCTTTTCAGTTTATCTCTGCCTCTCCCCCAACCCTGCATTCTTCCTCTCTCATTCACTCTCGTACATGACCAATTGAAAAAGTCCCAAAAAAACTATTCAAAGGGTACAGTCATTTTAGTCAGTTTATTTGCACTAATTCCACACTGCCTTCTAAAATGACTGTATTATTTCACACCTCTATTATCAGTGTGTTAGTGTGCCTGTCTTCCCAGGAGTCCTCCAACATTGGCTATTATCATTTTGAGTCTTCTTTGCTAATTGCCAGTATATGAGGCAAAACCTCAGGGTAGTTTTAATTTGAATTTGTCTTGTTATGAGACATTTTGAATATTCTTTCATGCAGTTGTGAATACTTTTAAGAACTTTCTCTTCCTATAGAACTGCTTCTTCACATTCTTTGTTTACTTATCTATTGGCTAATGATTGACTAATCATATACCTATTGACTAATCATATATATATATATACACCTATGTAACTACATATTTGTAAATTTATGTGATTTATTGATTTTTATATATGTATATCAGCCAAACAAGGTATGAGATAAGAGTATCGGTAATTTGACCATTTCCTTTCTTATCATAATTTTGTTTGGGCAGACTCTTTTTAGTTTCAAGTCATCAAATTCTTCTATTTTATCTTTTCTAACTGCCTCTAACCTGTTTTTGGTTAAGAATACAACTCCTACCCTAGCTATGAGAGGAATGTGATCTGCATCTCTTCCAATTTTTTTATACTAAGATCTTTAATCATAATGTGAGTTATGCATTTAGAATGTATTGAGGAATGTGATGTAAGATGTTAGTCAAAGTTCAATTTTTAGCAGGCAAATTTTCAAGGGAAGGGATTGTTTTATTTTGTTCTATATGTGTGTTTGTGTTTGTGTGTGTTCCCAGTACTTAGCACAGTGACTAGTGAATAGTGGGACCTTAATCATTTTGATGGACTGATTAATCAATTAGGGCAGCTAAAGAACAGAGTGCTAGACTTGTTGGCACAAAGACCTGAGTTTGAATCCTGTCTGAGATTCTTGCAAGCTTTGTCACTCTACAAAAGTCATTAAACTTCTGTCAGTCTCAGTTTTTAAAATGGAAATAGAAAACATCCCCTTCACAAAGTTTATTTTGAAGATCAAACAAGTTCTTTGTAAACCTTAAAACCCAATCCAAATTCTGGAGTCTTATTAGTAGGTGCAGTATTAATTGGTGCCAATGAAAGTTCTTTCGAGGCCGATGATATGATCTGATTGGCCCATAGTGGGATTTTAATAAGTGTCTTCTGATTGAACCTTTGGTGTATGTCAGCTGTCCAGCTGATAGAATGGAAGCTCCTTGAGGGCAGAAAATGCTATTTTTTTTTGTCTTTGTGCCTCCAATGTCCAGCATAGTGTTTGCTTAGCACAGAGTAGGTTAAATGGCAAATGTTTGTTAAAATATTTACTATTGAACCACTAAGCAGCAATCAGTTGGAACCCAACTCTTGGTAATCCTGGGGTTCCATTCTCTCTGCATTTCATAAAGCCAAATAAATTGTTCTTCTTGTTCTTTCCTTAAGTCTTAGAGTGGATACCTACTGACAAACAGATTCTTGTGAGCACTTGTAATGGATATGCCTCAACTTTGGGACAGATCCTCCTCTCTGGATGGGCCTACCTGATCCGTGAATGGTGCTGGCTGCAGTTTTCCACTTCGATCGCCTATGGAATTCCCTTTCTTTTGGTCCTGTATGTGGAGAGGAAAGCAAACAAATCATTCAGTCATTCATACATTGAGTTTCTTAGCACTTAAAAATCACTTCCTATATACACCAGACCCTAGGTTAAATTCTATCGCTTCAAATTGAAAGGATGACAGGTGAGCAAGCAAGTTTAGGGAAGAATGTAGCATTGAGAAGGGCCACTTTGCAAAGCTGCTCCAAAGTCCTCCTAAGTCTTCTCTCTTGCCTCACCTTGCACTACACAGATCAGACTCTTCTGTGTATTGTAGGATGCTGCCATCAGTCCCCAAGAGGACAGACAGGTCATGCCTCGGGGCCATGACAGCTCCCACCAGGGCTTTCTGTTAGAACCAACTAAATTTCATCCACAACAAAGAATACAGAAATGCTACTTCCTTTCCCTTCCGCTGGGTTTAGCACTCACTACACTGAACTTAATTTTCCCAACTTCCTAGAATATTAGAAATTGGCATGTATACAACATATTATGGTTTCCAAATCGCTTTCCAGATCTTATGTCATTGGACTTTCAAAACAATCCTGGGACCTAGAATAGTATCTCTATTTTGCAGATCAGAAAACTGAACCTCAGGGAAGTTAATAAAAACTCAAGTGGACTCTGTGGCCTGGGCATGCAGGTATCACCAGCAGAGGGCTATAAGGAGTTAATGTCCTAGACCCTGGGTAATCGGAAGTAAAACCCTAGATGTGCTCATTCCTAGACTAATCCTTGAATTCTGACTCTTAGAATCTCTAGTTTTCTTAAAAGTGCAGGGCAGGTACCACCCTCTAAGTGCTATCTTTTAGCTGCTGCCTCCTCTTTGAGGCACATTGGCCATCCCTATCAGGAGTGGAATATTTATTTTGGGTCTAATCTAGCTACACTTGTTTGGGCATGTGTCATTTCCCTTTATGTATTACAAACTCCTTCAAGGCAAGGATTATAACTGTGTCACTCTTCCTTGTATTTGCCGCAGGACTGACACCTAGTAGGTCTTTCAAAATGCTTCTTGGCTAAATGACTAATTAACCAGAATGTCTTGAATGACTACAAGCTACATTTCAAGTTTCCTTTACAGACCCAAGCTTAGTTCTAGTCCTAATGAAACCAAATAGCCGTGTCAGTGGTAGTGCCACCTATGCATCCCCAAGTCGGGGGGGGGGGTAATGCTAGCAGGTTTGTAAATGCCCAAAAAAAGCTTATACCAGAATTTGGAGCCCCCAGGAGCAATCAGGAAATGGATTTCCCCTCTGGACTATCTTCCTGATTCTGAAGCCCCACATCCAGTGGAGAAGAAAAGTGGTTTGAAAATTTACCCAACAGCCTCCTGACAAAGAGTCTAGTTCTGGAGTCAACCCATTGATAACTACAATCATAGAAGGACAAAGGAGTTCCATCTTCAGGGTTTTTCCTTTCTTTCCTTGTATCATCAGGGCCCTTCCAGAATCAGCTCTTTGGCTAATCACCCACAACAAATGTCATGTGGCAGTGAAATCCCTTCAGAAGGTGGCATGGATAAATGGCCATATGGACCAGGGAAGAAAGCTCACACCAGAAGTATGACCAGTGGAAATTCTCATTACATCTACAACTATGTTGACATGAGTATAGTCTCAGAAGACATCGTTAATTTTAGAATTTTTACCCAATCTATTTCAAAAAGTAATTGGACATGGGGCTATAAAGGTAAAATATCCACCTCACACAGAAGTTAGACAAAGTTAGTATGGCAAAGGCAAAGAAAAAGATGTTTATGAGCCCTGCTGATGAGTTCCTTCTTTTGGTAGAGCTGTGAAGTTAACACTCGATCTTTTAGCACCTAAGGCAGAATATGATGTATATGAAGCTAATCTTCTGAGAAAAACAAACATATCAATATATCTCAAGAGCCTAATTTCTCTCTGGAAATTCAATTAAATGCAATAAGCTTTTGCAACTATACTAATTCTGAAGAATTTTCATCTAAAAATCCCATTTTGCTGATTACTTGAGTTTCCAGAGATATGTGGGTTCCATCTCCCCTTCACAACTTTCAAAGTCCCTATGAGGGGTTGGTTTTGTCTTTTCTCACATGAAGAGTTAGCTCTCACTCTTGACAATTTTAACCCCTCCATTTATATCAGTGATCCAACCACATGTCTTTGCAGACATTTTGCCTTAGCTATCATCTCTATTGTCCCATTTATCTTCAAACTTGTCCTTGTCTACTAGCTCCTCTTCTACTGCCTGAAAAACATGCCTGGCTCTCTGTACCTTAAAAAAAACCCTCATTTGATATAACTCTAGTCTCCCACTCCTTGAGAAAACAAATCTGCAATAAGTATCCCTCCCCATCCCCTTCTCTCTCCATCTCTTCTTAAAATCTCTACAAGCTGAATTCTGACCTCATCATTCTGCCAAACTTCTCTCACCAAAGGAATCAATTATGTCTTAATTGCCAGATCCAATTGCCTTTTCTCAGCTGTAATCCTGCACTTTGCAGTCTGATTGCAGTCAATGATACTCTCTTCCTTCTAGGTTTTTCAGGACATCGCTCTCTCTTATCTCTCCTCCTGCCTCTCTCCATCACTCCTCAGGTTCTTTTGCTTGATATTCAACCAGGTCATCCCAGATTATTCTGAATGTTTCACTCGTCTCTTTCCTGGCCACTCTTCTCTTCTCTCTATTTTTCACTTGATGATGATCTCATCAGCTCCCATAGATTTACTTACATGCTAGATGCTGATTATTCTTAGGTTTATTTATTCAACCTTAACTCTCTAAGACATCCTTTGTCCCATCTCTAACTGCCTGTTAGAGATTTACATCTGCATGTATATCTTTGAATTTTAACATATTAAAATTAAACTCTTATCTAATACCTCCATACCTCCTCTCTTCTGAACTTCCCTATTACTCCTGAGAACTACAATTCCTCCTAGGTTCTCTTCCAACCTAGGTGTAATACTCAACTTCTCATTCTCTCCCATCCAATCTATTGCCAGTCAATTTTTTTTCCAGTTATATCTGATTCTTTCTGGCACCTATTCAGAGATTTTATGCTAAAGATACTGGAATGGTTTACCATTTCCTTCTCCAGGCATTTTACAGATAAATAAAATAGGTCAGTAAGTTGTTCATTAGACACCTCAGATGCCTTACCCAGAATATAAACAATTAGTTCAAAAGAATCTAAAGGCCTAGGTTTCTTTTGTGTTTCTGCTATGTTGTTCTCACAGAACTTCTGTTAGTGTCATAAAACGGCAGTTGTTCAAACAAGCTATAAAATGAGTGAAACAAAAGTGTTAAAAAGCAAAGTGTTAACAAAATAGAGTTAAGTGATTTACCAAAGTCACACAGTTAGGAAGTATCTGAGACAGATTTGAACTTGGAATAACACCCCCAGGGTCATATATATATAAAATCCTCTTATGACATTTACTTTTTTTCTTAGGATTTTTTGCAAGGCAAATGGGGTTAAGTGTCTTGTCCAAGGCCACACAGCTAGGTCATTATTAAGTGTCTGAGCCCAGATTTGAACCCAGGTACTTCTGACTCCAGGGCCAGTGCTTTATCTACTGCACCACCTAGCCGCCCCCCTCTTATGACATTTAAAGAGTTTCATCACAGTCTACTTGTCTTACATTTGATACTCTTACAAATTTGTACTACATCTTTACTATACCATCCAGTGATACTGGCTTTCTTCCTGTTCCATACACAAATCACTCTATCTTCTGAAGCAAAGTATTTTTAGTGCCCATCCACCATTCTAGGACTGCTGTTATTCCTTATCTTGACTTTCTGGTCTCTTTGGCTTCCTTTACTTCCAGTCCAAATTCCACTTCTATAAAAATCCTTTCAGAAGGATTTTAGTGTCTTTTCTCTGACACTTATTACCAATGCATCCTGTTTGAGCTTGGTTATTTGATAATTGTCTCTCTCCCATTAGATTATTAGCTCCTAGAAAGCAAGGGCTCTCTTGTAACCTATTTTTTTTTCATTCTCATGGCTTACTGCTTAGGTATCTGATAAATGTTTCTTGACTGGTTTTTTTTTGAGAAATATTTTATTGCTATTAATATGAGTTCCTGGTGCTATGCTTTCCTCAAATTCCTCAAAGACAAGCAAATATAGATGTATGTGTGTGTCTGTGTGTGTGTGTGTGTGTGTGTGTGTGTGTGTGTGTGTGTGTGAGAGAGAGAGAGAGAGAGAGAGAGAGAGAGAGAGAGATTTGGTGATCTATCCCAATTCTTTTATTGTTCATGAGTGAAAAACAAGACACCTGGAATGTAAGTTACTTGACTAATGTCACAGAGACATTCTAGCTTCCTAGATACTGAAATAGAGACAGGCAGAGAGAGAAAGATATAATCTTCCATTTAAAGAATAATTTTTGTCTTTTACAGAATTATTGCCCTACCATGGCAATATCTCTGTCAAGAAAGTTGATATAAAAATGGTCCTTTCATTCCTGTCTCCTCAAGATCATTGATCCAAAGTATTTAAACCAATTTATCCTTTGTCTGCCCTTTCACTTAAATAGGAGATAATGTCCTACATTGGAGGAAGACCTTACAACTGTGAAGTCAAGGATATCTCTCAAAGACCTTTTCCAGACTCAAGCAATATGCAAGATGACCCTTTGTCTCATGTTTGCCTGGTGAGAGAGCTTCATTTTAAATCAACTGATAGCTCCTATACCATCAAAATAATTCAGCAAGAATTGGATATATTCATTGTAGATCCTGAGATTGTTATCATCCCTAATCTAGGAGAATATGAAAGATTGGGACCATAACTTTGATAAAAATGGGTCATATGACATTTTGGAATTGAAATTATTTTAATTAGTCCCGGAATGAGTTTTTTTGTTCTTAAGGAAAAAAAAGAAGCATTACATTGAATAGAAATGAAAAATAAAATTTCTATACTCTAAAATAAATGCTTTGACTTCCAGGTTTGCTTCTGTCTTCTCCTATTATGGAGCCATTTTGGACTTGCAGAAATTTGGGTTCAGTATTTACTTGGTCCAAGTGCTAGTTGCACTCATAGATTTCCCAGCAAGGTTACTTGCAGCCACTGGCATGTCTTATAAAGGACAACGCCTTGCCTTCATGTTCTTTGCAGTTTTCTCTGGATGCTTGATCCTCATTGGCATATTTATACCTCAAGGTGAGAAACTTTTCATAGGACATAGTCTCATATATAAAATATCTAAGATGAGTAAGTGATGTGATTGATTTTGGCTCTAGGGCACCAAAGATGAAATGAGAAGCAATGAAACTATTCTCTACCAGAGGTCTGAATGTGGTTTAGACTTGACTAGAGAATGGTCAAGCAAACATTGCTGCATGATTGTACTAGAATATTACTATTACAAAAGAAACAACGAAATGAAGACCAGACTGTTTTGCCCAAAGTCTGCCTTCAGAAGGTGGAACATAAAACACTTTCAGGGTTTGGGAAACTTTCTCATTCTAAGTCCATGAGAAGAGGACAATGCAACAGTTCTTAGAAATTGCTTCAGTTTTCAGGAGTCATTATCACCCCTAGGTTAAAGAACTAGGGTTCTGTGGTGGAAATAGGTTCTGCAATGTTGGATTCATCTCACTTAATATACAAAGGCAGAGTACAGCACAAGAAGGTAGTGACTGGGAGAGTGCTCTCAAGATTGATAGATCCCTTCAAATGGCATTGAAAGTTTCTGACTCTCAAACCAGAGTCTATTGGTGAAATTACAGCTATGAATAATTGAAATTATTGATATATTCATTACCCATATCATATTGATCAATATGAAATACCCAATTCCCTTTCACAGGCAAGGGATTATGGAGATAGGACACTACACATGTGATCCACGCCAATTGACAATTTGGCTATTCTTACAGTGATTTTATTTCACTCTTTTTATATTCTTATTGAATGAAATGGTTCTCTGAGTAGAGGTGGGAGAAAGGTTGGATAATCACATGTGTAATTCTGTGTAGTATTCCCACTCCTGTCATTCTTCTGTATGCTCAGTAATGCAGTTGGAAGAGGAGGAGGAGGAGGATGTCTAAAGAAAGACATGCCTCTAGCCATCTAGTATAGCACAAAAGAGAGGGATAACCTACAACTTTTTAAAGGGTCCGTGGAAAACAGTCAATTTGGCAATTGAATGCACAGTGATTACTAAGGTTTGCAAGTGAAACTCTGCTTTTTAAATTGAGCAGGATATAAAGGAAAAATAGTCAATTAATAAGTGGAGTGGGAAAAACTACATGAACTTGTCATAGTTCGAAATATTCCCTGTCCTAAATACAAATGAATGTGGCTCCAAATGAACACCAGAGGGTCAGAACCACCTGATGAATGTAAATAAACTCTGATATCCTCCTGATTTGTCCTCAGATATGGCTGCCCTTAGATTGACATTCAGGGTGCTTGGAAAAGGAAGCTTAGCAGCTATGATTGAATGTCTTCACCTCTACTCATTGAAACTCTACCCAACTGAAATCAGGTAAGTTGAGAAAAATGTGACCAGAAGGTCAAAGACCAATGATAGTATAATCTTCCCCTCAAAGATGCAAGCAGGGGGGGCGGCTAGGTGGCGTAGTGGATAAAGCACTGGCCTTGGAGTCAGGAGTACCTAGGTTCAAATCTGGTCTCAGACACTTAATAATTACCTAGCCGTGTGGCCTTGGGCAAGCCACGTAACCCCATTTGCCTTGCAAAAATCTAAAAAACAAAACACACACAAAAAAACACACAAAGATGCAAGCAGGTATAGTACTGTGTCATGTTTGAAAACATGCAATTCAATTCAATTGAAACTTTGACTACTGTCATAAATAGCTCATAATTACAACTACTTGCTCCAGAATGCTTAAAATAGATTTTACTAATAAACTTCTCTAAAGAGAAGGGCCAGTTTCCCAAGTAGAAAAAGATAGCAAAATTTTAACAACGTCCAGTCTTATATGCAATTTCAAAGGCTTGTTCCTCCCCTTCAAGCCAGTCATTGGTCAAGGTTACAATCTAATTGATACATTCACCCTTGAACCACTCTCTAATAATATTTTTCCCTTCCCTGGACACTGACATTCAAAATTATATCTATAAAAGAATTTTCCTTTGATGCCCTGGATCTTTATAAGTAAACTACTCTAACAAATCAGATATAGAATATTTAGGTCAATTGGATTTAATAGTCAGGTTAAGAGTATGGTTCTGGCATTGTTTGTCAGATTTATGTTCTGATAAAAATTAATATCCCTTAATTTTTATGTTAAAGGGGACTCTAATCTCAGGTCTGATCAGGTTGTGTTCAATTCCTTTGACTTACACTCACATAGCTGCACAGAGGCACCAACAGTCACAGGTAGACCCCAGTCTTTGTGATGTATATATAAGAGGAGATTATTAGTATACATTTATACTAATAATCTCCTCTTATACTCCATAAAAGCCATATACCCTACAATCCTCACAATTCCCCTATTTTTTCTTTTAATAAAAATTTGGGTTCTACATCTTATAAGTGATTTCATTCTTAAATCACAATCCTCATTACCTTCTATCAAAACCTTCATCTCTTGGTTGGTGATGACCTCTTATGAGTCTGTTGGGAGTATAAATGGAGTTCAATGCTCCCAACTCCCCTTCTTGGCAATGGGCAGGCAACAAACATGAGATTTATCTACAAGGGTGGAGTATAAGTAGTAGAGACACACTTACAGAATAAAGGGAAAGTTACAGATATCAAAAGGTGCAGATTCCCTGCCCAAACAACCCATACAAGATGAAGAAATTGAACTGGTCCATTCCTCCCTCTCCCTCTCCTTCCCCACCACTGCCTTTTTTCCCTGAATGCATCTGATGTCCTTTTGCATCTTCTGAGTCTGTTCCAAAAAGTCCTCTCCAGTTCTGGCAACTTGTAAAGATCTCCTTTTCTGATAAAGGAATTCCTTAAAATAACATTTTACTGAGACCAAAACACCATGTTTTCATCACAAGACAGTAAAATTCTGGAGCTTATTACAATTTACATTTTGCCTTGTTCACTGTCACATTGACATATATACATCATTTTAATAAAATAAGGTTCCACAAAATTGGTTCACTACACAAGTGGACTCACTGAAAATTGCCAGATTAACTTATGCTTGTAACATGTACCTTTGATAACCATGTTAGTACAAAGAGTATCCAGCAAATGACTTACAAATCAAGTCTTAACATTTTGCTCTCATTACAATAATGATTAAGATATCCTTAATTACAATAAATTTTCTCCCCCAAATATTTCTAAATATACTATAGGTTATCCTTCACCTGATATACTTAGTTGGTTCACATTCCTTTCCTTAAACTAATATTTGAAACTGTAATTTTACAGGTTCATATCTTTATATCCTAAAAACTTCCCAATCTTCTTATCATATGTCCCCTTTAACATAAAAATTAAGAGATCTTAATTTTTATCAAAACATAAAGCTGACCACCAGTTCCAGAACTACCTATCTGACTATTAAATCCAATTGATCTAAAACTTCTATATCTGATTTGTTATAGTAGTTTCCCATAAAGATCCAGGGCATCAAAGGAAAATTCTTTTATAGATATAATTTTGAATGTCAGTGTCCAGGCAGAAGTCATGTGGGTAGTAAAATGTCTTAAGACAGATTTAATTTACCAGATGAGACATTATCCAAATGTCACATTTGAGAAATCAAGTCAGAGAGGGTCCAACCTCAGACCATACTGAAAAGTTGCCCCTTCAACCACTCATTCCAATAAAACTGTCACCTGTAGTCTTCAGGCCCTCACTGGGCTTCCTGGTTCCAGAAAAGCATTGACCCAATAACACTTCCTTTGCTGAATGTTCCTGGGATCAGGCACAGATCAGAAAGTCAATTCAAAGTTCCATAATCTAAAATAGTAACTTTACTTAATTAGAACTTCAAGTGAGTCCAGTTTACAAGGACTAAATACCCATTATAATCTTGATGAGGTCCCAATTAGTGAACCCCCTACCCAATATTCAGATCTTCTCTAAGTGTCCTTCCTGGGTCCTTTCTAAAATCAGAAATTCTAACTATGACTGACCCTATATCCCCTATCTCCTACCTCTTGCTCAAGGTCTTTGTTCTCCATTGTCTTTGTTATCAGAACACACTAAACAAGGTTATATTCTAACCTAATGCAAAGATCTGTCAAGTTCTTCCAGCATCTGAAGCACTACAAAAGCCCCCTTCACAGGCATGTGTTATAACTCAACTAAAAGGTCTATCCTTCTGGTGGCACTAACTTCTGATCTCCAAACCTACATCCATTTGTCTGAAATCATATCTGTTCTATTCTTCCTTCTCTTTCTCTATATAAAGATGGTATGTCAGATGCCTCTTGGCTAGAGACTCCCCCCTCTTCTAACCTGTTGCATTATACAATAAATAAATAAATACCTCTTTTGGCTAGGAGAGTGCCCATCAACTCCTAAATTCATCCTCTGGCCTCCTTTGCTAGTTTTCATCCCCATCATTCTCACATAACAAGTAACTAGAAATTATCACAAAGAAATCTAAAATTATTACCATTATTATTATTATTATCTTTCTCATGTTACATGGGTACTTTTACTTCAAAGCAAACAACCATAGATTTGGGATATAGCACCACAACAAACCCAATTATATATATATATAAACTGGAAAATTTCTATAGACAACTTTACATTAAACCTGTTTAACTATTAGCCTGCTTAAAATACAAATCAATATTTTCAGAATTCTTTCAAACCATTAGGACAGGGGCAGCTAGGTATCTCAGTGAATAGAGTACTAGTCCTGGAGTCAGGAGGACCTGAATTCAAATCTGACCTCAGACACATAATAATTACCTAGCTGTGTGACCTTGGGTAAGTCACTTGAACACATTGCCTTACAAAAACAAAACAACGGCAAAAAAGACCATTAGAACGTTTTAGATGACTTTAAACCCTCAACATGTATTATTAATTTCCAAAGAAGAAAAACACAATAACTTCTAGATTATATTATACATAAACCCGTAGATCTATGCTAAGTTCCAACAGAATCCTTAAAAGTTTCAGGGATCCTGGGGGGGGGGTCATAATTTTAATATTTCCCCTCATTACTACTACAAAGCAAGCAAGTGTTAATTCTAGGCTTCATCACCATTATAATAACTCCAAATGGGTTATATTTCCTTAATAGGATCAGTTATAAAGGTAGATCACATGACTGATAAAGACGTCTCAACATCTTACAGGGGCTACGCAATTTTTTTAATTGCCCAATCACTCTTCAGAGCACACACACACACACACACAAACACACACTAGCAGAAAGCATGTGTGTCAGGATATGCCTCCCAGTTTCCTGTTCACTAACCCTCTGAGTTTGCAATTATCATGAGGGAAGAAATCCACAATCTCGACTTCTTTAAATTAAACACATAATTATTAATTTCCATTAAACTTACCTCAATGGGTTTTACATTTCTATTTTCCAAGCTTATTTACCTCTAATCCCAAATATACTTTTATTTTCAAAAAGAAAATGATTCTCCAAGAATGTAATCTTATACATATGATATTTTTAAAACCCCAATGTAAACTCTTACCTATGCCAGTCAGAGTTACACTTACATAGAACAAGATCTGAAATAGATGCATTTTCTTATTTTCCAATGACAGGTGTTAAGTCTACTTTGGTCATATATGTGTGTGAGCATATGTGTATATATATATATATATATATGTATATATATATATATATATATCCATATATGTGTATGTGTATATATCCATATATATCCATATATGTGTATGTATGTTTTTCGCAAACTTTCTCTGCCAAAAAGACCTTGAAAGAGATCACTGATAATGTATTCTCTAGTTTTGACACAACAAAGTCACATTTCAAAAATTTAATAAGAAAATATTTAAAGTTCTTGAATCTCATTAATTAAAATAGGTTTAATAGAATTATTATCATTATTAGTTTTAGCACTAAAACAAATTAGCTCATGGATGAGAATTTAATAAGCCCACTACATAAATGCCCTTTACAAAACTTTTTGTCTTTCCCAAAAGAAAATTCCTAATAACATAACATATTAATATAATAATAACATAACATAATAACATTATTTTTCTCAGTCATATATAGATTCCCAAGTTTGCTTCACATGCAATAATTCCTAATTATCACAAAACTTCCATTAGTAGACTCAGATAAAATCATTTTAACAATGCTTAATTATTTCCATTCTGTATAAAGATTTTTGTTAGAATTTAAATTAATTAATTTAATAAATTAATTAAATTTAACATTAATACCCCTGTAAAATCTTCAGAATGATCCCCAAAAATCCAGTTCAGAAATGTAAATGTTAGCCTTAAAGATGGAATGGGGGTCAGAGTGTATCGCCATTTAGATCATGTAGTCAGAGCAGAGGGATCAGTTGAAGATGAATTCCTTTCAAAACCTTCCCCAATAGCTCATATTACTAAATTCACAAATTATATATATATATGTATATATATATATGTATATATATATATATGTATATATATATATATAACTTTAACTCAAACTCCTCCCAAGTGCTGAATTGAAAAAGTGGCCTCACAAAATCAACTGATTTAATTTTTTCTTTTTTAAACATGGGAATTTTCCTTTCAAAAAGTTTCAGTCTCCCAACCCCTGATTCTTACTGCTTTCCTACCACACACCTCATGTGAGTCTTGCTTTCCCCTCTTAAACTCTCTCTCTCTCTCTCTCTCTCTCTCTCTCTCTCTCTCTCTCTCTCTCTCTCTCTCTCTCTTTCTCTCTCTCTCCATGGAGAGGGGGGAGGACACTCCTCCAGTTTGAACTCTGAGACACATGGGCAGTCTAACTAAATGGGGAAAGGAATGGGATTAAGCAACCACATGCACTGTCCTCCCCCTCCCCAACCCAGGGAGAAGACAAGGGGTATTCCCCAGAAGCCATGGGAATCAGAACTCTGCTCTCCCATAACTTCTCAGGCTTTCTCTTGAATCCCTTACATTGCCAATATCATCTCCTCTTTCCTAACCTTTAAAATTCATTCTTTTCTCAATCCTCTTAACTCCACAGCTTTTTTTCTCAATTCATCACCTTATTCCCCTACTAAATGAAAGCATCAACCACAAACAACACAGTCCCCTTTAGAGCTCCCTACTGCCATCCAATTCTGCCTGGCTCAGTTGGGGTGGGGGCTAAGCTCCAAGGAGGAGACAGAGAAAACTACAGTTCTTCCTCCCCCCACCTTCCTTAACATCTCCAGCTAACCCGCAAACCCACCCTCAGTTCAAAACTTAAGCCATTTAATAGAAAAATGGGTCTCTGTACCCCAAAAAATCTCAGTGCCAGAACTGGCCCAGACAGCTTGGACCACAGCTAATCAACAAGACAATACACATACAACTCAAAGACACCCAATCAATGAGCCAGACACTGTACTTGTTACTAGGGATAGAAAGACAAGAACAAGACTATTTTTGTCCTCAAGGAAGTTCCGTCCTATTGATATTGCATCATAGGTAAATATTCGAAGTATGGTGACAAACTGATGACATCAAATAATTCCAGAAGCAGCTCTCTATGGTGCGTTTCTCATACCTAACTGATTTGACTAATTTGACAAATAAAAAATAATAAAATTATAGACAGAAGAAAAAGTTTATGAATTGGTCTGAAGGATTCTTCTTTGTGGTACATTGGGTTAGAAACAGCAAAAAAACCTATTTTTGTTGTTATAAATGGCTCATAAATACTTAGTCCAGAGTGATTAAAATGGTTTTTATTAAGAAGTCTTAGTAGGGTGGCTAGGTGGCGCAGTGGATACAGCACTGGCCCTGGAGTCGAGTACCTGAATTCAAATCTGGCCTCAGACACTTAATAATTACCTAGCTATGTCACCTTGGGCAAGCCACTTAACCCTGTTGCTTTGCAAAAAACTAAAACAAACAAACGAACAAACAAAAAACCCCCCAAGAAGTCTTAGTAAAGGGGTCACCTTGGAGAGGGGGGGCCAAATCCTGGAAATGCTAGGTTTTATATGCTCGTTGAAAGGCTAATTCCTCCCCCTTCCAGCCAATCATTGGCTGAGGTCACAATCTAATTGATACATTCACCCCTATACATTTTGCCCCATGCTACTCATAATACTGAAGAGCACAGGGGAAGGAACAATAATCTCCTTGAGCATGCCTAAAGGAGAAGGACACAGACCCTAGGTTAACTCATAAGGAGCAATAAGCAAATAACAAAAACTTCCAATCCCCTCTCCAAAGTGCTGATCTTTCATCTTCTTTTCTATCAGTATCATTCAGGGATTCACAAATTTTGTCATATCTCAATGAATACTGGAGTCAAATCATTCTCACTTTATCATATCACTTGCTGGTATAGTCACTTGTCCTTTCAAATGCTTTGCTGCCAAATCCATTACTCCACTTTTGCAATGAGTGATAGAGACAGCGAAATGCAGTCAGACAAAGCACTGGCTCTGGAATGAGTTCAAATCCTGCATGCCTCCAATGCAAACATTATATGAAACATTGGTCAATCACTGCTCTGAGACTCTGATTCCTTCTCTGAATAATGAGAAGAATATTGGACTAGATGATAGGAGTCTTGAAAGTGGAAATCTGTGGTTTGTGACATGTTTTGTTAACATGAGCACAATAATGTGCTATGTTATGGAACACATGCAGAATTGCAGGATCTCCAGGAATGCCAGTTGTATAGTGGGTGGGGTCATAAGGGTTTGGGAGCCGTGAAAAATCACCTGATGAAAAAGATTTGGCTAAATTTCAGGGAACAACTTTTGCATAACAATATTTCAGAAGATATCAAAATGTATGTTCATTAGTTTGTACAATATTTTACTGAAGGCTTTATGAGCCTAGAGTTCAAGATCGTGGGATGGGGTAAGAGGAAGAACATGAGGAGTGTGGGAAGTTAAGCAAACCTAATACTCCCTGACAAAGGGGAAGCAAACTGCGGGTCCTGTGACATCCCTGGAGGGACCAGTGAAAACACTTCAGGTTTCTCTCCTAATCATGGGAATGTGTTTTAAGGCCTCTAATATGGCCTCCACTTTGTTCCTCCTTTGTTTTAAGATAGTTTATTTTTCCTTTCTTTTAATAAAATGTTCTTGAATAAACTGTGCAAGAAAACACCCAAAGAAACAATTGTTCTTTTCTGTTTACATCTCAGATTTCTTAGGTTTACTTCTATATGTAAATGTCTTTATGCCTATATAAAAGCAAGGTAACTGTGGATATATTGTATTGGAAACAAATGTTTATGATCTTCTCTGTACAGTTAAAATATTCTTTTTCCCTTCTGTATTGGTGTTTGTAAATCCCATTTCTGGCAACAGACATCCTAAACTACTCTGAACTATATAGTTTCATAGATCTAAACCTTGTCCTTCGCATTCATCAGTGGAGTGAGCCAGCTTCACATAATAAATGCTATCTTAAATGAGATATTAACTCCTCTAATTAGGTGGAACCCCACTACCTAGGATGGGCATTTAAGGAGAGCCTGGGTGTTCCTTTTCCTACACAAACTTATCAGGCAGCTAGTGCCTGGTTTATTCTTCATATAGCTTCATTTTCTTAAGGAATTCTTAACCCTCTATAAGATGATTAAATGAATGGATTTCTCTATCATTTATCTATTATTTGTTTGCTATGATTTCAGTAAATTTGTTCTTTTTCACCCTTGCACTCTGGGGTCAGATGGTTCTGTGAATTCTTCACCAAATGAGTGCTAATTTCAGTCTAGCAAACCCAGCAACATCTTCTGGCTAAGAACCTTTAACAAAATCGAGCCATGTGGAGAGAAATGGAACAACAGTAAACCAAATAGCCAGCAAAAAGTAAATCAGGCAAGAGAATAAGGACATTCCAGGCTCTCCTCAAATGCCCCTCTGGGTTTGATGAAACAGGGCAAGCATTTAGATCTTGTTTAAGAGGGACTAATCCCCGCATAACTGGTAATGTGTGTATGCGTGCATGTGTGAACTAACTCTGTGAAGAGTTCAAACAAATTTGGGCCCAAGAACTCTGTGAGAAGGATGAAATAAAAAAATTTAACTGGGATAAAATTAATCATACCTCAGAAGGTTACAGGTCAAGAAGCAGGATGGTACCTTTAGGTTCCCCTGGATCTTGATATCCCAATATTTTGAGGTTTCTCAATAATACAGAATTTATTAATACCAAAACTAGAATAAGCAGCTTTTGGCTCTGGCATGAGTAACCTGCTCCCCTACACGAGGTAATTAATAAGATCTATCCATCATAATTCCAGTCCTTTGTGGGAAGGGTGCTGAGGGAAGTCTGAGGGAAGCAAGGGAAAAGCAGAGTGGTCCCTGCCCTCAAGTCATTTATATTCTAGTTTTTATTCTAATTTTGTTCACTTCCAGGCAGAAGGGAATGTGTATTGCTAGTATGGGTGGAAGCATTGGTTCAATCCTGGCTCCCCTTGTCTTCATCATTGGCAACTATGTCCCGATTCTGCAGTCTCTGTTATTTGGGATAATACCCATCCTTTCTGCCATTGCTGCCTCCTTGCTGATTGAGACCCAAGGCCTTCCCCTGCAGGATACCATCCAAGAGACAGAGAACAGGTCAGTTCCTGAATCCTATCAGTGAAAGTTTAACTTAAAAATTATTAGTGTCGTTGAGACTCTTGTCCCCTGGGCACAAAAGACATCAGTTTCAGGTGAAATACATTTCATACTTTCAGAGTTATCATGGGAAACTCAAGTTTCACAAACTAATCCCCAAATCGCTTCTTCTTATTCATCCTTAAAATGAGGTGGAAATTATGAAAATTTGTATTTTGCTAATGTGACAATTAATCAAAATAGTTGGAGATCCATGGGAAAAGCTCATTTTACAAATGAAGAAACTGAGATAAACATGGCTAAATTTCGATATACTTTACCAAGTACCTATTAAGTGCCTACCATGTGCAACATCAGTCTACTAGGGGGCTGAAGCCAGAAAGTCTCATTCTCCTGAGTTTAAAATTAGTCTCATATACTAATTAGTTGTCTGACCCTGGGCAAATCATTTACCCTTGTTTGCCACATTGCAAGCTAACACCTTTAAACCTGTCCACCCAAGCTAAGGTGCTTGTGCTGGGGGCCCCATCTTAGATCTCAACATCATACAAAATTATTCCACCCACTGAAATTCTACTCTGATTATACCTACTGCTCTTCTCCCTCTCCTCTTCCTGTGTCAGCTAAGCTAAGTTTTCATCCTCATCAGGACTTGTAGCTTAATATTAAAACTTTCCACTCCTCCCAACTCCTCACCCATCTTTTTGCTTCATCTTCTACCTTTAACAGCCTTATTCAATTTGGTATTCTTTCCCTCTCCCAAACTGCTTCTCCTAAGAGGTAAATCCCCATCACTATCCCTGTTGTCTTCCTACTATTCATACCTATCAGGTCACCCTTCACTTGGACTGCCAAGAATTTCCTCTACAACCTACCCCAAAGAGTGATCAGGCAGCCTTGGGCTACAGTCACTGAGTCAGGAGGACTCCCCTCCTCCCCACAAATACCTATTGCTCCAGGATCTAGGAAGCTTTTCTGAAATTTGTCTCTTTTCACCATTTCTTCTTGGTCTGCCCCATGAGACTCAGCAGAAAAATTGTAATCCCTCTTCCACATAAGAGCCCCTTCAAATACTTGAAGACACGTGTCCTGTTTCCTCTAGTGAGAAGTAGCCAGTGATGGAGAAGACAGCTTGAGTTCATATATGACCTCTGATACTTACATACGTAGGGGACATTGGATAAATTACTTGACTGCCCTGGGCCTCAGTTTCCTCATCTTTATAAAGAGGTGCAGGGGCTAGATGTCCCTGAAGCTCTTTTTGGTCCTCAATCTATCGTCCTCTATCCATTCAGTCATCATCCTCTTGATTTTTTTCAATATCCTTCTTAAAATGTGATGTCCAGAACTGAGCACAAAATTTCAGATTGATTGGGATAGGAGATAGCCAATATGATTTTCACTTTCATGGGTGATATGGAGGCATATTTTCTGCCTTCACCGGGAGGGCAGAAAATATGTGTGTGCTCACTCTGATCTATTCTCTCATGGTCAGCTAGAGAGGAATCATGCCTTCTCAACTCAGATTCTATCCAGGTCCCAGTGTGTTTGTGTTGGAAGAATTCACTGACCTTATTCATGAATTCAATCTTTGAACCCTTTTGTTGTTAAGTTCTTTCAGTTGTATCCAACCCTTTGTGACTTCTTTTGGGGTTTTCTAGGCAAGGGTACTGGAGTAGTTCTCCATTTCATTCTCCAGCTCATTGTGTAAATGAGCAATGGATGCAAATAGGTTCAAATAGCTTGCCAAGGATCACACAAATAATATGTCAGAGACCACTATTTGTGCTCATGTAGATGAATCTTCCTTATTCTAAGTCCAGTACTCTGTTCTCTGGATCACCTAGATACTGTCTTTGACACTCTACCAATGTGTTTTTATTTATATAACCAATTAAATGCACTGATGACATTTGTAGACTAGAGACTTTGAATATTGCTTCACAACAAGACAAAAGTTGTAATACTAATAGTACAATCACTCACATATTAACCCAAAGACAGGAATTATTAAAACATCATAACCACACATCACTCTAAGTCATTTTCTCCTAAATATCCACATATTTTCTGTGGGGGAGAGAGGGAACACACACTTAGAGACAGCTGCCAAAGAAGCATAATCGACAAGAAATCCCACATCCTGGGTGTGACCCACAACGCTACATCTGGAATACATTTTCACATCCTCTTCTAGTCCTGAAACTTGTGCTTAGAAATCCCTTTATGGAAAGAGCTTCTGTGGTATAGCAGACGCTTCCTCTGCCAGACTCAGTTGGTCCAAGGTATGTTTCAATGGCACTTCATTAGCTTCGATTACTCAGTCAACCTGGTTGATCTGCTCTGCCACCTCCTTGATTCTCTGCTGTGAAGCTATCCCTCTGCTCAGCTGTACATTCTCCTCAAGAGCCGCTGTTCTAACCACCACTTTCAGCTGCAAACTTAGACAACACATTTCTGAAATTTGGTCTTTCCTCCCTCTCTTTCTGGGTTTAGACTGGCACAATCTGGAAATAGCTCTCCTTTAAATATTAGTAAAAAATATCCTCATCTTCTATGACCAGTTAAAGTTATACCCATCCCTTATCATTTAACCATGCTAGTGGGTCTATCATTCCATTGCACACTATTAGCTACAAACGCTGCTGTCTCAGAATTCTGATTCTTTCCCTCAGAACATATCTTCAGACAAATTATCAAATTAGATTTAACAAAATACTCCTCTATATAAGGTAAGGGGCACCTTTAAAGGAAAGGATCTTGCCTAGACATGAACTCAATTCAACTTTGCCATGTTCATCTTTTCCTCACACTCTCCACTGCCACCTTAGATAGAATATGATGTTTTTGGGGCAGCTAGGTGGCGCAGTGGCTAGAGCACCGGTCCTGGAGTCAGGAGTCCCTGAGTTCAAATCTGGCCTCAGACACTTAATAATTACCTAGCTGTGTGGCCTTGGGCAAGCCACTTAACCCTGTTTGCTTTGCAAAGAAAAAAAACCTAAAAGAAAAGAAAAGAAGAGAAGCGAAGCGAAGCGAAGAGAAGAGAAGAGAAGAGAAGAGAAGAGAAGAGAAGAGAAGAGAAGAGAAGAGAAGAGAAGAGAAAAGAGAAAAGAAAAGAAAAAAAGAATATCATCTTCTTGAAAGCAGGGAATCTGGCAAATTTATCTCGGTGTTCAAGGTGTCTTGCATATGGTAGGTACCTAATAACAGTTGGACAAACTGATTGTGTTGACTTGCCCAGATCTAGTTTAAGACTCCCCATTCTCAGCCCAGGTATTTTTGTAGATGAAATCTTCCCTCACCCAAGAGTTTAGAGTTTTTTCTTGTAGTTTTAATAATGCTTCTGATATCTAAGAGCAGAGTTGTATGTCTCTATGTTTCTCCTTGACCAGGTGGAAGAGAGCAGTCTCTGAAAGGAAATGCCAGGCAAGATGGACAGGAGAGACCAGCCTTGCTTATCCCTGAAAAGCCACAAGCTGAGAGCACAGTTCGATGCTTTCTTGTGAACTCCCAACCATACTTCATTATTTTTTCCATTGTGAAATGAGATCTACCTTTTCTAAATTGGGAGTGCACTCTCTGGCTGCCTGAGAGTACAGAAAAAGGTGACCTGGTAGAACTTAACCTGCAATTCAGCACTTGAAATAAAATCTTATTTGTTAAATACTGTGCTTTTAAGTAAGTCTAATGAACAAAAAGGAGAAAGACAATCTCCCCCCTGGCTGTAAGCTGCAGTGTACCCTCCAAGACCTCACTCACTCCATCAAGACATGCCTAGAGAACTTGGCAAAGTGGTCCATCTGGGAAAGTCTGGTGAGATTGAGAACAAACGATGGGTGTCTCAATCATTATATCTGCCTAGCCTAGTAAGCTAGTCCTGTCTTCCAATAAGAAGTGTGTGGGTGGGTGGGGGGGATCAAAGTAAAAAATACCGTGAACAGAAAAAACAGTCTCTCTTGAACTTCCTAGCTATTTAGTTAATATCCAAAGAAAAATTTGGGGACCCTCCTCCACTTTGGAGAGAGCACCTTTAGTCAGACGACCTGGGTTCAAATTCCAATGGTGCTGCTTCCCATGTCTATGTCCTTGGACAAGTCCCTTATTCTCTCTGGGCCCCAACTTTTTCTTATGTAAAATGAAGGGGATTGACCAGATGGCTCTGGGATCTCTTCCATCATCTTCTTCACAGTCCTGCTCTTCTCCCCTTATCCCCATACTGGCATAAATCACCATGGGGAACACTGTGACATCCAACAAATTCCTCAGTACTTTTAAATCCAGTGAGAGCCACCTTTTTTCTACCATAGCCACACCCACTCAGAAGACACTCATGAGTCCAACATTAACCACAACTATTCTAATTCCTAGATCAAATTAAGACAAGTCAATCAGCATTTATTAAATGTGCAAGCATTGCATGATGTGAATTATTGTGGATACAAAGAAAGTCATGAGACAATCCTTCCTCCCAAGGAGCTCCCATTCTAAGATGGGGGGGGGGGAATTGAGAATATCTATGTTCAAACAGACACTACAAAAGATAACCTGGAAATAATCTGCAAAGAGAAGGCACCAGCACTAAGGGGACATTGGGAAAGATTTCTAGATTTTAAAGACTACCTGTCTTTTCTCTGTTGTAAACTCTTACCATTCCCTCTATCTTATTCCTCATCCTAATCTTCATTGTCAATGTTGCTGTCATTCCCTCCCACCTGCTTTGTCAGCCATAAGCTCTGCTCTGCCTTCATGTTCATTCTCTCCCTCTCTTCACCTTATATGTCACCAGAAATAGTCTACAATGTTCTGCTAGTGGATTTTGGTGCCTTATCATTTATCACTATCAATATCACTAACCATGTGATATCTAGGTGATCCAGTGAATAGAAAACTCTCTGGAGCCAGATAGACATCTTCCTGAATTCAAATCTGATATCAGGCACTAACTGTTTGACCTAGGACAAGTCACTTAATACTGTTTGCTTCAGTGTCCTCGTCTGTAAAATGACCTGGAGAAGGTAATGGCAGAGCACTCCAGGACATTTACCAAGAAAATTCCAAATGACATCACTAAGAGTCAGACATGGTTGAAAACAATTGAATAGGGCAGCTGAGTGGTACAGTGGATAGAGCACCAGCCATGGAGTCAAGAGGACCTGAGTTCCAATCAGACCTCAGACACTTAATAATGACCTAGCTGTGTGACCTTGGGCAAGCCACTTAACCCCATTGCCTTGCAAAAAAAAAAAAACAAAACCAAACAACTGAAAAACAAAAATCACTAATCATGCCTTGCCAATTTCCATCCCTGGAATATTTCTAACTTCTGTCATCTTTACTCCTCTAGTTGGAGATATAAGTCAATGAATTATGTAAATTGGACCAATACACAGTCATATTACCCAATCTCAAATGTATCTTCATTACAATAAGACAAACCTACTTTCCCTTCACTAATTCACTACTCCCCTCCTCACAAGACTCTTTCAAACCTTTTTCTCTCTCTCTCTCTCTCTTTTTTGCTAGGCAATGGGGTTAAGTGGCTTGCCCAAGGCCACACAGCTAGGTCATTATTAAGTGTCTGAGACCAGATTTGAACCCAGGTACTCCTGACTCCAGGGCTGGTGCTTTTATCCACTGTGCCACCTAGCCGCCCCCTGTGGCCCCCCTAAACCTTTGCTCTTCAAACCTTCCACGTTTTCTTACTAAGAAAATCTAGATCAATAGTGAAACTATCTCCTCCAGCATTAGCAATGTAATGACATTATAATAATAATAATAATAGTAATATTACCAATGATCTCCAAATTGCCAAATCTGATGGTCTTTTCATAGTTCTAAACTCTTTTAAAATTTTCTCAGCATTGTAAAGTACTGATCATCCTCCTACTGGTTAGTCTATCATCTCTATGGTTTTCATGACACTCCTCTCCTTGTTCTATTTCTACGGCTCCTTCTCAGCCTCCTTTTCCGTACTACCTATTATCATGTCCTCTAGCTTTCTGTGTCCTCCAAAACTCTCTTGGATCCCCTTATCTTCTCCCTCTCCTCTACCTCACTTGATGACCTCATCAAATTTCATGGGCTTAACTATCCTCTCTAAGCAAATGACTCAGATGTATAAATCCAAGCCAAGTCTCTCTCCTGAGCTCTAGGTCCATCACCGATAGCCTACTGGTCGTTTCGAACTAGATGCTGTGCAGTCATCTCAAACTCAATATGGCATAAAGAAAGCATTATCTTTCCCTGAAAAACAAAACTTTTGGGGATTTCACCATTTCTCTGAAGGCTGTCTGCTTCAGTCACTCAGTACTATCCTCACCTCCTAACTGTGCATTATCCTATTTATTCAATTAATTACCAGATTTTGTCATTTCCACTTCTACAACATCAAAGTTAGATAGCTAGATACACAGAAGCACATAATTCATCTTTTATCTAAACTGACTTCGTGCACATTCCCCAAATAGTAATCTTATCTTTCACATCTGTTTTTGCATGGATGGCCTTCTATAACTGGAATGCTCCCCCTCCTCAACTTTACTTCTTGGAATTCCTTGCTTCATAGATGAATTTAAGCACACTTTCTATAGTAGGATTTATAGTAGGATTCATTGCTTGATTCCCAAATTATTAGTGGCTCCCTTCCCATTTGCATCTGTGGATATCTTATTTCCTTCACTGAAATGGGAGTTCCTTGAGGACATGTGTTTAAATCTCCAGTGTGGGGTATATAGAGTGTTCAAGGAAGACTCTAGTGAGAGGGCTGCTAAGCCCTTTTCAGGGCTGTTCTTTACCTTTGATAAAGATCCATCTGATCTACCTCTCACCTGGGGCTTGAAGAAACTACAGCATGCAAAGCAGCCACACACTGGTTTCTGAAGATGACCTAAACCAGATTGAGGGTAACTGAGAGGTCCCAAACCCATGGGACACCTACCCCAAACATGTGAAGACTTTTCCTGGTAAAAAGGGTGGATGAGAACAATTCGTTCCAACAACCATGAAGGCAGTTGAATAGGGAGTCCTTAAAGCATAGCTAGACATCAAAGATACCAAGATTATCTACTGCATCCCAAGCCGTCACCGGTTGTCTTGAATATATTGTCACTGTATTGTTGATGACTCTGGAAGAGAGAATGTAACTACTGACTTTGTGCGACTTTGCCTCACTCAAATTCCATTTATACATGAATCAAAAGACATCACCCATACCATTTTGCCATTTTTATTTATTTATTTATCTCAAAAATGACTGGCAAGTGACAAATAAAGTACCATCCACTCAGACCTCTGCCTCATTCTCTTTTCTTATAGACAGGACAATTTTACTCCCCATAGTACGGACAGAAGAGAAAACAGATGATACAGTATGCTATTGCCAAAGAGTTTATGCACACTTTCTTCTGAAGAATTATTATGAAGCTGTTGGAGATGCAGAGAAGTCTCTTGCACTCAACCCAAATATTTCCACAGTTCTACTGAGGTACGTGGTAGTTGAATACCATTAAAAATAACTGTGCTGCCATTTTGTCATATCTGCGATGGAGAATCCCATCTGTATCCAGAGAAAGAACTGTGGGGTTTGAACAAAGACCAAAGAATATTACTTTTAATTTAAAAAAAAGTATCTTACTATGTAATTTTGCTGTCTCTTATACTGTATTTTTCTTCCTTAAGGATATGGTTTCTCTCTCATCACATTCAACTTAGATCAATGCATACCATGGAAACAATGTAAAGACTGACAAATTGCCTTCTATGGGAGGTGGGGGGGAGGGAAGCAAGATTAGGGGGGAAATTGTAAAATTCAAAACGAACGAAATCTTTCTTAAAAAACCACATAGTATAGTATGGTCATGGCCATAGTTATGCAAAATGACCAAGCATCATGAAATTATATTTTGTGTTAGCTTTGGGCACATGATAAAATAAACTCCTCCAATACCTTAAAAAATAAATAACTGTGCTGTAGCTTGAAAGAGATTCATGAAATAACATATCAATACCTAGGGGATGCAGTAAAAGCAGTAATCAGAAGGAAAACTATATCTCTAAAAGTTTATTTCAATAAAACAGAAAAAGAGCAGACCATTGAATTGAATTTGCAACTAAAAAATTAAGGGGGAAAAACAAATTTAAATCTCCAATTGAATATTAAATTATAGATCTTAAAAAGAAAGGGTGAGATTAAAATCGAGTGTAAAAAAAAGTGAAGTAATTAATAAGATTGAGTTAATTATATGAAAAAGCAATAAAATAAATAAACCAATGGTTACAATGATTTTTAAAAAGAGAGAAAACAGGGGGCAGCTAGGTGGCACAGTGGATAGAGCACTGGTCTTGGAGTCAGGACCTGAGTTCAAATTCGGCCTCAGACACTTAATAATGACCTAGCTGTGTGACCTTGGGCAAGCCACTTAACCCCATTGCCTTGCAAAAAAAAAACTAAAAAAAAAAGAGATAGAAAGCTAAATCACAAAGTATTAAAAATTGAAAGGGCTAATAAACCACTAATAAAAATAAAATCAAAGCAATTATAAAGAGTTATTTTACCTAACTGTATGCCAATAAATGTAATCATCTAAGTGCAATGGAAGAATATTAATAAAAAACATAAACTGTCAAGACTAACAGAAGAGGAAATAGAATATCTAAATAAACCTATTAATATAACTTTCCATTATCCCTCACAATTGACAGTATTATTGGCCTTGATCAGATCTGCAAATGTTGCAAACATTTTCTTTCCTATTCTTGGAATTTTTGCTGGAGTTTTCAGGCAGCAAATATCATATCAATTACCCCTTGGCCCTTTCTGAAGCCACACTGGCTCTCAGGGAGCTGACCATCTCCCAGGTAAGGGATCAGTCTGTTGGGAAAGAATTTTGCCAGCAATGACTAAAAGAGAAATACCCCTGTGACTATTACAAGACAATCTATTCCCTTTACCTTTATAGAATGGACAAGGAAGGCATCTTTGAATTCCTGGGATATAATCTCTTCATGCCATATAACCTGGAAATTTTCAGTCAGCTTTTGAATGAGCATTGCCCCCCCCCCCACAACTTGTAGCTCTCAACTGGAATAGAATCAGCAGGAGATGCTTTGCAACATTAAAGGAGCCTAATGGCATTCAAAATCTCTCCTTGGGTTGGCATTTCAATAGGGAAGGATTAATTTACTCAAGGTAAAAAGGTCAATAGCTTCTGCATTGATTGATGATGGTCAAAGAATATTGGAAGGGGGAGATGTAGTCAAAATCATAGAATGGAGTCAGGAACTACTGCAAGCTGTCCCCCAAACCACTTCAAAAACTTTTAAATAATGACAAATCAAATTCTATAGTGGTAGAACCCACAAAAAGACTGAGTAAAACAATTTTACATCCCAAGACAGCTTGGAAGATACACAGGAAAGGCCTTTTACACTGGGGTTAGAAAGGGTCTGCATTGCAGCCCAGCCTTGCCAGAACAAACTGACTCCAGCCATCTAGGAACACCCCATGGGGTGCCTGGGTCAATGGAAATAACTGTGGTTTCTTAGCCTAGGCATGGCCTAGGACAATTGGGAAGTTCAACAGGAAAACTTTGCCACTCTAAAGAGAGAGCACAACCAGTCCAGTACAGTCCTCAGCCCAGACCTGGCCCAGGGGATCAGGAGCAGGTCTGGGAGTCAGCAAAGCAGGGAGCGAACCAGAAGCTGCTTCCAGAGTGATTAGCCCAGGGACAGTAAGGGAGTGAAGGAAGATTGGAGAGGTTTCTCTGCTTGAGGCAGGATTCTGTTTGCCGGTGCTCAGGGTGCTCAGATCCAAGTCACAGGCTGGGGCCCAAGTCTCAGGGAAAAGATTTTTACTGCCAAAACAGAGCAAGGACTTTCCTCACAGTTCCAGGGCAGGGGGAAGTGCTTGCACAAGTCAGGAGAGCAGTCTGAGCATCTCCTGAGATCTTGAAGGAATTGAGGTCCACGGAAGTTGTCCCTGAAAATAACTGCAAAAACCCTCAAAAACTTGGGGCCGTACACCCTCTATCCTGGAAGCAGAACTCCACTTAATAGAGTTAAAATCAAGTAATAGGCTGGGGAAATGAGCAAACAACAGAAGAAAAAAATCCAATCACAGACAACTATTTTGTTCCTATGGAGGATCAAATACACACTCACAAGATAACAAGATCAAAGTTTCTGTACACAAAATCTCCAAATCTCTCAGGCTATGGAAAAGCACAAAAAAGATTTTGAAAATCAAGTAAGGGAAGCAGAGGAAAATTTGGGAAAAGAATGAGAGCACAGCAGGAAAACCACGAAAACTAATTCAGCAACCAGGTAAAGGAATAACAAAAAATACAAAGAAAATAGCATCTTAAGGGGGGCGGCTAGGTGTCACAGTGGATAGAGCACCGGCCCTGGAGTCAGGAGTACCTGAGTTCAAATTTGGCCTCAGACACTTCATAATGACCTAGCTGTGTGGCTTTGGGCAAAGTCACTTAACACCCATTGCCTTGCAAAAAAACCTTTAAAAAAAAAGAAAATAACGTCTTAAAAACCAATTTGGGTCAAATGGAAAAAGGGGTCTAAAAGGTCTAAACTTCATTTTCAAGAAATAGTCCAGGGAAATTGCTCTGATATCCTAGAAGTAGAGGAATAAACAGAAATTGAAAGAATCCACCCAAACTCCCAGGGATATTATAGCCAAATTTCAGAACTTCCAAGTCAAGGAGAAAATATTACAAGCAGCCAGAAAGAAACAATTCAAATATCATGGAGTTACAATCAAGATAAGACAAGATTTAGCAGCTTCTACATTACGGGCTCATAGGGCTTGGAATATGATATTCCAGAAGGCAAAAGGGCTTGGCTTACAACCAAGAATCAACTGCCCAGTGAAACTGAACATATTTTTCAGGGGGAAAAGATGACCATTCAATGAAATAGGGAACTTTCAAACTTTCCTATTGAAATGACCAGAGCTGAACAGAAAGTTAGGTCTTCACGTACAGGACACAGGTGAAGAAGCATAGAGAGGGCAAACAAGAAGGGTAAATTATGAGGGATTTAATGATGTTGAACTGCTTATATTCCTGCATGGGAAGATGTTACTGGTAACTCATATGAACTTTCTCATTTTTTGAGCAGTTAGAAGTATATATAGACAAGGCACAGGAGGGAGTTGAATTTGAAGGTATACTATATTAAAAAGATGGAGCTAATGGGTGAGAAAGGAATGAACTGGGAGATGGGAAAGGAGAAGTAGAAAATGCAAAGTTATTTCTCATACTGCGCAAAGTTATTTCACACAAGAGTCAAGAAAAAGCTTTTGCAAATGGAGAGGAAGAGGAGGAAGGTGAGGTTTAACTCTCTTCAAAACTATCTCAGAGAGGAAACAACATACACACTCAATTAAGTATAGAAATCTATCTTACCAGGACAGCTAGGTGATGAAGTGGATAGAGCACTGGCCTTGCAGTCAGGAGGACCTGAGTTCAAATCCGGCCTGTGACAATTAATAATTACCTAATTCTGTGACCTTAGACAAGACACTTAACACCATTATCTAACAAAAAGAAAAAAGAAATCTATCTCACCCTAGACAAAAATAGGAGAGAAAAGGGATGAAAGAAAGGAGACGGGGGAGGGAAGAGGGGTGTAGGTACTAGAAAAGAGGGAAGATTGTAGGCAAGGGTAGTTAGATGTAATATATTTTTGAGGAGGAACAGCATGAAAGGAGAGAGAGAGAGAATAGAATAAAAGGGGAATAGAATAAAAAAGGGGATATAGGATGGAGGGAAATACAGCTAGCAATAGGAACTGTGGGGGGAAAATTGAAGCAATTTATCTGAAGGACTTATGATAAAGAATGCCATCCATCCCAAAGAAAGAACTGATGGTACCTGAATACAGACTGAAGCACATACCACACACACACACACACACACACACACACACACACACACACACACACCATATTATGGAAGTGTTCATCATAGAATCATATCCCTGTAACTAATCAATGTGTCTCCATCAGCACTGAGTAATTGAGCTGTACTATTTGTCTTTGGTCCACAAATACCTTTCAAGGCATCATAAAAGCACTTTGGATTTTTACTATCTGCATAACACTGAATTTCATCTGCCTTCTTACTGAGTCAAAAGTCCTGTATCTCTCTAAGCTTCACTTATATTTTCTACTGGCTAAGAAAGAGAAAGGCAGGGGCAGCTAGGTGGCACAGTAGATAGATCACTGGTCTTTGAGTCAGGAGGACCGGAGTTCAAATCCAGCCTCAGACCCTTAATAATTGCCTTGCTGTGTGACCTTGGACAAGTGATTTAATCCCACTGCCTTAAATAAAATTTAAAAGAAAAGAAAAAAATAGGAAGTTAGATCAGTGGAACAGAGTAGCTATACACACAATTTATTATAGTAAACTTGTATTTGACAACAGTAAAAATTCAGGTTTTGGAGGTAAGAATTCATTATTTAGTAAAAATTGTTGGGAAAGTTGGGAAGTAGTCAGGCAGAAATTAAACATAGACTAATATCTTACACCATTTGCCAAGATAAGGTCAAAATGAATATGTTGCCTAGATAGAAAGGGTGATATCACAAGAAAATTAGAAGAACATAGAATATATTACCTATCAGACTTACAGATAGGAGAACAATTTATGAATAAACAAGAGAAAGCATTATAAAGTATAAAATGGATAATTTCAAATACATTAAATTATAAAGGTTTTGCATAAATAAAACCAATGTAGCCAAGATTAGAAAGAAAACAGAAAATTGGAAAAAACATTTTAAAGACAGTTTCTGAGATAAAGATCTTACATCTCAAATACGTAATGAACTTTGTCAAATTTATAAGAATACAAGTCATTCCCCAATTGATAAGTGGGCAAAGGATATGAACAAAGGAGTTTTTCAATAAAGAAATCAAAATTATATATAGTCATTTTAATTGTATTAGAAAAATGCAACTTACAACAACTTTGAGATACCATCTTATACCCATAAGGCTGACTAAAATGAGTGAAAAGGAAAGCTACAAATGTTGGAGGGGATGTGGAAAAATTGAGACACTAATTCACTGTTGGTGGAACTGTGAACTGATCCAACCATTTTGAAGAGCAATTTAGAATTATACTCAAAGAATTATAAAACTGTGTATACTCTTTGACCCAGCAATACTTCTACTGCTTCTATTTCACAAGGAGATTATTGAAAAAAGAAAAATTGTATATGTCCTAATATATTTTGGGCATCTCTCTTTGAGGTGGCAAAAAAACTGGTAACTGAGGTGATGTCCCACAACCGGGGAATGGCTAAACAAAATGATTGTGATGAAATACAACTGTGCTACTAAAAAATTATGAACTGATTGATTTTAGAAAAACATGGAAGAACAATGACAACAATATTGTTTAAGAACGACTTTCAGCAAATAAGTCATTTTGAATATTATAATCATATCAACTCCAAAGGACCTAAAAAAGAAGATTCATTTCACATCTAGAAAAAGAACTTTTAGGGGCGGCTAGGTGGTGCAGTGGATAGAGCAATGGCCCTGGAGTCAGGAGGAGTTAGGAGGACCTGAGTTCAAATCTTGACCCAGACACTTCATAATTACCTAGCTATGTGACCTTGGGCAAGTCACTTAACCCCACTGCCTTGCAAAAACCTAAAAAAAAGAAAAAGATAAAGAACTTTTGAATATGAATATACTTAGAATAGTTTTACAATGCATCTACATATTTGTGTATGATGTTTGCCTTCTCTAGGATGAGGTAGGGAAAGTAGAAGGGGAAAAAAATGATTCTTATCCTTTGCTATCCAAGAAGACCAGAATGACATCACTGTATTAGAGACAAGTTATAGTGTGTCTGACTGTGGCTTCTGAGACCAATATGAACTCAAAATGTTCCATCGTAGGTTGGGCACAAATAATCCATGTGAACACCTAGGGTAGGGACTCTAAGCTTACACATCTCACATTTCTTTTGAGCTGCTTCAATTCTGCCTTGCTCATAGAGCATAGCACCCTCTCTGATGAGGGCAATTCCTTCTGGGCAGTCTGGTATCAATGTCTCCCATTCTAAATTAAGAATGGTAAAATATTATGGGTGATGTTTTTTGATTCATGCAAAAAATGGATTTTAACAAGACAGTCACATAAAGTTGTCAACTTCACTCTCTCTTCCAAAGTCATCACAGTCCAGTGACAAGACAGAGTCAAGAAACTGCTGATGAATTGTGATGCAGTAGACAATCTTGGCATCTTTGCTGTCTAACCAAGCTCTAAGCAATCCACAGCGCCCACTTTATCTGCCTTCATGGTGATTGGAATGAATTGTTCTCTTCTATTTATTTTAACGGTGGAAGACTTCACATGCTTGGAGTACACACCCTCCCTAACTCATCAGTGAGTTTGAGACCCCCTAGGTTAACCTCAACCTGGTTTAACCCAACTGCCAAAATGTTTTACCAAAATGTGATCACTGTGCATGCTACAGCTTCTTGGAGTCATAGGTGATAGTTGGGTGGGTCAGGTTTTCATCTAATGGAAAACAACCCTGAAAAGGGCTTGGCAGCTCTCTCATTAGAAGTACTAGTCTTCCTTGAACATACCCCACACCCCGAGAGACAGCAGGGAACAAAACAAAACTTCAAAAGAAGCACAGAAATGCAGAAAAATAGTGTATAATATTTATTACAAATATAATAACATTGCAGAATTATCCACTATTATCAGGGGCACAATCTATTTTCTAACTCTCAGATTCCTCAGATGTCCACTCCTCAGTGCTATTGGCCTGGCATATGGTGCTACAGAACTCCACTGTCTGTGTTTGCCAATGATAGGCTGGCGCTGCTAGCTCCTGGGACAGCTTGAATTGGGAGTCAATCTTTTCCTGACAGCCATTCTAAATTTGACTCTCGGGAAGTCCTGCACATTTCTGCCCTCAGAGGTTGAATGGAACCAGCTGCCTCCTTCTTCCACATGAGAACTATCAAATGCTCAAAGGTTTCTATCTTGTGCCTCTGAGACTTCTCTTCTCCTGTTAAACACCTGCTGGTTCTTTCCCTGTTGTTCATATGGCAGATCTTTGAGGTTCTTCACCATCACAAATGTCCTTCTCTAGACATACTCTAGAACATCAGTGCCCTTCCCTAGCTGTAGTACACAGAACTGAATAGGGCACTTCAGACATATTCTGCTCCCCAAAAGAAGAATCTGCCTTTTCAATGTCACTTCATCTGTGAGAGTACATGGATTTGGCTCATGGAATTTTGACTAGTGTCTCTAGAAAAGCAAAATGGGACTTCAGCATATGATCACTGACAACTTATATCCAAGACATCACATAACCTGGGTAATGTGCAATCAGAAAAACATGAAAGGGTCATGACAAATATTAGAGGGGGAAGGGGCTGAGTTAGGGTGAAGATCTAAGAACTAAGACCAAGGGATGGGAATGATGGGGAAGCAATCTTACATCACATAGAAGGCAAAACTGCCAGTCATTTAGAGCTTTGCAAAGATGGTGTGCTCCAGGAGCAGCTAGGTGACACAGTGGCTAGAGCACTGGCCCTAGAGTCAGGAAGACCTAAGTTTAAACCCAGCCTCAGTCACTTAATAATTGCCTAGCTGTGTGACCTTGGGCAAGTCTCTTAACCCCATTGCCTTAAATAATTTTTCCTTTTTTATTATTTTTTATTAAAGATATTATTTGAGTTTTACAATCTTCCCCATCTTACTTTCCCCCACCCCACCCCCACGCCTTAAATAATTTAAAAAAATTTTTTTTAAAAAGATAGCATGCCCCAGTCTATGCTCAGTCCTTTAGGGTTCATGGTTTCCAATGATGATAGTAGGGAGATAGACCAGGCAGAAAAAGGTGAGAGGTGGTCTTTTCAGAGTAATGCAAGCAGTTCTGAATGCTCTACCTTACCTACCCAGGTAATACCACTTCATCAGCGTTCTCTGTGTGATGGATAAAGCAGTGATTCTTTTGGATCCAAGCTAGTGGGATCCTGTGGAATGAGGGTCAAGCAAGTGAATTAGGAATTTGGATGGGATTAAATCAGCCTTCAGATTAGGTGGAAACTCAGGCTGTACTGATTTTGCTCAATCAAGAGTGAGAAAAGGTGGGAAGCTGACCTGTAGGCTAAACTGAGAAGGTAAAATTTTTTTCAGACTTGGAGGTTGGAAATCCAGTGCCAGTTCTGAAGTTCTGTGAGTCATTGAAGTTTAGGAAAAGACCCACTGAGTCCCAACCCCCCACCCCACCACCGTGTCTGGCCTTCTACCGACTACACTAACCTCAAAGAGAAAGCTGTTCCCATCCAGGCTGTCCTCAGAGCCAAGTCTTGTCTCAGTCAGTTGGATTTGGATTCCAAAGCTGCCAAAGAGGATCAGTGAACCTGAGACAGGGTCCTAGAACTTGGCCAGAAGAATGTATGTTCTCAGGTGCTCCTGATCCCACCCATCTCCCTGAAAGGGAGATTCTACTCCTGTCTGGTTCCAGAGCTAGCAGTGCCAGTCCACTATTGGCACGTACATACACACACACACAGTGATGCACATTGTTTCAGGCTAGCATCACTGAGGAATGGACATCTGAGAAATTTGGAGAATTTGAAAATAGTCTGTGCCCCTGGTAATGTTGGGCAAATATGAGAATCCCACTAGGCTCTCTAAAGCCTCTGATTGTAATGACTATAATATGAAGATAGCCTGGTACTGAGGAAGAGCCTGGAGCCTGGCATGAAGACAATCTGGGTTTGAATCCTGCCACTGACACCCACCAGATGTGTTCCTAGATCATTGTGCCTCAGGTCTCTGATGTGTAAAATAGCATAATACCAGCAATACCTCCCTCAGGATCATTCTACAAGAAGACCACACAGAATAAGGGCTTTATAAATGGTAAAGGACTATAGACATGTCAGTTCCTATTACACACAGTAGTCCCTGGGTTTCTGGCTCAACCAACAGCACAAAGGATAGGGAAGAGGGAGGTGAGAACACTTTGTAAACCTAATGAAATAGTACCATGCTGTACCTCCAGAAACATGAATCTAATATCATTAGATTGTAATCTCCCGAGGACAGGGACTTTTGCTTGTTGTATCCCCAGCACTTGGCATATTGCCTAATAGTTAAGTAGGAGCTTCATAGATGAATGGAATGGAATATTACTCTGTTGTCAAAAACAATGGAAATAAATACAGATAAGTGTGGAAAGGGGAACATTAATTAATATCCAGTAACCAGAGCCAACAAAACAAGAGCTGCAGTCACTGGGACACTGTAAACAGCCAGAACAATCATTATACAGACAAACCAAAAATTAATATTGTAAATTTATAAAACATAAACTATATACCAAAAGGAGCCAAGACAAATTCTGTCCCCTTCCTCCTCTCCTCTGCAGAGCCCAAAGTCCACAGGCCTGAAATATTGCATGGTTTCAGATTTTTTTCCAAAGTTTGGATTAGTTATGCTCTTTTTCTTTTGAAAAAAATCTTTAGCTGAACAAATTGTGGTATATATATATATATATATATATATATGTACATATATATATATGTATATATATATATATGTGTATATATATATATATATATATACACATATATAATGGAAAATTATTGTTCTATTGGAAACCAGGAGGGATGGGATTTCAAAGAAGCCTGTAAAGACTTGGATGAACTGATGCTGAGTGAGATGAGCAGAACCAGAAGAACATTGTATACCCCAACAGCAACACGGGGCTGATGATCAACCTTGATGGACTTGCTCATTCCATCAGTGCAATAATCAAGGACAATTTTAGGGTATCTGTGATGGAAAATACCACCTTTATCCAGAGAAGGAACTGTGGAATTTTAAAAAAAGACCAAAGTCTATTACCTTCAACTTAAAAAAAAAGTTGTCTTATGTACCTACATAATTTTGCTATCTCTACTATTTTATTTTTTCCTCAAGGATTTGGTTTTCTCTCAATACATACAATTTTGATCAATGTATAGCCTGGAAACAATTTAAAGATTATTGGACTGCTTTCTGGGATGGGAGGAGAAGGAAAGGTGGGGGAAAATGTCTAAAATTCGAGATCTTACCAAAAACTGATAGGTAGAAACTACTATTCTATAAAATTGGAAAACAAATAAAATATTTATATAATAAAAAAATAAATAAAATGAAATAACCTGAAAAAAGTCTTGACATATAACATGCTGGAAGAAAGACAAAGAAGAATACCAGGGGAAATTCATGCAATATAAAAACAAAATATTTCAATAAAAACAATCATATTTTGAAAAAAGAAGGGGTGGCTAGGTGGCGCAGTGGATAAAGCACCTTCCCTGGAGTCAGGAGTACCTGAGTTCAAATCCAGCCTCAGACACTTAATAATGACCTAGCTGTGTGGCCTTGGGCAAACCACTTAACCCCATTTGCCTTGCAAAAACCTAAAAAAAGAAAAAGAAGAAAAAAGATCGCTTTAGATATCACTGAGCCCAATTTCATTTTATTTTTTTTTTTTTACAGGTGATACAACTTTAACCCAGCTCAGTTGAATTATTCGCCCCAGGCCAGATAAGAAGGAAGTTGCTGGAACAATATTTGATCCAAGACCCTTGGCCTCCAGACCTGGTGTTTTGGCTCAGGGTCCCTCCATCCTGATCAGGAAACAAAATCTTCTGGAATGAATCATCCTCTGCAATAAGAAGTAGCTAAAGGCAGTGGAGACAGAGCCCTTGGCTTCTGGGGAGGAGCAAATGCTTTAGTCCTGACTCAGTCACTTCCCAGCTACATGAACCAGGCAAGACATGTCAGCTCTCTAGCCTTCAGTCTCTGTAAAAGGAGGAGGTACAACCTAATTACCTCCAGAACTTCTTCCACTGCTGAATATATGAGCCTGTGAATTTTAACTATCCCCTTCTACACAAAATCTTTTCTGTTTTTTTTCAACACTGTCATCTTTTATTACTTGTTTGCTTCTTTTTTAAAATGTATTTATTTATTTTGACATTGCTACAATACTCTTGCTGTAAGATTAACGATAATCCCCTCTCCCCCCACAAAGATAGAGAAACCTCAAGAAAAATAAAGTAAGAGAAAAAGAAAAAAATGTACTTCTGTGTTCAGATGCCATCAGCTCTCTCTGGGATGGATCACATTCTTGATCAGAAGACCATCAGAGAAGTTGCTTCAATATTTTCTTTTTCCACAATTGCTATTGCTAACTGTATTGTCCTCCATCCTATTCCTCCCCATCACCATTTATTCTAATCTTTCTCCTTTCACCTTGTCTCTCTTTAAAAGTGCATTGTGTCTGACTGCCCTCTCTCATGATCTTCCCTCTCTTCTATCACCTACACTCCCCTCCCTTCCCCATCCCCTTGCTCCCATCCTTTTCCTCTCCTTTTTTTAAAAAAGATTTTATTTATTTTGAATTTTACAATTTTCCCCCTAATCTTGCTTCTCTCCTCCACCCACCACAGAAGGCATCTTTTAGTCTTTATATTGTTTCCATGGTATACATTGATCTAAGTTGAATGTGATGAGAGAGAAATCATATCCTTAAGGAAGAAAAATAAAGTATGAGATAGTAAAATTACATAATAAGGTAATGGATTGTTTTTTTTTAATTAAAGGTAATAATTGTCTTTGGTCTTTGGTCAAACTCCACAGTTCTTTCTCTGGATACAGATGGTATTCTCATCACAGATACCCCAAAATTGTGTCCAATTATTGCACTGATGGAATGAACAAGTCCATTAAGGTTGACCATCACTCCCATGTTGCTCTTAAAGTATACATTGTTTTTCTGGTTCTGCTCATCTAGCTCAGCATCAGTTCATGCAAATCCCTCCAGGCTTCCCTGAATTCCCATCCCTCCTGGTTTCCTAATAGAACAATAGGGTTCCATGACATACATACACCACAGTTTGTTAAGCCATTCCCATTTGAAGGACATTTACTTGATTTCCAATTCTTTGCCACCACAAACAGGGCTGCTATGAATTTTTTTGTACAAGTGATTTTTTAACCTTTTTCATAATCTCTTCAGGGTATAGACCTAGTAAGGGGATCAAAGGGGATGCACATTTTTGTTGTCCTTTGGGCATAATTCCAAATTGCTCTCCAGAAAGGTTGAATGAGTTCACAGCTCCACCAACAATGCATTAGTGTCCCAGATTTCCCACATCCCTCCCAACATTAATTATTGTCCTTTCTGGTCATATTGACCAGTCTGAGAGGTGTGAGATGGTACCCCCAGAGATGCTCTAGTTTGCATTTTTCTAATAATTAGAGATTTAGAGCAATTTTTCATATGACTATGGATCATTTTGATTTCCTCATCTGTAAATTGCCTTTGCATATCCTTTGACCATTTGTCATTTGGGGAATGGCTTGTCTTTTTAAAAATTTGACTCAGTTCTCTGTATATTTTATAAATGAGTCCTTTGTCAGAAATACTAGTCATAAAAATTGTTTCCCAATTTACTACATTTCTTTTGATCTCTTGGTTACAGTGGTTTTGTCTGTACAAAAGTCTTTTAATTTAATGCAGTCAAAATTTTCTAGTTTATTTTTAATGATGTTCTCCATCTCTTCCTTAGTTATAAACTGCTTCCCTTTCCATAGATCTGACAGGTAAACTATTCCTTGATGTCCTAGTTCACTTATAATATTGTTCTTTATCTTTCCTCTCCTTTCTCCTCTAAGGTAAGACAGATTTCTATACCTTATTGAGTGTGTGTGTGTGTGTGTGTGTGTGTGTGTGTGTGTGTGTGTGTGCTATTTCCAACCTGAGACATTTCAGATATGAAACAAGGCTTACATGTACCCCTCTCCTTCCTCCCTTTCTCTTCATTACAAAAGCTTTTTCTTAACTCTTTTTCATGAAATATCTTAGCCCATTCTACTTCTCCTTTCCCTTTCTCCCAGTACATTCCTTTTTTTCTCATTGACTCCATCCTTATAATAGATTATACCTTCATAGTCAGCCTCTCATATGCCTTTCTAAATATGCTCTGTCTAACTACTCTAATAAATGAGAAGATTCATAGGAGTTATCAGTATCATCTTCCCATGCAGGAATACAATGCATATCATTAAATCCCTCATAGTTTGCCCTTCCCATCTGCCTTCTCTATGCTTCACCTAAGTCCTGTACTTGAAGATCAAACTTTCTGCTTAGCTTCTGGTAATTTCAATAGGAAAGTTTGAAAGTCCCCTATTTCATAGAATGGTCATCTTTTCCCTGAAAAAGTATGTCCAGTTTTGCCAGGTAGTTCATTCTCAGTTGTAATCCAAGCTCTTTTGCCCTCCAGAATATTATATTCCAAGTCCTACAAGCCCTTAATACTCCACTACTAAATTCTGTATAATCCTGACTGTAGCACCACAATACTGAATTATTTCTCTTTCTTGTAATATTTTCTCTGACTTGGGAGTTCTAGAATTTGGCTATAATATTCCAAGGAGTTTTTTTGAGGAGGATCTCTTTCAGGAGGATTCCCTCAATTTCTATGTTACCCTCTGCTTCTAGAATATCAGGACAATTTTCCTGGAGAATTTCTAGAAAAAATGAAGTCTAGGTTCTTTCCCTGTTGGGGGCGGGGGGAAGAGGCTTGGCGGTCGCTTAGAGGGGGAAACATAATCACCTTATAAGGGAATGTTACAGAACTCGGCCCCTCATTGGGTAAGAGTTCATGGGAGGGAGGACAGAGGGGATAAAAGGGTCTGCTGAGAGGTGGGGGGGAGCGGGAATGTGATCACAGAAGAATAAAGACTGATTACCCACCTCAGGCGCTCTGTCTGGTTCTTCCCCCATCAAAGAGTGGGGGCCGGGGGTACCCCGAAGACTCATCACGCGTTGGACTGGTGAGTAAAAGGACGGACTAGCATAAAGAAGCCGGCGTTGTAAATAAAAACCCGGCAAGTGGCGCCCGGAACAGGGACCTGATTTTGCTAGGGAACGTCTGAATCCGCTGGTCGGATTCTCCAGACAGCCTCGGTCGTTTCTGACCGGGAGGAAGGAGAGGGCGTTTACTCTCAGATATTGCCTGAAGGACATATCCCTATTGTGTTGACTATGCTTTCTTTCCCCTCCCTTTCTCCTTCTGCTCTAATCACGCTCCTTGCTGTGCTGGCCTGTCTGATTGTGCCCTGCTGCCTCCTTCTCTTTTGCCGAACGGGAACTTTCCAGTTCTGCCACCTGTTAGGATTGCAGCCTCGGCTAGTAGACAGCATGGGGGGCCGGAATAGTATTCCCGCCTTTGAGCCGGAGGAAAAAGAGGCCGTTGCAGCGCAGCTTTATAAACTCTGCGCTAAGCATGGCCGTAAATTACCTATCAAGACGTGCCGTGCTTTTGTTGAGAATATCTGGAACATCTGCCCTTGGGTGCAACATAGTGGGATCCAACCAGATAAATGGAAGGTGGTAGGGCAGCAGATGGCCTCCTATAATGACACCTGCCCGGGAAAACTGACCCCCAAGGATTTTACAGTGTATAAGATAGTGGATGCAGCCCTGCATCCCCAGAAGGTGACTTTGGCACAAACAATCAGCACTCAGGTGGGTAGCTCGTTGGCGGGATCGGATTCAGAGAGCTCAGAGGAAGAGGGAAGGCCACCCCCTCCCCTGTATCCGTGGGAGGAACTTAGAAGAAACAATGGGGGAACAAGGGGCCCCCAGGGAGAAGAAAATGCCGCATGCCCCTCCTTACCGAGACAGAATGAAAAGGGGGAGGGTGATGAATGTGGCACACTTAGAGATTCAGGGCCGGAAGTTTCCGAGCGCGGGAAGGGAGGGGTGCAAACAGTCCTCAGGGGTGGCAGGAAGAGGAGCGTGAGTAGGTGGGACCGGGAGGCTGCTGACGAGGAGGGAGAAGTCCGCGCTGATTGGACAGCTGCCGCGCCCCAGGCTTGGCGGCCCAGCCAGGAAACAGAGGCAAAAAATCCCCCGTGTTCCTTGTCCGCCCTTCAGAGATCCCCTCAAGGGCTCCGCCCATCCGGCCTACTTGCCACCAGTGCCTCCATAGCAATAGAGAAAGGGGAGGAGGTGGACTGGGATGACTGGGGCCTCTACCCGGTATTTACGGACCCCCTTACCGGAGCCCGAGACTACCGCCCTGTCCCTTTTAAGATGCTTAAGGAACTTAAGGAGGCCGTGACTAAATACGGCCCAAGCTCCCCTTATGTAAAAAGACTGATGCAAAACCTCTTTGCTACGCACCCTTGGACCCCTGCTGACTTTGACGAAATTGCAGCCGCGTGCCTAGATGCCTCCTTATATTTAGCTTTTAAGGCTCAGGCCCGCAGAGAGGCCTCTAAGCTGGCAAAATCCCGGGGTTATACTCCCCTGGATTTAGCCATTGACCTCCTGTGTGGAACTGGAGCCTATACTGACCCTGCTGTTCAGGCCCAGTATGGCCAGTTTGAGCTAGAGACTGTTAAAGAAACACATGTTGCAGCTTGGGATAAGATTGGAGCCATGAAAGGGGGGAGAGCCACACAGAAGTTGGTTGGGCTGAAGCAGAGAGCAGATCAGACACCCCTCTCATTTGTGAACGAGGTTAAAGAGACAGTGACTCGTATAATGGGAGACACCCCGGGATCTGATCTACTTATGAGACAATTGATTAAAGAGGGTCTTCGCCCCAAAGGGATCGCAGCCATTAGCAGCCTTCCCCCCGACGCTTCATTAGAAGGAATTGTTGACAAATTGCTGGACATGCCCAGCGAGGATTCAATTCAAGCCTTAGTGACTGCCATGGAGAACCGGGAGGATAGCCTCCTGACCGCCCTTCACGGTATGCAGGTGAGACCCACCTGTTTTGGGTGCGGAAAGCCAGGGCACCTCAAAGCACAGTGCAGGCAGCGGCCCCCCCTCCACTTCAGTTCCGACCTGTTATTCCTGTGGAAAGCCAGGTCACATAGCCAGGTTCTGCCGATCCAAAGGGAAGTCGGGAAAAGGGAAAGGGAGGGGCCCGGCCGCGGGGCCCCCCCCCCCCCCGTGCTCGAAGACAGCGGCCCCATTACTGTGACTATCCCCGTGAGGGTTGACTATAGAGAAGGGACACAGCAGAGAGAGATCGGGCCTTGGGAAACCTCGATGATTCCCATTGAGCTAAATATTTTCCCAGCGCTCATCACAGGGGCTGAGAGATGTGTGGACTTAGTCACCCATACCCAGGTCATTTTTGGTCCCGGAAGTCCCACATCCGTAAGGGTCACAAACCCCCACCCCTTTCCCACCTTGGTAAAACAGGGCCAAGAGGTAGGAAAGGCGCTGCCCTTGCGGGCCCCTCCCGCTCATGTGAACTGGGTCCACCCGGTCAGCTCTGGGCGACCACTGTTAACCGTCACGGTGGAAAATCAGAAGCTCGAAGGGATAATTGACACTGGAGCCGATTGCTCTGTCATAAATAGGGGACAGTGGAGGCGCGAGTGGCCACTCCTACAGAGCCCTCAAGTAGTGACGGGGGTGGGGGGCAATAGATCTGCCATGAAAGCAGCACACGCCCTACGGTGGTCAGCTTTGGAAGAATCTGGACTCTTCACCCCACTGTGCCTACCCGACCTCCCTTATGCATTATGGGGTAGAGATATCTTGAGCCAGCTTAACCTGACACTTGCCACCCCTGATAGCCTGCGGGGAAATTAATTGGGGCCACTCTAGAGATGAGCTTTTCCCCCAGAATAACATGGATTAATAAGAAACCTATTTGGGTTGAGCAGTGGCCCCTGACAAAAGAAAAGCTCATCGCCCTCACAGACATAGTAATGACCCTCCTGCACAAGAACAAAGTGGAACCGTCCCTTAGCCCGTATAACTCCCCCGTCTTTGTCATAAAAAAGAAAGGGGGGAGTTGGAGAATGTTGATTGATCTTCGGGCAGTAAATGCCAACATGGTACCCATGGGGACCCTCCAACCTGGTCTCCCTATGCCCACTGCAGTCCCGCAAGGGTGGACTATTATAGTGATTGATGTTAAAGACTGCTTCTATAGCATTCCCCTCCACCCGGAGGACAAAGAAAAATTTGCCTTTTCCCTCCCCGCGATCAATTTCCAAGCCCCCAGTAAACGTTATCAGTTCACCGTCCTACCGCAGGGAATGGCCAATAGCCCCACCCTGTGCCAGCTTTACATGGATACTCTGCTACATTCTATCTTTTTAAACAGAAAGGGGGAGTTGGCAGGTCACTGACCCATTCAGACCTGTCTCAGGTACTATTTACCATGAATTTCCTACAAGTCAGGGATGACGGCACTACAGCCGCCCAGAGATTTTTCTCCCCAAAAGGACATGCTAAGAAAGAACCAACGCTCCTGCCCTCTCCCACCAAGGCCCTACCAGGCTCTAAAGTCATGTGGAGAGATGAAGAGGGAGGTTGGCATGGCCCTGTAACGGTAAAGAACAGAAGACAGGGCCACCTGTCATTTCATCCCGAGGATAAGATAGAAGAGCCAGAAAGATGGCTCCCTGTTTACAAGATAAGAGACCTTGATTAATGCCCAACCCTACGGGGTGAGAGGAATTTCTTTCTTTTTCAGGCCTTCTGATCATCGTAGGGATCCTTGGAGGTGCTCCATCTGAAGGAAATCCGACATGGGGAATACTCCGAGTTACTCCCTCTCCCCTTCCGGTAGCACGGAACTCCCCGATCTACTCTCGCCTGCTAGTGACCAATACATCGATGGGGCTCCCTTCTGCCTCGGTGGGGCCCCTCATGTGTGGCCACAGGGGAAGACATCGAGGATCCCATACCATGGAGGGATTGCCAGATGGCAGGAGGATACCCCCTTGAGGGTGAACAAGGACGCTGATTCTGGGAATCACCCTACTTGTTGTCTGTTTCTGCCGCCTAGCTAGGCGACAGAGGGGCTATATGCTTCTTACTCAGAAAGCCTTCATGGCCATGGAGACGGGGGAGGATCCCCAAGTCTGGCTAGCCGCCATGCATGACATGTGACACCTAGGGGTAAGACGAGGTAAACCCCAAGACGGGCAACTTCTCCTGACCCAGCCACCTAAGACGGGCAAGGTCCTGGGTTGAAGGAGATGACCTAAGACAGGGTTCCTCGCCCCCGGCGGATCCCCAAGTCTGGCTAGCCGCCATGCATGACATGTGACACCTAGGGGTAAGACGAGGTAAACCCCAAGACGGGCAACTTCTCCTGACCCAGCCACCTAAGACAGGCCCTGAGGGTGTCGGGCGCCTAGGACGGGCAAGGTCCTGGGTTGAAGGAGATGACCTAAGACAGGGTTCCTCGCCCCTGGCTATCAGAGGCCAGTAGAAATGACACCGCTTAAGGCTAACCTCAGCACCGCTTAAGGTCACACCAAGTGATAACCTTGTAAAACAGAAAGGGGGAGATGTTGGGGGCGGGGGGAAGAGGCTTGGCGGTCGCTTAGAGGGGGAAACATAATCACCTTATAAGGGAATGTTACAGAACTCGGCCCCTCATTGGGTAAGAGTTCATGGGAGGGAGGACAGAGGGGATAAAAGGGTCTGCTGAGAGGTGGGGGGGAGCGGGAATGTGATCACAGAAGAATAAAGACTGATTACCCACCTCAGGCGCTCTGTCTGGTTCTTCCCCCATCAAAGAGTGGGGGCCGGGGGTACCCCGAAGACTCATCACGCGTTGGACTGGTGAGTAAGAGGACGGACTAGCATAAAGAAGCCGGCGTTGTAAATAAAAACCCGGCATTTCCCGATCATGATTTTCAAGTAGCCCAATAATTTTTAAATTATCTCTTCTAGATCTGTTTTCCAAGTCAATCATTTTTTCCAATGAGATATTTCACATTTTCTTCTAATTTTTCCTTCTTTTGTTTTTGTTTATTGGTTCTTGATTTCTCACAAAGTCATCAGCTTCCTTAGCTCCATTCTAAATTTGAAGGAGTTATTTTCTTCAGAGAGCTTCATTATCTCCTTTTCCATCTTACCAATTCTGCATTCTTCTCCTTATTGGTCTTTTGATCTGCTTTTTCCATTTGACCTGTTTTTAATATGTTATTTTCTTAGGCCTTTTTTTAGTATCTCCTTTACCAAGCTACTGACTTGTTTTTCATGATTTCCTGCATTGCTCTTATTTCCTGCATCACTCTCATTTCCAAATTGTTCCTCTATCTCCCTTACTTGCTTTTCAAAATCTTTTTTGTGCTTTTCCATAGCCTGAGAGACTTGAAAACTTTGTAGACAGAAACTTTGACTTTGTTATCATGTGAGTATATATTTTGATCCTCCATAGGAACAAAGTAACTCTTTGAACTTTTCCATGGTCTGAGTCCAACTTCTATTTTTCCTTGGAAATTTTGGATGCAGAAATTTTTAACTTTATCATCTTCTGAGTGTGTCTTTTGATATTCCAATGTGTCCAAAGTAATTGTCTATGATAAGATTCTTTTTCTTCTGTTGTTTGCTCATTTCCCCAGTCTATGACCTGGTTTTAACGGACTTCTAGAACTCTTGAGTGTTTTGAGGACACCTCCCCAGGGACCTCAATTCCTCCAAGGTCGAATGAGAGACACTGACTGCTCTCCTGGCCTGTGATCTGGTCTGTAGATGACCACAAGCCCTCCCTTCTACACTGGAGCTGTGAGGAAGCCCCAGACTGTGATCTGAACCTCATTTTGGGCAAAGCAACCGTGTCCTGTCCCAGGGATAGCAGAGAGACCTTGACAGGGAAATCTCAGAGATCATTGTTTACTATCTAGAACTTGAGTAAGCATGCTGTCATGAGACTGACATACATTATTGATGAACTTCTCTGGGCAAAGTGAACCCTCATGATTGACAGGATCAAAGGCTTTGTCAGATCTACAAACATTGCATTCAAACCTCTATTCTGTTACTGGCATTTCTCCTGGAGTTGTCAGGAAACAAATACCAAATTGATTGTTCCTCTGCCCTTTATGAAGACACACTGGCTTTCAGATAGGTGACCATCTTCCAGGTGAACATTCAGCCTATAAAGGAGGACTCTGGCAAGAATCTTGCTGGCAATGACTGAGGGACTCGATTGTCACAAGACATGCTATTTACTTTACCTTTATGGAGTTGGACAATGGAGGCATTCTTGAATCACTGGGAGATAACCTCATGTCATGTAACCTGGAAATTTTCAGTCAATTTTTACATGAGCAATGGCCCCTGCACTTTATATATCTCAGTTGGAATAGAATCTGTAACAGGTGCTTTGCCACAGAGAAGCAGTAAATAGTGACACAACTCAGGGATGTTTGTGAAGAGGATGAGTCAGAAAAATACTCTAGGGGAAGGCTTTAAGGCACAAAGGAACAACCCCTTTATACTGGCATTTTACTACAGCTAATAAGGAAGTCTTTCAGAACACTTGGGGCTGGGGTGGCTAGAAGCCTTTAAATATCTCAATGAGATCCCACTTCTTTTTGTTTTGTTTTGTTTTTGCAAGGCAATGGGGTTAAGTGACTTGCCCAAGGTCACACAGTTAGGGAATTATTAAGTGACTGAGATTAGATTTGAACTCAGGTCCTCCGGACTCCAGGATCAGTGCTCTATCTACTGCATTACCTAGCTGCCCCTGAGATCCCACTTCTGCCCCAAGTGTCCCTGTTTGCTTCTGGGACAAAGGCTACCTAGAATTCTAGCAGTGACTATTTCTGAGCCAACATTGAACTCTGAGGATTCTCACAGTATAGACCAGAACAAAGAGAAAGGCATGCAGCTGTCCCAATCTCACAAAACTCTCTCTTATTAACTAAAGTTAATTCCCAGCAGGAGAGGGGTGTGGAGAAAGAAGGAAATACAAGATTTGTACAAGTTATAAGTATGATGATTGTGTAATAAGTTTCTGACCCAAGCACAAAATGCCTTCCCTCTGATTCTGGTCATTCACCCAATTAAAAAAAAAAAAAGACAGTGTCCCTAGGTTACATATTCTCCAAGATTTCTCCAGGGTCTTTACTACTCCACATTCTCATCCTTCTGAAAGTAAGCTCCCTTGCCACTCTACATTACACCTCCATTATAATAATGATGCCATTAAATATTAATAATATAATGATAGCTTTGATATTGCCTTAAGATTTGAAAATATCATCTTCAGAGCGAGTTCCAATGAGAAACACAGATCTCTTTGGGATTAGCTAACCAAGATATGAAGAAAAAAATTGCAAAGCTGAGTGGGCATGGCCATGCCATGGCTCAACCAAATACCGCCATATCTTCACATTTGGAAGTGACAGTATTGAGGCTCATATATCACCATTCTCCCATGAAGGGGTCACCTCACAAGAATCATGAGTTACTCCAGGATACATGGAACAAAAAAGTGGTTCAGAATGGAAAGTCCCCAGGGTTCTACTGTGAGATGGATCTAGAATGTGAGGCAACAGAATGCTCCCTGCAGCAGTAGAGTTCAGTTTGGTCCCATAGCACAATCCAGACAGAGTCCTCCACTTCCTCAGAGAGTGGGAAGGGATGTTCTAGTAGTCCCTGTTTGTTTGTCCAGGGGTCACATAAAATCTTATTTGAACCTCACAAGAACTCTGAGATAATTGCTATTATTAGCTCCATTTTCCCAAGAAGAAAACTAAGGCAAACAGTAATTGCTTTTTCAGGGTCACACAGCTTTGAAGTGTCTCAGGCTGGATTTGAACTAGGTCTATCTGACTTCAGAATCTTCTAAGAGAAGTCAAACAAAAGCAATTCGGTTGTCTTAGGAAGATTCTGAAGATCACCTGGCAGGATAAGATGCCCAGACACTGAAGTCCTTTCTCGAACTAAACTGCCAAACTTGAGAAAAGTTTCCTAGAATTTGACTTTAACAAAAGACAGTCAGAATAATGTTCACATGTTTATTGTTCACTAAGCCTGAGGTTAGATATGCATGAAAGAGAGTCAGTGAAACAACTCACAGAGGCTTTTGGGGGAGAGATTTATACATTGCCATAGACAGAAGGTAAGGTCTCCAGTAGATAGGGTTTTCAGTACTTGTTCATCAAAAGAGTTCTCTGATGTCTCATGTCCATCAAGCACAGAAGGATTATTATTGATAATTTCATTAACTTCAGAAAGACCCCTTCTTATTCACAAAGCATGGGACTAACTCTTATCTTGACGGGATCTAAGGAGAAAGAAAGACCAGCTTTCTTAAAGATGAGGTTCCACTCTTTACAAATGCTAATTTGAAATGATTACCAGAAGGACTTCTTTCTGTGCAAACCATCATATAAAAATATGATAGATAGATGAGATAGAGATAGAGATAGAGATAGAGATAGAGATAGAGATAGAGATAGAGATAGAGATAGAGATAGAGATAGAGATAGATGTAAACATATAAAGACTATTTTATGAAGAATTCACCCATGACAAATGGTGGTTTTACCCTCACATGGTAGTTTCACCCTCCATGAGTTTGGCCCTTATAAAGAATTAAACTAACTATGTAAACCTCCAGAGTTTGTCCTAATAAAGGACAAATGTTAGCCACCATTCTGGTCTCAAGCAAGAAAAAGTGGAACTAGGTTAACATAGATGTCTTTCAGATTTCTCTAAGCTTGTAGATTATGCATACTTGTGTGGGGCTTGGCTAAAAAAAAGGCCCCCAAAATGGGTTTGGGGAAATGATATTTACATAATTCCATAATCAGAAGATGGGATCTGATAAAGCTATTTGGGATTGGAAGGTTTTCAATCAGAAATTCCATTAAAAGGAGTGACTCCTCCCAACTTAGGACCTTTTCAATTATGCTAAAGACCTCCACAAAACATGGTCATCTTCCCCTCTGGGATGTAGATGCCTTGCAGTGACTGGTGATACAACATGTTTGTTATAAAAGAGAGAAAAGCAGATAAAATTTATATTTGTTTTTAGATGACATCAACACCAGCAAATAAACAGGAAAGATTTTAACTGAGAAATGAAGGAAGTCAGGAAAAGCATTCCAGAGTAATGAATTGAAAGGGAAGGAAGGAAGGAAAGAAGGAAGGAAGGAAGGGAGATTAAAGTGGTGGTAATGTGCAGAAGAGGAAGGGAAGGACACAGGAAGGATAGGATCTAAGAGGGAACACTCCTAAACAACAATGTGCTGTCACGTGGGGAAATCTATCCAAGGGGTTTGAATTAATTCAGAGTATAATGTTGTTGATGTTCAGTCATTTCAGTTGTGTTTGACTCTCCATGGCCCCATTTGGAATTGTTTTAGTACATATACTAGAGATGCTTATCATTTCCTTCTCCAATTCATTTTATAGATGAGGAAACTGAGACAAACAAACAGAGTGAAGTGACTTGACCAGGGTCACACAGTTTATAATTGAGGCCAGATTCCAACTGAAGAAGAGAAAGCTTCCTAACTCTAGACCAGTTGCTCCATGGGCTGTGGCCCCACCCAAATATCCCAAAGAGTATTGTATCTGAGTCAAAAACCAGTTAGAACTCTAACCAGATCAAGCATTTTTCAGTAGATTTGGGGGCACATGCATGGGTTTGTATCCAGGACTGTTACAAATAATGTCTTTGGATGGGCAAGGGAAAAAACAATCAGAAGACTAGGTAGGACAGTTGAGATTTTAGGCCTTATAGCAAATTGCTTCAGGAGTTTCAAAGTTGACTCAATTCCTTCTATTTTCAATGTAATAGAGTCCACATACTTTACCAGGCAATGTATCTCATTTTGGGAAATCAGGTAAAGTTGGAGAATAGGCTAAAATCCTGTAGAAATGGGGTCAAATACTAGTCAAGGGAATTATGAACTTGACTCTGTATAGCCCAGGGCTCTGAAAGAGTCAACAAACTAAATACTTACTATGCCCTAAGCACTGTTCTAAGGAAAAGAGAAAGACTTAACGGAGTTCACAGTCAAATAAAGGAAACAAAAAGTAACTAACTAGACCAGTACAAGAAGATACAGGAAAAAGGGAGGCATAGACCCCTCACAGGGAAGGTGTTAGCAGAGAGGAAGAGCTTCCTGAAGAAGATGGCCCTTGAGTTGTCTTACAGGAAGCTGAGGAAATGAAATAAAGACAGAGAAGGTGGGCACTGCCAGCACAGGGGTAGACAGTCCCAATGGAGGTGGAGGACAGAGACATGGCCAAATCATAGAGTACATGGATGGGTAAGAAGGATAAGAAAACTGGAAGACTAGTGATGCAGAGAATTATGAATGTAGAAAAAACATAATCAGAAACAAATTCTGTAATCTTTTAATGTTGTTAAAATCCAGGAATCTTGTTAAACGTGTGGAAGGATTTTTGTTCTTAAGATGTAAATTGATTCCTAAAATTTGTAGCCTGTGTCCTCATTTCCAACTCCAAGCCTTCAACACTCTACCTGGTTTTGGTCAGGTAAGGGGGAAGGATTTTCCTTTTGCCCTCAGTGCCCAGACAAAGGGCAAGGCTGGATCTGGGCTGGACCTCTGCTCAGAGCCAGTCCCCTCAGGGCCAGTCCCCTCTCTCTGGCCTAGTCAGTTCTCTCTGTCATTATTCCTACTTCTCCTTATCTCCCTCTCTCTGTCTCAGTCTCTGTCTACCAAGCAACCTGGCCTAGTCTTTTGTTATTCACCCTGTCCTAAAGTTCTTGTTTACTTTTTGGGAGAAAAAGTTTTTTTTAACCAGTTTACTTTGCTATATTTTATTTTATTTTATTTTATTTTAGATTTTTCAAGGCAATGGGGTTAAGTGGCTTGCCCAAGGCCACTTGGCTAGGTAATTATTAAGTGTCTGAGGTCGGATTTGAACCCAGGTACTCCTGACTCCAAGGCCAATGCTCTATTCACTGCGCCATCTAGCCGCCCCTTTGCTATATTTTAAAATAAAATCCTGAGCAGTTTTAAAATCTCAGAGAGTATGCAAATTCATTTGTCTTTCAATGACCCTCATTTCTTGGTTACCCCAAAATTCTATCTTTAATTGGTGAGCCCAAAAAATTCCAGCAGCAACATTTTGGCAACCTAATGAAGAGGCACACTGAATCTCTCTGGATCTGCTCAGAGTCTGTTAGGTGAGAGAAACTATGAACTAGGCTATCTTTTCCAGATTGAGCAAAATTGGACTCTTAGGAAAGCCTCCCCATTTTAGGCCTCTCCCTTGCTCCCGGGAATTTCCAGGAAGAGAGTGACTGTGAGGTCCAGTCCTTGAGGATGAACGTGTTTTGTGATCAATGTGTTTGAGTCCACTAGCTGACAACCCGGGATACAAATGTTGGGGTTATTCACCTTGTTGCAGTCCCCTGCAGTGGGTGTCTGCCAGTGTCAGACATGACCGGATTTAAAAGGCATGATCCGAGGATTTTAATGACTTGAAGTTTTTTGAGTAGCACATATTTGTCCTTGGGGTAATCCAGGAGTGCACAGGGAGGATTTTTTCACTGGAAAGTTTGATTGGCTTTTTTTGAGAGGGGAAGTGTCTGATTACAGATTTTCTCTGCCTCCACTCCTGGCAAGAAAACTCTTATCTAGTTCAACCTGTTTCAGCCTTTTCTCTTGTTCCTGTCTCTTTGAAATGCTCTTGCTCTTTGCAGCTCCACCCCCTTGAGATGGGTGCAGGGAGGGGGAGGAAGGAAAAATTCTTACTCTTCAGATTCAGAAATTCAATCCTATGTCCCAGTTAGAATGCAAATCTACTACCAATGGGTAAGATCCCCCAAAACTTGGTCTAGCCCAATTGCTAGTATTTGGAACCTCCATACCTTTTTTCCTGGGTTGGAGAGAATGGGGTGAGGTGAAAGACCCTCTTCCTTAGACTTAGACACGTGGTTACTATTCTAACCCCCCCCCCCCCCCCCCCCCCCCCCCCCCCCCCCCGCCTTAGCTCTGGCCAAGGATCTCCACCCTCGAGGGGGGAAAGGAGAAGTGAGCAGTTTGATTGACATTCCTCATGGTCAGTTAAATAAGAGAATAAAGGGAAGACTGAATTTTTTCTGACTGGGAGATTTAGATTTCGTTTTAATTAATTTTGTGCTAATAAATAAGATCTCTGTAATAGAGTAACTGGATTTGAACTTTATAAAGTAACTTAAGTGCATTCAAATATATTAAGGAATTTTAACTATTGATTGGTTATTTTAAAATCTTAATATTCATGCAAGGTTCCTCAAGAAACTGATTCTAAAAATTATTTTTTGACTGATCTTAATTGATATGATCCATAATTAAAAATAATATAAATATGTGTGTGTATTTAAAAATATTTTTTTTAAATAAGAGATCTCTGTGTGTTCTTTCAGTGAGTCTTTTCACATCCCTCCACTTGGCAAGGAGGGCTTGAGAAAAGGTCTCTACATTTGAGATTTAAGTGAGCTGGGCCAGAGTTCCTTAAAGTTTCCCTATATAATTAAATGAAAGAGTTTTTTGTGTGTATCTATGTGTCTAAACCCCACTGTGTGTGTGTGTGTAATTCAGATCTGAAGTAATTCCTTATTGTTACCTGAGTTAAATGTTATTCATTTTATTTTGGGTTTTTGAATTTAATTGGGTTTTTTTAAGTTAAATTAAGTAAACAATGAGATTTGAGCCAACCTTTTTTTTTTGAGAAAAAGATATAAAACAAGTTTTATTTTTTTTCAGCGAAGGATCTAGACTTATTTATTTTATATTGTTACAATAATTTTGTTATGAGTAAACATAAACCCCCCACCCAAGAAGATGAGAAACCTCAAGAATAGATGTACTTCAATCTGTGTTCAGATTCCAATGGCTCAATATCTGGGGTGAGTTGCTTTCTTTATCATAAGTCCACCAAGAAGTTGCTTCGATATTTTTCCCACAGTTGCCATTACTAGCTGTACCTCCACTCTATTCCTCCCCACTCTCATTTATTCTGTTCTCTCTCTCTCCTTTCATCCTGGTCCTGTCCAAAAGTGTGTTGAATCTGTGTATCATCTCCCTTAATCTTCCTTCTCTTCTATCACCTATTCCCCCCTTCCCTCCCCCAATTCCCCTTTATCCCATCCCTTTTTTCTCATTGTTCTCTAGGGTAAAATAGATTTCCTCACCCTATTAAATGTGTATGCTATTTCCTCTCTGAGCCATTTCTGCTGAGCCATTCCCCCTTGCCTCCCCCTTTCCACTCCATTGAAAAAGTTTTTTCTTGACTCTTATGTGAAATTTCTTAGCTTCTTCTTCATCATCTCCTTTCCCTTCCTTCCAGTACTTTATTACCCATTGACTCCATCTTTTTACTATATTATACCATTATAATCTGCTCCTTCCTATGGCTTGTCTACAAAGGTTCCTTCTAACTCCTCTTATAAATGAGAAAGTTCATATGAGTTATCAGTATCTTCTTCCCATGCAGGAATACAAACAGTTCAATATCATTAAGTTCCTTATAGTTAGTCCTTCTCATCCCCCCCCCCAATAGTTCTCCTGAGTCCTGTACTTGGAGATCAAACTTTCTGTTCAGCTCTGGTTGTTTCAATAGGAAAGTTTGAAAATTCCCTGTTTCATTGAAAGTCCATCTGTTCCCCTGAAAGAGGATGTTCAGTTTTGCTGGGTAGTTGATTCTCAATTGTAAACCAAGATCTTTTGTCTTCTGGAATATCATATTCCAATGCCTATGAGCCCTTAATGTAGATGCTGCCAAATCCTGTGTAATCTTGACTGTGGAACCTCGGTAGTTGAATTGTTTGTTTCTGGCAGCTTTTAGAATTTTCTCTTTGATTTGGGAGTTTGGGATTTTGGATATAATATTCCTGAAAGCTTTTCTTTTGGGATCTCTTTCAGGAGGTAACCAGTAAATTCCCTCAATTTCTATTTTACCCTCTGCTTCTAGGATCTCATGGCAATTTTGCTGTATTATTTCCTTATAAAAATGAAGTCTAGGCTCTTTTCCTGGTCATGACTTTCAGGTAGTGCAATAATTTTTAAATTATTTCTTTTGAATCTGTTTTCCAGGTCGGTTGTTTTTTCAATGAGATATTTCACATTTTCTTCTAATTTTTGGCTTTTTTAGAAGAGTTTTATTTCTTCCTGATTTCCTGCAAAGTCATCAGTTTCCTTTAGTTCCATTCTGCATTCGAAGGAGTTATTTTCTTCAGAGAGCTTTTCTTATCTCCTTTTCCAACTAGCCAATTCTGCTTTTTAAGACATTCTTTTCATTTGCCTTTTGTTTTGCTTTTTCCATTAGGCCTAAACTAGTTTCTAACATATTATTTTCTTCAGTATTTTTTGTATATCTTTCACCAAACTGCTGATTTGGTTTTCATGATTTTTCTGCATCACTCTCATTTCTCCTCCCAGTTTTTCCTCCACCTCCCTTAATTGCTTTTCAAAGCCTTTTTTGAGCTCATCCATAGTCTCTAAGCCCATTTTTTATTTCTCTTGGAGGTTTTGGATACAGAAGCTTCAATTTTGTCATCATCTGAGTATATGTTTTGATCTTCCATGGGACTAAAGTAATTTTCTATGGTCAGATTCTTCTTTTTCTGTTATTTACTCATTTCCTCAGCCCAAGACTAATTTACAGCATTTCCAAGGCTTTGGGGTTTTTGAGGGGGACACCCCACTAGAACCTTTATTCCTCCAAGGTCTTATGCTCTCTTGCCTGTGCTTTGATATGTAAATGACCACCTCACTTTCCTCTGCCCTGGAGCTGTAAGGAGGAGCCCTGCTCCAATAACTTAGTATGGAAGCTCAAACTGCAACCTGCATCTGAGTGTGGGCAAACAGCAGAGTCCTGCCCCCAGGGAGAGCAGAGAAATTTCTGCAATCTCCCCTTACCCCCTTACCATCTGTGGGCTCTGCTCTGGAGGTGCAGGCTGGTTTCTCCTGATTCTCGCTGCAGGTTCTGCAGCCAGTGCTCCCTACTCCACACTCATTCTGGTGTAGCAGAATTCTCTCACTGTCCCTTCAAGCTTTTCCTGGGCTGCGCTGCTACCAGGGCTTTTTCCAACTCCTGGTCCTGGTGAAATACACCTTTCCCACAGAACTTCTAAGTTATCTTGGATTGGGAAAATGTATCACTCAGTCTTTCTGTGGGTTCTGCCCCTCTAAATTTTGGCTCGAGTCATAATTTGATGGCTTTTGGAATTTGGGGAGGAAGGAGTTCCAGGGAAATGCTGTCTTCGTGCTGCCACCCCAGCCAACCTTCTTATTAGAAAATCTTAATACCATTTGACCTCAATTGGGAATTGCAAAGACTAGCTAGTTATCTTTTGAATCAAATTAGTTAAGTAAATCAGGTAAAATTAGAAAACAGACAAATTTAGCACAATCTGCTGATGAGATAGCTATGCCTAACTTTTTGGTCACTCTGCTTAGGAAAAAAAAAAGGCTGACCCCATCTATAGTTTACATTTGAAAGTGCTGAAGTTTAAGTTTCAAGCTTTGTGATGAATGCCTTTGTGAACCTCACCCATGAACTAAATTTTGTTAATCTAATGATAAACAGTTGAATTCAACCTATGTTAATTAATTGAGACTTTAAGTATTCTCTTGGGTTTAGAAAATATAGACATCATGTCCTCAAGATGCTATTAAAAAGTCTAGGAGAAAAAAGAATTTCTGAGAAGCGCTTCTGTGCTAAGAGGCTCCTCAGGGGAAAAAGCACTGGGAGACTTTTTGGAAGGAAAAGTCCCCATCTTGTGTTTAAAAAGAAAAATACTAAAGTGGAGAGCAATTTAGTCACTTTTGATTTCAAAGTATTTGGAAGTTCAATAACAAATTTGGGAATTTTTATGTTACTAAGAAGAAAAATATAATTGGAATCGTTTGTGAAGAAACTTAAGAATCTATCCATGATATTGAATAATATATAATTATGTTAGCAGGGATACTTACTGTTTTCTTTTGGGAAAGAAAATACTGTACTAAATTCTATAATCTGATTTGTTTTGATGTTAAATTAATATTGATAATATATTGTCAAAAAAAGGCTTTGTTGATGAAAAAAATTTGTAATTGTGAGGAATGAAGGGTGTTGTTGATCTTCACAGGGTGTGGAGGGAAGCCCCTTTAAAATCCATTACACAGGGGGAATAGCCCCAGTTAGTCACAAAATTGGGAGAGTTCTCCTGATCCCACTCCAAAGATGACAAACCCAAGATTAGAAGAAACTAGTTCTTAACTGGTCAAGAGTAACCTAGAGTCTTGACCTTCTCTTTTGCACATGCTCAAGGAGATCTATCTGTTCTTGCTCATTAGTAAAATGAGCAGGGCAGGGAAATGTATAGGAACCAATGTATCAATTAGATTTGTGACCCCAGCATGAAGGAGCACGAACAAAGTCTTTCAAAGTGCATTAAAGAGCTTATATGTTGGGATTTCCCACCCCTCTCTCCCACCATGAGAGAGGTATGCCATTTTGTTAAGACATCTTAATAAAAACCATTTTAATCACTCTGGACTAAGTATTCTCAAGCCATTTATAAGAGTAGTAATTTTTGTCTCTCATCACATGTTTATGGAAAGAAATGCCGGAAGGTAAAATCTACTTAAATCTGTTATTTGAAAATAAGAAAATGTATTGTCTCTGCTACGGAAGGCCTGTGACAATACTCTCTGGCCATTTCAGTGATGGCACTAGTGAATTTCCTACCTGGTCAACAAAACTCAAGAGACATTTTGTTTAAGGAGAGAGAAAATCCTATAATTATTTGTAAACATTTACTCTCCAGCCTAAGTGAAATTCTTGTCAATAGGAATTTTTAGCAAATATTATGAGATTTGAGAGAATAATATTGTAAAACCATATCATCTATGTGAAATCTTATTGGTTACCTAAGTCAATTTTTATTATTCTTTGCTTTTTTCTGTAAAAAATACTCCCAAAGTTTTGTATCAGTGTTGGCATTGGTGGGAATGCCATCCACCCATAGGGTTTTTGGTGGGATCCTGGAGAACAGAACTTCACTTATAAACTAAACTTGTTACTTTATTTGCAGCCTAAGAAACTGATGGTTAACACGTATCAATTTGAAACCCTACAACATTGCCTAGCATCCATGGCATAAATAAGAGCTAATTGGATTTTGAAAATTATCATATGTATAAGATTGAATCCTTGGGAATTCTCATTCTTTTTTTTTTGATTGGTTTTGTTCTAAAGGAATGAGATATTAGCATCTGAATCTTATGTTTAATGTAAGTTAGTAATTATATGTTTAATTGTAAAAGAAGTCAAAATTGTAGATTTCTTCCCTCATGTAAATTGTAGACAGAGGAACAGGAAACTGGAAAGTATGTCCTGATTGTAGGGTGTTTTCTGCTGTTGTGTGTGGGAGTCTGAAAGATGTGGGAAAAAATTCTTTATCAGTTATGTGATATGCTTTTGTAGACTTATAATTATTTGGTTAATAGTACTGATAACTGGAATTAATACCTGATTATTTTCATAAGGATAATGAAAAGGAAATATCAAAACCAAGACCACCACTAGGATTCCAACTATTACTAAATAATATATAATATAATAATGGAAATATTGTTTTATAAAATTTAAAAATACATGTGTTAATTGACTTGATTACCTCATTGTCATTCCTATTGTTTTATTACATTGGAATTAATAATTTCTGTTGGAAATTTAAAGTCATTTAAGATGTTCTAATGGCTTTAAAGTATTCTGAAAGTAATAATTTGTATTTTGAATATAACTAGTAATTAAATAGGACTGATGTAAAGTTGGCTTATATATAACTATATGTTTAAAATGGGACTATTTGGGATATATATATATACATATATACACATATATATATATATATATATATATCCCCAAACTGTTGTTGTCTGCTTTGATAAAAGCACCTATCAATATGAGGGAGACAAAATAATAGTGATAATTTGAGATTTCTCTGTGACAATCTCTAGCTACTTGCTATGTGAGAAGTCTGGAGATGATGGGCAATCTCCTAGGCAAAGGAAATGTTTAATTATTTTAAACATAGTTAATAACTAAATGGGCTCATTTAGTTTTAACTGTGAACTAGGATTATTTTATTTTTACATCTCAAATTCTGCTTATTGTATTTCATTTACAGCACTATTCTTAGGCACATAAGCAACAACTGAATTATAATTTTTTTCTCTGGATCTCTTATACCAAATTACAGCCGAGCACACGCTGGTTCTTTAGTGCTCAAGTCACCTGAAGCTCTAGTTAAATATATATATATATACACACATATATTTCACTATATTGATAATTGATCTGTCTTGACATCAGGTATGTTAAAATAGAAAGACAACAACAAGTCAGTGAAGCCACTACTCTATGGGGTTTGACTTGAATACTGCAGATGGAATGAGCGGCCTTTGAGAGGAGATCTCAGGCTTAACTGCAATAGGATTCTCTTAAGGGAAGCACTATCCTGGCAGACCCGGAACCCAACTCATTGAAAAGGATGGTCTAGAACCTCTGCCTGTAAAGAACATCGAACACATAAAGGAGCATGCTTCCATGTCCCTCTCTGCTCTTAAACAGCAAATTGCCATAATCATGCCAGATGCCCAATAATTAAATATGAGAGTGAGCCATTGGAACTCTATCTTCTAAATATTTAATGATTGGCAAGTATATAGTCTTGGCCTTGTTTTTACATAGGATGTGGCTCTTTATCACAAGTTTCCTTAGGGAAAGAAATATCAGTACAGCTGCTTATGTCAGGATAATGACTATTGATATATTTTTTTAACTGCATTAATGGAGAGATCCATTCTTCAACTAGAATTTTTGTTCATGGCTAAAGTCAAAATAGAAAATTATGTTGCAGATTATTTACTGGACATGTGCAGTTTAGAATGTTTATTCAGTATATTTGTTTATACTATTCTTGAGCTTTTGTGACTTAATGTGACATTCATTAATGAATCTCTATTATACTGGAACCCGCGTTCTTATAAAAAAAAGTATTCTGATACTGGCTTAGGATCATAAATATAATTCTTGATTTTTTATAGACCGTTCAGTTTTTTCCCAATTATTGGTTCTCTGTTAAAATCTCTTTTTTGGTTTTGTTTGCTCAAATTTTTTCCTGAGTTTTATTTCCCTAGATTACCAGCTGTACATCTCCAACAGCAGCCTCTACAGGATGCCAGTCAGTTGTGCCAATCCTGATACCAATCATTCTCTGGACCCTGCCTCAATGGAGTTCTCACTGCAATGCATTCACCTCCAAATAGACCATGAAAGGCCTAGAAGAATCTAGATCCCTAATAATTTGAGAGGGGAACTGATGTAGAGAATTATGAATATAGAAAATTATGATCAGAAACAAGTTCTGTAATCTTTTAATGCTGTTAAAATCTGAGAATCTTGTTAAGGGTGTGGAAGGATCTTTGTTCTTGAGATGTAAATTGATTCCTATCATTTCATTATTTAATGTAAAATTTGTGTAGCCTGTCTCCTCATTTCAACCCTCAATCTGGTTTCAGTCACATAAAGGGGGAAGTATTTCCCCTTTTGCCCAAATAAGAGACAAGACTATAAAACCTGGGCCAGTCCTCTCTCTCTGACCCAGTCAGCTCTCAGACTGTCTTTATCCCTACCTCTCCTAATCACCCTCTCTCTGTCTCAGTCTCTGTCTACCAAGTAACCTGGCCTAGTCTTTTGTTATTCACCCTGTCCTAAAGGGCTTATTGACTCTTTAGGAGGAAAAGTTGTTTTGTTTTACCAGTTTACTTTGCTATATTTTATAATAAAATCCTGACCAGTTTTAAAATCTCAGAGAACACACAGATTCATTCATTTTTCAGTGACTCTCATTTCTCAGTTACCCCAAAATTCTATCTTTAATTGGTGACCCCCCAAAAAATCCCAGCAGCAATATTAGGAAGGGGCTATGCTATAAAGGGCTTCAAGAACCTAAGCAAGAAGGGAACCCAGAGTTCACAGCGCAGGGAGTGCCTAGGTCAGACTTGCTCATCAGAAATTCACTTAGGCAGCAGAGTAGAAAATGAAATGGAAGAAAGAAAAAACTGAAGCAGGAAGACCAAGCAGAAGGCCATGCCAATAATCCAGGCAAGCGGGACCTAGACCAGTGGGAAGCACGGGTTCCCTTTTCTCCTCCTCCTCCATACTTTCTCTCTTGATCATCGAATCAATTCTAATGAGTTCAGCCATCATTTCTCTGCAGATGACACCCATATCCTCAATTCCAACCCTCACATCTCTATCCTCAGTTCCATCCTGCATCTCATATTGTCCATTTGACATGGGGCAATGAACAGAGCCTCAGACATGCAGTGTGAAGGTCATCTAACTTCTGTCTGTCCCACTTACTTCTAAAAAATGGACATAATAATCATACCTAACTAAAGATAATATTAGAAATATATTCATAAAGCATCTTCCAAACTTTAAAGTCCTATATAAATGCTAGCTATTGCATCACATGGCAGCTCAGTGGCACAGTGAATACAGTACTGGGTCTAGGATCAGGAAGATTCATCTTTCTTCCCCCCCCCCCTTTTTGTTTATTCATTTGTTTGGGGTTTTTGAATTATATATAGAGATAATTTTTGACATTTATTTTTATAAAATTTTCTCCCACCCCCTATCCTGAAACAGGTTATGCGTATTTCCATATTGGCTACACTGTGAAAGAAGAATCAGAGCAAAAAGGGAAAAACCTTAAGAAGGAAAAAGTAAAAAACAAAATTGGAAAGGTGAAGTTAGTCTGCTTTGATCTGCATTCAGATTCCATAGTTTTTTCTCTGGTTGCGGATGGCATGTTCCATCGCGGGTCTTTGAGAATTGACTTTGCTGTATTGCGAGAAGACCTGAGCATATCCTATTTTATCATCACACAGTGTTGCTGATATGGTTCTCCTGGCTCTGCTCACTTTACTGAGCATCTGTTTATGTAAAGACTTATCTTCCTGAGTTCACATATGCCCTCAGATACTTATTAGCTATGTGACCCTGGACAAGTCACTTTACCCTATGTGCCTCAGATTCCTTATGAGTGAAATGAGCTGGAGAAGGAAATGGCAAAACCACTCCAGTACCTTTGTTGAGAAAAACCCCAAATGGAGTCACAAGTGGAACACAACTGAAAGCACTGAATGACAACAATATACCATAGGCATCTCAAGTTCAACATAAGCTATAGATATTAGTTTGCCTTTTTAACACTTCACTTCTATTTCTTATGAGGACCACATCCTTTCCCCCAATGCCTACATTTTGAATTATCAATTCCTCACTCCCATTCAACACATCTAATCAGTTACCAGCTTTATTCACCTTCACCTTCACCTTCTCAGTGTATCTGAAAACCATCCCCTTCACTTTTTTCATATTCCAACTACCTTCATCCAGACTGTCAGGTTCTTAACAACATGGTAGGTCTTTAAGAAAAAGTATTTTGACAACTGTATTTCAATATAATTTATCTGTCTAATCCTATTTTATTTATTTAAAATATTTTCTTGAGGGCACCTAGGTGGCTCAGTGGATAGAGCACCAACCCTGGAGTCAGGAATACCTGAGTTCAAATCCAGCCTCAGACACTTAATAATTGCCTAGCTGTGTGGCCTTGGGCAAGCCACTTAACCCCATTGCCTTGCAAAAACCTAATATATGGATAGATAGATAGATAAATAAATAGATAGATAGATGTAGATATAGATATAGACATAGACATAGACATAGATGATATATAGATATTCATATCTATATATATATATATCTTCTTGAGAAGAGATCCACAAACTTCTCCAGACAGTCAAAATGATCCATGGCAAACAACAACGTGAAGAAAGTGAAGAATACCTCGATCTCCCTACATCTAGTCTCTCTGCTCTCCAATACATCCTTGATACGGCTACCACACTATCACAAAACTACAATCCTAAAATACAACTCAGACCAGGTCACTTCTCTGCTCAACAAACTTCATTGTCTCCCTATGGTCAATAGATTAAAATAGCTTTGGCATTTTTGAGCCAAAGATGGACAGATAGAAGAATGGATGGATGGAATGAGAAGGAGAGAGAGGGATGGATGGATGGATGGATGGATGGATGGATAAGGATAGATGCATGATGGATGGGTAGATAGATGCTGTATTTTTCTGTGAAAATGTACAGAAACTTCCCCTGGGTTGTCTATGCACTAAAGGGACAATTTTCATCCAGGACAGTTTTGTTTTCAGCAGTAGAAAACAAGCATCTTGAAGGTCAGGGACTGTTTCCTATAAATCCTGTCCCCACTGTCCCCAGGGGCTAGCACAATGCAGGCAAGCCTGGTAGCTTGACTAATGGGGTGAAATCATAGTTAAGAAGAGCCCTGAGAGGACAGACTAAGGATGACAGGACATGTGCAGAGGGACTGAAAATGGCCCCTTTAGATGGACCAGCCAGGGGTAATGGCAGGATGACCAGTGCTCATTGGACATAAACCACCAGACTAATAGTGAGTTGGAGACATTGCAGCACACCAGTGCTGTTGCTGCTTGGTCAGCCACTCTGGTCCAGGAGCTCAAGCTTGGAGCGCCACCTGGTGGCTAGTTCAGAGGATGCATGCCGGTTGGTTATCCCAAGCTCAGTCCTTGAGTGCCACAATAATGTTTCCTTCTTCCTTTGTGGAAGCCTTTGTATGCTTCCCTCATGTCTTCTATGGGAGTTTTGGAGCAAAAAAAGTTCGTGGGATCCGATGATAGAGGCCCATACATTTGATAGACCCTCCTTCAAGGCTTACCTGGGATGTCACTTCCTACAGTACTTTTCTTGATTTCCTTATTTTGTGTATATGTTCTCTTCCTCTTCAAATTATCTTACGTTTCCTTATCTGTCTTAATGTATTCCCCATGGTTAGCTCCTTCAAGGTAGCACCAGCCATGAATCAGGAAGACAAGTTCAAATCCAGCTCAGACACTTTACTGTGTGACCTTGGTCAAGTCAATTATTCTCCATCTCAATTTGCTTAACTGTAAAATGGAAGTTATAATTGCATCTACCTCCTAGGATTATTGTGAAGGTCAAATGATATATTTTTAAAACACTTAGGCCCAGGATCTGGCAATTACTCAATGCTTGTTCTCTTCCCCTTTACCCCAAGTAATTTTAAATGTCAAGGTGGTAGAGAAGTAAGTGTGGGTTCCTTTCATAAGTCTTTGTATTGGGGTCATATCTTTTCAGAAAAATGAATTGTTATCAATTGTCTACTGATTGTCACAGAACTATCAAATGGTTATGTTTCACTGAGAAAATACTAACCAGTATTGTTGTTCTGCAATGGTTCTAATTTACTCCATTACCCTGGTAGTTTATGTCCAAAGTCACTAAACTCATGGACTGCCACATGTCAAGGTTTAAGGTACTTCAAAAGGATTTTGGTCACTTGGGCCAGGACTTGGGCTCCCTTCTCTTCTTGCAAATAATCATCCTCTCCAAAGCAGGAAATTCTTCAGACTTCCAATCCCCACTGAGAGACCCAGAAACTTCTGACTTCTCAAGCCTATAAGGCTGCCATCAAGAATTGAACTGTCCAGCTCAGAATTTCCTACCTATCCAGGATGGGAGGAATGAGCTGAATTCCAAGCTCTCCAACAATCCCTCATTGTTCCAGTTCAGATTTCAGAGATTGGCAGAGCGAGTGAAAACTTTAAAAATGGATGTGGTCCCAGCCTGGCCTCAGCAAAGCAACTGGGACTGTAATTGGCAGATTTGTCCAGAACCCCAGGTCCGGAAACGTCTCTGGGATTCTAGTAAGAATTAAACATTGCTCTTTCCAAGAGTCTTCCCCAAAGGCTTGCACCCAGGAATTATAGAATCCATGAGGCATCATTCCATTTGAATTTTTTTTTCCAAATCTCAAACAGCTTCTTCAGCATGGTGGTTAGACAGTCCTATTATTCCAGGGACCTGATTTGATTTGCATTTCATCACAGTTGGGGTCCCTCTGGAATGTCCCTCATTCAATTGGCTACATAGGCCAATTTATAGACTGGAGGACTGCAGACTCAGCTGTCTGGTCATTTCCATTAAGTCATTCAAAACTAAACAAAGCTTTCTCTGCATTCTCACACAAATATGATCCCTTAGAGGCAGACTGGGCCTCCTTTCCCTGGGTCTCCCCAAGGTAATTAATGAGCTGGTCATGCAGTTAGCAATATAAAAATTTGGAAACTAAATCAGCACATCTCCTTCTAAAGTTTTTGTCCTTCTAAATCCAGGGTAAATCTACTTCCTTCATCCAGATGTTGGCTTTGAAGGTAAAATGAATTGGGAGGAAATTCTTCTGAAGGTGCTAAGACGTGCTTAAATGACCTGTTTGGGAGGCTCTGAGACAACACAGATGCTGAGCCAAAAAGACAACTTAGCACAATTATCCCCAAGGCCCAGAACTTTTGTCATTGGCCTGACTTTGTGATCACTGGCCTTCTATTGAGGACAGGAGTTCAAATCCTCAGACACTTGTCACTTACTAACTGATTACCTTGCACCTATCCACAATCATCCTGATTCAGATCTGACCACTGGACCCAGATGTCTCAGGAGGAGAAAATGAGACTGGTGACTTAGCACAGCCCCCCCTCACAAAAATCTAATTCATGTACTTGTCTTGTCATCACCTCCCTGATATCATGGTTTTCTTTGAGAACAAGGGCAAACATCACTTTGTGGAGTGGCTACCAATCCATTTCCTCTCTTCTCCCAAGGATGGAGGGCATCATGCCATCTCTAGACACCTCTCCAAAGGCACCAACAGCTGGATGAAGCCCAGTGCAGGTGCTCCTTCCTCTGTAGGTCCATTCATTTCAGAAATCATTCTTTTCCAATCCTGACCAGTTCTAGGCTCTGCCTGACTCCAGCCCATCTCCTTTTAGTTTTTGTTCAATAGTGGAACAAAATGAGACACTTGGAGGTGGTTCAACAATTTTTTTTAGTGAAGATTTACTTAACCCTAGCAACAAAGAGAGACCACCTCAGGTTGATTCAGCTGGATAACACTCTCTTGCTGGAGTCATCCATTGTTCTCCAGCAACCAAACATCAGAGAACATCAGGAGCATCTTGTGACTATTTTGTTCTCTGTAGACCAAGGAGTCAAGTCAACAATCTTAGTTTTTAAAACCAGAATCATTGAAGATAAAAATAATAGCCAGTCTTTCATAGGGACTACTATGTGTGAGGCACCAGACACAGCACTTTATAATTATCGTCTCAATTAATCCTCACAACAACTCTGGGAAGCATGTACTTTCATTAATTCTGTTTTACAGATAAGGAAACTGAGGCAGATAGACACTACCTAAATACCCAACTGGTGTCTGAGACTAGATTTGAACTCAATTCTTTCTAACTTCAGACCTGGTACTCAATTCCACTGCCCCACCTAGATGCCCTTTCCTTTCACAAGACAAAACTACCTCATCATTCATGAAGGAAAGAAGTCAGGTTCTTGTTTCTACTTCAAATGACAACAATTGGGAGATTGGCCATTGATATGAAAGAGAAGGGAAGCACTCTGGAATGGGGGCTCAGAACAATTACAATAGAAGCCAACTCCTATAGCTAGAACCCTGGGAGGAGTAGAGGCAGGCAACCCACTAGTCAAAATTAGGGTTAGAAGAGTATCACCACCATCTTGCTACAGCATCAAGCTCAAAAACATTGCACATTATCCCAAATGAGCTCTATAATTGTTTGAAAGTATGGCTGGGGAAATGTTGCAGGGTGATCTAGTCTAGGGTTCGAGAATATGAATGAATTCACTTGAAAGACTAACTCTTGACCAAAAAAGTTTATTTAAAAGTAACAAGGAAATTCAGCAGTAATACATGCTAGACTTCTTAGGGAAATTCAAAAAGAGAAAATAAGGGCAGTTGCAAGCTTATTGCAACTCGCAACTTAATGGCTATCATCAGGAGAAATGGTGGGTCATTGGGTAGGGAGAACCAGTGATCAGTCCATATGTTCCAGAGAAATATTATAGGATAGGCTAAACAAACATTTCTCTAATATTAAGCTAAATGATGGAGAGGGAATCAGAAGCCCACAGAAAATGTCAGATGAGCACAGATAATACCTTCATATTAGAGACAAATATTAATATTAGGCTAGACAAATTTTTCTCTGATATGAAACTGAATGATGGAGAGGGAATCATAGGCCCACAGAAAATATCAGACAAGTATAGATAATAGTTCCTTAATATTTTAGGAAAGGCCAGACAAATATTCCTCTGATATTTCTTCTTCAATAATAGGAAGCCACTGGAATTGACTGATTGGGAGAATGACATGATTGGACCTGAATTTTAGGAAAATCTCTTTGGTTGCTGAGTGGAGGATGAATTGTAGTAAGAAGAGACTTGTGGTAGGCAGATCCACCAGTGGCTATTGCAATAATCCAAGTGTGAGTCAATCAGAGACTGTACCAAAGTAACTGCAATGTCACAGCCAGAAAGAGGGCATATACAAAAGATGTGATGGGGGCAGCTAGGTGGTGCAGTGGATAGAGCACTAGCCCTGGGTGGAGTCAGGAGGACCTGAGTTCAAATCCGACCTCAGATACTTAATAATTACCTAGCTGAGTGGCCTTGGGCAAGCCACTTAACCCCATTACCTTACAAAAACTAAAAGAAAAAAAAAAAAGATGTGATAAAGTTGGGGATGACAGGACATGGCAATAGATTAAATATGCAGTTGCTTGAATTCAAGGGTAATTCCTGGGTTAGGAGACTGATGGATAGGAGAGTGATGTTGCCCTCTCCAATAATAGTGAAGGTTGAGGGGGAGAGGACATATGAGTTCTGTGTTGGACATTGAGTATTTCAAACGTCTACAGGATAATGGTGTCTAGAGAAAGGCTCCTGGGATTCTGGGTAAGTTCCTTTTGGAAGTTTGATGGGAGGACATGAACACAAGTCACAATGGGGTAGAAGGAATGAATAGGGTTAAATCTCAGATTCATGAATATGTCAAAGCCTCAGAAAGTAGCAGATGGGAACTAGGTGGTAGCAGGGAAGGGGACAGATCTGAAGAATGCTTCCCTGGTGGTCTGTTATGGCACAATTGAAGATATTGCTCATGATGTTATTCCGTGTCTCTTATGTAAGTCTGTGGGAGAAATTCCTACAAGAAATTAGTTCCAGGAAAAAGTGAGTCTCTCTAGAACAATGTGTTTCTTTCCACTCAACAGTTCACTATGAAACTCAGATCACTTGTTTACCATCCTGCATTACTCTCAGAGAAGCTCAGAACCTAGTTCAGAACCCTCCTAGTTCCACCCCAAGTACATTGATCTCTATTCTACCTCCATCTCTCTTTGTCTTTAATAGGGTTTAAACTCAGCAGACTATCTCAAATCCCTTTTGGAAGCTTTGCTTGCTATTCAGTCCTTTTCAGTTGTGTCTAACTCTCAGTAACCTCATTTGAGAAAAGACACTGGAGAGTTTACCCTTTCCTTCTCTAGTTCACTGTGCAGATGAGAAAACTGAGGCAAAGATGGTTAAGTGGCTTACCCAGGGTCACACAGCTGGTAAGGATCTGACGCCAGATTTGAACATGTCTTCTTGACTCCAGGCCCTGGAGCTTTATTCACCGTACCTCCTAGCTGCTACTTCTAAAACTAGCTGGGACTTACCGAGCCTCAAATCTGGGAGGTAAAGGAGCCCTTCGCTCAAGCCAATTTAGGCAAGGAGCTCTCTCCCATGTTCCTTCTGGCAATCTCTCTATGCAGCAGTGACCAAGTGACCAGGAGATACACAAAGTTTGGTATTGGTGAAGCATGCAGACTCTAGGGCACAGCTGCTGGAGTGAGAATCCAACTGGAAGAGCTCTGAGTTCAGACCCCAGCTCAGTGAAACCTTCCTGTCTCAGGTGTAGGACAAATCCCTTACAATTGAGAGGAAGACTTAGGCAGATGACAGGGTGCTAGAAGCCAAGAACCTCATGGCCTCCCAGTCTAGTCTGGTTCCCTCAAAACCTGGATGGCTTGGACCAGACCCCCAAACTCTCTGCATCTCAATTCCTTTCCTAAAAGAACTAGATGACTAGATGTATCCAGCTCCAAATCTAGGATCCTAGAAGGGACAGGCAGGATCTTAGATGACATCCAGTCCAACCTCTCATTTGACAAATGAGAAAACTGAGACCAAGAGTTTGAGGGTCATGTTCAAAGTCACATAAGTAAAGATAAGAAGCATCATGAAGCACCATCTATGGGTCAGGCCTTTCCGAAGTACTGAGGATACAAAGAAAGGCAAAAACAGTGAGGCCTCTTCAGAGGGAAGGCATTAACATTGAGGAGGAACAGAAAGAGTTTCTGCAAGAGGCACTCTTAGATTTGAAGGAAGCCAGGAAGTGGGGAAAAGGAGGGGAAAACATTCCAGAGTAATGAACTGGGGGAAGGCTGGAGGAAAACAAATAGGGCGGAAGGAAGGGAGAAGGGAAGGGAGGGAAAGAAAAAGGGTGGGGACAGAGAGGAGGGAGGAAGAGGACGAAGGGAGGGAAAGAGAGGAAAGACAAAAAAGGGAGAAAAGGAGGGGGAAGGGAGAAAGAGAGGAAGCATGGAGAGAAGGAGGGAGAGGGGGAAGAGGGGAGAGAGAGAGAGAGAGAGAGAGAGAGAGAGAGAGAAAGGAAGGGGAAGAGAGGAGAAAGAGAAAGGGAGGGAGAAAGTGAGGGAAGAAGAGAAGGGAAAGTAGGGAGGAGGAAGAGAAAAGAGGAAGCAAGGAAAGGAAAGGGGAAGGGAGGAAGGGAGAGAGGGAAGAAGAAAGGAAAGGAGGGAGAGGAGAAAAGAAAGAAGGGAGGAAGAGATAAAGGGAGAAAAGAAAGGAGAGGAGGGAAGGAAGAAAAGGTGGGAGGGAGAGAAAAAGAGGTGGGAGGGAGGGGCAGACTCTGGTTTCCAACCTAATTGTCTGACTTCAACAAGTCAGGTTCTGGTTCCCCTACATGATTTTCTAACAATTTTCCGGTCATGGGATAAATTTCAGATCAAGACTGTTCCAATAGTCTGTGGATGGGAGGAGGTGCTCTCTCCAAGGTTAAACTAACTCCCCAGGTGATCCTAAATGTCCTAATTCAACTCAACTCAATTCAGTTCACCATCTATTGAATACCTGCTCCCAGGAAAGTACTGGCCTAGCAGCTTAAGATCTGAAGGTTTAGAAAATAATCCGGGTCTTCAGGGAAGGCTCTAAATTTTTGTTTTGTCTCAATCTCCCTAGTAGGAGTTGACACTTCCTTGTCAACCATAAAACTGTAAAAACCTTAAAACTATAAGATTCAAATTAAATGACAGAACATATGGGTTAGACATTTTTAACTTTTATTTCTCTAAGGTCTTACCTCTAAACCTTAAAGCGGAGGCCATTAAGAAAATGATCTCCCTGAACTAGGAAAGAATTGGTTGGACTTTTATGCAAAAACAGAGAATAGAGAAAATCATTAGCCTCCTTTGTGGCCTAGCCATGAAAGCTGCACAGTATCTCTGCCCAAAACTGCTCCTCAAACACTGTCTCCCAGCCTCCTGATCATTGTCCTCCTGAGTTTGCAATTAATATAGGGGAAGATGCCTAGGAGTCGTCATTTCTTACCTGTTGATATGTGAAAACTGAGCACTCTCTAAAGAAATCAAACTCTTTACCAGGATTATAGTTTTGAGAACCCTATACTTTGACACTATACAGGCTTCTTCCATAAGGGGCTTTAAAAATGCTTATGTTTATCAATAGAAGAAAAAAAGAAAGATCTATTATTTGGGTATGTAATTTACCAAAAACCCAGAATGTGACAAACCAAGGAGAAGCATCCCTCCAAAAAAAGAAAAAAGAAAAATCTCACAACCTATATATTTTATTTACTTTATTTTTTTTTGAGACAATCAAGGTTAAGTGACTTGCCCAGGGTCACAAAGCTAGTACCATCCCTCCACTTAGCTGCTCCCAAACTAAATATAAAACAAAACATATAAAACTGAAAAGAAAGTAAAAATAAAACTGAGATCTAAAAAAACTAATAAGATAAAGTGTTCTATAATCTTTTTAAAAAAAATTCAAGCTAAATAATCAATTAAAAAAAACTTAAATGTTCCATCAGTGCAACAACCAGGGACAATTTGGGGCTGTCTGATGGAGAATGCCATCTGGATCCAGAGAAAGAACTGTGGAGTTTAAACAAAGACCAAAGACTAGTACCTTTAACTTAGGAAAAAAAACTTTTATCTTTTTTTTTTTTCCCCTTAAAGGATATGATTTTTCTCTCATCACATTTAACTTAGGTCAATGAATACCATGGAAACAATGTAAAGACTAACAGAATGCCTTCTGTGGGGGGTGGGGGGAGGGATGTGAGATTAGGGGGATAATTGTAAAACTCAAAATAAATAAAATCTTTCTTAAAAAAATTTAAATGAGAAAATATAAGCAAACAGAAACTATTTGACTCAATAGAGAAGAAATAAAGCAAGATTGGCCATTAATCACCACTATTATTTAATATATGAAACTTCCAAATCATTTTTTAGGCAAAAGTTATTCTGAAAAAACCCTGGGGGGAGGTGGGGGTTCTCAGGGCCTGCAAACTCAGTGTGAGTCAGCAGTGGAATGTGGCCAAGAAAGTAAATGTAATCTGGAACTCCCCTAAGAGAGGCGTGGTTTCCAGGAAAAGGGAAGTGGCTGTCCCCACAGTCCTTTGCCCTGATCAGATATCATCTGTTTGAGTTCTGGGATATTGATAAACTGATAAGGGCAAGCCCAGTTGTGAAAAGTTTTATGACCATGTCACCAGGGGGATCAGTGAAAGAATTAGATCATTTAGCCAGGAGAACACAAGCCCAGGGGAGACGTGTAAACTGTCTTTATGTCTTTATGTGGAGATGTCAAAAGGAGAATGGGTAGCACTTGAGCCCCCATTTTAGTGCATTCTCCTCAATATGAATCCCCAATTCTACTTCCCCTTATGTCATAAGTAGCTCCTAGTGATCAGTGAGCAAGTATCATTTTAACCAATTAATATCAATTAGTCTTTACAAATCCATTAGCCCTGATAAGATATAAGAAGAACAAAAGTTTAAAAAGTCCCCTCCCCCATCATCTAGGGAACATTGGCTTCTAAATCACTTGGTCTTGGAAAAGTGGGCTCAAACTTAAAGCCACTTCTACAAAGAATTCACTCATTCACCCCACCAAGTCCCTTCTCAGGGCTACACAGCAGATGGATGATTTTCAACCCTCCCTCTTGGGCTGCCTTTAGTCTACTATTCTGCCAGGTGAAAAAGGACTTAACTGATCATGAAATCTGACTTCTAAGCTTCAAATGTGGATTCCAGGTCCCAGACCTTTTTAAGCTCCTAGGCTACCACCTAGTCCCATTGTAGCACTAGGCTAAGAAAGGACAAAACAAAGGAGTAAAGAACAGGGGTCAACATTCACTGGCCACATATTAGCCCAGATGGGAAGATGAAGGCCTAAGGCTCCTCTCTCTCTCTCTCTCTCTCTCCCTCCCTCCCTCCCTCTCCACTTTCTCTCTCTTCTTTCCACCTTCACTTTCTCCCCTTTTCCTCTCCCTCTTACCCTCTCCCCATCTCTCTCCCTCTCCCACCTCTCTTTCTCTCTCTGTTTTTCTCTCCATCCAAACCCAACCAAAGCCTTACAGCATGTCTTTCCTCAATCACAGCTAAGAAGGAATGAACCCAGTATCTAGCTAACATCTTTTGCAAAGATTCTCAATTTTAACTCAACAGCCAATTGAAAGACTCCTCTTCTTTTCATGGTAAGCAGACAGTTAAAAAACATGCCTGCCCACGCCTTGCAGTGCAAGTGGGGATTGCCTCAGTAGAGAATACTGAACATGCTTCATGCTTCTAAGGCCTGGGCTCATTGACCAGTGCACATACACACCAACATGCAAATCCACACCATGGATAGACCTTTTGTTTGGCCCCATAAGACAGAATAAGAAACAATGGCTGGCATCAGAAAAAGGTCAATAGCCTAGGCCCAGTGGTGGGGAAAGCTTCCTAAAACTAAATAAGGGATATTCTAAGATAGACTGGTCTCCTTTTCAAATCAAGACTGGGGAACCCTTGGTCAAAGATGAGGTGGGAGGGGGTCCTCTGGGTGGAGTGAGGCTCAGTGGCTTTGAAGACCTTGACATTCTTAGAGTAGGTGATTCAAGGAATGGGGGTTCAATATATGGCTCACAGGCAGGAAATCACAAGGTAATTCAAGAAGAGAGGGAGAGTGGCAACAGTTGGAACATGGAGGAAAGGCCTCCCACTATTTTAAGAAACAGAGACGAGGCAGCTAGGTGGCACAGTGGATAGAGCACCGGCCCTGGAGTCAGAAGGACCCGAGTTTAAATCCGGCCTCAGACACTTCATAATTACCTAGCTGTGTGGCAAGTCACTTAACCCTATTGCTTTGCAAAAACAACAACAAAAAAAAGGGAGTTCAGAGGAGGCTTTCCTGAAGAAGACCCACCTTTGAGACCCTGCTCTGGTCCTAATAGTGTGCCATGGTAGACCAGCTCCTTTACCCCAAAAGCCTCATTTTCCTCAGTTGAACTACTTCTAAGTAGGAATAAGAAGGCTTGAACTACCTGGCAATGCTTTCGACTCAGGTGATGCTCATCCCTGGAAGACCAACTCTCTCATTTTATAGATGAGGAGACTGAGACCCATTGTAATTAAGCAACTTGCCCAAGGTCAAACAGTAAGAGAGAGAGACGGGTCTGCCTACTCCCAGTTCAGGCAGGGTCTCTCTGCAGAAATCAGCTTGCAAACCTAAAACGCTTTAGAGATAGAAGCTGTGGTCATGGAAACAGAAGCAAGGGTAATGTGACACAAGTCAGGAAAGGCCCCCCTTCCCCTGAAAGATAATGTGAGATTCTGCAGCAATTTAACTTGATAGTCCTATAGCTCAGGTCTAGTCACCATTAGTAGAAGTCACAAGAATGTTAGTGAATAAAAACACACACAATTTTGAAGATCAATCAATTCAAGTCACATTGGAAAGCTTGACATCTAGAAAATGATTGAGGAAGGTGACACCATGCCATTTGGTCTGGCCTAAGCACCAAGGCTCTGGCTCCCTCCACCAGTGGAAGTTCCCCCAGAGCAGCCTGCCACCCAACCCCGTTCCTTACTACAAGCAAACAGGGTCCTTCCCCAGGGTCCCTCCAACTTAGATGGTTTCTTTGATGTGAGAAGAAAGTCCTACGGGTTGCAGACTGACTTCTTCACCCTTCTCTTCTGTACGCTCCTGGGAAAGGCATCCTTTGGCCCTAATGAAAGCAAAGGATAGAGAGAAGTTAGCCCAAAGCGGGAGAACTTCCAAGACAGAAGAGAAGACAATGGTCATGGAGTTCTGCTCAAGGATAATAATAATGAATAATAGCAAATACTTTAGAAATATTACTGCATTTGATTCTCATAAAAAACTTGGGAGGTGTGTGCTTTTGTGATTCCCATTTTACCAATGAGGGAACAGAGGCAAATAGTTCAATGACTTGCCCAGGGTCATACAGCTAAGAAAGTGACTGAGGTTGGGCTCAAACTCAAGTCTTCCTGACTCCAAGTCCAACATCCCCAATCAGGGATCGTCCAGCCTCGGGCCCAGGTCCTTGCACTAGTACTCATCCAGCATGAACTAGAGTCTCTCCACTGTCCTGGATGTTTTCTAGCTTATCAGTGGGGCAAGCATCTGGGGGAGGGGGCAGCAGTTAGAGTGTGTCCATCTCCCGGGCCTACGTCTGCCCTAGCTCTTCAGTCCACCTCTCCCAAGGCCAAGAAAGATAGCAGGAAGTCACTCTCTAGCTCAGGATTTTCACACAGAATCAAACTTAGAGTAATTTACACAGGAAGTGAGGTTTATTCTTGTGACTTCTGACTCTTTCTGGGCTCTTCATGACCGGGCTCCCTCTGAGCTTTTAGCCTTCAGTCACCTTCAGACTCCGTCACTCTGGAAGTGGTAGTTTGTAGAGCACAGCCCCCACCCCCCAGCTCTGTGCTAGCTGTCCCACACAACTGGTCACTCTGTCCCCTCATCTCCGATTCTCAGTTTCCCGGCCTTCCTTCAAGACAGCTCTGGCCTGTTCCAAGAGCCTTCTCCTCTCCCCCTTAGCTGCCAATGGCTCCCCCCCACCCCAGAATACTTTCTCTCTCTTCTGGTTCTGCTTTGTTCATGTGTTGTCTCTCCTGCCCACCCCAGTAGTGTTATTGTGCCATATGAAAGACAAATTCAGTAATTCGGAGAAACTTGGGAAGATTTGTCTGAGCTGATACTGAACTAAGTAAGGAGAATTAAGAGAAAAATAAACACAATGACCATAATCATCTAAATGAATGAAGTCCTCTAACCCAGGGCCTTTCCTGATTTCTTCCAAACTGCTAGTGCCTCCCCCACCCAAAAAATATTAAGAAACTTTTATTTTGCATATATATTTGTATATATGTATTATTTTAATATATATTTGTATATATGTATTATTTTAATATATTATATATTATAATATATAAATATATCTATAAAATATATAAATTTATAAATATATAAATTTATAATATATAAATATAATATAAATATAAAGGATATATAAATATATATTTAATATATTTGTATATATATTTGTATATATGTATTATTTTAATAGATTCTAAGTTCCTTTTTTTAAAGTTTTTTGGGGGTTTTTTTTTAGTTTTTTTGCAAGGCAATGGGGTTAAGTGGCTTGCCCAAGGCCACACAGCTAGGTAATTATTAAGTGTCTGGGGTTGAATTTGAACTCAGGTCCTGCTGACTCCAGGGCTGGTGTTCTATCCACAGTGCCACCTAGCTGCCCCTAGTTCCTTTTTTTTTAGGCAATCAGGGTTAAGTGACTTGCCCAAGGTCACACAACTAATAAATGTCTGAGGCAAAATTTGAACTCGGATCTTCCTGACTCCAAGGCTGGTGCTTTGTGCTACCCAACTGCTTTGGACTCTAAGCTCCTTGGAGGCAGGGAGGATATTTTTGGCTCTGTATTGCTAGTACCTAGCACAGGACCTGACCTATCATCGGGCCCTTCTCATCAATGTCTTATCTTAAAAAGTTGCCTAGATCACAGAGAGGTTAAGGGATTCATGCAGGACCACAGAGCCAATGTGTAGCAAAGCAGGACTTGAATCGAGAGGCCAACTATCTCTCTCCTAGATCTCCCTGCCTCTGGATGAAATTCTGCAAAACTAAAAAAGAAGAGCCAAAGGTTAGGCAGACACACCTACTGCCACGAGAGAAGGAAATGTAATGAATGAATGACCAAGGACCTGAGGGTTAACTTGAAGGATGAAAAAAGTATTAGATTACTCTGCCCTGAAATTGTTAAATAGTTATTGAGAAGTTTCATTGGTTGTTTAATATATGACATTAATCTTTTTTTAAATGAGGAAAATACTTGTTAGAAATTACCATTGTAGTAATTGTGAAACAAATATTTATGTAATGGAAAAAAAAATTTTAATGAGGAAGAAAAACCTGTGACCCAGGACTCACCTTCTCTCCATTGCCTCGATGGTCTCCACCAGGGGCATGTTGCGAGTCTCCATAAGAAAACAGATTGCCACACCAGCCAAGATGGCAGTAGCCCCGAAGATCACAGGAGGCAGGGAACTGTGATATTCTCCCAACATGGAGACCAGAGGGGCCACCATACCACCCAAGCGGGCATTCACGGAAACGAATCCCATGCCCATCTGCCTGACAGAGCAAAGCCGGTAGGTTAGCAAGTCACATGGCAGGAGTTGGAGGTTGTGGGATGGAAGCAGGTCCTGAGACCCTCAAAGATGAAATGAAGAGATTGGGTCAAAAAAGTAACAGGTTTGAGCTTGAGAGATGGCGCTCATTGATGAGAAAAGGTCCACTGCCCCATGATATGGGATCTGGGGCAAAGGCCTCCTTCACCACCTGTACCTCTAAGCCACCACTGAAACTGCTCCATCCCTCCATGTCATTCAGACCAGATCCACGCTGGGGTCACCAACAGGTACAAAGAATTCCCCCCCATCCCAGTCTCTGCCTTCATCACCAATGACTTCTGTGCTCATTTTGCTGGTCCTTTGAATGCTTGGCTCTATGCAGCTCCCATGATCTACATCCTTACTCTTCTCAGCTACCCAGAGGGATTGGTTACACCTACCACCAGCACTTGCTCAAATTCTGAAATTTTCCTCAATCACAATCTCCCATCAGCCCAGTTCTGCCTCTACCTTACTCCTCCGAAACCTGTCTTTTGTCTTCCCCTTGAAAACCTGTCTGTCCCCTCTGTCCCTCCCTCTTCATCTACCACCTTCCTCTGGTCTTTCTTCGTTCTCTTTATAACTTTGACTCCATAATTGATCACATCAACTAAGGACTGAGCTCTCTGCCTTGAGAGATGCCTGCCTCCTTGCCTGCCTGCCATTTGGATCCTGACAGCTCTCAACACTAGTCATCCCTACCATGCACCTCTCTTGCTATCTACTTAGAGAAGTCAGCTGGATCACAGCTACCCAAGGACTGAAGTCCCTGTTGGCGCCCCCTCCAAACTTCCAGTGTCTTAGGCAAAGTCTATCGGGTTATTCTAGTTAGATGCCTCAAAACTCCACTTCTGTAAGGAAACTGCGCTCTCTCAACTTGCCAGGGCCCTCTTCCCTTTGAAATCTGAGGACCTGCACTTGGGTTTGGTCTTCAGCCTCTTCAACCTCTCAAAAGCTCTGGACACTATTGATCATCTCTCCTCTCGTTATGCCTTACTTTTTTTTTTTTTTTTTTTTTTTTTAGTTTTTGCAAGGCAATGGGGTTATGTGGCTCGCCCAAGGCCACACAGCTAGGTCATTATTAAGTGTCTGAGGCCGGATTTGAACTCAGGTCCTCCTGACTCCAGGGCCGGTGCTCTATCCACTGTGCCACCTAGCTGCCCCTATTACTTGTCTTTTCTAGATCACCAACCATGTCTCCTTCCAAGCTCTGTCCCAGGTTTTCTTTCACTCTCCCCCCCCCGCTTTCTTTCCCTTTCCATCTTCCCTCTTTTTTTCTCTCATCTCTCCCCTTATTTCTCTGTCTCTCTGCCTTTGTCTCTAGAGTTCTGTTTGTCTCTGTCCCTTGTCGCTTTCATCTTTCCTTATTTCTTTGTAAATTTCTGCCTTTGCCTTGAAAGTTCGTTCTCTCTCTCTCTCTCTCTCTCTCTCTCTCTCTCTCTCTCTCTCTCTCTCTCTCTCTTACTCTTTCTCTCTGTCTTTCTCTCTCTGTTACTCTCTCTCTTTCTGTGTGTATGTGTATATGTGTGTGTGTGTGTGTGTGTGTGTGTGTGTGTGTGTGTGTGTGTGTGTGATCTTATTAGCCTCTGGGTTCAGTTACCACCTCCTGGTTTGTCTGTCCATTTATACATTCATCCTGAACATACATTTTGCTAGTCCTCTGTCACCTAGAGCCTGTCAGATATCTCCTTATCTGTCCCTTCAGCATCTCTCCTTCCCCCATAAACCTTCCCTTCTCCAAACTTCTCAATTCCATTGATAACAATATCCAATCACCCAACAAGCACTCATGAAGCACTCACTATGTGCCAAACACTCTGCTTGATGTGCAACAAAATTAAAAATAAAAGAGAAGCATGTTCTCCAAAGGAACCTGGGGATAGTCCTGGATGTGGAATTTTCTTTGTATGCAGGACATCGACATTTGTCAATGCAGTTAGGCACCTTCCTTGTTATCTGGAATCATAGAGAGTTGCTACCTCAAGTTCAGAGACATAAAGTAAAATAAAGCATCCAGATCACCTAGCTAGAAGGTGTCTGAGGTGGAATTTGAACCCAGGGTTCCCAGTTCCAAGACCGGCTCTCTGTGTGGTGTTTCATGCTGTCTCCACACAATGTAGAGGTGGGGTCACTAGGGGGTGAGGGGAAGCCTTAGTAGTAGAAGAGAGGAGGGAGTACATTCCAAGTATAAGGGACTGTGCCAAGATCTGGAGACCGCAGGTGCAGTCTTATCAACTCTTCTCTACAAAATCTCCTGATTTCAATCCCTTCTTTCTACTCCCTGGACCACCATCCTAATTAAAGACCTTCAGCACCTGTCAACTGGACTTCTGTGTGGTTTTTATTATTCAGTCATGTCCAACTCTTTGGGGGTTTTTTGGGGGGGGGGGGTTGTTTTGCAAGGCAATGAGGTTAAATGACTTGCCCAAGGTCACACAACTAGGTAATTATTAAATATCTGAGGCTGGATTTGAACTCAGGTCCTCCTAACTCCAGGGTAGGTGCTCTATCCGCTGTGCCACCTTGCTGCCCCATCCAACTCTTTGTTAACTTCATCTGGGGTTTTCTTGGCAAAAATACTGGGGTGCTTTGCCATTTCCTTCTTCGGCTCATTTTACTGATGAGAAAACTGAGACAAACAAGATTAAATGACTAGCCTAGGATCACACAGCTACTACATTTCTGAGGATGGACTTGAACTCACAAATATGAGCCTTCCCCATTCCGTTGTTAGCGCTTTTTGTACTAGGGCACCATCTAGTTGTTCTAATTGCCGTCACTGCCTCTGTTCCACTCCGTCCTCATTCGGCTCCCATTCATCCGGGTGACAAAATCATCTTCTTCTAACCCCTCTCTGGCCTTTTCAAAAATACCGTTCCACATTGGCATTAGAATTATGTACAATCTGTACACTGACTTCAATCTGATTTCCACTTAGTTTTTTAGCCTTGGCTCATCTCATTCCTTCCTCTTCACTCTTAGAATCTTTGTCTTCCTTCAAGGCTCCACTCAAGAGCCACTTCCTCCTTCCTATGCCCACTGACTGATGCCATCTCCCTCCTCAAATGACCTTAGTTGAATCCATATTTGTGTCCCCAACCCCTCCCCATGGAATGCAAGCTCCCTGAAGGCAGGAGACTTCATTTCCCCTTCATGTCCCCCATGTCTAATAGCATCTCACACAGTAGGGGATTGTGACATGTTTGTTGAATTGAACTCTGATCAGGAAAGAAGACTCTGATCTAAGGAGCTCAGGTAGATCTCCATGTGAGCCAGGAGTCCCTCCAGTCGCCTACCTGACCTGTGTTGGGTACAGCTCCCCTGCAAAGAGGTACACAGAGATGAAGGAGCTGGCCAGACAACCCTTCCCCAGGGCTGCCTGGGCCGTCCGTAGGGTTTGCATGTCTGTGGAAGAATGGAGAAAAGGAAAGTCATCAGTAGCATCCAGGTCAGGAAGAAAGCCAAGCAAGGTCCCAGAAATAGCTGCCACCTCAAGTTTCTGCCCAAAGCTATGCCTAGAGAGTCCTGGCAATGCCCCACCAAGGAAAGACCCCAAGTATCTCAATGGATTAGTGCCAACTGCCCTTACATCCATTCATTAAGCCAAGTATCTATTAAGTGCCCACAAAAAAAGTGTCCTCTTACATTCTAGTTGGGAAGTAAAACCCAAAGGGCATAAGTAAGTAAATAAAAGATGTGATCATAGTAAAATAGAAAGTAATTGGGGGTGGGGAGAACTATGACTATGAAACAGGATCATCAAGGGAGCTATGGATGAATAGAGGACAAGGGAAGGCATTCCAGGTATGGGGCACAGCCTGTGCAAAGTAATAGATTGAATGCCATCTTTTAGGAATAACAAACTAGTCACTTTGGCTGGGGGGTAAAGTGTGTAAGGGAAGCAATGTGAAATCAGACTGGAGACAGACCAGGAAGGACTTTCAAGGGTCAAATGGGGAGGATGTATTTTATCTTAGAAACCTGAAGAAACCAGTGAAAATTCTCCATTCCATCACCTATCCTACACCTAAAAAGCAGATTCATCTCCCAAATTTAGTATTTTCATTTTAGTACTGCCCTTCCCAGAGGAGTGTAGGTGTAGGTTGTGTTCAAGGAAGACTAGTGTCCGGCCTGTGGGGGAGCATTCCAGGCAGGTCCTTCTGATCAGCCCCAGTTGGACACTCTGTCATTTGTCCCAAACATAGTGATGTCACTTTGTCTTCTTCAGGAAGCAGTCCTTCCCAGAACCCTGGCTTCTCATACTTTTCAACACTTTTGATTATCATTCAAGTCTCTCCTTAATAATTCAGCCATCTTCTCTTTCCAGTTTTATTTCTCCACTGACTGAGTGAATAGAGCTTCCTGGAGTCAGGAAGATCTAAATTCAAATTTATGACCCTGGGCAAGTCAATTCTCCTTGCTGGCCTCAGTTTCCTCTGTCGTGAAATAAGCCAGAGAAGGAAATGGCAAACCGCTCCAGTGTCTTTGCCAAGAAAACCTCCAATAGGTCTCAAAGAATCTGACATGATTTAATAACAACACCAACAAGCAATGTCAGCTATGTTGCATGTTGGAAGGGCACTTCCCACCAACCAACGGGTGAGGGATGGTCATTAGTGATGATATCCCACGCCCAGTGGAGTACACTCCAAATCCTAGATCTAGACCTGGGAGAGGCTTAGCGTTATCTGTCTCCCCTCTCACTTAGCACATGAGGAAACGGAGCTACGAGGGCATGGGAACTTAGTCGGCATCATTCAGGAAGATGGTGGAACCCATTTCTCTGACTCCCATGCCAGTTTTCTTTCCTCTGTAGTCAACTGCCTTGCAGATTTGACTCAAATATTTGAGTATTATTATTATTACTATCTATATGATGATGGCCAAGACAATTTGTCAGAACCTCATAGGGCTATTTACACAGAAAAACAAATTTCTCCACATGAGTTGGCTGTGAGAGTCACAGATCCTTGCATTATTGACACCTTTTCCAGCTGCTGCTTAAATTGACATCGCCTGTGCCTCTCTTTTCCCTCTAAACTCTAGCTTCCTCATCTGTAAAATGGGGACAAAAATCACTGCAGTCCCTCCCACTCAGAGATATCATGAGGCTTAAATGAAATCATTGATACCAAGTGCTTTGCAACGTAAGAAGGAAAGAAATAGAGTTCCTATGACTTACCTTCTGGAACAAACATGTTGGCAATCACCATGAATCCCGCCAGAATCAGAAAGGAAGCCACAGTGGCCCGGCGCCCCACATAAATCATAGTGGTGGTAGAGACGAGCATGGCTGGGATGTCAATGATCCCAAACATCACCTGGACCAGGTAAATGCTGAGGCCAAACTTCTGCAGGTCCATGGCCAGGCCATAGTAAGCCAAGGAATTGGAGAACCTGAAAGGACAGCAGAATCCTCTTCTTGATCCTATGTCCCTTTGGCCCACTCCACATTCCTGCTTTAGCTCTCCAGTTCTGCTGTGAGGGTTGATAGCTTGTTGCCTCGGTTTCCCCCTTTCCAACCAGTTGCCCATGACCTCTCCCATTTCCTTCCCATCAGCCACTCATTTCTGTGCAAGCAAGGTATACAAGCTCCTAGAGGGCAGGAAACTATCTCCAATACCTGGAGATTATGCACCTAGTAGGTATAATAAATGCTTGTGGATAAATTTCAGCATGTGGGGAAGTTTCCTTGGACTTCTGGTTTGGTCTAAGAGAGAGCAATGTAAGGGGAAGCTAGTAAAAGGCCAGTCTAGCCTTGATACTGGAATCTTTCCCTCTACCAGTGGAATGTGGGGGCTACCTGGGAAGAGCTAAGCCTTCCTCTCTGGAAACTGCCAAGCAGAGGCTGCAGAACTGTGGACACCCTCATGACTCCAACTCCTTGTAGTTATTCTGGATAAATCTAGATTTGTACAATTCTCCCCTGGAAGTTCTCTGAGGGCAGGAAATATTTCAGTCTTATTTTATATCTCTAGTTCCCCATATACAATTGGTTGACTCTATTGAGATACTGGGATTCTGGCTGGTGAGAGTTGAAAGGACACCAGTCCTTGTGGGTGGGGCCCCAGAGACCCTGCAAGACCACTACTGGTGAAGCTGTGGTCAGCAGGTAGAAGAAAGCAGGAGAGGCAAGGACAGTTTGTCATTGGAGAAGCTCATGTGTAGTGAAGCACCATTGGTATCTCCCTATTTTGATTAAATTATTTTATTATTCAGGTGCCCCATTCAGCTATCTCTACCTGCCAATAATAGCAAATGCTGCCAGTATCCATTCTCCAAATTTTGGAGCCATGTTCAAGACCCTGATGGTTCCACCCTCGTTAGAGTTTTAGCTGCTCTCTATAACACTGGTGTTGGCAGAGTTACTGTATTTTTTCAGACTTTTTAGGCCAGAACTATACTTGGGAGGATATGATTTGACCTAGGTAATAGGAAGTACATAGAACAGAATTCATTATCTTTCCCCCCTAAACATCCCTATTATGTTTCCCCAATGACAGTAGAGGATCCCACCATCCTCCCAGCCCCTTAGACTCACAACCCCAGAGCTGTTCTGTACTCCTCACCACCTCTTACCCCATAGCCAAGCTGCTGCCAAGGCCTATTCATTTCACCTCTGCAACATCTCCTAAATATACCCCTTCCCTCTCTGTCACTGCCCTCACCCTGATGCTGAGCCTCATCATCCCACACTTGGACTGTTGCAAAAACCTGCTTCAAGTCTCTCCCCACTCTTATTCATCCTCTACTCAGCTATTAAATTAATCTTCCTAAAATACATGCCACGTATTCAGTCACCCCCAATGGTTCCCTAACCCTTCCTCCTGACACCCAGGATTAAATTAAAAAATACTCTGTTGGCATTCAAAGCCCTTCCTAACTTGCCCCCTCCTACCTTTCCAGGCTTCTTACACTTTCCTATACAACACAGTCTCAGAAGCCAATGACATTGACCTCCTTTTTGTTCCACTGTAATAAGTGGGATATTGAGTCAATTAGGGAGTTGCCAAAATCTTTTACAGATTATGCTGCAAAAGTTTTTGTGGACTCAGTCAGAGAGGTGATGTGCAAGACAGACAGAGAAAGGGAGGTCTCACTGATTTTTCCAAGGGATATGAAGGTAGGAAGACATTTTATAGGCTCCCATATTCCAATGTAATACAGCAACATTCTTCATTCAAAGGTCCGTGACCTGACCACCATTTTGAATTTTCTGTATCATAATTGTCTTCCACTAAAACAAAGAGTTGGACCACCCCCCTCCTTACCTCCAAATTTGAGGAAATGTTCGTCCAAGCACTATTTTATAGCTTCAAGAAACTCAGTGGAGAAAAACGCAAGTGATGGTCTTTGGTACCAACCTTATAGCTAGTGATTTTCCAGGTGGACAAGAATCTTCACCTACTGGCAGCCTGTGTCATCTGCTTACCCACAATGTTCACTCTCTCGCTGCAGTATTTCCCAGCAGCTCTTAGCAGTGCATACCAAATTGTTCCTCCAAATTCAAAGGATTAGGGGAATGATCGCCACCACCATCTCATGCTCAAGGATGTATCCCGCCACCTACCAAACAATCATGAGGCAGCAAGAGACCTTGCGAATGGCTGGGGTCCGAAAGAGGTCCAGGACAGAACTAGAGGGTCGTCCAATGGAAGACTCACTCTGCATGTAGGTACTCACCACCTGGGTGAAGCAAAGCCATTGAGAGAAATTGGGTACTGTCACATCATGCCAACCCCCCTCTGCTTTCTTCAAGCTTCCTTCCCACTGTAGGGAAGGAGACAGGCTCAGAAGACCTCAGATCTAAATCAGAAATGAATTCATTGGCCATCAAATCCAACCCCCCCTTTTTATAGATGAGAGCACTGAGAGCCAAGGAGGCTCAGGAATTTGCCCAGGGTCCCAAAGGTAGAAGGTACTGGAGCCAGAATCTTCTGCCCTGAGAGTCATTTGTTTTTTGATTCTATCACACTAATCTTCCAGTGAGATTAGCAGTTCACAAGTGACCTGGGCTCCACCTAGTCTCAATAATGCTGTTCCATTCCCATCACACTAAATGACCCCAGGCCTCTCTCTCTCTATTTTCCCCAATACTGATTTCCAGATCCTTCCCATGATTAAATCTTAAAATCTGAATCAAACCAGAGGGAGGAGAGGCAACTGAATTAATTGTCCCAAGTCAGTCAGATATAGTCAGGTGGGACCTGGACCAGGATCAGCCAAGGGAGCCTACCTACCTACCCCGGACCCTGGCATTCCCCAAGCCTTCAAGCACAGAATACAATCCCCTGGGGAACCAGAGGGCAGCCATATGCTATCCTGGCCTGACCACCCAACTCTTCCTTCCTGTTACCTCCTTGGTAAGTCGCTGCCCTTCCTCCCTTTTTCCATTTAGACTGGCCACTTTCTGCAGGTTCTGGATGGCCAGATGGGATTTTCCATGGAGGAGGAGCCAGCGGGAGGACTCAGGCAGCCACCTGGGCAGGGAGGCATGACAGTGAGTCCAGATTGGCAGCGGGCAGCTTCAACAAGCAATGCTTCCAATAACTGGTCACCTTTACCATTGTTTGCATGCAAATTCTGCCCCTGGGGAAGGTAGCAATCAAACAACCCATCCATAAGCATTTATTAAAGATCCCACTATGTGCCAGGTAGCTTGCCAAGAGCCAGACCTCCAAAGATAAGGGGAACAGCCCCTGCTGTTCTAGCTGCAAATATTTAAGCATATCAATAAGAGGGGGCATGCTATAATGGAAAGACAGCTGCCTCTGAACTTAAGTGGAATTTCAGAAGCCATCATTACAACCTGTATGACCTTGGGAAAATCACTTCCTCTCTAGGGGCCTCAGTTTTCCCAGCTGTAAAATGAGGAGGGTGGACCAAATCAGTTCAAAGGTTAAGGATTAGATATGTAAAACTGATGTAAAACTATATGGTTGGGGGACGGGGAAGTTCTAGTGTTAGGAAGACCAGGAAAGGCTTCATAGAGAAGACAGTATTTGCGCTGAGCCTGGAGACCTGGGGTTGGGGAGGGGCGGTGCATAATATTGCCAACACTGATAGATGGAGCAATCAAAATCTAGAGGTTTGGGTGGTTGGTCTTTGTTAGATTATTTGTTTGTTTGAAGGTTACCTGCGACATTCTCTAACTCACCTGGACACAAGATAGTCTGGAGAATAAGAGAGCTTAAGGCTTTGGGGAGGATAGGGATTCTTCCAAAAGTTAGAGTGGCAAAGAGCTCATTGTGAGACTGGTAGCTCATGAAGCCACGCCGTACTGACCAGGGAAAGAACCAGTCAATAGAAACTGGGTTTGGATGTAATACCCCAGAGCGGGCACTGGTTTTCTATCTCTTGGCTGGGGGCATAGAAGAGGAGCCACTGTTGGCTCTGTCCACTAGATAACCAGGAATCCTTTCTGGACACAGTCTAGAACCCAGATTGATATCATGTATGAATTGGTATACATTTAAGTGTAAAGATCTGGCCAACCTGTCCATAGATCCACTAGTTTGTATGTAGCCTTTCCTTCATTTGGTCAGTCAGCAGCTGCCAACAAATATTCAGTCCCCTGGGCATTATGGTAAAATGCCAGAGCAGCCTCCTGAAGTTGTCTCTTCAGTCTCTGCCAAAGCTGGATTCCTCAGGACCCTCCCCTGCCCTTCTCACCCTATTAATTCCCAACTCTATACACTCTACCCCTCTTCACTAGCACTTAACTCCTTAACTCCTTAGGGCATCATTTCCCAATTCAAATCACAAGAATTCTCTCCTGTGGACTGTTCTGCCCTCCACAAGTGGTACTGGGTGTTGAAGAGAAAGGGAAGAGAGGGAGAAGTCCCAGGCATTGGAGAAGTTGAAGTGCCCACTAATGCCAAAGTCCACAACCCCCCACTCCATCCTCCAACACTCCCCTCATGACCTACCAAGAGTATAGGAAGATAACAAAGAAAGGGGCAGAGACAGCAAACTGCAACCATCGCCAGGGTCGCACCAGGTATGCCGTTCCTGCCAGCAAGATCTGCCCCAAGGTGAAGGCATAACCCAAGAGGGCTCCAGCCACTGTCCGTCCTTGAGTGGGCATCCACTCCACAACTGGGGAGAAGACAGAGGTAAGGGCCCCAGTCAGTAAGGAAAAGGAGAGGCAAGTCAAGGAGTGTTTACTGAACGTACACCACATTGCTGAGATAGCAAAGTTGGAAAAAATCTCAGTGAACTAAAAAGATGGGTTGAAATACAGAATAGGGAGAAATGTAAAGTTCCACACTTGGATTCAAAAAATCAATTGCACAAATATAGCATGATGGATGTGAACTGGCTTAATCACAAGCAAGGGAGAAATGATAACTCCCAGGGAGTGGGAATTGAAGTGACTTGCCCAAACTCACATAGCTGGTGTCAGAGGTGGGATTTAAACCCTCAGCTGCCCTGCCTCTTAAGCTGCCAGGACTAGCTCATTTTCCACAATAAGGGAGATCAGAATCCCACTGTCCTCTCCCTTAGTGTGATGATCCCATCTATGATGGGCACTGACAAACTAAAGTCGATCTGGGCGGACAACAAGAATAGCGACAGATCGAAAAACCAGATCACACAAGAAGGGATGTGATGCAGCTATGTGACCTTGGGCAAGTCACTTAACCCCATTGCCTTGCAAAAAAAAAAAAAGAAGGGATGTGGCATAGAAGGAAGAACACAAGCCTAGGAATCAGGACACTGGGTTCCTTTCCTGGTTCTGAACCTTACTTAGTTCTGGGAGTTTAACTTCTTGGCACCTCAGTTTCTTCCACTATAAAAAGGGGATAATGTTATTAACTTAAGAGGATTGCAGTGAGGGAAGCACTTTGTAATCCTTAATGTGCATAGGTGGAAGCCACGATGGCAGTAAAGTGATAAAGACCAGTCATAGGAACTAGGATTGGCTCTTCTTCATAGGAGGTGGCCTGGGAGAATCTCCCAAACCCTTGACGGAGTCATCCCCAAAGTGATCTTTCTCCTTTCATTCTCTCCCTACTCCAACCCACCCACCAGGATCACATCCCTCTTCTATCTTTACTTCCTGCTGAGTCTGGCATTCAAGGCCCTCTATAATCTGGGACTAAACTTTTTTCCCCCATTATCTGGCACTATCCCTGTTCTGGTACTTGACATAACCAGACTGGATCACTTACATGCCAGTTTCCATCTTGTCCTCTCCCACTTCTGGATCTTTGCTCACTCCATTAACCACACCAAGTATGGACTCATTCATGGCCTCAATTTCCTGCCTAGCTCTGGTTAGCAAACTTTGCTTGCTGGCAATGCTCAGTGCAAGGAACGTCTTCCATGAAGCTTTTCCTAATTCACCTCCACCCCCAACCCAAAGTGTCCTGGCCATCTTTGAATTTCTGACAAGATCTGTCTGGATCTCTCCTTTGCACCATCCCAATAAGCCTTCATCCTGACTCAAATCAACAAACACTGATTAGATGTCCAAACCCGAAGCCTCACTGTGTAAAAACTGATCCTGTGGAGCATCGGAGGCAAGAGGCAAGGCAATGGGTACAAGGAAAAATTCAGCTCTACATAAATAAGTAATGGCTAGGGGGTGGCTGGGGGGCACAGTGGATAGAGAACCAGCCCTGGAGTCAGGAGTACCTGAGTTCAAATCCAACCTCAGACACTTAATAATGGCCTAGCTGTTAGTTAACCCCATTGCCTTAAATAAAATAATAAAAAGAAAGAAAAAAGAAACGTCTACGCTGAATGAGAAGCAAAACTGAACTCCTGCCCTTTGAACTTCCTTCCAGCCTTAAGATTCTATGGTACTCATTGGGAATTGTGTTGCTATCTGTCTTTTGGATGGATGGATAGACTCACTTCTCAGACCTCTTTGTTTTCTTTCATTTGCCTGCCCCTCTAGGACCAAGATGTCCCTCCAATGGAGCCTGCAACTCCTCTATCTCTCTGTCCTTGCCTTGGAGTGAACTTTTCTCAAGGTCAACGGCTGTTTCCCCAGAGTGACCAGAGTGAAACCTCTCATCTGTAATAAGAGCCTTGGGGGAGGCTTAGCCTGTCCTTCTCATCAGTCACAGCCCAGCTTCAGGTGTGGAACAGCCTGCCAGAGTTCTCTGGAAGCCGGCCAGGAAAAAGGATTAATTTGGAACACTTGAGTGGGAAAGACAAGGCTCCATCTCTCTTTACTGTTGCAAGCAAACCTACCCCAACCAGGGCAAACATTCCCACCCTGGTCCTGAGGAGGAGAAGCCAGTCCTACCTACTTCCCCCAACATAACCTAAGTAGAGGTAATGGGCTCCAGGCTCTGCCTCTAAGAATCTTGGACAAATATCTACGGCTCTGGGCCTCAGTTTCCTCTTCTGGGAATTGAGGACCTCTAAGGTGTCTGACTTCATCTGACAAATACATGTGACCCTCCCCACCCTCTGTCCTCCCCTCTCTACTGGAAGAATAAAGGCAACATTATCTTTCCTTTCATGCCCTCCCTTGCCAGGGTTATCTCACTCTACCTGGAATGACTTACCCAGAGAAAGGGAGTTGAGAATGATTCCAGAAAAGGTCATACCCGTCAGGAAACGAAACACACAGTAGACACTGAAGGAGCTGAAGTAGGCTGTGCAGGCCCCGGCCACAGCAAGCTGCAGGTAGGACCAGATGAGGGGAGCCTTCCGGCCCCACCTGAGCCCAGGAGAGAGAAAACACACAGTCACTGAGTTGCCTAGAGGTGTCTAGAGGCAGGATCAACACTAGCTAATGACTTGGGGCAGGGGAGTTCTGACTCCCCATTGTGGTTTCATAGATTATTGGTAACTCCCACTGTGGAAACTCCCTCCACTGGTACGACTCTGCTATGCTGTGTGTAACTCAGTTATAGTCTTCGGGAAGTGAGGTGGGTGTCTGGGCTTTTTTTTTTTTTAGGTTTTTTTGCAAGGCAATGGGGTTAAGTGGCTTGCCCAAGGCCACACAGCCAGTTCATTATTAAGTATCTGAGGTGGGATTTGAACTCAGGTCCTCCTGACTCTAGGGCCGGTGCTCTGTCCACTGCGTCACCTAGCCATCCCGGATGTCTGGGCTTTTGAGAGAAGAATGGACTTGGCCAGAGTCATACAACAGGATGAGTCAAGTGACTGACCTTGAATATTCCCAACTCTAGGCCTGTCCCTCTCTTCAAGATGCCTTAGAAGAACAGCAACTATTGTAAAAGAAGGTATTTTGTTTTATTTTTCGTCTAAAGTAGACTATCGCACCTGCAAATCCTAAAATAAATTCCCCACACCTCAAGTCTAACATTAAGCTCCTTCTTAGGAGACAAAATAAAAACTTTCTAATAACAGAGTGAATAAAGCTAAGATAAAATTCCATAGGAAAATATGGAAATAAGAAGAAAACATCAAAATAGAATCAGATGAAAGAAAATATCGATAACAAAATCAATTTGGTTTTTCCTCCTCTCTCATCTCCATGATCACTCATCTACTTTAACACAAGGACTTCTCTGGAGTAGAAGCTGCTACCTCCCATGTGGCTTCCATCAAGGAGCAGAAGAGCCTTGCAGTCTGCACTCCATGGAGGATTCTTTGGAATTGGTTTTGGCAGTTTCTATTATCCATTAGACCCTCTCTATGTCTCCTTGAAGATGGTCTAAAAATCCCAGTTCATACAAAGTAAATGGCCCAAGGTAGCAGCAAATTTTAGTAGGGGCGGCCAGGTGGCGCAGTGGATAAAACACCGGCCCTGGAGTGAGGAGTACCTGGGTTCAAATCTGGTCTCAGACACTGAATAATCACCTAGCTGTATGGCCTTGGGCAAGCCATTTAACCCCATCTGCTTTGCAAAAAAAAAACCCTAAAAAAAATTGTTAGCAGCTTCTCACTCTGAATATTACCTAATTGAAATAGTTCAGCTTGAAAGAGTTAGCCCAAGAGATTTAGACAGAGCCCTTTCAGTAACTGAACCAAATACCAGTCACCTGTGAAATGATCATGGTGTACTTGGTTTCATTTTGCAAAGCTGTTATTGCTTCGTCGATGATGCTCGAGAGATTTTCTGTGAGGTCAAGTCTTTTGCCACTATTGTAAAACCATTCCAATTGTATAGAGCAAGTGAGATCGGCTTTATGAGAAAGGCCATACTGGAATAATGCTAGGACATCCTCACTGCAAACGCCAGCAGTTCTCCGTTTCCAACCCTTCTCCTGCCTAAACAAAGACACAACATTCTCTCCAATTGACTTCACCTCTTCATCTTGGAGCATACTCAGAACTGTAGCTTTCTGGAACACACATATTGCCATATTGCAGATCTGCACCATGTTATACCTTAAACCATTTTTGTTAGAAAGTATAATATCACAGTAACAAAAATGATGAATCTATTTCTATATTTTCTGAGATTTAAGAATATAATCTGTTTTCAAAAAATTTTTTGAGTAGTTCCATTCTTACAGAATAAAACAAAATTAGAGAGTCACTTAAAAACTTCTGGAGATAGAGTCGTAAGAGTCTTGGCTTCCTCAGTATTGGCTTCTCCTATGCCAAAGACTAGGAGAAATGGTATGCAACAAGAGAAAAGTTAAGGGGACAGCTAGGTGGCACAGTGGATAGGCCACTGGCCCTGGAGTCAGGAGGACCTGAGTTCAAATCCAGTCTCAGGCACTTATACTTGCCCAGCTGTGTGACCTTGGGCAAGTTACTTACCCTCTTTGCCTTGCTAAAATGAGAGAGAGAGGGGGGGGGGGGGTTAAGCTCAATGGTATAGACCACAAACTGGATCCAGATGTACCTTCTTATGACTGTATGAGGCCCAATTCCCTGTTGCCAGAAAACCCCATACATTCAAGTGGTTGGAGAACTTTTGCTGGTAAAAGAGCTAACATCAAATTAAATGATCCTATTCCAAGCTTCATTCCCGTTTCCTTGTACTTTTTCTTGTCCTGAGGCATCTGCAGAACGGAGTGACATTATTTAAAGATTTGGTAACTTGGTCTACTTTTGAGTCCACCTCCAATGAAGCTGACCATGCTTTCATCCTATAAAAATGTCAACATTGCTCTCTGTAGGAGATATTCCACAAAATATTTCTTCACGCATTTCCTCTTCCCTCAACTAATTGATTTGGAAACAAGACTCGCCAGAGCTTCTAGCACTGGTTTCTTTTTCTGAATTTTTGACAAGGTTGTAAAGTTTCCTTTTTCCTTGTGGAAAAGCCACTTTGGATGTCCCAGGACTCAAAGGTCATGGTTACCTGCTATGCCCAGAGTTTGCCTGATACATATTCTCTTTCAATCATGGACAAAATAATTCCAAGGCTTCTAAGAATCTAATATCTTGAAATAAGTCTAAACCCATTGTACACTCTTCTAGGGAACACCTAAGATCCATTTTGTTTGCCAATGGAAAGCACCTTCGAAGGTTTCCTCCTCTTCTTTGGACTTCACTCCATGGCCTATGAGCACCATGTTCCTGTTGGTCCTCTCATGGTTGCTGTTACCGCCACCATCACCCCTGGCTGATCAAAACTCAGTCCCTCAATTCCAGGTTGTGGCCAGCAGCAAAGAAATTATTTTGAATGATAAAAGTTGTTGGTGTTAGAGACAATAACTTCATCAAGAAGATTGCAGACCTACTGGAGTTATGAGGATGATAAGGCTTTTTCTGCCAGACAGCAACCAACTTACTCCCACTGAGGCAAAGAAAATCTAGACAGGATGTCCCATCTAACTGATAATTCCCTAGTGCTTGAGGTTCGCAACACTTTTTTCATGCACTCATATCCTTCAAGGTTCCCAATGACCTAGGGATGTGGTACAGTTATAATCCTCATTTTACAGAGGAGTAAACTGAGGCCTAGAGAAGTTAAGTGACTTCACCCAATATGGTCAGGTAAGCTGTGTGACCTTGGACAAGTCACTTAATCTCCATGGACCTCAGTTTCCTCTTCAGCCTCCCAGGGTTGTGAAGATGCAGGGAGATGCTATTTGTAAAGAATTTTGAAAACCTGAAAGCCCTTAGTTTAGGGATCTCCTAAGTAAGGAAAATCTCTCTATGGGGTGTGACTAGCACCTTTTCTGGAGCATGCAAAGTGAGTGACCTGACCAAGGTCACAGAACAGGGGTTTCTAGACTAGGACTCTAGCCCAGGGGCTCCTGACTCCAAGACCAGCCTACCCTGAGGGGTAACCAAGAAAAGTAAGGGGACTGGGGACCGACTTTCCCAGAACCCTGGAAAGTACCCCCTGAGTCTGGATGAGCTGAAGAGTCTTCAGAGGAAGGGAGTGGGCTGGGAAAGGGCCTTGAGTTTATGTCTTGGGAAGTCAGTGGAAGCACCTCAGGGTCTTTAGGCTAGAGAGGCACCTCTTCGGGAACAATGGGGTGTGAGAGAGGGGTGATGTGTGGGGGCAAATTTAGATTTGATTAAAAGGAAGAATTCCAACTGGCAGGATGGACGGGCACCCCACCACTGTGAAGGGAGGGTTAGGTAGCCCCTGGTGGACACATCCTGGTGACAATTCCTCCTCAGGGACAACCCTGAGGTCCCTGCCAACTCCTGGTTTCTGTGACTGGGGGGGGGGGGGAGCCTGCCCAGAGGCTCTTAAGACAGGGTGATTGACCATCTGTCAGGGATTTGATAAAGAAAATATGGATTCACATAAGAATTTAGAGTATATATCCTCAGTGGATCCTTCCTACTCTGATGTTGATTCTATGAGAGCAAGTCCTCCTGAGGTGGAGGAGGAGATAGAGAGAAGACAGAGAGACAGAGAGAGAAGACAAAGACAGGGAAGAGAGAGAGAAAAGAGAAACAGAGACAGAGAGACAAAGAGAGAGACAGACACAGAGACAGCAAGAGACAGAGAAAGAGGAGAGATAGAAAGAGAGAAAACAGAAACAGAGACAATGAGAAGAGACAGAGAAGAGAGACAACAGAGACAGAGGAGAGGCAGAGAGAAAAAAGAAACAGACAAAAAAGAGAAAAGAGACAGAGAAGACAGACAGAGAGAAGGAGAGATAGACACAGAGACAGAGACAGAGACAAAGAGAGAGAGGAAAGATACATATAGGGGAAAGATAGACAAAGGGGGGGATTAGAGAGAAAACAATTAGAGACAGAGAAAGAGAGAAGAGACACACCTAGAGAGAGAAGGAAAGACAGAGCAGAGATAGATGAGAGAGAGAGAGAGAGAGAGAGAGACCCAGTGTTTAAGGTGGAGGTGGGGATGGGAGTGGGAGTGGGAAGGATGGGGTGACCCACCTGTCTGCCACACTACCAAACACAGCAGCCCCCAACAGCACACCTGCCATGTAGAGTGTCTGAGCCAGGTCCCTCATGGACTTTGAATCACACACCAGATCCCACTGCCAGAGAAAAAATAGAGGCTCAGTGACTCATCTCCTCCTGTGCTTCCCCAGTCCCAAAGGCCTGGGCCTGGACCCTCTCCTGACCTCAGTCACGATGGTGGAAGGGAAGACGCTCTGGTCATAGGTCCATCCGTCCTCACAGCCCTCAGTGGCCACCCCACTGACGGTGGCATTGGGGTCCAGTAGGGCCCATTGAGGTTGGACAAAGCGCAGGCAAGACTCTGGCCTCTGGTACTGGTCCTCGGGGATAGATGCCCGCCACCAGTTGTCCATTGTGAAGTTGGTGCTCCCCGTCCTGTTGGCATGGCCCTGACAGTGGTGCGGGGGGACAGCAGCTGTGAAGTTTTGGAGAAAATTGTGGCAAGCTAGAAGGGAACAAGGGAACAAGAGCAAGGCGGTGTACAGTATCTGAAAGCGGCCCACCCCACCCAGGGTGTCCAGCAACTCGGTGAAGGCCATGGCAGCAAAGGGCTGGACAGCAGCAGATGCAGCCAGCTAACCTTTGGCAAGCATATGTAAGGGAGCCCTCGAGTCAGGGGATGGAGGGGGTGGAGAGAGGAAACAGCCCTCAGGATTAGGACCTGGGCTCAAGAGCCTCTGATTACACCTCATGGGGAGCCTCAGGTGTCCAGGTCCAGGGGCTGCTGGCATACAGCCTCCCTCCTGCCTCCTTCTCCACCCTGTCTCCTCTCTGGCTCCCAGGGGAAAGCCAGGAAGGACCTCATCCAACCCCTCCATTTTACAGGTGGGGAAACTGAGGTCCAGCCTGAGAAGGCAGGGATCTGAACTCAGCTGCTCTCAGTCTCCTGAGCTATAGGACTCATCCAAAGGCACAGGAACCAAGGAGCTAGAGATAGAGGTCAAGCCTCTAGGCTGAGAGGTCAACTTCAATTGAACCTCAGTCTCCTCATCTGAGAAATGGGGATAATTGATGTGTCACTTCCTTCAAAACTGTGTTGCCTTTTTTATCCATAAACCCAACTTATCCTCTCATGGGAAGTGAGCTAGGAAGGAAAACCTTGACCTCCACCTTCCTGCCAGGAACTATTTAGAAGGTTCCTTCAAGAGCTCAGGGCTTTAGTTCTCAGAGCTCGATTCAACTGAGTGACCTGGCACATCACTTTTTTCCTTTGATCTTGACTTGTCTCATCTATAAAATGGACTGGGTGCCTTCCTAAGTACCCAGAATCTCCTGATGACTAGGGGGGACTCCTGTGCAAATAGAGGATGAATAGGGTCTCTGCAGCTTCTTGCCAGACACTGATGCTAATAACACTTCTGGAACCTTTAAATTTGAGTCTTTTTGTTCCTGATCTCATCTGGGCTTTCCAGGAGCCCTGAATAGTGGGTAGTGCCCATATTTGACCGATATGGAAAGTGAGGCTCAGGGAGATGAACTACTTGCCCAGGATCACACAGCAAGAATGCAATGGTCACCAAGAGATGCTTCCAACTGAGTCTTCAGTAAAGACTTGATTGCATGGGTAGACTAAAAAATGTCTTCTATCCCCCTCCCCCCCAAAAAAGCAAAGTTATGCTCCTTTGTTCCCTCAAATCACTGGTATAGACATTGTCCAAAATTAAGAATTCTTTCACCTGAAAAAAAAGCAGTTGAGCAGAGGGGTGCAGGATAAACACAAATCGTTCGATGGTAGGTACTATTGCGATTGTTGATGATGTTTGTCCTTCATTCTCAAAGAAGACCATGACATCAGGGAGGTGATGCCATGACAAGCTCATGAATTGGATTGGGGAGGGGGCGGCTGTCACCAGCCTTATTTTGTCCTCCAGAGCCTCCAGGTCCAGTAGCCAGATATGAATCAGGATGACTGGAGATGGTCCTGGATGCGAGACAGGGTGAAGTGACTTGCCTAAGGTCAGACAGCAAGTAAGCAGCAAGTGTCTGAGACTGGATTTGAACTCTCATCCTCCTGATTCCAAAGCCAGTGCCTTATCCACTGCACTATCTCACTATCCTGGACTAAGTAAAGGAACAAGGGTATATAAGACACCCCACAATACAGAACTAGAAAGTGGAAGAATGGCTCTTTTTATTGCTGTAAGAAACGTGCACACACACACACACATATACACACACAAACACACACCCCACCCCCACTGTATTGATGCCCTGTGGGTCTTCCAGAAAACCATAAGAATGGTCCCATAAGAATGGAATCCCTAGGAGACAGATTAGAGGCTTAAAAATCCACGGTCCCCACTATCTCCTATCTCCTATGGAGCCCAAGCTCCATAAACCCAATCTCCAGAGGGTTAACAGTGTGCACAAGTAGGGGAATGCTTATCTCTGGGTACAAACCACTGGGCCCCAGGAGAGGTAGGCATAACTTATGTAAGCAGCAGGTGTGACTAGATCTCAGGAGTAGCCTCCCCTCACCCAGAAAAGTGGCAGGAAAGAAGTAGTTCTACCCATGGAAACCCTGGGGGGGATCGGGTATGTGCCAACTCTAGGCTTGGGTATCAGCACAGACTGACGCCACATGTATGGGTCTGCAAATGGGGTGGAGACTGCAGTTAAGGATGTAATTGGAGCAAAGGGACTATTTCCACAGGCCAAAGTTTGAGGCTTCAACACAGAGAGGACAGAAGAGAAAGGACAATTCCAAGGGAGAAACTGAGGCAGATGTGTGTTAAAGACTCAAGAAAACCAATCACCCAGGCCCAAACCAGGCAGCTGACTCTGCCACCCCAGCCCAGTGCCCACCCCCCTTCCTAGGCAGAAGAGGCAGCCAGCCCTCTGCAGATGGCCTCCCAGCTCCTTGCTGAGACGCCAGCTGAGAGAGTCCAGAGGCTGAGGTCCCATATCCCTTCACAGCATCTCAGGAGCTAGACAAAGCCTCAGTGGCGTCTAGCCCAGCCCAGATCTAAAAGGATTTCCCTTTCTAGGATTCCAAACCTCCCAAGAAAGGAGAAGCTACCACCTCCAGAGGAAGTCCACCTCCAGGTTGGGACAGTTCTATTGTTAGATTTTTTTCTTATCTTTCTTCCCTCTTTCTGGTCACAATCTCAGGGTCATCTTTTGGTCCTTCCTTCTCCCTAGGGAGAGGAGCACCCTCCCCGTCACATCCAGCTGCAAGTCCTGCCTCTGAAACTATTACAAAAGCCTCCTAAATGATCTAGGATCTCTCCTCACCAAACCATCCTTCAAGTTAAGTAATTTTCCAGTCGAGTCCAACTCTTCATGAGCTACTTAGGGTTTTCTTGGTAGAAATACTGGAGTGGTTTGTCTCATTTTACAGATGAGCAAACTGAGGCAAACAAGATTAAACGACTTGCCTCCAGTCAGACACTATCGCTTTCCTGCTGATGCTCTAGATTTCCCCTATCAAACTCATATGCCTAAAACACAGAGTTGATTTCCTTGTCCCCTGCTCAAGAAACTCTGGTGCTCCCTATTGCCTCCAGCATAAAATACAAGCTCCTGGTTGGCATTTAAAACCATACCTAAGGGGCAGCTAGGTGGCACAGTGGATAGAGCACCAGCCCTGGAGTCAGGAGGACCCGAGTTCAAATCCGACCTCAGACACAATAATTGCCTAGCCGTGTGGCCTTGGGCAAGCCACTTAACCTCATTGCCTTGTAAAAACAAAAAATCTACCTAATCTAACCGCCACTGACCTTCCAATTTACACACATTCTTCCCCAATTCCCACTTGATGGTCCAGCCAGTTGAGCCCACTTGCTCTTCCTTGAACAAGATAGTTCATCTAGAGGCCTTAATAAAGTTTGCCCCCCCCCCCCCCCAGTTCTGGAGCATTCTCCCCAGCTCACTTCTGTCAGGTAGGCTGCCTGCCTTCCTACAAAGCAGAGCTTGGAGTCATATCCTGCCTGGAGGCCAGACCCGATGGCCCACCAGCACCACACCCACATTCATTGGAATCCGCTGTCTAGATTTATGTGTGTCATGGTGTAGACTGGCTGGCAGTTAAGGACAGGGACCGTTTCGAGTTTTCCTTTGTAATATAGTACCTAGTAAATAGCAGGTGTTCAACACATGCTAGTTGGCTGAATGGAACAATAAATGGTGGTTTTTCTCACAGCCAACCACAACAGACTCTGGAGGGGAGGAAGGCTTAGTGGTTTTTCTGTTTTATTTGGGGTTCTTTTGGCATGAGAATGGTTGATTGGGTTCTACAAAAAAACAACCTCCACCTTCACCCTAGGCATCTCCCAGATGCACCCACAACCACATACCCAATCCCTAAAGAGACTCCCTCACAATCACCAAGTATAAAAAAAATAGCAGGAACAAAAAAAAGAGGTTAACCCTCCCAGGATATGTAGCCTTTAGGGAGATGGACAGCATCCAAGTGAGGAAGGGACAGGAAGTCGCCCCAAGTGGGGCTCTTTGGCTTTCTCAATGTGAAGGTCCTGATGGTTTCCTGGAACCCAGCAAAGGGGTTCCTCAAAGGGCCAGACCAAGAGGGGACTAGGCAAAGGGAACTGGTACGAAGAGTGTAAGATCAGAAGGAAGGCCAGACTGGGGGCAGGCAAGTGTCCATCCACAGTGCAGGTCAGGGGTCCACTGGCCGGTGCCCTCAGAGGGGTTTCTTAGAGGCGATGGTAGAAGTCAGTCTCAATCCCAGGTGAGCATCGGGTGGGCAGGCCAGCAGGGAGGGCTGTCTAGGCAGTGGCCTCTGGCAGGGGAAGTCCCAGCTTGCCCTGGGACCCCTGTCCCAAGGTTGGCACAGGATCAAGCAGCATTCCATGCTGAAGTATTGAGCAGGCTTCATCCCCACCTTCTGGAGGGCCTACCCTGTCTGTGTCTTAGACACAAGTGAGGGAGGCATGCTCCTATCTAGTGCAGGATATCCGTGGCAGCTCAAAGGGGAAGGAAGCAGAAGGAAGGGCAGCTTCCCATCTCTCCTGAAAAGGCACTTGAAGCTGGAGTCATATGGCAGGCAGAAGAGGAGGCTGGGGTCAGTGCAGAGAGAGGTGGAAGCCTGCCCCCTCTGCTTCACGCAAACATGGTCAGCTGTAACCACTGGAAGAGGGGAGGGAGAGAAACTCAGAGCAGAGAAAAGAACCTGGAACTTGAAGAGGGGGGAGTCATTCTCCAACTGTCCCACCCTCTCAATCTCTGGCCATTCTGCCTGTCAACCCAGGGCAGGCCTGCTCCTAGGACTCTAGTGTCCTGGCTCCCAGTTCTCCCTTTCATGTCAGCACTGATGCCCTGATCCCTCTAGTGCCTGGAGCCAAACACTTTCCATCTCCCACAAACCCTAATCAATTACCCAGCCCCAGGGGTGGCTAGGTGGTGCAGTGGATAAAGCACCGGCCCTGGAGTCAGGAGGACCTGGGTTCAAATCCAGTCTCAGACATTTAATAATGACCTAGCTGTGTGGCCTTGGGCAAACCACTTAACCCTGTTTGCCTTGCAAAAAAAAAAAACAAACCTAAAAAAAAAAAATTACCCAGCCCCACACAAAGAGGGAGAGGAAGAGAAAAATAGGCTGTTACCCTAAATAAGTCAAAATTCACAACTCCATCACCACTTGTATCCAGGCTCTGGAAAAATCCTGTGGGAAAAGTACAAGGAAAAGAAGATGAGTCAGGTAAGCAAAAGCCAGAGGGCATTCCCTACTGGCCAGAGATGATCCGAGTCCCTTTCCCCAACAAACAAAAGACCACACAAACACAGATTATGTTTCTGTATACACATGCCCATGTCTCCCTTTGTTGTATGGTGGAGGTGAGGGGGCTTCCAGAAGAGACCGGGGCAGTCAGACACAAGGACAAAGGCAGGGGGCAAATTTTCCCCAGAGCCATCAGGGAAGGGAAGGAGGGAAGAGCAGAACTCACGGAACATGGTCTCCAGCCGCACCAAACAGCACACAAAGTTGTCAAAGTTCACAGCCAGGTCCTCCTCCGAATAGCGAGTGATGATCAGTTCATGCAGTTTCTTGTTTAACTTGTAACCTGAATGGGGAAGAGAAACACAAAAATCAGTGGTGGGGGCCAGGCTGGGGGGCTCGTTTGCACCCATCCCTAATGCAATTTGTTCAAACTGGTCATTAATGCCTCACTACCCTTCACTTCCTCACTTTCTGATAGATCACTCCTCTCTAGCACCCACTTTCCCTGATAGCTCTTCCCTCTCACAGGCAACCCCTAAGAGAAGCCATCTACACTTCCCTGTCTCCACCTATGCTCCTCCCACTCCTTTGTCCAGGATGACCAATGGTTTCTTAATTGATAGATCTAATTCATTCTTCTTGAGAACTTTCTCTGCCTATCTTTTGAAACATGTTGTCTCCTGGGTCTTCTACCCACCAAAAGGACCTTGACCAGAAATCATTAACTCAGTAAGGGATCCCTGAAAAGACCCAGGGAGGAGATGAAGGAACTGAGGCAACATAGTGAAGTTTCAGGGCTTTGTTCCAATACCCTTGCTTCTAAACTGTATCACTTTGGGAAAGCTGCCTCCCCTCTGTGGGTCTCAGTTTCCTTCTCTTGCTGGACCTGAAGGTCTGTGAGGAACAGTTGATCAGATGCTGAGTGTGACCAGCACCAACAGGGTAATCCCCACAACTGTGGTGGTTCCCTCCCCAAACCCCAAGCAGATCAGGGTTTCACCTGCTGCCTCAAGAGCCAGACGCATCTCATAGGAGCTCATACTGCCCGACTTGTCTAAGTCATACTTTCGGAAGACAGCCTGTGGAAGAGGGACAGACAGACAGGGGCTAAGAGAAAGGAATAGATCCATCCTCTCCTCTGCCCCTGGGAGCCTCTAGGACCATGGGCCAGCAGGCAAGTGAAGAGCTGGGGATGCAATAGAAAGAAGAAAACCGCCTCCCCTGGTCTGGATACTTTGATTTCAGCACTGGGGGAGACTCAAGTGTAGGGAAATAGAGCAGGGCACTGCCAAGCACCCAGACTGGCAGCCCAGAGCCCCACCACCCCAGACACTGAGGAGAAAGGAGAGCAAGAACACTCATTTCCTCACCAGGTAATTTCTGATTCGATTCCAGAGGATGTTAAACTCCACCAGCCCCAGCTTCCCATTGCCATCCCGCTGGGTCAGAGTTAAGAGAAAAACTAAATGGGTGGCTGGGGAAATCCCCAGAGCAGGGAAGAGATGGGTGAGAAGGGTTTGCAGGACCAAAGGGACTTTAGAGATCACCCAAGTCACGCACCCAGTTTTAAAGATGAGAAAACCAAGTGAAAACAGAAAACCAAGAAATCCCCCCAAAAAACAAGTGACTTGCCCAAGGTCACATAGAGTTAATAGCAAAGACAGGATTTGAACCCAGGTCCTCTGATTCTTCCTACACTGACTCTCACATGTGAGAAAAAGGTGAAAAGGAGATAGTGGGAACGTGGGTTTGTAAAAAATGACCCCTTGAACTGAACTCCTTTCTTGGCCCATTCCATCAAGATGCCCAGAACGCCCTTCCCCAATGCCCTGCCCATTACTCCCTGCTACTGTCAAGGTCCTGAGGCTGGTCACCCAGTCCCCTCATCCAGAGTGAAATTTTGCTGGCCCAACTCCAAAGGATACATCCATAAGATTCACCATGCTTCGGCATGACTCTTTGCTGAAGCCATTAGTCCTGAGGTCTTTATCTGTAGAGGGGGAAGGGACAGAGGTGACTGAGACTGGGGAGAAGGGGCAAGACAAGAAGCCAGGGGGAAACAAGGCTAGAGGATCATTTCCTCAATGATGGGAGTTACCATACTGCAATTCTAATTGGGGATTTAAAGCATCTAACCATCCCCTCATTCATTCATTCATTCATTCATTCTCAAGCATAAAGTCCCTAGTAAATGAAAGGCATAGAGGATTCAAAGATAAAAAGGAACCAGAGCCTACCCTCCAGGAGCTTCATTGGGGCAGATCCAAGACACACTCAGCTAAGTCAGCACTAAGAAGTATTGGTGGGAGGGAGAGGACAGCAGAAGGCAGGGCCAGCCTGGCTGTCTTTTCTGTGTCTGGATCCCCAGGCTTAGCCCAGAGGAAGCGACTCAACTGTCATCAAATCATTTTATCAAAGAGGAGACAGAGGGGAAGAGACCTGTCCTAAAGTAAGGAAGTCTCAGACCAGGTCTTTGGATTCCAAAGCCAGGCCTTGCTCTGTGAACCTTTCTTTGTATGACTAAAAAAATCATACATCAGCAACAAGGTCCCAGGGGCAGCTAAGTGGACTTAGGAGGACCTGTGTTCAAATCTGACCTCAGACACTTGACACTTGCTATGTGATTCTGGGCAAGTCACTTAAACCCAACTGCCTCCCAAACAAACAAACAGGGTCCTTCACTGTACACTCAGAGACACATCTGTCCTGGCAGTTGCCCGAAGCCCTGGTTCTGGGGCGGGGGGGGAATTGGGGGTTGGACCCTGGATTCCTCAGGAACACTCACGTTTGCTAATGATCCTGTTCAGGATTGTCTGTAGTTCCTTGACACTGATCTCCATGTCCTGGTGAGAAAGGAGTCCAGAGGAGGGTTTCAGTGTGCCTTAGGGGAGCTGGGTCCCTCTACCCCCTCCATCTCTTGCAAAGCCCCACTCACCTCCCCAGCCAGTTGTTTAAAAAGAGCCTTGAAGCTGTCATCAATCTCTTCTTCAGAAAGCACTTTCTGTGGAGAATGAGGGTTGACGAAGGCATGGTTAACTCCCAGAGTCCTTTATCACCCAGCCTGTGCCCATCCTGAGCCAAGGCAGATCTTCCCTAGAAACTGAACTAGGGAGGTGCTGGGGTGAGGAAATGAGAATGGTCTACATAACTCCAAACTGGAGTGGGACCCTAAAGCTCCACTTATCATCAAGATGAAGGAAACTGAAGCCAAGAAATAGGAAAAGGCTGGCCTAGAGGCCCCCAACATAGTGGCAAAGCCAGAATTGGAACTAAGCTACAATTCCATAGCACAGTGCTGCCTAATGGAGAGGAGACAAGGGGACGGAGGGAGACAGAGGAAAGGGAGAGGAGGGAAGGGAGGAGGAGAGAAAGAAGTGCAAAGAGGAGGGAGAAAAGGGGGGAAGAGAAGGGAAGAGAGAGGAGCAGGGAGAGAAGAGGGGAGAGGAGGGAGAAAGGGGGGAAGACAAGGGTAGGGAGAGAAAGAGAGAGACAAAGGGAGAGAGGGAGGGATAGAAGGGGGAGAAAATGGAAGGGAGAGAAAGGGGAGAGCAGAGGAGGGAGAGAAGAAGAAAGACAGGGGGAGGGAGAGGAAGAGGGAGAAGAGGAGACAAGGGAAGAGAGGGAGACAAGGAAAGGGAGAAAAGGGGAGAGAGAAGAGAAAGGAGGAGGAAGAGAAGGGAAGGGAGAGAAGGGGAGAGAGGGAAAATGGGGGAGGAACAAAGGGGGGGGAGAAAAGGAGACAGATGGGACAGCTAGGTGGTGTAGTGGATAAAGCACCGGCCTTGGAGTCAGGAGTACCTGGGTTCAAATCCGGTCTCAGACACTTAATAATTGCCTAGCTGTGTGGCCTTGGGCAAGCCATTTAACCCCATTTGCCTTGCCAAAAAAAAAAAACTTAAAAAAAAAAAAAGGAGACAGAAGGGAAGGGAGAAAAGGGGAAGAAGAGAAAGGACTTCCAACCACCAGTCCAACTCTGCCTACCTCATCTGGGAGGTTAGCCTCAATCTTGTCATCCAGTTCCCTGCAGAAAGACAGACAGACAACACAGATTGACCAATGAGAAGGGCATGGGAGACCCCCAGAAGCCCAGGGAGCTAAGGCAGTGGAGGAGAAACTGAGGCCACTGAGCAGGGGCAGGCCCAGCTGGAGAGCTTGGGGCTGAGCTGGGGCAGGGCCCTCTCTCTCCCTCTCTCACTCACTCAGTCCCAGCCTTCTTCTCTGAGAAGAAACGGAGCACAAAGTCACCCTCCTTGTTGGGCTCGAAGGTGGAAGGCACCACGACATACTCTCCAGGGGGCAGGCAGAGGCGCGAGCTGACCTCTCGCAGGTTGACGAACTGCTCGGAGCGGGCCCGTGATGAGTGGGACAGGAAGAATTCCCGCTTCAGGTGCACAGCAGACTGGCCCACCAGCTGCCAAGGGAAGAAATGTGGCGTGGGGCCTTCACGACTTCACTTAAAGTGCCCCTCCTAGGGCCAGGCCTGAACCTCAGCCCCCAGGGTTACCACCTGCCCTGTGACGTGACCAAAACCAGGACCAGGACCTGGACCAGGACCAAGACCCTCTCTGTAAAGAGGGCACAATAACTGCTATCCTGCTTACCTATAGAGATAGCAGGGTCTAGGAGGGACAGAGCACCAGCAGGAGGATAGGGGTTCAATCCCACCAGATGCTGACCCCGTGATCCATAGCAAGTCAGTTCCCCTCTAGCCCTCAACACGTTTCTAAGACTATACATTACAGAGCAGGTTACCTCCCTGGGAGATCCTACACTAAATAAACCAGTCCTGGCCCCAAAAAGGGACTTGAGAAGGCATATTTAAATAGAAGGCTTCCAAAGATCATCTTTGTGACCTTAGGGAAGTCACCTTCCCTCCTGAGCCTCAGCTGCCTCCTCTGCCAAGTGAGAAGGTTGTACTCTCTGGTCTCAGAGGTAGGCCCCTGCCAACTCTGGATCTCAAAATCTGCACTGACCAATCAGGAGGCACAAAGGTGCCTGTGAGCTCTCAAAGGCAGAGAGCTAACCCTGGACAAGCTTCAAGTCTGGGCTCTGTCATGGGGAGCTGGCCTCACAATAGAGGACCAGCCAAGGCAGGATGGATGGTGTGACCACAGCAATACACAAAGACCATTACTAAGTCATGGGAGGCTGCCATGTATCAGTGAAGGGCAGGGTCCACACCCACAAAACTGGGGATTCAGCTTTGTGCAGGCAGTTCTATTGGGATCATTTTCCCCAGGTAATAGAGCTTAAGAGACCTGTCCAATGTCAGAGGCAGGATTCTTCACCCTATCCAAGGAATTATTCACAGAGTGTTGTATAAAGGGTCCTGGTCTTGGGAGTTCAGGTCCAGCCTCTCACATTTCCCAGCTGGGTGGCCCTGGTAAAGATATTTCCCAATCTGAGCCTCAATTTCCCCTCTTCTATAAAATGAGGGAAATAATGCCACAATCTCCCTCCCATATTTATTCTGGGAAAAGTGCTTTGTCAGCCTTCAGGTGCTCCACAAATAGGCAGCTCAGTGACACAGTACAGATGGAGCCAGGAGGAGTCAAATCCAAACATGTCTCCAATACTTTTTAGCTGTCTGAGTAGGAACAAAGCAATCTCTTTTTCAGGCTCAGTTTCCCTAGCCATTATGAGAATGATGCCAGTCATTCAAGTCATTCAAGGATCAATGAGTCAGCACATACAGAATGTGCCACAATATTAATAATAACGGGGTGGGCTATTAACAATAGTATTCCTAGCTGCTCATTTATGGGGAATGTCACTTTATACATGCTCTCTCTCATTTGATCCTAATCATTTGGTTATCATGATGTGCAGAACACTTCTGAGTATTCATCAAGGCAGTATGGTCCAGGAGCTGCTGTGGGGTCAGCCTCTGAGGCAGAAGACTTGACCCAAGGCCAGCCCCCCCACCCCCACATCCAGACAGCATGACCCTGGGTAAATCATTTCACCACAGTGTCTGTGGCCATCCTTACTAAGACCCTCAGTTTGGGATCTGCACTGATGGAGAGCTTTCTCCTGAGCAGCTCTTTACACCAGGGAAATAGAGAATCTGGCCAGAAACTAATTATGCCAGAGGAGCAGCAGAGGCTGGCAGCCGGCCCCCATTCTGCGATTGGTCCATGCCCTTGTGGTCTCTCCCCAGCCCATCTGCAGCTCTGGCCTCAGGGTCACAGTTGGCTCTCCAGGCAGGCAGGGTCACTTACCTCATCAGGAACCTGTAAGACAAAGAAAGAGTGGCCAGTGAGACCAGGGTCTGGAGCTTCAAGGAAGGGGGAAGGGAAGGTGGGAAGATACCTGGGTTCTGAGAAAAGAGAAAGCATCTTAGGGAGGGAGAAGGAGAGTGGGATGACTTCCACAGGTCCCACAACTCCTAAGCCAGGTCATCTTCCCAGAGGGCTAAGGGCCCAACCTAGAAGGAAGGAGGAGGAATCCTTCCATTCATAAATGAGAAAGCCACCCCTTTGCAACCAAAGTTCCATAGGGTTCTAAGATTCACCTGCCCACCCAGGCCTGCTCTCCCCAGGAACCCAGACACTGCCTCAGTGACCTCCCACTCAGATTTGGCATCCTGGGATGAAAGTACTGCCACAGAGTTGGGGGGATGGGAGTCAGATACTCTCTTAAACCCAAGCGTGAGACAAACATGAAGGGCAAATGGGCCTTGAACTAGGCATGTCTGCCCCGCAGGGTAGAGGGATGGTCATGTTGGCACCTAACAAGGGGAGCAGTAGGAGAGCCAAAGCTGCCCAGTCCAGGGAGAGAACGAGGAGAGCAGGGGGAACCCCAAGACAGGAAGCCAGTGCAGATCTCAAGCAGACCAGGGAGTCACGGAAGGGGACAATGGGAGTGGGGTTCTTATCCTAGCTCTGTCCCTAATGTCCTTGAACAAGGGCTCCCTTTAGAGTCTCAGCTTCCTCCCCCATGGGGCCTAGACTTGCCCTACTCAAATCCCCTTCCTAGGGGATCTCTAGGGGATTCCGAGTTCTCCCTAGGACGTGGACTCCATAAAACCCACATGCTAATGGCATGTCCAGGGATCGGCCTGCACAAGAAGGCAGGCAGCCAAGTTAAAACCAGCCCAGGAAGGGAGGCAAGAGTGCCCCAGAAAAACCGTACCCTACCACTTACTTCATAGACTGCGAAGCCGATGGTCTCCATGTCACGGCCGAAACGACGTTCTCTGCGCCGATGTTTCTGCATGAGTGCCAACAGGAAGCTGCAGCCTGCTTCACGGCCATGGCGGTCGTCTTGGCTGTCATCCACCTCCTCCAGTTTGATCTTAAACTGGGGGTTCACCCAGAAGGTAGCTATGAGAATAGGACTGGAATCAGGGGGACCATGGATCCAAACACCACAAATGCTCTCTCCTCTTTTTGTAACTCTTCCCCCCATCTCCTCTGAACCCCAAGGAACAATGAAAAAGTCAACTAACCTCTGCAGACCTCAGTTTCCCCCTTTGTAAAATGAGGAAGCTGGACTTCATGGCCTTTGAGGTTCTATTCACTCTCTCAGATCCTGTAATCCTATGATTCCCTAACTCTGTCCATGGTTTGTGCCACAGACTATTAATAATATATAATGCCAACACAATCAGTAAGGAAGGTCCCCAGCCACTGGCCATTCCCTGGGGCCAACATTGCATGGATGAGAGTCTTCCAGGATGAGCAGGCATGGGCAAGCTACCGCCACCTGTTCCGGTTACTGGCTCCTACCTCCAGTCTCACCCCACCTCAGTCCATCCTCCACTCAGTTGCCAAAGTGATCCACCTAATGCACACATCAGGACCCCCCCCCCACTCAAGAAACAGTGGCGCCCCCATTACCTCCAGGATCAAATCTAAAAGTCTATTTGGCATTCAGAGCCCTTTCCAACCTGGTCCCTGTTTTCTTACAAGGAAAAAAGGAAGGAATTAAAGAAGGAAAGAAGGGAAGGAGGGAGGATGGGAAGGAAGGAAAGAAGAGAGGGAGAAAGGAAGGATAGAAGTAAGGAAATAAGGAAAGGAGAGAGGGAGGATGGGGAAAGAGGGGAAAGAGAAAGGATGACATTGGTAGTTGAAGCTGTACAAAAGAGGGTACCCAAGTGTTTCAAGGTCTGTCATCAGGAGGAAGGACTAGACTTTTGTTCCACTCCCACACAGGACAGAAGGAGCTAAGAGGAAACAGGTTCATGGGTAGTAAAAGTTGCCACCCAATGGGGGCGCCACAGTGGTAGCCCAGGTTCAGGGATCCTCTTCCACCAACAGGGTTATAGGCAGATGAGAGCTGGACAAGGAACTAGGATCCCTCTCTGCCCTGACAGAACTGAGACTTAGATTCAGGCCTTTAGACTCCAAGTCTAGGATTCTTCCTGGGTTCTCTTTCCCAATCTCTGGCTCTGACCTATATCTGTGCCTCCCCACTCCCCTCTCCCAGAAGCGTCCCTGTGCATGTTGGGGCCAGGGCTGACCTGGGTAGTTCCTGCAGCCACCTGCCGTGCTCCCACGCCGCCAGGTACCATCATACAGTGTTGTGTTCCATTTGCGGAAGCGATGGGACTTGAGGGTATCTGGTGTCAGGTTGCAGATCTCCAGGCGGGTGAACTCACGGAGAAAGTCTTGGAAAGACATCCTGGGGGACCAGGAGATATGAATCAGGGTCCCAGGGAATGCCCCAGAGGGCCTACCCATAGTGTGGCAGAAAGAGTGGGGGTCTGGGTTCAGATCCTAGCTAAGCTACTCACTGGTCCCATGGCTAACACAGTTCCTTGCCTTGCCAGAGAACCTCAGTTTCCCCTCTCTTTAAATTCTAGGATTGGCCTAGATCAGGCCTTTCCAACCAGGAACCTAAATTTTTAAAAAATATTTCAACATTAATGGTTTTTTTCTGATCTATGGGTTTTATTCTTAAGCATTTCAAAATATGATTCTGGGAAGGAGTCCATCCATAGGCTTTCCAAACTGCCCAAGGAGTCCATAACTGAAAAAGTTTAAGAATTCCTAGACTGAATCATCTAAATGCTACATTAAGAGGACCCTCCCAGTTAGTACATTCGATGATCTAAGGCTCCTCCTATCTCTAACACCCCGTTTTCTATGTTCTAAGTAAGATTTCTCTTGGATCTGATATTTTATGAATTCCTGTCTTCCCATAATGCTTTGCTTACTTGAGGTCCTGTGGGAAGGGGTCTTCTGAGACCCATACTCAGGAGCTCCCCCTCTTCCCATTCTACTCACCAGAACTCCCCATCCTCCATGTTGACTTGGAGCTGCTGCCTCTCAGAGGGGTCCACCAGGTTCCACTCAGAGGACCTAAAAGAAGGTCCCAGGCAGAGGGTCAGAAAGGTACCCACAGCCTGCCCGCTCTGGCCCTTGAGGAACCTTTCTTTCAGGAATCCTACTATCTCCTGGCTTAAGGGCCGGTGGGGCACCAGGACATACTGCCCCTAAAATTCCAGTCCCTGCTCTCTGACCAGGCAAAGAAAGGGCTCACAGTCCCAAGAGGGATCTAGGGTTGCAGGGTTGGGAGGTTAAGGGAAAGTAGAGAGAGGAGAGAGAGAGAGAGAGAGGCAGGTATCTAGGTGGCCAAGTGCATAGTGGTGGGCCTAAAGTCAGGAAGACCCAAGTTCAAATCCAGCCTCAGACACTCACTAGCTGTGTGATCCTGGTCATGCCAGGTCACTTAATTTTGTCTTTTGGTTGGCAAACCACTCCAGTGTCCTCACCAAAATACCCCAAATGAAGCCACAGAGAGCCAGACATGATAAGAAAGAAGCAACATTGAGAAAAATATGGATGAAAAGGGGTCTTGATAGTATACATCAAGAATCAGAGATCTCCCCTCCTCTCTTTCTCTCCCCCACCACCTCCTGTGGGAATCTCAGGCTCCATGCCTCAGGAGATGGTCTTTGAAAGCTGCTGGGACCAAAAGGAGTTCTCCTCCGCTGACCAACCTGGTGAGCAGCCAAGCCAGTCCTCAAGGAAAGGCCACCAAGCAGCCTCCTATTCCTGGGCAAGGGCTCCATAGCCTTTAACAAAGCACACACCACTTAGGTGTGATTATCCCCCATTTGTCAGGGTCATCATTCAATCGTGTCCAATCCTCCATGACCCCATTTGGGACTTTTCTTGCCAGAGATACTGGGGTGGTTGGCCATTGCCTTCTCCAACTCATTTTACAGCTAAGGAAACTGAGGCCAACAGGGTAAAGTAGCTTGCCCAGGGTCAACCAGCTAAAAAGGATGTGAAGTTGGCTTTGAACTCAGGAAGGGAAGCCTTCCTAACCAGGCTCTCCCATCCCCCATTTAGAGATAAGGAAATCGAGGCTCAGAGACAAAAAGTGAGCCAGTCACATGACTCCCAAGCCAGGCTGCGAGTAGGGGCTGATGGTAGAACACCAGCCCAGGTACTTTTACTGCTCTAAGTGCTGTCCGAAGGAGCCAGTGCTAGGTAAGCCTTCTGGCATCCTCCAATTCAGTCTTACTGCAACAAGTCTGGGTGTCAGACACGGGGCTGGACAAGGAGAGAAAACAAAGTTCTACTGGACACTGTGGGAGGGAGCACTGCCCTTCTCAGGCCTCTCAGAGGAGCCCTGGGCCAGAGTGGGCTCCTCCACTGACCACATGATAGGGTAGAGTCAGTGGCTCAGATGAACCAAGCATGGAACCACTTTGTTATATTATTAATAGCCTGAAAAGGCAAGTGGTTCCACAGGAAGTCCTCTTCCTCTGTTCTTTGGATATGACAATGTTTGGGTATTTCTACTTGCTGGGCTCAGAACAACATAAACAAAAACCTATACGTCTTGTTCCCCTTTAAACTAGGAGCTCTCAGTAGGCAGGACCAGGTCTCAGCTAGATCTAAGATCTCTTTCTATCCTCAGCTCAACACTACAGCAAAGTAGGTGATTAACAAATAAGAATGAATGAGGACAAGAGCATCTCCACGAAGGATCATCTCTGGGTAAGGATGGGCCATCTGGACCCCGGGACACTGGATCAGGTAAGTATGGGGCCCAAGAGTCAATGCCTACCTGTCACTCCATTGCCCCGTCCACTCCACCTCACCCCATGGGTTCCGCATTCGAATTAAGTTCACCTTCTGGCCCCGATAGTGCACCTATAACGCAGAGCCCCAATCATCATGGCCCCTGCCTCCCCTAATAAGTTTTCCTTCCCCCTGCCACCAACCACCATCCTTCCCACTAAGCAGACAAGATACACAGACCCCAAAGGAGTGGGCCAGGCAACCTCCATTAGGAAGAACTGGGAACCTGCTCCCAGAACCCTAGTCTGAGAATGTGAGTCCCACCCACTCACCCAGCCCCTCCTCAGGCTTGGTTCTACCTGCTTGGCCCCAGTCACAGAGTAGGCATGGCCCTTCACCAGCTTCTTGAAGGTGACTGCTTCCATGTCAAATACACTGGAGATCTAGGTAGGGCAAAGAAATAATACTTCTCTCAAATGTTGCCAGATCCCACCACCATTCCCATCAGCTCAGGGACAGGCTGGGAAGAAAAGAAGGGAGGCCAAGAGCTAAACTAGATAGGTCTCTACAGGCTCGCCCAGCGAGGATAGTCTAGGAGCCCTGTGATTTCACTGAAAAAAATGCAATCTTCTGGGTAACTGTTGAGATTTGTTTTCACACACACATTCTCTCTCTCTCTCTCTCTCTCTCTCTCTCTCTCTCTCTCTCTCTCTCTCCCTCCCTCAAAGCCTCAAAGAGATTGGAATACTATTCTAGATAAACAATATCAGATAAAAGCAGGGCCTGCTAAATTCTTTCTTTTGCTTTTACCGTTGCACTTAATATATGCTGTCTTCATTTTTCCTGCCAAGGACAATGATGGCTGAATTGGAAAGGACAAAACAGAACTGGCCAATGGGAATTTGTGACCCAGAATTCCAACCCAAGATGAAGCACATCCCTGAGCCTTAATTCCTGAGTCATGGCTGATAGGTGAACGAGGACACAGCACAGGGCACTATCAAAGGATTATGAAGAGACAAATGTCCCCATTTACAAAAAAGAGGAAATGAAGACAATCTGTCAAGTTTACAGTGCAAATAAATGACAGACCAGTGCACCTGATGGTAATTTTCTAGTAAAATTGCCAGTCTCATTACTCAGACATTTTGGAAAGGAGGCCATGCACAAGATAAGTAGTCAAAAGATATGAAGAAACAGTTTCCAAATGAAAAATGACCCAAAACTATGAGAAGCACAGAAACAATTCCATGAGCATTCTCCAGATCATGAGCAATAAGACAAATTCACATTAAAACAACTCCCTGACTATACCTCTCATGCAGCAAATTGGAAAGGAAGCCAGATAATAGGGAGGGGCTTATTAGGAAGATGGACACATGGGTGCCCTGGTGGTTGGGCTATGCATGAGTATAAATATTCTGGCTATATAGGTAGAAAGGTCCAAGAAAAGTGACTGAACTTGAGATCTAAAGAGTAGGCAGCAAAGGAAGTCAAAGGCCTAGAGAAACAAAGGTCCATTAGAGTCTGGAATATTTGCATCAGATTCAACCAGAAATAAAGGGAATGCTTACCTTTAAAAACAGACAAACAAAAAATAACTATTGTTTAGGAATGTGTGGAACATTACTGACTAGAAAGAAATAAAGGATGTTTAAGAGCAAAAACAGAGAAGCTTGCAGGAAAAGAAGAAAAGCTAAGCTCCCAACAGATACTATTCTAAGGGTAATCATTAATGATTCTATGTTGAGTTCCTAGAGGGCATCTCCAGAGGAGGACCCAGGGCCTTGGGTGTGACCCAAGGACAATTAAGATTTCTAGATGGGGGCGGCTAGGTGGTGCAGTGTAGTCAGGAATATCTGAGTTCAAATCCGGCCTCAGACACTTAATAATGACCTAGCTGTTTGGCCTTGGGCAAGCCACTTAACCTCATTGCCTTGCAAAAAAAAAAACAACTAAAAAAAAGATTTCTAGATGAAGGCACAGGTGACTCCTTTACATTTGCAAAGGTCACAAAACTGGGAGGGCCAGTTAACACACTAGGTGACACATGTGATCCAAAATTATTTTGACAGTCTAGAAAATCTGGTCTAAGAGCAGAAAATAACATTAAAAGGAAGAAATGTAAAGTCCAAAAAGAGGTTCAAAAAATCAGGTTCAGAAAGAGCAGATAGAAAGTGGGGGTGGGGAAAGGGATCTGAAGGGTCTGCTGGACCATCAGGTACTGCCAAAGAAGGCCAATGGAGTGGCCATAAAGCTTTGGAGGAAAAGACTGGAGTTCTCCAATGGAGGCCCCAGAGGTATACCTCCCCAAAAGTCTATAACCACTTGCCACCCACAGCAAAGATAGCAAGGAGTCACATTCCAGGGCGAGTTGGCCTAGATGGTCACCTCTGAAAGTCCATGACTCTTGTGCTGAATCGGGCAGAGAGGTAGTTGGAAAGAAGGGAAGATTTAAAGGCAGCAGACCAGGATTAAAGGTCTAATTCTTCCACTTCCTGCCTATGACCTTGAACAAATCCCTTCTCTGAGTGTAATTGTCCTTCTCTGCAAAAGGTTGGTTGGACTCTGCAAGGAGCTGGACTAGTTAATGCCCAAGATCCCTCATAACCTCAAATCTATAAGGCTAAGAGATGGGATGAAAAAGGGATGATTAGCCCTAGCCCTGGAAGAGGTGATACTGTTAGGCTAGAATTTGGAGGTTAGCATAGAGTTGGCTCTCATCTTTGCAAAAACTGGGTATGCTTTCCTGGATGCATGGTCAAGCTGTGAAATCCTTTGCCCCCTACCTTTTTTCATCCTTTTTTACAAAGAATGGCTTTCTTGGGAGGTGATGGGGCTGGGGGGGGGGGTATACTTGGCAATGGGGTAAAAACAAAAGATATAAATTTTAAGTTTTTCAAAAGTGGGGAATATGCCCCAAGGAGTTCAGAGAGAAAGGAAATTTAAGGAAAACAAAAAGAGGTGGCTTGTTTAAGGTTTATTGGAGAAATGAGAAGGAGCCAATGTATACAAATATTTCTAGCCCCTCTCTTTGAGGTAGTCAAGAACGGGCACCAAGTGGGGAGAGGGGAGTGCCCATCAGTTGGGTTTAACAAGTCATGATAAAAGAACTTAATGGAATAAGATTGTGCTATAAGCAATGATTAAATGGACCACTTCAGAGAGGACTTGTTCAAACCAAGGGGGAGTAATTTGTACAGTATAGAGTCAAATATCTTAGGAAAATTTAAGAACTCTCATCTGAGCAATGACGAATCATGATTCCAGAGGTCCAATGACAGAGCCAGCTACCTTCCTCTTGACAAAGAGGTGAGGGACCAGGGTTCAGAATGAGAGGCTCACTCCTGAATATGGACAGCATGGGAATGTGTGCTTTGTGCATTTGTTACAAATGTTTTGTTTTTCCTTTTTATAATGGGGAGGTGGAGAAAGAAAATAAATGCTTGAAAAATAAAACACGGGGGGCAGCTAGGTGGCACCGTGGATAGAGCACCAGCCCTGGAATCAGGAGGACCTGAGTTCAAATCCAGCTTCAGATACTTAATAATGACCTAGCTGTGTGGCCTTGGGCAAGCCACTTGACCCCATTGCCTTAAGTAAAAAAGAAAAGAAAAGAAAAAGAAAACACAACAGAAAAAAATTAGTGGAACTGGAAGGAGCAAGGATCCAGAAGTAGGAAAAGTCAGAAAATGGCAGACAGACACTTCAGGACAGCCCTTGATAACTCACATCAATGGAGCAGCCCAGCAGGGACCCTCGTTCCAGGGCTTTCAGTATGATGTGATAGAGATCAGGAGGCGGCTTCTTGAGATCGAACCATTCAGTAACACCTCCAGTGAAGTCTTCAAAGCCCTCAGAGGTGCTACCCCCAGCAAGGGCTTCATAACTACCATTCACCCTGGAGGGGCAAGATGGAGAGGTCACTGGTACCCATGGTACCTGGGGAGGAGGGGTCCAGCTTGGGTCAGGGAGAGCCCCCTGGACTTACTTGGCATAGGCTTTCTCAAGCAGAGCGCTCCAGAATTCATTGCCTTGGGCTGAGTGCACAAAGACCAGTTTCCCATCCTTGGTAGGCAGCAGGTCATCCACGACAACATCAACCCATTCCCCAAACTGCCACAGCTGTGGGAGAGAAGGGATGGTGAAGTGGGGGAGGGAAGCTGTACTTCCCATCCCATTGTGTAGCCCTGAGTTCCCAAGGGGTCACAAGTCCTAAGGATGGACATTGGTACTGAGTGATCACACATTCACCCTGGCAATTTTCCCATGATCCTCCTGTCCTCTTTGGATGGGACCACCCCCAGAATTCTTCCTCAGGAGATGGCATGGGATTTATCAAGGTCACCTGTGGTTCTACTGGAGTTGCTGTGAATTCTATTAACAGCCATATCTTGCTCATTTGTTCTTTCTCTTCCTCCCCCCCCCCATGGAGACCACCACCCACCTTAAATCCCTCATCACTATGTGTTGTCTGTTATGAATTGGCCTCTCCCCCTCAAATCTATATGGTTCAGCAGACTTGGGGGGAGCACCTACTATGTGCATGGCCTGACGAAGATGTGAAGACTCCTCTACCTTCTATGGCTCATTATTTGGCAAGTCTCCCAGTTTTTTTTTTTTTTACCTTTTTTTTTTTTAGGTTTTTTTGCAAGGCAAATGGGGTTAAGTGGCTTGCCCAAGGCCACACAGCTAGGTCATTATTAAGTGTCTGAGACCGGATTTGAACCCAGGTACTCCTGACTCCAGGGCTGGTGCTTTATCCACTGCACCACCTAGCCACCCGAGTCTCCCAGTTTTGACTCCATCTCCACCCTCCACCTTCACACAGCCACTTCCTAGGTGATGGGCCACTCCAGCCTCTCAACCTCATACCTAGACTACCACAATCACCTCCTAATAGAGCTCTCTGCCCACTACCACCTGATCTTCTGCACTCTGATAGGGATCTTCCTAAAGCACAGATTGGACATCACTTTTCTGTTCAATAAACTCTTTTGCTGGGGTTCAATCATTTTTCAATCATGCCCAAGGGGTGACCCCATTTGGGGTTTTCTTAGCAGACACTGAAGTGGTTTGTCACTTCCCTCTCCAGTTCATTTTATAGATGAAGAAATTAAGATCAGTATGATTCAGTGACTTGCCCAGGGTCACCCAGCTAACAAGTGTCTGAAACTGGATTTGAACTCAGGTCCTCCTGACTCCAGACCCATTGCTCTTCACTATGGTGCCACCTAGTTGCCCGCCTTCCTTTGACACTTGTAGCTCTCCACAATGCTTCCCAACCTTTTTAATCAGGCCTCCAGATAAACACCTCAGTGTCTCTGCACAGGCTGTTCCTCTCCGAATCTCTAGTTTCATTTCCAAGGCCAGTTCAAATGCCACCTCCTTCGGGAAAACTTTCCTAATCTCCTCAGCTGCAGGCACTTCCCCTCCCACCCCCCAAAATATTACCTTTATTTACCATATACTATCCACATTCATCTTTGTATGTCATTTGCCCATTAGTACAAATAATACCAATACACCCAGGTAACCAGGCGGTGCAGTAGATAGAGTGCTGGGTCTGCAGGCAGAAAGACTTGAGTTCAAATCCACTTCCTAACTGAGTGAACCTAAAAGGTCAAGCTGCAAAGGAGTGGGAATTGCACACTAAATCAGCTAGAACTGAGCATGATTAAGGAGAGCAAAGGGAAATCAGCCTGGAAAGACTGGTTGGAGCCAGACTACAGCTTCTGCAATAGCAGGGCTAGGAGTTTCCTTAGAAACAAGAGGGAAGCTAACAGGATTGCCATCCTCATGCTGTAAGAAATGACAACAAGCTGACAAAATCAGAGAAGTTTGGAAAGATTTACTTGATCTGATCCAAAGGGACAAGGAAATTACCTAAAAGAAGACTCCTATAGCAGAAAGGAAAGAACAGAGATCAAAAGGAAAATTGTGAAATTACCAAGAACTAGCTAGAGTCTCCCCACCTCCACTGCTCTGTAGCCCAGGAGGGCAAGTATGGCATCTATTGCCAGATTTCTAACAATATATAGGTCAGTTTTCTTGGGGGGGTTTCATTTCTTCTTTTAAAAATGCTGTTCATTATATAGGAAGGCTCTTCGGAAAGAGAAGGGATATGGGAGAAATTTTGCTAAGGTAAAAAAAGACATGAATAAAAGCTGTTTGGGGGATTGTTGTTTTTCTAAAAGATGTATTTGGCCTCAGGGTAGATGTAGTGACTCCCAGAGAGAGGAGTGAGAATGCAATTAAGAGTCATTTTGTGGACGTGCCCAAATGAAGACTGTTCTGTCTGACGATTCCTGGAAGTTCTCATGCCTTCGAAAATAGATTTTTGTTCATTAAAAAATGTCTAATAAAGATTTTTTTTTAAGGTTTTTGCAAGGCAAATGGGGGTTAAGTGACTTGCCCAAGGCCACACAGCTAGGTAATTAAGTGTCTGAGATGGGATTTGAACCCAGGTACTCCTGACTGCAAGGCTGGCGCTTTATCCACTACGCCACCTAGCCACCCCGAATAAAGCATTTTTAAAGAAAGATGATAGCCTAGAGAGGGAGACCAATTGGCAGATTATTGCAGTAGACCAGGTGAAAGGTAGTGAGGATCCTGATCTACAACCTCCCCTAGGGGAAGGAGACCAGTTAGAGTCAATAAAACCTGGCAAAAGATTAGATCTAGAGTTTCCAGATCTTTCCAACCTATATGACTGGAAGGATGATGACCCCCTCAACAACAGAGAAGTTTAGAGGAGAGATAGGCTGTCCCTGTCCCATTGAATATAATCCCATGACTTGCCGAGGGTAAAGACAGTTCAAGTTTAGACATCTGAGTTTGAGGTGCCCCTGGGCTAGACATCCAGGTGCAAATGTCCATCAGACCCTTGGCAGTCCCAGACTGGGCTGTAGAGAGAAGACAGAATTGGGGAATTACTTACATAGATCACTGAACTCAATGAGCAGGAGGGGAAGGTGCCACAAAGATGAGTTTTCTTATTTTATGAGAGGGGACTGGACTCAGTGGTTAGACCTTTCCAGCACTAGACCTAAGATAAGTATCCCAGTTTTATAGATAAAGAACCTGAGGCTCAGATTTCACTAGTGAGCGCCTAAAGTCACAGAGCTGGTGAGTTTCACAGTCAGAACTTGAATCCAAGGCTTATGACTTTGAGATCAGTACAGAAAGGGTATTCAGAGCCACAGGAAATGAGGAGATTTATTAAGGTGTGGACTTCAGCTTCTTGGCACAAAATAAGCCCTGCCCTAGGCAATGCCCTCCACCTGGTCCAGGCCCTAGGGATGAATCACCTGAGAAACAGCTTGGGGTGGTTTCCCTGCAACACACCCCAGTAAGGGAAGTGCCTCAAGGGTCTAATATCCTCATTCTACAGAGGAAAAAAAATGGGCTAAGGAAGAAGGGAACTGACTTATCTAAGATCACAAAACCAATGCTAAGGTTTCCCATCCCCAGTCTACTACGTCGGGAGCCGGCTTTGTTAGGGTGAGTAGCCCTGAAGTTTTGGGCCATGATAATGGGGAGGCCATATTCTAGGTCCTGCTAGCTAGCCATTGATTCTAGCAATGGGGCTGCGAGGAACAAAAGAAATGTCAAGACACAACGAATAGTCAAGAAAGGGTTAAGGTAGAAAGGGGAGTGACCCAGAGCCCACCTCACTTTAATATGGAATCAATGACAAAAGTAGAGAGCAGGCTCCTCAGATTTGCAAATGACTCGATGTCGAAGGACTAGCAAGGACACCCCCCCACACACACTGCCCAATTCATCACCCATCTCTCTTTGAGAGAGCCTTAAGAACTGCAAATGGTACAATGAATGTGAAGAAAAGCAAATATAGATTTCACCAAAAACAAAGTCAGCAAATTATCAGCCAAGCAGCTTGGCAAGATGCTAGAGCGTATTACTGAAGGGATGCCTCATGTACATTTAGAAAAGGAAGCAGTGACTTCAGTCATCTTTTTTCTTTTTTAGACTGACAAATCAGGAGAAAACTACAGAGTCAGCAAAATCCCAGACTTTTCCTGCTGATGGAAAGATTCCAGCAATAGGGCAAAGAGGAACAGAAGAAATGACAAGCTACAGAGTAGCCAAGAAAAGTTTAAGCTACAAAAGGGAGTGGAAACTGGTTGGGAACTGGGCCCTCCCTCTTTTACCATTTTATCTATGATAAAAAATGAAAAGAGCAGGTTTATCAGATTTGCAAATAATCCAAAGCAGAGAAGAATGGTAACCCTAGGCCAGAGTCTAGGTCAGGGCCAAATCAAGGAAGAAGTGTGATAAGGCAAGCAAGAAAGGTACAGTAAGAGAAACCTAAGATCCAGGACTACTGCACTATCTTCTGACCTCCTGGGGTTCCAGGAGGAGTCTTACACTTTGTTCTGAGTAACATATTTTAGGAAGGTTACTGAGAGACTTGAGAGTTCTCAAGAGGCCATCCAGGATGGGGAAGGCCAGGACTTGAATCACCAGAAGGAAGTGGGAACATCTAGTCTAGAGAAGAGACCTTGAGGTGTGTGTGTGGGGTGAGGGCATGAAAGCTAGTTTGAAGTAGTATTTGGAGGAGTGTCCCTTGTATGCTGCTCAGCCTGAGACCAGAAAGAGTAGTTTGGGGGACGGTTAGGAAAAATCTCCTAACAATTGGAACCATCCAAAGGGGGAATAGACTACTTTAGGCTGAGGCCGGAGGACCATGGATAAGACGTGATGAGGGCAGCCAGGGGGTAAAATGGATCAAGTGTCCAACCTAGAGGCAGGAAGATTCTTCTTCCTGAGTTCAAATCCAACCTCAGACACTTAATACCTGAGTGACCCTGGACAAATCACTTCACCCTCTGCCTCAGTTTCTTCATCTGTAAAATGACCTGGAGAAGGAAATGGCAAATCCCTCCAATAGCTCTGCCAAGAAAGAAGCTGGCCAATGAGATCTAGCAAAGATTTCTATTAGAGGAGTGAAAAGTCATTGGGATGGGCAGTGACATGAGATCAGTAAAAGACCAAGAAGATATGGGAACTATTATCCTATATTGCCCTTGATGGTCCAGTGAAATCCTCTGCCCACAGTGGCCATCCTTGTCTTGTGGTTGTGATCGGGGGCTTGGATCTTATTCTCCTCTCAGACGATGAACACCATGAGGACAAGGCCCCAGAGACCAGAGCAGTGGTCTGCACAAGATAGGAGCATCCTCAGAGTTCCTATTCACAATGTCTCTCCTTGAATTTCTCACCTTGCCCTCAAATGGAGGTCACCTCTGCACTTCTGAAGGTAGGCTTGTATTCAAGTTATTAGGGTCTCTTTTATCTCCCCTACTAGACTGAGGCATTGGGGACAGGTTAGGAGGCTCAGTGGATGGAGTGCCAGGCCTGGAGTCAGGATAGCTCAAGTTCAAATCCGGCCTCAGACACTTACTAGCCAAGTGACCTGGGCAAGTCACTTCTCCCTGTTTGCCCCAGTTTCCTCAACTGTAAAATGAGCCATAAGGGGTGGCTAGGTGGCGTAGTGGATAAAGCACCAACCTTGGAGTCAGGAGTACCTGGGTTCAAATCTGACCTCAGACACTTAATTAGCTAGTTGTGTGGCCTTGGGCAAGTCACTTAACCCCATTTGCTTTGCAAAAAAAAAACCTTAAAAAAAAATGAGCCATAGGAAAAAATGTCAGCCCACTCCAGGATCTTTGCACCTCTAATGGGGTTGCAAAATGTTAGACAGCACTGAAAAAATGGAAACAACAATACCGGATTGTGATCCCTACTGGGAAGATAGAGACTGTCTTATCTAAACTTGGCCTCTCTCCACCCTGGGTAACCCTCCCCCCCCCCCAGCTCTATATTTTTGGCTTCCGAGCCTACACCCACCCTCTCAAGCCAGCCTCACCTGGAAATGAAAGATGCCAGCATAGCCATGCTGGAAGCTCTGCCCGTGAGGCACCACCCGGTGCAAGATGGTATCGTTCAAGGTGATGGAGGCGATAGCCGCCAGCAGCCAGCAATCCCCTGCAATGAGCACCAGTCATCAGAGAGCTCTGGTGGGAACAGCTCACCCACCACCAACTCGCTTCCAAACAAGCAGGGGAGAGAGCAAACAAGGCTAGGCAGTGCCCATTATGTCCCTAAACCAGAGAAAGCCACAGATTTCCTGGACTGGTTTCCCTCCCAGCAGCCCCACAGTTTACGGAAAAGACTCAGGAATCCAGGTAAACCAGCTTTGTTGATGATAATCAGAGCTTGTCCTTACTTGCAAGAGGGAGGGCCCAGATATGGGGGGGGCAGGAAGGAGGGAGAATGAAGGAGAACAGGAGCAGTTCCAGTCTTACCTAGGGCTCCCTGACAAATGTCTGTTCGGGTAGCCCCATCCACGATAAACTGAGGGTTTGACAAAAGTTCCTACAATGTGGACACGGAGAACGATGACATCTTGGATTCCTTGTAACGTTACCCTTTCCCCAAGAGGATCCAGAAGCTCTGTGCCCCAGTCCCCTCACCTCTACTTTGCTCCCCAACCCAGACTCTTTCCCTGGGTCCAGATCTCCTGCCAGTCCCCCTCGAGGCCTCCCTCTAGGGTCCAGGGGACCTGCCCCAGGGCCCCACTTACCGTGGGCCTTTTCCATTTAATGCCATAGGTTTTGGAGGAGTTAGGCCCCAATTCTTTGAAGCCCAGGGAATAGGAATTGGCCGGGAAGGTGTCGTCCTGGAAGAGGACCCCATTCTGCAAGCACTTGGCCCGTAGCTGCTCATAATTCTGGCCCAGGTACTTAATGGCATTCTCATGGCATCCCAGACCTAAGTCCTTGGCCCGCTGCTTCTGGACTTGGGCAGACACCCCTGTACAATACACAGGGGTGATAATCTCTTCTGTCATCCTAGGGAGACAAGGGAGGGACGAGAGTATAGACTTCCTCCCTCCTTGGGACCCCGGACTTCTACCCCTACTCCCCTCTCCAAATCCTGACCCCCCCCCACTAGGACCCCTGCCTAGAGTCTCCCACTCCCAGTCTCTCTGCTGTCTTCTCAGAGCCCCCCAACACACCTTCTCTTCCATCATCACGATGTTCCACTCAGATCAACCAAAACTCAAGTCTCCTTCCCCAGCACTAATCCCTCCTCAGAACGCAGGCCCTAAGCCCCAGGTCATCTCTCTAGCCCCATCTTCAAGGTCTACAAGGCCTTGTTTTCAGAACCCTGCCAGTCTGGTCCCTCAAACCCTGCCCCCCTTACATATCCCCCAACTCAGGACATCCAGGTTCTTACGCCAGCCCAGGGGACCTGCTCTCCTGTCACCCCAAACCCAGCAGAGATTTAAAGAGGGCATCTAGTCCAAGTCTCATTTTTTTTTTTGGTTTCGTGTTTGTTGTTTGTTTTTGCAAGGCCATGGGGTTACGTGACTTGCCCAAGGTCACACAGCTAAGTATTAAGTGTCTGAAGCTGAATTTGAACTCAGGTCCTCCTGACTCCACCTAGGTGCCCCCAAAGCCTCCTATTTTTTAACAACAGAATGTGGGTCTTCTTAATCCAAATTCAGAGCTCCTCTGTGTTCTCCTGCCCACTCCCTGCTTGGCACCAGCCTCCCTCATACCACCCCAGACCCCCATCTTCACCAAGCCCAACTTTGTGAGCAGAATCCTGGGGTCCTAAGCCCCATCCTCCAGACACCCCTCCAGCTGGGCTCCCAGCATTCCTTAGCCACCTCTCCAGGCCCATGCCCCAAACAGTCAAGCCCTCCCAGAGAGCCTGGAGCTCCTCTCCCTCAGCCACCCCAACTATGTCCCTTCCGGAAAGGGGCTTGGGGGCGGGGATGGGGAGAAGGTCGCCCCGGGAATCGCCCTATCTTCCTGCCCATCATTCTCTGAAGCCCAGGGTCCCACCCCACCTCAGGCCCCCTCTTTTACCCAGCTGCCTCCTGGGCGCCTAGTTTTACAGCCAGAAAAGAGCAGCCGGGAGGATAAACAAATGGAGGCCCAGGGGCCCCAGGGGCCCCAGGGGAGAATCCGAACACAGACCCTCGGACTCCCGTCTCCGTGCACGTACCCCTGCCCTTCTCCCAGAGCCTGAAGCTGGGGTGCAGAGCTGGGCAAGCCTGGGGTCGGGGGCTGGGGGAGGATCCGGCCCCGGCACCCGAGGAGCCCGGCTGCCCAGCCACACCCAAGCTCCTCTCTCTGAGGGACCCCCAAGGGGGAGCCCTAACTGGCTGCTCCGCAGCCATAGCGGGGGGCGGGGGGGCTCGGGGGGCCCCGGGGGGCCCCTTACCTGGGCTGGGGCGTCCGTCGCGCCGTCGGGCTGTCCTCCCGGGCCACTGCGGGGGGCCCTGCCTGGCACTGTGCTGGGGCCCGAGCAGGAAGAGGCTGGGGCCCGCCCCGAGCCCCGGGCCTGCCCGCTCCCCTCCCTCCGCCTCTCCCCTGCCTCCGCCTCCTCCCGGCCTCCCCGGCCCGGACTCCCCAGCCCGGACTCCCCGGCCCTTATCTCTGCCGCCAGTCTCCCGCAGCAGCCTGGGGGGCTGGAGAGGGACAGCCCTGGCACCGGGGCTGAAGGGCACTGCCAGTTGGCTGGGGGCGGGGAGGGGTGCGGTATTTTTAACCGGGAGGCAGCTCGGGTGACAGGGCTGGGCAGGCACCGCCCCGCTGCGGCAGCCCCCCCCCAGCCCAGGAGAGGGCTCCCCACCCTGCATTCCCTCGGGCTGGGGGGGCAGAGGGGGAGGAGCGGCGGAGCCTCCACCCCCGGACCAGCCGCTCCACCCCCACCCCCTTGGCCATCCCGGAGAGCGTGGGGGGCTGCTTCCTCGGACCTCGCCCCCGGGAGCGCCCAGGGATTCTGCGAGTGGCCCCTCCCTGGGCCTCAATTTCCCCATCTGTAAAATGCAACATTGGGCTGGGGGGCTCTGGCGACCCCGCCCTAGACTTGTAGAGGGTCTACTCGGTCCGATCAAAAACTAAAGTCTACACGCCCAGGGCCTCCTGTTCACCCATAGCACTTTGACCTGGAGCCCGGAAGGCCCGAGGTCAAACTTGACTCTCAGAAACTCTCCGGCTGGGTGACCCTGGCCAAATCAATTTACCCCACTTATCTCAGTTTCCTCATCTGGCAAATGAACTGCAGAAGGAACTGGCAAGATTACTCCGGTCCCCCAGGAAAGTCCCAAATGGGGTCATGGAGAGTCGTTCCCACAGCTGGCATGGCAGAGAGTTTTCTGTCAGATGACCAAAAAACCAAGGAAAAACCCCAAACTCCTGAGTTAATCACTTTGAACATGGCACTAGAGAACCAGCCCACTCTGTGCCCCTCCAAACGGGCTTTCAGTTGGCCCCATAGAAGCTGTTTAATCGGATGTGACAACTAGTATTATTATCTAGCATTCACTAAACAGAGCAGCGGATAGAGGGCTTGGGGCCTAGAGTCTGTAGACCTGAGTTCAAATCCTGCCCTAAACACTAGCTGAGTGACCCTGGGCAAGTCACTCTGTTTATTTGTCTGTTTTAGGGAGACTTAGATCAGATAATTCTTGTAAAGTGAATGGCCCCCACAAGGCATTTGATAAATGCTTATTTCCATCACATACACTTGCTCCCTCTTTGTAGCCCCTAAGGAACTATGGAAATCACAATAGTTTTCATCAAAACATCTCCTAGCCCTCTCCAGAGCTTCCTGACTTATCCCTGGGTTACCAGTGGCTGCTTAATTGGCCTCTCTCTGCTTTGTCCCTTACCACAAATCCATCCACACCATAACTGGGCACTTAATAATTGCTTGATTGACAGTAGGTGCTAAATAAATGCCTGTTGCATTGACTGGGGGCCCATTGTTACCCTGTATCATCGCCAAGTCTTAGGGATAGAAGATGCCAACTGGCCTAAGCGATGCCTAGAGTTTGGCCCAGAACCTGGGCAACTAGAGTTCAGATTCTGCTCAAGCATTTGCTAGGTGAATAAACTCTCATCCCTAAGATGGCCTGGGTGGGAGGGTCACAAGAGAAATCCTGTCTCTACTGCATATGTAGCACTTCGCATACTGTATTTATAAGCTCCTTGAGGGCAGGGACTGTCTTTTGCATCTTTTGACCTTCCCAAATGTGGCACATAAGAGAAGCTTAATAAGTTTTTACTGACTCATTATGGATCAAATGAGGGAACAAACAAAGAACTGGGCAAACATTTTTTCTTTTGAGTTTTTTGGTTTTGGTTTTTGTAAGGCAATGGGGTTAAATGACTTGCCCAAGGTCACTCAGCTAGTAGCAAGTGTCTGAGGAAGGATTTGAACTCAGGTCCTCCTGGCTCCAGGGTTAGTCCTCTATCCACTGAACCATCTAACTGCCCCCAGGACTAGGAAAATATTAAAGCACCATTGACATGCTCATTCTTATTTAGAGACCTTGTCTTGTAGATAGGGAACTGACCTTGGAGTCAGTAAGTTCAAATATTCAAATGGGCTCAAATATTACTTCCGATAGTACATGACCCTGGGCAAGTCACTTCAAGTCTCTCAGTGCTCTGAGCAGCAGACTTGCCTCCGTGGAGGGAATGGCCTCAATCAGAAGTTCCTTCTACTGATGCGCCAACTACTGATCTGTCCGTCCTTTTAGTTGTATCTGACTCTTTGTGACACCACTGGGGATTGTCTTGGCAGAGGAAACAGGCGTGGTTTGCCATTGCCTTCTTCAATCTATTCTGTGGGGCAGCTAGGGCAGAGACAGCTAGATATGGAATCAGGCAGACTTCTCCTCCTGACTTCAAATCTTACTAGCTGTGTGACCCTGGGCAAGTCACTTAACCCTCAGTTCCCTCATCTGTAAAATGAATTAGAGAAGGAAATGACAAACTGCTCCAGTATCTCTCACAAGAAAACCCCAAAGGAGCTCATGAAGAGTCAGACATGGCTAAAAAAACCAAAACCAAAACCAAAAAGAACAATGGCTAAACAACCCTAAACTAATAGCTCTCATTTTTTATTTTTATTATTATTATTCTAAGACACAATTTTAATGATATCTTGGTACCCCGCCAGTATTTTTTACAGTATCACTTCCATTCCCATCTCCCATGGATTCATCCCAGGTAACAAATAAATTTTTTAAAAGAGGAAAATTTTAAAAATTACGAAAACTGATCAACAAATTGAAAAAGTATGAAAATACAGGCAATGTACCTATCACCTCTATAGAGGAGCATGATGAAAGTTATCGTCTCATTTCTCTGCTTTTGGGCCATGCCGATTCTTTGAAATTCTCCTCCTCCATCATCATCATCATCATCAGCACCACCACAAACAATCATCAACATCATCATCATCATCATCATCATCATCATCACAAACCTCTTGAGAGAATGGTCATAAAGTCTCTTAAAAACCCCAATTGAAAAGGACCTGCCTATTTCCCCAAGACAGTCCATCCAAGATGCCAACACAGGCATCCAATAGAATATCTGTTCCTTGAGCATAGGACAGTTTGGATTTTGTCTTCTATCCAATTTCTTGGTATCAAACCTCTTTATAAGATCCCCACCCCCAGTGCTCCCATGTCTACCTTTGGGTCCAGACAGAACAAGTCCAATCTCTTTTCCCTATAACAGACTTCCAGATGCTTCAAAGATTTTCATGTCCCTGTTCAGGGACAAAAAAAAAAAAAAAGATAACTCATATTTCTCAATAAGTTTTTAAGTCAAACATTCCCATTTGATAGCATTGATCTTTGTGCTCAATTGACAAGCACTTATTAAGTGGCCGCTGTGTGTCTCCAGGATCCTTGTTATTTTGGCTATCTTGGTCAGACACACCCCTAGTCTTCAAAGTCCTGCCTAAAATAGGGTTCTCTATCCTGAACACTAGACTCCCTCCATAGCCTGCTAACAGGAGAATCTGGCAAAGATATGGCCTTCCCCCTTGGGTACTCTAAGATTCTCTTAGACCTGGAACCAAGATCCCACTAACTTTTTGGTGATATCATCAAATTGATGACTCATACTGCACCTGTGGTTCACAAAAACACCAAGATTTTTTTTTTATCCAAAGGACCATCCACCTCTTCCTTACTTACTAGACTGATGTATTAAATGCAGGCCCCCCACCTGCTAGTGTCTTCCCATAAGGCACCTTCCCATTTACTGTATGTGCTGTCTTCCCCATTAGAACATAATCTCCTTGAGAACAGGGAGAATTTTTCCTTTTTTTCTATAACCCCAATGCTTATGACAGTGCCAGGCCTATAGGAAGTATGCAATAAATGTTGATTGATTGGTTAACTTAGGTGTGCATGTAATCCAATAGAATCGCTTGTTGTTTTATAAAGTCCTGTGTTCTAGTTGGGTCACAGTCACTTGGACCCTGATTCTACCAATTCACTCTAGCGGCTCCTCCCAGCATTGCCTCATCAGAAAATGTATTGTGTCATCCACAGCTTCTTCAACAAGAACACTTTTATTGAGTTCCTAAGGTATATGCTAGGCTCTGGAAATGGAAAGACAAAAGTGAAATAGTTCCTGCCCTCAAGGAGTTTATACTCTATCATGCATATAAAATATAAGCATATAATAAGATTTTATTGATATAGAGAATTTCCAAGTGAGAAAATCTTCTCTATCCATGCAAGTCAACACCTTCTTAGTCACTCATAGTCTTAGAGTTACCAAGTGCCTGAGAGATTAAGTAACTTACCCAGGGTAACACAGTTAGTAGTCTGTGTCAAAGGCAAAACCCAACTTAGAGTCTTCCAGACTCTTTTCACGATCTCATACTACCTCTTTTATAGGAAAGGGATAAAGGCCATTGGAAGAGGGGGTGCCAATAGCTGGAAATCAGGAAAGGTAAGAGGTAGGGCTTGAGTTCTTTGAAGACTAAAGAGTCTCAAGAGACAAAAGAGAGGAGGGAAGTCTCTCCATTCATGGGGTCAAATCTGTGCAGTCATGGAGATGGAAGATAGAGCATATCAGGAAAAGCAGTAAGACCCTTATGATGAGACCAAAAAAGACGTGGAAGAGAGTCATGTGCAAGATGGCTAGAAAGATTCACTGAAGCCAGGTCACAAAGGGTTGTAAGTGGCCCAGGAGTTTATATTTGATCCCAAAGATCAACGATTGGAGTTTATTGATTAGGGCAGGGATGGAATCAGACTTACAAATTAAGAAAATTATTTTGATATCTAGGTGAAGGATGAAATGGAAAGGAAAGAGATTTATGACAGAGAGTCCAAAGAAGGTCTAGCAGGAGGTCAGGTGAGAGGTAAGGAGGACTTGAATGAGGACATTGGGTAGAATGGTAGAGCCAAAAGGCTGAGCACAAGTTTTGTGAAGGTGGAGAATGAGCTTTGGCCATTGAATGCTGGAGGGGGGTGTAGCGGAAGAAGAGGGAGAAGTGACAGAGGATGCTAAGGTGGTGAATCCTGTCCCTAGGAGACTCCTGGACAAGATTAGGGAAAATTGGAAAAGGGAAGGTTTGGGGGAAAGGAGGAAGATGAGTTTTGTTTTGAACAAAACTTGTATTTGAATTATATTGTAGTTGTGTTGTATTTGAATTGTCTCTGGAAGTCCAGCTTCGAGTCTAATAAGTCATTCAAGATGCCCGACTGGAGCTCAAGGGAGAGACCAGGATTAAATATACAAACCTGGGAGTTAACTGCACAGAGATCATGGAGACCAGGAGCTCAAGAGCCCATTGGGTGGGAAAAAGCCCAGGGGGCAGGAACCAACAAAGGACATTGAGAAGCCATCAGACTTCTTTCTAGTCTTTGATAAAAATGCTTAATAATATCTTCATCCAAGTTAACATAAGTGAATTAACAGGTATCAGTTAAGTATGTACCAGACAGTGGTGTTCAGTCCTGGGAACACAAAGCAAGGCAAAACTTGAATTGATCCTCAAGGAGATTCTGTTCCAATGTAAATAACTAAGGATGCCCAAGATAAACATACAGAGTAGATGAAAATTATTCGGGGGGGGGGGTGGCACTAGCAAGCCTGGAAACTGGGAAAGAATGTGGAATACCTGGAAGGAAGCCAGGGAAGCTAAGACAAAGAAATGAAGTAGGGCAGAGCATTCTAGGGGTAGGAGATAGTCATTGCAAAGAACTAATCTGGAGAAGGAATCACATAATCAAAGAATGACACAGAAGTCAATATTGTTGAATCATAGAGTTCCCTGGAAAGGAATAAGGTGCAAGGAGACTGGAAAGATAAGAAAAAAGATAAGATAGGCCAATCCATTGGGGAAAGCTTTAAATTCCAAACAGGGAAGTTGATACTTGATCCTGGACATCATAGAGAACCACTGAATCTCACTGACTAGGAAGGATAGACATGGTTAGACCTTCGATTTAGAAAAATCAACCTATCAATAAACATTTATTAACTCTCATGAGTCAGGCCTGTGGGTATAAAAAAAAAGACAAAAATTGTTTCCGCCTTCAAGGAGATTATAATCTAATTGGGAAGGCACTATGAAACACATATATGCAAAGTGAGATCTATACAGGATAATCAAGAAATAATTAAAAGAGGGAAGGCACTGGGGAAGGTTTCCTAGAGAAGTTGAGCTGGGACGGGTCAGGAAAAATCATTTTGACAACTGAGTAGAGGACAGACTAGAGTTGGGGTGATTTGGATCCAGATTGGGTATGAAGGTATCAATAATCCAGGGGAGCAGATGATGAGGACTTGGATCAAGGTGGTGACTGAGAGTGGGGAGAAGGGGATGTGGATGAGAGAAGCTGTAAAAGAAGAAGGATCAAGTATCAAGAAGTATGGAGACTCCTGGGTAGAAGAGTTAAGTGCACTTGAGCGGAGGGTCCAGGATGTCCCTAAGGATTTGAACCTCAAGGCTCTGGAGGATGTAATGACCTCAATAATAGGGAGGCTGGGGAGAGTTCGAGGCAAAAAGATAACAAGTGCAGTTTGGGACGCATTGTGTTTCAGAAATCTATAGGAGCATCCAGCTGGACTTGTTGGAAAGGGGAGAGAATGCAGGTGATTAAGAGCGCCTGGCTACAGAGCAGCCAAGAGTCAAGACTGAGAAAAGGTCATAAGATTTGGTCATTAGGAAACCTTTGGCAAGTAGGCAGAGGACAATTTCAGTTGAAAGAAGAAATCGGAAGCCAGATTGCAGAATTTAGCAAAGAGTGAGAAGAGAGGAAGTAGAGGCAGCCAGTGTAGACAGGTTTCTCAAGAGGTTTAGTGGAGGCAGGGACCAAGTGAAGGATTTTTTTTAAATGATCATGTTTGAAGGCAGAAGCTACAAAAGCAGTAAGTAGACAGAGAGAATGGAAGATTAGTGAGAACCTGGGAGTAAGAGAGGAATACACACATAATAAGCTAGGGAGCTTGGAAGGGGATGTCACAAGAATGAGAGGCCCTGACAAGAAGGGCTGCCTCTTCATGTTCTACCAGAGTGAAGGGGGTGGTTGGAATGATATATGATAAAAAGGGAGAAAGGGGGAGCTTTCCTCAGATCACCCCAACTTTAAGACCTTAAATTAGAAAGGTCAAGGTCATCTACTGTATCCTGGGCCATTGCCAGTCATCTTGACTATTTTCTTGCCTCTAGACTTTGATGAATCTGGAAGAGAGAGTGAGGCTGATTATTTTTTGTAGCTCTGCCTTCCTCAAATTCAATTTATGAACAAGTCAAGATATCAACCTGAATGGGCCATGTCATCGGTTGTCTTGGAGAACAAACGTTGAACAAGCAGCAGGGAAGTCTGAGGCAAGATTCTCAGCTGAAAGGGTGAGGGAAGGGCAAGCTGGGGGTGTGAGGAAAGTTGAAAATTTTTGGAAGTGCTGCTGTGGAAAGGAAAAGAGCAAATCACATGGAAAACAATAGAATGTATGCCTTTTGGAGGTTAGGGCTAAGATTAGACTGGCTGGTGGTTCTTTTCCCTCATTATCAAAAAAGACCAAAACGAAATCACTATGTTAAAGATGAGATACAATGTCCAACTGTGACTGATCAGACCGATATGAGCGCGGGATGCTCCACCACAGGTCAGGCACAAATAGTTCATGGGAACACCTGGGGTGTTTACCCTAAACTTACGTATCTCACATTTCCTTTGAGCTATTTCAATTCTGCCTTGCTCAGAGCACAGCACCCTCTCTGGCAAGGGCACACTCTGCTGGGCAGTCTTGTGCCAATGTCTCCCAAGCTGCACAATCAATGCCATGGTTCTTAAGAAGACCTTCAGGGTATCCCTGTGTTGTTTCTTCTGACCCTCCTGTGGGCACTTGCCCTATAGGTGTTCTCCATCAGTCCTTTTGTCAAACATATGTTTGGCATTGGAACATGGCCAGCCTATCCTGGTAGCCCTTTCAAGTTGAAAAATTTTCTATCAGTATGACCTTCATACTGTGTTCATCCACAGTGAGGGTATTTCATAATAGGGATGAAAACATCATGCTAAAACAGCATGGGGGCAAGAACACAGCCTTGCTTCACTCCATTGGTGACTGGGAACTCTCAAGAGCACTGTCCACTATCCAGAACCTGGGCAAGCGTGCAGTCATGAAAGTGATGTACAATACTGATGAACTTTGGGGACTGCCACATTTCAATCCTGTCTGACTCTTTGTGACCCTATTTGGGATTATCTTGACAGAGATACTGGAGTGGTTTGCCATTTCTTCCTCCAGCTCACTTACAGATGAGGGAACTGTACTAACTAAACAGGGTTAAGTGACTTGCCCAGGGTCACAGTCTGTAGCTGGGGCTGGATTTGAACTCAAGATGAATCTTCCTGACACTAGGTCAGGCTTTCTATCCACTACATCGCCTCACTGTCCCTAGCAGTGGACATGAGATTGAGGATAGAACTGAATGAACTTTTTCCACCAAGTTTTGAGAAAGAGAAGAGAGGTCGGGGTGGGGGGTCACACTAAAGGTGAAGAACAGGTTAAGAGGATGTCAGACACAGGAAAAGATGGAAATGATGAAAGATTGTGGCCAAAGAAAGTTGATGAACAAGGATATGGAATATTTATGAATGATGGCAAGATAAAGGGTATCACCTTCTCTCTGGATGGCTAAGATGGAGAGGAGGCCATAGTAGTTGAGTAGATGGAGGAACTGGGAAGTCAGGTTGCCTGGGGAAGCATCAATGTGAATGTGATTTTAAAAATGTGGCAGAAGATGGGAAGGAGACTGGACAGCAAGCCAAGCCCTAAACTCACTGAGGAAAGATGAAGTCCTGGGAGGTATTAGCTAAGAGCCACAGTGTCTGTCTGGATAGGGTGATAAGATTGGGTAGTGTGAGCCTCCAGAAGGAACTCTCTGATTAGAGAAGGGCAAGAAGAACCTGGTATTGGTAATGGGGAGCAAAGAATGTAACAGTATAGCCAGTCCTGGCTATGAGAGAAATGATAAGAGCAGGAGAGTCAGAAGACAGAAGGAATAAGAAAGGGGGAAAAAGTTTTAGATAAAAGAAATTTGTTAACTATTGGGCAGGCATTCCAGAGGGTACAATGGATGGAGTCAGACAAATCTGAAGTGGGAGGGGGCTAGGGTTGATACTGATAGAAATGGGGGGGGGGGGTGAGGAAGGAGGAAGGGGTCAGTCAGTACCAGGGGATGGGAGTGTGTTAACCCTGGGAGACTGGCCTCACAGCAGGCAGCAAGAGAGTCTTGCCTTCCACAAGGTAGGGGATGAGGTAATTTTGTTCACAAAGAACGAGTATGGTACTGGAGGTAGTCCTGGGGCAGGAAGAGGAGTCAGTGGTCTCTTTGGAGCTGGCCATTCAAACTGGCATGAAGCTACCTGACCAGCTCCTAAACAATCCTAGATTTAGAGATAGAACCTCTTCAATTACAGATGAGGAAACCGAGGCTGAGCAGTTGTGACTTGCCCAGGGTCACACAGTTTGCACGTGTCTAAGATATAACTTGAGTTCAGGTCTTCCTGAGAGCTTCAGGCCCAGGACTCTATCCCCTCGGCCACCTCAAAGCCTCATCTCTTCAACTTGTCTACCAGGATAAACCAAGAAGCGTGTTAAGAGATTTGCCCAAGACTGCCAGGCACCTTCCTTCTGAGGCCCCCTCCTGCCTCTCCCAACTGCCACTCACCTTGGCTCAGCCTCTCTCATCCCCTCCCCCACCTGCAGCCTGGAAGGCCCAGCTCCAACCCCACCCCTCCCCCTTCCATCCTCCCTTCTCCGACTCAGTCCTTCTGACTCACAGGGCTGGGAGAGAAGGGCTGCCTCGGGACACAAAGGATCTGAATTTGAATCCTACCTCCACTCTCTGTATGACCTTTCTGGGTGTGACTCCTCACTGCCAAGTGAGGGTTGTGCCCGTTGGTCACTGGGGGGCCTTCTCTACAATCCTAAAAATCCAGTCTTCACAAGTTGGGAGACTTCAAACGATTCCCTAGACGGTCCAGTGGGCATCACTGGGGTTAACACCAGGCCAAAGTGTGCAGCTTCTCTGATTCCCAGTGGCTCCTAGTTAGGTCTCTGGAGCCAAGAGGGGAATAAAACCCCCCTAAAAGGGAGTATTCCTTCAACTACGTGATACTCTTTTCTCCAGGCTGCAAAAGTTCAATATCGCAGGTACCAGGAGGAAAATGTTTTGTGAAAATCCAAGTCCAAATGCACTCAAAATGTTAAGTAGGACCTTATTATGAAGAGTGGGAGCTAATTTCATTGAATATACCACCCTTTAGGGTGCTTCTTCCTATCTCCAGCAGGGGAAAAAAAAGAATCATTTCCAGAGCAGGCTGGAGGACTGACAATCACTTGTCCTTTGGAAGACCCAGAATCAGGAGAAAATTCAGAGGAAAGTTCAGAAGGCCTGGGTTGGAAACTCAGCTCTGCCACTGACTGTTTGACTGGGCCTCAATTTCTACAACTGGGAGGGCTTCTAAGACTCATCTCTGAACTAGCCTAAGGGGCAGAGGGGAGGCAGAATGCTAGCTCACAGCTTCCTATATTGAGTAATTTATCTTTCTAACTTGGCAATGAACTTCCTGGTCTGTTTTGGTTCTGAGCCCAGGGCCTCAATTCCCAGGGCCTTAGTTCCATTCTCTGGGGTGGGGGAAACAAAAAGATTGCACCCCATTCCCCAAGAGTCAAAGCAAACTCTAAAGACAACATCTCTTCTCCAATTTATTAAAGAAGGAACCAAGACCATTGTGATGTGAAGAAGGATAGGAGTCCTACAGCAAGGAGAGCTGATGCTTAATAACATGGAGATTGAAGAGAAGGAAGAAGGGCGAGGAGGTGGAGGAGGGCAGCAGAGATGCCAGCCTGAGCCAGGGAGGGCAGTCATCCCATACAGGGTCAACTGCGGAGAAGGGCGGGCAGGCTGGTCCCAACTGCTCTTCATCGTATGGACTGCCAAGAAGCAGGGGAGGTAGTAACGGCAGCTAACTCTGGCATGACTGTGGGAAGAAAAAGAAAGTCAGCAAATGGCCCCACCAAGGGGATTTCCAACCCTCACTCTCCCTCCCCAATCTCTATTTAATATTTACTAAATACATGATGAGCCAGGAACTAGAAATACAAAGATAAATGTGTGTATGACCCCCAAGAAGTACAGGGTCAGCCTACTGGGAGAAACTCATGCCCACATGTCCTGTCTTCCCAAAACAAAGGGAAGAAGGGAGACACAAAGCTAGGGGGGGAATGGAGCATTCAAAAGGTAGAGACATCCTCGATGAAGATAAGAAATGATGTCAATGGAACAAATGGGCCAGACCAGAGTTGTGGAGATGATGTTCATTCTGGAAAGATCTTAGGGCTCAGAACATAAGAGGTTTTGAAATGCACACTGAATGCTAGAAGCCATAGTGAGCCACTTGCACATTTCTCTTCCTTCCTTTTATCTTTCCTGAACCATGGTTTTCTGTGGACTTAGCAATGACCCCCAGATGCCAAAGAAACTCCCCCCCCCCCCCAAAAAAAACCAAACCATACTCACTCTGCAAAGTATAGGTTCCAGGTTCTAGCTGCAACATCGGAGGGAGAATGAGAAAAAAGTTTCTGGGCCAAGGGGCCAAAGAAAGAGTAGGAAAGGATCGATTTGGAGGAAGTTTTGTGGGGGACTGTTGTTGTGGGGGAAGCTGTTTAAGAGAGTTCTCTTTGGGGGAAGGCTGTTTGGGAAGAAATGGAGAATGGTCCCACCGGACCCAGCAGCCACAAACGGAGCAGCCCAGTGGAGAGAGACTTGAGACATGGGACATGACGGCAGAACAGTTCTGGTCTGCCTGGGGAGAGCCTCGACGTGCCCCTCCATGGTGGGCAGGCCGTTCTCTGGTCCAGGCCCAGTGGGATGGTTCCTTTGCCATGACCTGGAAGAAAATGAGATAGGAGCTCAAACATCCTGGAAGATGGAGAAGATAAGCTGTTCTCTTTTGCCCTTGGGAAGGATCAGAGTGAAGTTGAGACCCATCTAGAAGGCAGAGGATCTAGATTCTCTATTTTATCCCTTCCCTTCTCCAAGCCTCAGTTTCCCCCAAGCATAAAATGAAGTGAGGCTAGATTTTCAAGGTTCCTCTCAGCTTGGATTCCCAGGTTCTATGTTCCAATGACCCTACCAGTTCCAGGAACCCATAATTCTCTCACCTCTTCACAACACTGCCGGCTCACAGCTGCCCGATAGCCCATCCGTGCCCACAGCTGGTCCCTCTGACGCAGGAAACTGGGCACAAGTTTTCGCCAGCCTTGGCCAAGAGCCCAGGGCAAAATCTCATACTTGGGGTCCTCTCTGTCTTCCTCCATGTCATTAGCTAGATATCTGTGGTACCAGGGATCAGAGGGTTTAGAGAAAAAGTCAACATAAGCATCATTTTATTAATGTCTTTCAACATCTGTTCTGCTGACTTCCCTCTCCCCGCCAACACTCATCCCCTCAAACCCACACACAATATACATCCTTACTCACAGGGCTAAGAAAAGATTGCTGTGGGTATATTCAGTAAGTTGCAGGCCAGCTCTTTGGAAATAAATCAGGGCCATTGCCAAAAGATACTGCAAAGAGAGAGAAACAGGATAGCCAACTTCTTTAGTCCTCCAGCCCCCAGGACAATCCTGCCAGGGGTAACCCCTTTCCTAGAGCTAGTCCAACCTAAGGACCCTTAGCAAGATCAGCTCAACAAGGGCCAGGGCCAGCTGGGTGGCACAGTGGACAGAGCACTGGCCCTGGAGTCAGGAGGACCAGAGTTCAAATCCAACCTCAGATATATAATAATTGCCTAGCTGTGTGACCTTGGGCAAGTCATTGCCTTAATTAAATACAAATTTTTTAAAAAATCAGCTCAACCAGACCAGGGGAGTCCAGGACCAGGAAACTGAGTCTCAGCCTTTCATGAGTTCCCAGTACATCCTGACCTAACTTTCCTTTTAACCCCCAGCAACACAGGGCAAGGCAGGAGCATTCTCCATTTTTTTTCTTTCTGATTCGGGAGGTACTGACCACCTGCTCAATTAAGGAAGACCCCAGGCCACCAAGAAACATGATTTTAGGTCTGACAGCTAGTGTTTAAGCAAGTAACTACATCTTCAGAATGAAGGTCTAAAGAATGATGGTAGATGGATGGCTCTAATTCCTCTCCACCTGATTACCTTTAAAGATTTAAGTAAGAATTGAAGGTGGAGGAGGTGGGTGAAGGTGTACCTACTAATTCAGTGAGGACTCAATCCCCTATTCCTCCAAGGAGCCCAGGCCTCAACATAGCTGCAAGTGTCACCCCCAAGCATAAATACACACACCTTATCAGAGATTTGATAGCAGAGATCCGTGGCAAAGAATTGCTGCAGGTAGCTGTCCTCTGGGGAAGGGGTGGCAGAAAGAAAAGAGTCAGCCCCCCCTCAAACAAGGTTAACATCTTTACCCTTATTAAAGCTCCATTACCCCCTCCCCCAGGCAGTTGGGAATGAGTCCAGCCCAGGGTGAAGATGGGTGGTGGACACACCCTGGAGAGCAAGGAAAGAATGAGATTAAGCCCTATTGTTGCCTAAAGGGGCAAAGCTGTGATCCAATCACTAGTCCCCCACCCCCACCCCATGGCCAGGCCCTCCTAGGATCCCCTGAGACCAAGCCAAGAGGAGCAGGTTGGGACCCCTGTGGTTCCCCCCCCCATCTCTCTCACCTAGAAGGCTAAGGAAGGTGTGCACCTCCTGGTGTTGTCGGGAGGGGAGGTGCCCATTGCCAGCCCAGACCCCTGGCTTCACCCAACTGGTGACCGCAGGAAGGGCAGCAATGAAGTCCTGGCCTCGGTTCATCAGGTTTATCATCATGGCAGGAGGGAGGGAAGGAAGGAAGGAGGGAGGGGAAGGGGAAGCAGGACCTGTCCACAGGAGAAGGCAAAAGCCAAGCCTCAGTCTCTCCTCTTGGTCTAGAGGGAGAAGGGTTGGCCCCAAGGAGGAAGGGGTGGCTGGAAGAGCAGCTGAAACCCTGGGGGTGGGAGCTGAGTTCTAAGGGTTACCGACTCCCCTCTCCCACAGCCCCACCCCCAGAGCCAGGAGGGAAAGCATTCTCTGTCCCCAACAAACCCATCTTCTTTGACCTCACCAGCCAGGAGAGGCTAAGGACAGAACCTGCCTGGCACTGCTCCCCCAGTACACTCCCAGGGAGAGGACAGAGAGAAGCCAGCTCACCTGAACAAGATGATTACCCACAGCTCATCCCACCCCCATGCCCACCTCCTCTCTATAAGGGCTCAACCCCACCCCACACCCACCCACAGCCAGGTCCAACCTCCAATCAACCCTTCCAAGGCGTCTAACAATCTCCTCTTCCTCAACCCTCCCTCACTCCAGATCCCCTATCCCCTGAGGAAGGGCCTGGGGCCTGGTCTTAGATATCTAACCAGAGAGAATGGAGCTGAAAGAGAGGAAGCCTAGCAGATTGTTACCAAGTAGTTGAAGGCTAAGGGAGGCTTGGGTAGTTAAAACCCCGCCTCTCCCAGCCCACCTCCACCCTCCAACCTTGAATCAGCTGCTCCAGGTAGACTACTGGGCAGGGACTAGGTGGGTGAAGTCAGCCTAAGGCTTGGCGGTAATCCACAGGGCCTGGAAACCAAAGGACAATTTGCTCACTAGGATGACCCTGGACAAGTCACTTAAACCCAATTGCTTCAAAAAAGAGAGATGGAAACAGAGTCAGAGAGAGAACATTTTTTTTAAGCCCTGGGGACACTCAAGAAGCTTAAACTCTAATCAGGGAAGGTAAAGATGAAGGAGAACTTTGAAAGCAAAGATCTCTGAGGACCAGAGGAAGGATAGAGGGATGTTTAGCCTGAAGAAGAGAAGACTCGGAGAGACAGGAGAGGATGGGGGAGGGAGGGTGAGGATATCATTGAGAGGGACGAATCAGGAATGATGACTGGAAATTTCAAAGAAGAAAATGGAAGCTTGAGGTTGGGGGGGGGGGGGGGAACAATACTTAGGGGATAAATTAATCATCAAATTGAAATGGGCTGCCTTAGAAGGTGGAAGGTGCTCTCAGACCTGAAGTCCTGCCAGCAAATGCCCCCTCACCTGGCATGGGGAGAGGAAGTAGAGACTTGGAATCTCCAGCTTCCCTCAAGCCCCAACTTTGGATCCAACCTGCAGGAAGCCTTTCCTCACTCACTTGTTAGAAAGTTTTACTTTTCTTCATTTCTATTTAGTCATATATATCTTAACTCTCCTCAGGGGAATGTAAGTTGGGAGTAGGGAGAGGATAGGTTAACTAATTTCCCTGGGTCTAGCCTGTGGTAGGATGCTGAGTAGAGTGTCTACCTTACAACCTAAAAGATGTGGATCTAAAGGCTTCCATTCAAATTCCACCAAAGGCACTTAACCTTGGCTGTGACCTTGGCTGGCTTCAGACTCCTAATTTGCAAAATGAAGAGGTGCACAATTATAGAATGTAAACTCTTTGAGATCTTATTTATGTCTCAGGATCTGGCACATAGCAGGTTTATTAATATGTTATATTTATTAATATAAATAAAATTAATAATAAAAGTATTAAAATAATAAGAAATAAGTAATATATCATTTATATTAATTATTAAATGATATATTAAGAAATAGTATATAATTATTTAAATTGACTATTAAATATGTCAAACAAAAATAATATTAAACAATAACTAATATAATATAAATAAAAATTAAATTAAAAATTAAATGTTATTATAAAACATCATTTACATTTAATTATTAAATGAGATATTAATAACAAAATGATTAAAACAATAAATAATATATTATTTGCATCTAATTATTAAATAAATATAATATTAATAATTAACTTATTAAAACAATAATACATAATACATAATATGTTGATATTTACAATTATTAAAGATGAATGTTACTGTTATTAAGTGATTAATGTGTCACAATAAATTATTAATCTTATATATCAGCATTTACATTTAATTGTTATGCAATAAATAATAACATTATTTAAACAATAAGAAATAATATATCATTATTTACGTTTATTTGTTGATTGGTCAGTTCATTGAATGAGAACTATTACCAAAAAAATGAAAACAGTGAGTAATTATAATGATAAAATTTGGCCCTGAGGAAGACTTAAGAGTTCTTGAAAGAGCTGAGCCCATGGCTGTGGAATATTACACAGATTGTCAGACACAGGTAACTGAGATAATCCACCTAGAACAATGGCAAAATAAATGTTTATCTCTTCCCCTCCTTCCTTTCCCTAATTATGAGAAAAAGTATCTACTCCTTTTACAACCTCATCTTCCTGCTTTCAAAACCAGCCTCAGACCCTGGTCAAGTCATTTGCTTTATTTGCCTCAGAAAAATTAGCTGGAGAAGGAAAGGGCAAACCACTCCACAATCATGGATCTTGCCAAGAAAACCCCAAATGGGATCATAGAGTATTGGACGCAACAGAACAACTTTTTACAGATGAGGAAACCATAGGGTTCGTTAGTTTTGTTGAACTGCTTCCTATCCCGACCTCTCTTCATTCTTGGGGGAGATGGTTCACCCAGCAGGAAGGGATAAAGGGCTACAGAAACATAAATCCCTCTCATCAGCTCCCAAGTGTTCAATTGCCATCTCCATAAAAGGGACCCTAGATCCAGCCCAAGTCTGTCTCCTGAACCATCATTGACTGCCCATTAGATGTTCCCAACTAGACTCCCACAGGCAAATCAAACTCAAGTTCAAGTAGGACTTATTATCACTTCCCCAATAATCTCTGCCCTCCCTTGTCCTTTTGTCCCTAATTTCCCTGTCACCTGAAGGGAGTGTAGCTGTTGCAGTCCCTCAGGTTTTCAACCTTGGTGGCTCCTTCTGGGCTTCCTCCTCTCACCTCATTATCCTAGCAGGGGGCTGTTTTACCTCCAGGGCAGCTCTCACTTCTCTCACCTTAATCTGTCTAGGTCCTCATTAATTCATTGTTATTACTTGAAAGAGAAAGCTGATGAAGCCTCTTGTAATCCAATAACCTCAAATGCAAGGAGAAACTTAGAAAATCACAAATTAACATTATCATTGTTTTTATTTATTTTGTCCCTAATTACAATAGCACTCAGAGAGAGTTTGACACCTCAGTGGTAGAGACGTCCCCAGCAGAAAAAGCTAGCCATTGCACTTCCCAGGACAAGATCTCCATGCCCAACAAGGTTCCCATTCTCTGCTGAGTCACACATTTAAACTTCTCAAGAGGATGAACTCTCACAGAAGACTTTGTCCAAGAACTCCCATTCCTGTCTTGCCTCCCAATTTTCCATTCAAGTGTCATTATGCCTCACCTACCTTATAGGAATATCTGAGAACCCTGACCAAGAGAGGTTTCAATAGTAAAATTTCCACTCAGTTAAGAACTGTGCCATCTCTACTTCATCTTGGTTGAACTCTGGCAAGCAGATATGGCCATCAAGCTGGGGGGAGGGGAGGGGAGGGGAGAAGAGACAGAAAGAGGGAGAGAGTGCTTTCTAACAGTAATTTGGAACCACACACTGTAGCAATTAGAATGGGAGCTCTCTGAATTCAAGGAATTTAAAATTTAGGAGACATCAGTTTGTCCTAATCATTTCAATTTATTGAGCAAATAAATGCTTCTCCAGCTATGTGGTACTCTTGAGTCTGGGGTGAGAAAGTGGGGTTGGTGATTTTGTACAGCCTTTCTTCACTTAAATCCAATTCATTTGCAGGTCATGATGTCATCTTCCTGATGCCATGGTCCCATTCAAGAACTAAAGACAAACAACCTATGAGTAGTATGAACTGTTCTAGTCCCAGCTGGGCAACACAACTTCTCCCTCTCTCCTTCCTCCCTTCCTTTTTTCTTTCTCTTTGTTCTTTCTCTTTTTTCTTTGTCTTCCTTCCTTTTCCTTCCTCTTCCTTCCTTCCCCTTTCTCTTTCTTTCTCTCATTCTCCTTTCTTTTTTCTTTCTTCTCTTTCTTTATTCCTTCCTTTTTTCTTTCTCTCCCTTCCTTTCTTCCTTTTTGTTCCTTCCTTTTTCTTTCTTTCCTTTCTCCCTTCCTTCCTTTCTCTTTCTTTTTTCCTCTCTTTCTCTCTTTCATTCCTTTCCTCTCCATTCCTTCCTCTCCCTCTGTCCACATATGGTACCATACCCTTACCTGTAGTTACTCTGCCCAAAGGAATGTAAATTTTGATCACTGAAACTTCACAAGATATCTTGGGGTTTGCAGCTAGATTTCTTTCTTAAACCCAAATACCTCTGACTCTCTTGGATTGGGCAATAAGATGTCCCAGTCCAAGCCCCACTTGGTCTTTGTTTGGGCCCCAAAGTCTCAGAGTGAATATAAATAACAATGGTTTTGATTTTGGCCAGAAATCCTGAGGGCCTTGCCCTCCCAGATGATTTTTTTGACTAGAGGCCATTTTTTTTGCCTCATTTCTTACCTAGCCTTAATCACAGAATGATCCTTGCTTCAGGCAAACTGAAACCTCTTAAAGACCCTTGCTTTAAAAAATCAAGGTCTCCCATAGCATCCAAGGTCATCTCCAGTCATCCTGATCTATATCTTGCCTTGGAGCTAAAGATTCTGGAGGAGAGAGTGAAGCTAGAGACTTAGTACAGCCCTCCCTCACTTAAATCCAATTCACTTATAGATCACTGACAGCATCTTCCTGACATCATGGTCCTCTTGGAGAACAAAGAACAAATAGCAAACCTAAACTCTGCCCTAGGGAAGGGGGAAAGAGAAATACTATTTAGTGAGGAACAAAGTGCCACCTACTATTATCTACCTGATTATAACGCAGTCTTCATTCTCCTTGATTTCTCTAGAGCCTTGGACTGTGTGAGCCCTCTCATTGTTGATACTCTCTCCTCTCTACATTTTTAGAACACCACAGAATCCTTTCTAGACTCCTTTGCTGGATTTTTCTCCACATAACAACCACACTAACTGTGGTGTTTCACAGGCCTCTGCCTAGGCCCTCTTCTCTTCACTCTATATTCAATTTTACTTGGGATCTCATCAATTCTCATGGACATGATTACCATCTCTATGCTGATGATTCTAAAAGCTACTTAGCCAACCCCAACCTCTCTTCTGATCTCATCTTTCAGACATTAGAACTGAATGGATGGTAGGCATGTTAAGCTCAATAAGGTACAAAACTATTTATTTAAATTTATTTAATTATTATTCTATTTAGCAAAGACAGTTTTCAACATTCATTTTTTGGTAAGATTTTGAGTTCCATATTTTTCTTTCTCCTTCCTTTCCCTCCCTTATCCCCTTGATAGCTAGCAATCTGATATAGGTTATACGTGTATGACCATGTTGAACATTTTTCCATAACAGTCATGTTATGGAAGAAGAATTAGAACAAAAGGGAACAAAAAAATCATGAGAGGATTTAAAAAAGCCATAAAGCAAAAAACATATTTTAATGGAAAATAGTCTGCTTTGTTCTGCATCCAGACTCCATAATTCTTTCTCTTTAGAATTGTCTTTGATTATTGTATTGCTGAGGTAAACTAAGTCCATAATATTTTTTTTTAGGTTTTTGCAAGGCATACTGGGTTAAGTGGCTTGCCCAAGGCCACATAGCTAGGTAATTATTAAGTATCTGAGGCTGCATTTGAACTCGGGTACTCCTGACTCCAGGGCTGGTGCTCTATCCACTGTGCCACCTAGCTGCCCCTATCATATCTGATAATCACACAGTGTTGCTGTTAATGTGTACAATATTCTCTCAGTTCTGCTCACTTCACTCAGCATCAGTCCAGGTTTTTCTGAAGACTGCCTGTTCATGATTTCTTACAAAACAACAGTATTCCATAACGCTCATATACCACAATTTGTCCAGTCATTCTTTAATTGATGGACATCCCCTCAATTTCCCATTCTTTGCCAATACAAAGAGAATTGCTATAAACACTTTTGTACTTGGGGCTATTTTTCCCTTTTTTTTATGATCTCTTTAGGATACAGAAAAGGGTACACAGTTTTATTGCCCTTTGAGCATGGTTCCAAATTGCTCTCCAGAATGGTTGGATCAGTTCACAACTCTACAAACAATGCATTAGTATCCTAGTTTTCCCACATTCTCTCCAACATTTATCATTTTCTTTCCCCCTAAACCTACACTATATTTCCAGTCACCCAGGCTAGTAACCTAGGAGTCATTCTTAATTCCCAACTATCTCTTGCCTCACCGTGTCCAATTTGTTGCCAAAGATCCATTGATTCCATATTTGAAAAATCTCTTAAAAACACTCTTTTTCTGTCATCTAACACTATCAGCATTCTGGGGCAAGCCCTCATCACCCTACCCGTGAATTATCACCATAGCCTGCAGGGGATATGCCTGCTTCCAGTCTCTCCCCATTCTAATCTAGTAGAGGAAATATTAAGAGAAATATAGTCCTTAACCCCACTGCCTTGAAAAAATCTTAAAAAAAAAGAGAGAGAGAAATATAGTCTTGGGGGCAAGTAGGTGGCACAGTGGATAGAGCACCAGCCCTGGAGTCAGGAGTACCTGAGTTCAAATCCGGCCTCAGATACTTAATAATTACCTAGTTGTGTGTCCTTGGGCAAGCCACTTAATCCATGCAAAAACTAAAAAAAAAAAAAAAAAGTGTGTGTGTGTGTGTGTGTGTGTGTGTGTGTGTGTGTATACATATAGTCTATAATTAATCTGTTCCCTCTGCTCATACCAATGTCCAAGCTATAAGATGAGGTCAATGAACTTTAAATAAAGTACCACCCCCTTCCCTGGAAAGGACTCCTGCCCTCATCAAGCTATACTTAATTACATCATCTTCCTGCCCCTTTAAAAAGTCATTCCTCAGTTGAGCTGCTTATCTTCCTTTGGGAAGTGATTCCCCCAAATAACCCTTCACACCCTTATGCCCTTCTTTACTACTTATCCCCTGATTGCCTGTCTTCCCATGAAACTAGCCCACTCTTGGGGAGCTTGACCCCCAAATAATCTCTCATGTTCTCATACTTTTTCTTATGGCTATGTAACATAGCAGTTACATGGCTTTGATGCAGCTGCTGCTGCTAATTTCCTTTAGGTGATCAGTGGCTTCCAACTACCTTTACTGTTTCTTTTCCTTAACTTCTGCTAACCACAGCAATACTTAAATAAATCTTTTCATTCCAAAGTTTCTTCTAGTCAGAGTCTGTCTTTTACATGAATTCTTTCATGTTCCAGCCAAACCTTTAACCAGTTACATTTTCCCCAGCATCATACTCATCCTCCATTCATCCACCAAAGTGATTTTCCTAAAGAGGTTTGACCATGTCACCCTTTTACTCAATAAACTCCATTTACTCCTCAAGGATATCTCAAGGATAAAACATAGAATCCTATGTTTGATATTCAAAGCCCCCCCCACACACACCCCTTTCCAGTCTTTTTTATACCCTAAATCCCACCCTTTCCCTTCAATCCAGTGACACTGGCCTCCTGATCATTCCTCTCACAAGATACTCCATCTCCCAGCTCAGTCATTTTTAGTGGCTATCCCTGCTTTCCTCATCTCAATTGGATAGTTTCCCTAGCTCCCTTTAAGTCTCAAACTCCAAATGCCATCTTCTGCAGGAAGCCATTCACAAATTCTTTTTATTCTATCTCCTTTTTATCCTGTATAACATTTGTCCTTCATTTTTGAAGAAGACCACAACCATCAGGGAGGTGATAAGCACATGCACTGGATCTGAATGAAGGGGGGTGGGCTAACTCTCCAGCCTCACTTTCTCCTCCAGAACCATCTGGATTCAGTGGCCAGATATGAATCAGGATGACTAGAGATGGCCCTGGATGTGGGGCAATCCTGTATAGAGTTTACTTGTACATAGTTATCTTCCCCCATTAGACTGTGAGCTCTTTGAAAACAGACTATCTTGTATTCTGTTAAAACCCTAAAACTGTAAAAATCTTTTTTGGGTTTTTTTTTTTTTAGGTTTTTGCAAGGCAAATAGGGTTAAGTGGTTTGTCCAGGGCCACACAGCTAGATAATTATTAAGTGTCTGAGACTGGATTTGAACCCAGGTACTCCTGACTCCAGGGCCAGTGCTTTATCCACTATGCCACCTAGCCGCCCCCCTGTAAAAATCTTAATATAAAGTTAGAACAAAATTCCCAGAAAGTATAGATTAGACATGATGTTTTATTCTTTGGGATTTACCATATAAACCTTAACATGTGAGGCCATTATGAAAATAACTACCCTTATACCAGGAAAGAGTTGAACTTTTCTGCAAAAACAAGGACTAGGGAAAATCATCGACCTCCCTTTGACTATGAAAGTTGCACAACATTAGGTTGCCCAAACTGTTCCTCAAAGACCATCATCCTTGTCCAATACTATCTGATCTCTTGTCTCTTCCTAGCAGGACCAGTCTCCCAGCTTCCTGATGACTATCATCCTGAGTTTGTAATAAACTTATGGGGAGATACCTAGGAGTCTTCATTTCTTTTCTTTTTTCTTTTTATTTAAGGCAATGGGGTTAAGTGAGTTACCCAAGGTCACACAGTTTGACAGAGTCTTCATTTCTTGCTAAGCTTGGCAAGGTGACTGATAGGTAAAGACTGAGTACTCTCTAAAGAAATCAATCTTTTTGCCAGGATTATAGTTTTGAGAAGCTTATTATGCATAACAGCATGTGTCACATAAAATAAAAGTATGATGTTTATTACTTATAGATAAATGCTTTGGAATCAGTGTAGACATTGAGGGGGAAGGAGCTTCTTGATGAACTTGCTCATGGTTAGCTGGCAAAGAAGAAATGGGGAATCCCCTCAAGGAGGCCATGGCCTAGAGGGCCATTTGTGCCTAGATGAACTCCTGTCTATGAATTTGTTGGCAACAGAGGTAACTTGACAATGAATAGAATGTAGGACTTGGAGGTAGAAGATTGGGTTTCTTCCCACTTTAGACACTAGTTGACCCTGTAACTGAGCAGGCCACTTCCCCTCTTATTTTTCCACTTATAAAAGGTGATTGGACTGTTACCTCTAAGGTGTCTCCCCCACTCTCATTTGTGAATTCTGTGATCCTATGACTTTCTTGTCTGGTTTTACAGGTGAAAGAAGAAAGCAAGGAACATTTAATGCTTACTAGAGACTAGCTCTTCTCAGGGAATCTTCCCAGGGAGCTCTGCCCTATATCTAGTGAGGACCTCCATGAGTTTGAACTTTAAAATAATTAAATATGTGCTAACCTTCAAAGTTTGTCCTAAGAAGGGACAAACAATAACCTCCAGAGTTTAGTCTCAAGAAGAATTGTGTTAACAAGCATATTTATTAATATTTCTCTAAGCTTCCTAAAAATGCAGCCATGCTTGAGGGGCCCTGGCTAGAGAACTTATGAAGCTAAAATTGTAAAGCACATATAGAGGGTTAAAACAAAATCGATAGAAAGTACAGACTAGACATGAAGTTTTAATCTCTGGGATTTACTATCCAAACCTCAAGGCCTAGACCATTTCCAAAAGAAAAGATCACTCTGAACTGGGAATTAGCTGGTTTTTATAAAATAGAGAATAGTCCAAAATTAAGATTTCTAGGTATCATCCTTGTACATACTATCTGTTTTCTTCCTGGTAGGAAAAGTCTCCAAGCATCCTGATCATTGCTCTCCTGAGTGTGTAATTATTACAGAGAAGATAACTAGAAGTCTTAATTTCTTACTAAGTTTGACAAAGTGGCTGATATGAAGGTTTACTACTCTCTAAAGAAATCAATCTTTTACCAGGATTATAGTTTTTATGATCTTATACTTTGACAAACTAGACCCCAAAGTGCGAGTCTTGAACTGAGATTTTTATACATTTTGACTATCAGAAGGCTGGATCTGAAAAGTCACCTCAAGCTTGTCCATTCAAAGAAAGAACAACCCCCAATTAAGGTTGGGGCAGGGAAAAGTCTGGATGGGGCAGAAGAGCAGGTTAGTAGACATTCCATTAAAAGGAATACGTTATCAGTTATACTAAAGACTTCCATGAAACAAAGTGAATATTCTCATCCAGGATGATGGCACACCCAGGGACCTTTGATACAATGGGATTTGTCTTTATTATTTATTATTCCTCACACTAGGAAGCCAGCTTTAGTTCTTCTGTAATATTTTCTCCCTTGGAATTTCGTAGATGAACTCTAACTCAGACCCCATAATAGAAAGGGAAATAAACTTTTGATACACTGAAAATGACTCCCATCCCCTTCACCTCTATCCCACCCAGATGCAGTAGGAAGCCTAAGTCTTTTTAAGCTAATGTCTTTACCAGGTCTCAGACTGTCTGAGAATAGCCATTCAATGATTCAAGGCTAGGTAAGAAATGAGACAAAAGATGACTTAGTTTGCCTGCTCAAACAAAAAAAAAATCAAACTGGGAGGTAAAGACCCTCTGAGTCTCTGATTGGAACTGAAATAATTGCTATTTATACTCACTCTGAGCCATCAAAGAAGATGATGAGGCTTGGGTTTGGACCTATTATTGGTCAATCAGTGAGAGCCAGAGTAATTTGGGTTTAAGACATGGTAGAGTCATTGGAGTCCCAAAAATCCCACCAAGAATAATGCCTCGATCATTCATATAGCTGAAAAAATGCAACTGGATATTGTCAATCAAGCAATATCTTTCTTTTCTGTTCCCTGAAGGTTCAAAATGTTAAACAAATTTTTACTGAGTCAGTCTCTAACTTGAGCATGACAGGAGGGCAGAGACAGAGTTACAGTAATCAAATAGTAGTTTATTAGTCATGTTCTTTGCAAGGAACCAATTTGCAAGTGTGTTGCAGGCCTGAGTTTCATTCTTGCCCAGTAGAACTCATTCATTGTCCCTTCCTAAGGACAGAAATCCTAATTTCCATATAAACTCCAAACAATGTCCAATCTCACCTTGATAACCCCCCAATCAAAACACATCCTTCATGGAGACCCCAATGGCTCCTTGTCCCTATAGAAACCATACCCTACCTCCTATATCCAATAACCTACAAAGACTTGCTCTCCCCACTACCCACTGCTGGGGTCTGCTTAGACCCAGCCCTCAATCAACTTTGCATTCACTTCCATTTATAGTGCCATCTTCCTTTTTACCAAGGATTCAGCTTTTGACATTTCAAAGAGATTATCCTTCTTTGCTGTAGATACGTGATCATGAAGGGGAAGGTGGATCACAGAACAATCATTATGGGAACAAGGCCACTGGACAGGATTCTGCAGTTATCACCTGTGTCCATAGAACACAGGTGTCCTCAAGTTCTGGGGAAGTGGCTAAATTGATTGTACAGTCTTGGGGGTCCAGCACAGAATAGGTTGTACTGAAACAGTTCACCTTTACACAGGCAAGTGCTGGTCAGGGGAAAAAAAATGTGGGATCTGTCATGATTGCCAGATGACTTCTGCTACATTGTTTTCACTGGTTTTCCAGACCCAGACCCAGTATTAACTTCAATACACAAGTCATATTAATCAATATAAAAATATAACTCTTGATAGGATAGGCCAAGCAGTTACAAAATTCTAAGGTGCCAACATTTCCAAATGCAACTTTTGACAAGTGACTACAGAGTGCAGTCACATGGAACATAGGGCTGAAGTGAGAGTTTGGAGCTGCCCCCCCCCCCCCCCCCCCGCCCCGGGGTGGTTTTATCTCACTAAGCTGTCCAGTCCAACTTTTTTTTTTTTTTAGTTTTTTGCCAGGCAAATGGGGTTAAGTGGCTTGCCCAAGGCCACACAGCTAGGTAATTATTAAGTGTCTGCGACTGGATTTGAACCCAGGTACTCCTGACTCCAAGGCCAGTGCTTTATCCACTATGCCACCTAGCCGCCCCCAGTCCAACTTTTTAAAAAGCGGCATTGCCAATATTTGGATCACTCACAGATCAGTTTCTCTTCTCCCTTTGGAGGATTCCCAGGAATCTAGAAGAAACCAGAGAAATGAGTAAGAAAGAAATGGATACTCCTAGACCAGGGAATTAGACAGATTCTCAGGATCTTAAGAGATTCTGTACTTCCCAGGGCTAAGGCCCAGCAGGCTGGGTGTGCCCTGAGCTTGGCATAATGACAATCCTTTGCACTCACCCTCTGTTTGAGGTCAGCCACAACAAAATCTCCTACTTGTTTCCTAGTCATGAAGCCCTGCTACAAATCAAACTTGTCATATTTATGGCTGTTACCCCTTATTGTTAGGCTACAATTCACTATGCAGCCACTGATAGAAGTGTTGAGCTCTCTCTCACACTGCCTCAGTCCCCCATCATGGGTGGGGTTCTGGCTCCTATCTTTGCTTACAAGCAATTTTCCTCATTTTGAAACTAAATATCTGTTCAAATCCTTAATCTCTGTAACAGAAAGGGTTTATGGATCACATAGATTTTTAATCTGGTTGATTCAGATCTGTCCCAACAATGACATACTCACCCTACCTTGTCTTTAAATGAATAATATAATCCAAGATTAACATACTTATAACCTAAGAGATATACAATTACATATATACATATATATGAAGGAAAACTTCAGAATAGATAAAGAAAAGATAAGAAATTAAAGAATTACCCAACCCCAACCAAGGAGGCTCTAAAAGCCTGGAAATGTGGCTAGTTGGGGAAGTAGAGTCACAACACAGCCTCCAGGGTCTCAATTGTGAAAGTCCCTTGGGCAGAGCATCCTCTACAAAGGGAGTGACTTCCAAAGTCCACCTTCCCAAGTAAGGCCTATATAGTGCTCACACAATGGTGGCACAGATCCAAGGGTTTACAAGACTGAACTCAGAGATCTGGGGAGTTTCTCCAAAACACCCTGAGATCCTGTGTATAATCACTTTCTCCAGGTGTCTTGAGGTAAACACCCAGGGATGGGCTAAGTCCCCAAAACACGTTTACCAGGAATGTTCCCCAGCACTCCCTGCCCTGGAACATGCCTTGACCAATTATGCCTCGGTTCAGTGTGCTCTGGAAGTTCCTTCTCCCTGGACCATGACAGCTGATAGGGAAGATGTCAACTTGACCCTTCTCCTTTCAGTCTACTTTATTCTGCTCCAGTCATCCACAAATTAGAGATTGCTTCCAGTTCAGTTGACAACCCACAGTAAAACATAACTTTATCACCTCATGTATACCTCACAAAAACAATGAGGAGGCCTCTTCAGTTGTGAGCTCTTAAGCTGCTATTTTCTCTGCTAATGAAGTACCCAGGAAATACCTTCAGTCCCCATCCCATCTCTACTATTGGTCAAGGTAGCTCATGGGCATAGCTATCTCCCAGATCTGTTCGATGAGAATAGTTCTCACTTTTGTGTTATTGTTGAATCATTTCAGTAATATCCAATTCTTCTTCATAATCCCATTTGGGGTTTTCTTGGCAAAGATATTGGAGTGGTTTGCCATTTCCTTCTCCAGCTCACTTTACAGATGAGGAACGGAGGCAAATAGGTTTAAGTAACTTGCCAAGGGTCACATAGTTAGTGTCTAAGGCCAGATTTGAACTTAGGAAGATGAGTCTTCTTGACTCCAGGCCTTCATTGTGCCACCTAACTGCCCATTTTTGTAGGGCTTTGTAAAACATTATTGTCCCAATTGCTCTGTGAAAGAAGCAACAGAAGGACTATTCTCCCCAATTTATTTTTTTAAATGTTTTCTTTCATTTTATTTTTTCTCAATTAATGTGTAAAAAAATTAACATTCATTAATTCTCCCCTTCCCTCCCACTTCCTTGAGAAGGCAATAGATTATGCATATGAAGTCCTGTTAAAACATATTTCCATATTAGCTATGTTGTAAAAGAAAACAGACTCCATCAGTTCTTTCTCTAGCAGTAAATACCATTATCATCATAAATCCTTCTGAATCACCTTAGATCACTGTATTGCTGAGAACAGCTAAGCCATTCTTGTTGATCACTGTATAATATTGCTGTTAGTGAATTCCTGTGTAGATAATGTTCTTTCTGCTTGCTCTCATGACATCAATTCAAGTAAGTCTTCTCATGCTTCTCTATATTCTTCCTATGCATGACTCCTTATAGTACAATAATATTCCATGACATTCACTGCCCTCAATTTGTTCAGTCATTCCCCAACTGATGGTCACTGAGGTCTTGCAAATGAGCCAATTTCCTGTAGACCAATCTTCATAAGTATGGCCAGGCCCATCTCCAGGACACTGGCTATGGTGATCCAGTAAAACAAAGAAAACTCTGCAATGTCCCTAAACCTGTTTGGTTTCTCCCTCTCCAGCAAGAGAGTGCAGAGCCACAATTTTTTTTTTATTTACTTAAGGCAATGAGGTTATGTGACCTGCTTAAGGTAGCACAGCTAGGTAATTATTAAGTGTCTGAGGATGGATTTGAATTCAGGTCCTCCTGACTCCAGGGCTGGTGCTCTATCCATTGCTCCACCTAGCTGCCCCTCATATTCATTATTTTAGGTAATCCACTAACTAGTGGATTTGAATACTAGTGTTCTAAGTAGGAGATAACATGTTCACTCAGTCAATAAAAACATTAATGAACTACTATGGACAGGCACTGAAGCTACAAAGACAAAAGTTAGTCTCTGACCTCAAAGAGTTCAGCTTAAAAGGGGAAATAATATGCAAACAACTCTGATTCAGGATAAAAAGGAAATAACTAACAGAAGAAAGGCACTTAAAATAAGGACTGGGAGAATTATTTTGCAGAAGGTAGGCTTTTAGTGGGAAGCTGGAAGTCAAAGAATTTAAGAGATGGAAATCATAAAAGAGAGCATTCCACAAATGAAGGACAGTCAGGAGGTAGAGTATCTTTTTGGAGGAACAGTAAAGAGTACAAATGTAACTGGATGGAAGAGTACATGGGGTCATGAAATGGGAAGGGGTGCTTGAGGATTTATATGGGTTCCTTTGATGAAGAATTCATTACACTATGACTCAAGAGGGTAAGAAGAGGATTAAATTTTAATTCAGGGTTTCATGAAGTTTACAACTTACTATCAAAAGTTCACAGTTAAGAGAATCAGTCAGACAGGGAATTTCAATAGAAGTAAGAAGAGGGTAGGAGAGTTTGGGAAATAACGCTCTCCAGAGCAGGTTGGCTTCACACAGAAAGACAAGCAAGCTGAGGATAAATAATAGAGAAGAATAAAGGGGTGAGGGATTACTCCCTCTCAGAGAAGGCTGTCCTTCAAAGACAGAGGAGCCTAATTTAGGATTGAGTGATCTTTTAAGGAGGTCCTGGAGAGTCTTAGGTGTGGCTCAAAGATGAGGTACTTTAGGTATAAGCTGATAGGGATAAAACTTTAGCAAAGTTAGGAAATTAGAGATATGTAGATAAGGTGTGGTAAGTCAACCTTTCAGGCTAAGGTAGGAATTCATTGTTTTGTTAATATTGGGCTTTTGGGCTCAGAAGCAGGAATCACTTGTGCAATGGGATTGGGGGGGAGGTAGTCAGTCTTAAAGTAAGGTACATAGTCAGTGCAGAGGAAAAATATTAATTATAAAACATTTCTCTTAACGTTTCCCCTACTTCAGTAGAACGCAGCTATGTTAGGAAGGACTTTGAACAACAAATATGAGGGTTTTGTGGAGTCAATGCTGAAGGAATGAAATCAGTTTAACTTTGATGCTTTTGCTATAAATGACGCCAGAAAAAGGATGGAAGTTGCACTATATGGAAAGGTGGCTCATAATTATGACAGGCAGCTCATCTCTTTTCTTGCAGAGGATGCCATCTTATTTTATTTAGCAAGGTCACAGAATCCACCCATTTCTCTTTGCATATAAGAATAGGTAGTTACCCTTTGATCTAGTAATACCACTATTGGGTCTATATCCTGAAGAGATGATGAAAAAGGGTAAAAACATCACTTGTACAAAAATATTCAGAGCAGCCCTGTTTGTGTGGCAAAGAATTGGAAATTGAGTGAATGTCCAAATGGCTTAACAAACTATGATCTATGTATGTCATGGAACACTATTGTTGTATTAGAAACCAGGAGGGACAGATTTTCAGGGAAGCCTGGGAGGACTTGCATGAACTGATGCTGAGAGACATGAGCAGAACCAGAAGAACACTGTCCACCCTAACAGCAACATGGGGGTGATTAACCTTGATGGACTTGCTCATTCCATCACATCAGTGCAACAACCAGAGACAACTTTGGGCTGTCTTCGATGGAGAATACCGTCTGTATCCAGAGAAAGAACTGTGGAGTTTGAACAAAGTCCAAGGACTAGTCCCTTTGACTTAGGGAAAAAAACTTGATATCTTATTGTCTGATCTCGCTATCTCTTATACTTTATCTTTCTTCCTTAAGGATGTGATTTCTCTCTCATTAATGCATGGGGGGAAGCAAGAATGGGAGGAAAATAGTAAAACTCAAAATAAGTAAATTTTAAAAAATTGGTAACTTCTTGGGGCGGGACTAGGCTTGGTCCACCTTGACCTAGCCTTGGCCCCTGACAAACTATTGGTCACGGGTGGCTCCCGCCGGAGGCCGAGACTAGCCCAAGAAGGCTGTCCAGGGGTCCCCTCAGAATCCGGGGCCGCTTATCCCCGCCACACCTTTCCCGCGTTCTCCGTCTGGTCTGCAGGCCGGGCACCCCGGCCCCAAGTGCGAGGTGCCAGCTGGCCGGGGGGGAGGCCGGCCCTGGGGGCTCCGGGCGGGGAGGCTGCCCGGGCCTGGCCTCGAGCACCCGGCCTCCCGGGGATGGAGGCGGCCGAAAGGGGTGCCGGGGAAAGGGGCAGAAACCCAAGGTGCCCTGCGGAAGGCTGTGGCATCTGGCTAAATTGGGCGGAGGCCCGCACTCTGGAGATGGCAATCCTCCACCATCCTTCTATCTCTTAACGTACAAGTCGCACCCTGGTCTGCTCTTGGCCCCTCCACCTTCAACCCTTCACCTTTGCCCTCTGGAGGGGACAAGACAAACAGCCGGTGGGCACGCGGGCGGGGCTTGCCGGCTCCGCACTCTCCTCTCTCCCATTTTCCTATGCGTTGGCACTTCTCTTAGTGAGCTTTTATTTGCCTTCCCCCGGCCTCCCTGGGCCTGAATGGCGGTTGTCACTGGCAGAACCCAGCCCCCGTAGCCAAGGCCCAACCCGGGGCTTCCCTCCCGGACACGCAGGCTCTCCCCCACAGAACGTAAGCTGCCTGCGGGCAGCCGCCCCTGCCGGCCGAAGGGATTCGGGGCGATGCAGGGGTAGGGCCGAGGATAGGAGAGGCCTCCCGCAGCAGAGGGCTCCGCGCAGGCGCGGGTCAAAGGTCACGGGGTCAACGAGCGGTTCGCGATTGCCCCGCCTCTATTCCTGCCCCGCTCTCCAGCCCGGCCCAAACGGAAGTCGCGCCCCCTCCCCGCCCTCCGGAGCCTGGTTGGCTGTATAACGCGCGCTTTTCCTATTGGTCGGCGCGCCTTCCGCTGGACCAATCGGAAGGAAACACGAGGATCTAGCTTTCGGCGCGGACTACAGCCGTGGTCCTCCTGAATGAGAATTTAATCCTCTACGTCGGGGGCCGAGGTGTCCCTCGACCATCGTGCAGTCTTCAGAGTCGGTGTTGGTGGTGCTGGGGGGGTGGCCCTTCGCCGCATCTCTTCTCCCCTGGGCCCTCCAACAGCGATCCCTTTGAACTGCCACCCCCACCAATGGTACAGGCCAAAGGGGGCGGGGCCGGAGCCCTCCGGTCAGGAGGGGGCTTTGGGACGATACCATGTTTGACCCTAGGGATCCGGGGCAGCGCCCCCGGAGTCTTAACTTTTTTCCTTCACAAACTTCTGATGTCCCAAGTCTCGCAGAGGCGCACACTCCCGGGAAGGTCCTAAACAATTCGCCGGGAGGTGGCTTGCGTGGGAAATGGCCGGGGTCCGCAGGCGCAGTTGGTACGTCCCGCTCGCTCCCTCCGCCCCGCCCCTCCAGGCCCGGCCGGAACTAGCTTGTCTTCCGTTCGCACTTCCGTCCGCGAAGGGGCGGGGAGGCCGGTTACTAGGCGACGGCGTCTGCTGGTGGCGAGACCTCTCCGGGCTGCCGGGCCTCCCGCGGGCCGTCAGCGGGTAAGGGGCGGCGGGGAGGCGGCGGGGCCGGGGGGGGAGTCTGCAGAGTGCCTCCCTCCCTCCCTCCCGCTTCCCCTCGCTTCTCCTCTCCCTCTGCGTCTCTTCTCCCTCTTTTCTCTCCATGCTCTTCCCCTCCCCCACTCCCCTTCCCCTCTCCCTCCTCTTCCTCCCCTTCCCCCTCCTTCCTCCCGCCCATTACCACCACTAAGAGGTGTTGCCTCGAGGAGCCGCGTCCTTACTGACTCCGGCAGATCCGCTTTTCTCCCTCCTTTCCTTTCTCTTCTTTCTTCCTCTCTTGGCCCATCTCTGCCCCTCCCCCTCGCCGCTGTAGCCCGAGATGAATCATTAGCCCCAGGGGATGAGGGGGGCTTGGCCCGCCCATGTGTTCTGAGCCCCCAGACAGGAGGGGACAGTGTCTCGGGGCTTCGGAACTAGGCCAAACCCCAGAGTCAGGACCTGGGCCAGCAGGCAGGGCAGGGCGGGGCGGGCCAGGTCCCTCGGAACTGGAGAGGTGAAGCCTGACCAGCTGACCAGCTGCCGAGGGAGGTTTTCAGCCAGCTGGGATGGGATTGGGGCATCAGTGGAAGGAGGGTTTTAAATGTGGGAAGAAGCTTAATTTCTCCCAGTATGCAAGTAAGGAGAGTGATGTCCCCCGAATCACCCAGCTTGTTAAGAATTAGCTGGTGGCGGGATTAGAGAAGATCTATGGCATTTGGGGGTTTGGGGCCTGGAGAAGGCAGGGAGGAAGGGGAATGATAGCTGTCTTCAAGGATTTGTGTAGGATCAGTTTACCCACTTCAATAAAACTTGGAGATTTCTCAAGGTATGAAGACAAAAGTTTTATTCAATTCTCAAGAATCAGACCCCTCCCCTGAGAGAGACAGGTACAGAGCCAGGAATCCAAAATCTGTTTATCCTAAAGTGACTCCCCTCCCCCAACTGACCCATCCTCAGTGAGAAATGTGGTCTTCATAATCTAGAAGCATAAATTCATCTAAAGAAAAAGCAGAGACAGGTTCTTCTCTCTAGGACAAGGAATGTGGAAACATCTGGACTTCAATCCAGATAAGACAGGGTCAGTTTACTCTTTACATTTCAGTCAAAGTAACATTAAGTTGGTTGTCAGGGGAGGAGGGGTAGAAGAGACATAACACAGCTCAGCTATTTCTAATCGATAATATTTTACTGAAGAAATCTCAGACTTTATCCCATTCATATTTGAAGGGCAGTCTTCTGAAAAATAAGATTACCCTTGGTCTGTTTGCCCCAAAAGAGAGAATCAGGAACAGTGACAGGAAGCCAAACTGAGCAAGTTTAGACTTAAGGTAATGGAAGAGTACTGACCTGGGAATCCCAAAAGCTTGAACACTTGGATTCAGACTCCTGCTCTGATATTGGCTTGCTGTGTGACTGTGGGCAGCCACAATTGGACACGCTGTAGTTTGTCTCAAACATGGTGAGTGTTCTACAATAACAAAGGACAAGAACCAACCTACTCTGGGCAAGTTATTTCTGCCCTGGACCTCATTTTCCTGTCCATATAATGAAGATGTTGGACAATGAACAATAGAACTTAGGCATCCTTAAAGTGCTGATTGTTTCTCTGTTTTTCCTTTGTGTTCCCTGCTTCCTGGCACCTAATGGGCTCTAAATAAATGCTTGTTGATTCATTGGCTACAAAAAAATTCTGAGAAAGAAAGGCTCAATCGGGGCGGCTAGGTGGAGTAGTGGATAAAGCGCCGGCCTTGGAGTCAGGAGTACCTGGGTTCAAATCCGGTCTCAGACACTTAATAATGACCTAGCTGTATGGCCTTGGGCAAGCCACTTAACCCCATTTGCCTTGCAAAAACCTAAAAAAAAAGAAAGGCTCAAGAAATAACTGAATTATTTTATTGAATGCCAGATAATTTTCCCTTCTGGACTTGGGACAGAAAAATAAAAATCTGATTCTTCTAGAAAAGCCTAGTTTTATGGACTCCAATGAGCTCCCCCCTCCCAGTATTCACTCACATTTTCCTCAGAAGATCCAGCTTCCTGAAGTGGCTCTCTGCTTTGAACCCGACTGTCCTGCTCACTCTCCCCCAAGCTAGGCCTTCAAAAGGCTCCAGCTCTGTGGTCAGCACTTTAGAGACAGCATCCTCCTCTTGAGAGACATGCCTAGGGCTTCTAATCTGCTGTACTGGAGCCCTAAGAGCACCAGTAGCTATGAAAAAGGAGATGGGACCTTGAGTAGGGAGACCAAAAGAGACCTGGGCTCTAATCCTTTCTGATCCTGTAGCCAGAACCAGGGACTTGGGGCAAATCCTTGCCCCCCCCCAATCTTCTGTGCCCTCCCTGCCCTCCAAGGGCTGCTGTGATCCTGCCTTTGCAGAACATTGTTTTCCTCTGGTGAAGGGAATACCACACACAAAAAGAAAGCCAGACCCAGACTCATTTCAGTGACTAGCCTTGGACCTGAAGGACAGATGAGGAAACCCAGGACCCCTCTCTCCTGGGAAGGGTGAGGGACTACAGAATGGTTGCCTTTGGTTTGGTTGAACTTTTTCTTTATCTTGAGGGAAGGATCTGTGAGCTTGGAGAGGGGATCAATTCAAGTCTCCACTAAAGGCTTACCCTCTGCCAGGTACTATGTCAAGGCCTTTCCTAGAACCCTTCTAGTTCCAGCTGGAGCCTCACCTTGCACCTGAAACCTTTCCTGATCCCCTAGCTACCAGCACCCTCCTTCCCAAACTCTTGCATGTTCCTTTTGTATATATTCAGCATATACCTAGACTGCTGTTATTTCTCCATTGGAATGGAGGCTTCTCTGAGGCTAGGACTGGTTCTCTCTTAGACAGTTAATAAATGCCATTTGATTGATCGAATACCAAAAAAAAGGGGCAAACAAACCCCTGACCTTGGGGGCACTGCAGTCCTAGAAGTTGTTGGGGGGAGACAAGGCAGACATACATGAGGATGTTCACTGACAAATGCACTAGTATTAAGGAAGTAAAGATAATTCTTGATCAAAATGACTCGTGCAGAACTTTGAAGGAACTTGGAGAATCTAAGGCAGAGCTGAGTAGGGATGGCATTCCAGACAGGAGCCACAGCTGGGGCTAAGGCATGGAGATGAGGTCCATGGCAGTTGGAGAACCCTGTATAAGGAACAGCATGGAGGCCAGTTGGGAGGGTTCATTTCCCTTTAGGACTTTTGCCACTGGACATCTTCTGAGCTCTTGGTGTCACCTGATTGACAGCATTTGAACATCTCCTTTGGGAATATGGGTGTTGAAGTTGTGGGCTTATGCTGGGGCAGGGAGTGGGTTGGGTTACTGAAAGGCTGAAAGAGATCTGCCTCCCTCTGGTGAGCCTTGTCTGAGGCTTTACCATGGGTGAGCACTTTTCAGTCTCCCACAAGGCCATTGGTGCAGATCAGATCCCCCTCCCCATTTCTCATTCCATGTGATTCTCATTATACATCCCTAACTCTTCCACAGGCAATCTCTCAGAGGTATTGAAGACTTCCATTCAGAGTTCTGCCATCATTCCAGCCATGCATCCAGCCTCAGATACTTGACTCTTACTAGCTGTGTGACCTTGGGCAAGTCACTTAACCCTGACTGCCTCACATCCAGTCCTGATTCATATCTGGGGGTCTTAGCCCCACCCTCATTCAAATCCAGTTCCTATGCTTATCATGACATCACTTCCCTGATGTCGTGGTTTTCTTTGAAAATGAATGACAAACATTATTATTAAGTGGGAGGCATACAACACCATCAGTCCTCAGTAGTCGTGGTTAGTCATTGCCCTGATTAAAATTCTGAAATCTTATCAGCATTGGTTTGCTTTACTAAGGTTATTGTAGTTGTCATATAAGGATTGCAGAGGTGCCAAGAAGTAAGTGTAACCCCAAGGACACAGCTTGGAGGAGGTCAATCACTGATCTCCCCTGTGGTCAGAGTCCTCTTTAGGAACATAGCTGTGAGGTCATTACACTTCTGAGATTGAGCCATTCTGACAGCCCACCCAAGTTCCCCTATCTACCAACCCAGAATTCTTTGATCCTCGGAGCCCTATTGAAGGTGGGCATCAAATCTTTGCTCCTTTAGAGACCTTTGCTAAGACGCTGTCTTCTTCTACAGGACCTGAAAGAGGATTCTTCTTATCGTCATCCAGAGAGTCGGGATTGTCACCAAGCCATCTAAGAGACCCTCTTTTGTGCAGGTAAATTTATGTTCATAATTATGCAGACATACCTCATCTCCTTCCCAACAGTTCAACCACAGGATTGCTCAGGTCCTTTCTGGAATGGAGTTGCCTGAACCATCCTACACAAAGAGAGATCTAGGGGGCAGTTTCCCCAAAGGGTATGGAGCCCCCTGAGGTGGGGCAGAGATTTTGAGCCCTGGGCAGCTAAGCAGGGGATGAAATAAGGGTTGGATAGAGTGTACTGCTGATATGTCCTTATCAGGTAAGTCTTCCTGAGGTGAGAAGCAGCTGAGTAAAGAGGACTGGAAAGCTCTTCTTCTCCCACCTCCATTTCCTAGGAAGGAGATACTGATTTATCATAGAAATGGCTTCTAGAAGGTGGGGCACCTGACCCCCCTAGGCAGGATACAATGAAAATACTTTTATTTCAAGATCATAACAGAATGGGTTTTGTCATTGGCCTGAGGAGCCCTTTTGGTCAGAAGTTACTCTCTTGTGTTTAGTCAATGGCTTCATATGGTCCCATGCCTCCTACAACATAGCATCATGGTATCCATTTCCATATTAGCAATGGACACACTCTGTGATTTTTGCCATCCTCTTAAGGGCATCAACCTGGTTGGTGTGTACAACCAAAAGCATATGTTGGTTCATATTGATACCGGCTTGCCCCATGAACACCTTGGTCCACAATACTCTAGTGACTGAGAGGTGGTAGAGAATTTCCTCTATGGTCTTCTAGTCTTGTTCCCACCATGCCATACTAAGCCTTCAGGCAGACCTGTGGAATCAGTATAACTGAAGGTCTCACATGCCTAATTCTTCCAGGCTCACATGCTGGCCATTGGTAGTACTTGCCAGGATATCCCATCACTCGGCGCCCCTAGACCACCAAAATCTAGGGATGTAATTAAGCATCAGCATTGGTTCAGAACTCATTGGACTGGCAGAGATGGTGGACCTCTGAGCTAGAGGTCTCACACCCTTCTTGACCCTGCCTGTAACACTGTCCATAAACTGGTGCCTGTAATCCTGCCTAGTCTGCAGAAGCATGTACAGCTGCTGGTATCTCCTGCCAGTGTTTATTATGCTGGCAAGTTTTAGTAGTTTCTGTATTCCTCATTGAAATCATTCTGGTTCTTCCTGTCTACTGTAACTGAATAGATTGGACCTTGCTGCTTTCTCTAGGGCCTCCACTGCCTCTGGTCTCCTGGAGTCAACATGACATCATTGAAGTCTCTACCCTATCAGATGGTGGCTTTTAGTCGTCCGAGAAGAGCAGCAGGCATATAGCCAACTCTGCTCCTGAGTTTTCTCAGCCATCATTTTTCTGGATGGGCATTAACTTGGTTGACAACACCAGAGTGGGAGGATAAGGTCAGGAAGGGCCATATAGGGTTCTTGTAAGAGGAATAAAGATTGGGCAAAGTGCCACAGCACTTCCATCGCCAAGAATAGGGAAGAAATAAACCAAAAAACCCCAAGGTCCCAGGAGGGGGGAAGTTATTTCTACATGAGATATCTTAGGCAACTCCAAGGGTTTCTCTTTGACCCTGCTACAGTGAGTGAGGTAGATCTGGGTATCAACTCCCAGGAGTTCCTGATGGCTGATCCCTCAGGAGGCTGCCTCCAAATCCTCATGGAAATTAGGATGACCTAGTGACCCTGTTATTGGTGATCAAACACTTACATCTGAGGAGGGCCTCCTGCTCAGCTACCAGTTATGCCAGGACTCCCAGGATCTGGCCATCTCTGGACCCCATAGTTTAGGCATCAGGAAAGCTCATCATGGCAGCACCTTCTTCCACCATGCTTGGACTCACACTTTTACAGGCTGATCACCCACTCAGCCTCCTTCATCACTTGGTCTGCCCACAACTGTATAGTGTCTAGAGACTGTCCATAGCTGCGATTTACCCCCCCCCCCCCAAAAAAAATGGAATCTTATTTCCCCTGACTGGAGCTGGTCCAAGATCGGGAAGGCTGAAGGTGAAGAGGAGGGAGGATGAATCAGCAGCCACCTAACTCTCTTAGGGGTTTTTGTGGGTTTTGTGTCCCTCAGGAGCTAGCTTTAGAAGAACCTTTACAGTGCCAACTATGTAGAATTATCCATGTTAGCCACTTTAAAAGGAACAAAGGACAGTTCCCATCTGGAGCCTCTTGATTAAACTTGCTTTGCAAGTGCCTCCTATAAGCTTATCCCACTGAAGAAGTCCTCAGGACTCTAGACGCTAGAGGAATTGTTCCCACCAGATCTTTCCTCCCATGGCCATTGGTCTTAGGTCCCATGGGGGGGGCTAATTAAAATTCTCCCACCTCCCTAGTTTCTTGGTGACAAATCCCCCCTGACTCCACTTGTCCTCTGGGAGTTAGGAAGAGAGTGAGTCCAAGGGTGATTTTTTTTTTAAATCTCCATGACACCTTCCCAGTTCTCCTCACTCCTGCTCCATTCTCTTCTGTTATAGCCCTGATCTCAGCGGGACTCAACACATTTCCCATCCAGACCTCTGGGTTGGAGACCATACTTCTGTCCGAAGATTGTCAGTCCATGCCCCCATCAGCACCGTTCTTTACTTGGGTGACATGTTACTAAGATCATGAGTAAGTCTGCCTTTGAAGGCCGGGCCTCCGAGCGCAAGAGCTCTGTCCCTGGAGCTAAATGGCTTAAGTGACTTTTGGTTTGCTTACGCCAATCAGCTCTCTTTTCTAGGACTGTTATCTTCAGAGTAGAGGCCAGAGTCCAAAAAAAGCACCATGGTGATGCCCAGGACCCTGACCCCCAGCACTAGGCAAAGGCAGCATCATCTTCAGTGCAGTACAGAGATCCTGATAGAATGTTTTAATTTTAGAGGAGGAAGAACTAGCAGCCAAGTAGGGCTAGAAGAGACCTCTAACACAAGGGAGATATGTGAGAGATGAGAGATGGAGCATCTTGGATGAGAAATACCAAGTGTGGCTGGTCCATAGAATTCATGGAAGGTGATAGATCATAAAGAACCTGGATAATAGGACCAGCTGTCCTGCCAGACAGGAAACCTCAGCATTAGCACAAGTATTTTGGCATCTGATTAGAGGTTGGGCTAGAGTCCAGTGAGACATGAGGCCAGAACTGTTAGGAGGCTGTAAGATAGCGCTGTGACTGGAGTCTGGCGTCAGGAAGAGCTGAGTTTGAATCCTGCCTCAGACCTTAATAGCTCTGTGGTCTTGAGCAAATCCTTTAACCTCTTTTTGCCTCAGTTTGTTCATCTGTAAACTGAGAATAACACCTGTTTTCCATGATTATTGTAGGGATCAAATGAAAGAATATTTTTTATTCATTTTAAACTTAACTGGAAAACAAGAAAAAATAACATATCTTAAGAGAGGATTCAGTATAAATATAAATATAAAACAATAAATTTCTATTTATGTAATAAATTTTGCCCATTATTGTCATAGTCGTCCAGCTTTTCTATGCTTCCTTCTATATTTTCTTTTGTTTTCTGCTGTGTAGTTTGGGAGTTTTTCCTCTCTCCTCTTCTTCCCCCTGCCCTAGAGAAGGCTATAATTAAGCATGAATATAAATAAATATCTATAGGTCAGTTCTTTTTCTGGAGGTAGATAGCATCTTTCTTCAGAGGTCTAAGTATTTCCATAGTTTCTAAATCAAACATCTCATATTTTCTTTTTTCTTTATTTTTCTAATTATATGTAGAGATAATTTTCAACATTCATTTTTGTAAAGTTTTCTCCATCCCATCCTAGGATAGGAAGCAATCTGATACAGGTTATTGATTTACAGACGTGTTATGCATTAGTCCCACTGTGAATGAAGAAACAAAGAATATGCATAGTTTTCTTGTCTTTGGGCATAGTTCCGAATTGCTCTTCCAGAAAGGTTGGATCAGTTTGCAACTCCCAACAGCAGTTTATTAGTGTTCTGCTTTTTCCACATCCCCTCCAGCATTTATTATTTCTCTTTTCTGTCATATTAGACAGCCTGAGGCAGTACCTCAGAGTTGTTTCAATTTGCATTTCTCTAATTTAGTGACTTAGAGCCTTTTTTTTTTCATATGACATACATAGCTTTAATTTTTTTCAACTGAAAACTGCTTATTCATTTCCTGTGACCATTTATCAATTGGGGAATGACTTGTATTCTTGCAAATTTGACTCAGTTTGGGGCAGCTAGGTGGCGCAGTGGATAAAGCACCGGCCCTGGAGTCAGGAGTACCTGGCTTCAAATCCAGTCTCAGACACTTAATAATTACCTAGCTGTGTGGCCTTGGGCAAGCCACTTAACCCTGTTTGCCTTGCAAAAACATAAAAAAAAAATTGACTCAGTTCTCAATATATTTTTAGAAAGAGTTTTGTCAGAAACATTGACTGTAGAAATTTTTCCCCATCACTCATTTCTTTTATCATAGCAGTATTCCATCATAATCATGAAAGATTGTAATATGAAAGGTTTTGCCCTCAATTTTCTGCTTTTCTAATACTGACTACTATAGTTTTTTTATATAAGAAAATTTTGATTTAAAATAATCAAAATCATCCATTTTTATACTTCAACAGTGCTCTCTCCTTATAATATGGCATAAAGTCTTCCTTTACATTTTTTCCCTTAGTTTCTTTGGAATTCTTGACCTGTTGTCCTTTCAAATGAATTTTATTTTTTTCTAACACAAAAATAAGTTTTTAATTTAATTGGGATGGCATTGAATAAATAGGTTCGGTTTAGAAACTGTTTTTCAATTATTTAAATCTGACTTACATTGTATAAAGGGTGCTTTATGTTTCTGGTCATATAGTTTGTCAGTTTTGGCAGGTTGAGTTGTTGAAGTACAAAAAAAATATTGTTATTGGAATAGTCCAGAGGAGAGATGACAAGGTGCTGGGGGCACAGTTTTAAGGTTCTATGTTCATGTTGTTGTACAAATTTCCTTCTAAGATGAACAAGAGCTGCTAGGAAGGCCTTGGAGGAATTCCAGGAGGGAAGGAAGCATTTGGAGCAGCAGCTGGTGGTACAGTCAGAGATTCACAGAGATTATGATTAGACTGGTTCAAGTTTTATTGACTCTGTGACCCCGTGTGACCCCATGGGCTAGGAAGAGGTGATGACTCTTGGGGCTGCTGCCTGGGAGGGGGGATTGGGCATGCCTCAGCATTACCATTTGAAACAGTTCACATTTTCTGTCACTTTTGCTTCCGGGAGCTGCTTTGTCCAAGAATTAGCCAGAGAAATGAGAAGGAAAGAAATGGCTTCTCCTGGAGCCAGGCTACATTAAGAACAGGTGCACCTACCCACCACACACACAACTGCTCACTGCCTCACCTACATCTCCCAAGAAAGAATGAGAAGACTCTTCTGTTCTCTCTGCTGGAGAGGCACCTTCAGCCCCTATCCCTTGGCCACTATTTGCTCAGACAGTGGGGGCCTGGCTCTCCTCATATCTGGTCATTGAACGGAATAGTTCCCATTGATGAAGGGCTTTGTTGGAGCCATCAGAGGCGATTCTCCCCATTTTAGAGAAGGAAGCTGAGGCTCGGGTAGGAAGGTATTGATCTGTAGTTCCCATAGATAGGAAGGAACAAAATCTCAATAGGAGCCTTCCAACTGCAGGCCCATTCAGTCCCATTCCTGTTAAGCACCTTCTCTGTGCCAGGCACAGGCTGGAAGAGTGTCCTACTCTGGGGGGGGACAAGACTCCCAACAGGGCTGCTTAGCAGAGCCATAAGTAGAGGGTGGCAAAGAGGACTTCGACCAAGGTTGAGGAAACTCAGAGGATGGAACCACACTTAACAGGATGGAAACAACTGAGCTTAGCACCTAATGAACAATTAATTAAAATGGGGAGCAGCCAGATTTATGAAATTGTTTCTTTCCTTGGTGAGCTCAAGCCCGGTCCAGATCCCTGAGGTTTGACACCAATCCCTAGTCACCTCTGAGATTCATGTCATATGGTGCCTGCTGATAGGTGCATTAGGAGGATGCAAAGAAAGCCCTTGGGTAGGTTTGGGAGGTGGGGTGGGGGTGAGGGAGATCATTTACTGGCTAGAGATTCAGGAGGGGTTTCTTGGAGAAGATGACTCTAAAGGATGAGGAGGGGAAGCAAGGGAGGAATGACATGCTAAGCACAGGGCCTAGAGAGCCCCAAAGGCCTGGAGGTGGCCAGTGATGAAGGTTTGTTTGCCTGGCTTATAGAACACAGAGGGAAATGAGAGAAGGCAGTGGAATCATGTTGGAGAGAATCATGTTGGTGCTGGTGCCCTGCCAAGGAGTTAGAGCTTTCCTTGGGGTACAGAAGAGAACCCCCAAAGGTTTTTCAGCTGTGCCTTGGCCTGGCCAGAGATCAACAACAGGAAAATTAAACTGCTGGTTGTTGTAAGGGGAGAGAAGAGAAGAGAACTATCTGTAAGAGCTACAAGTAGTACTGAGTCTATTAGTGTGATGTATGACTGGGAACAGGGAGGAGGAAATGGAGAAGAAAGACTGCAGGACTGAGAGGAGACCCAGGAGCAGGAATAAACAAGGAACATTGTGGCACAGTGGAAAAACAACCCTACCTATCTGAGGGCCTGGGGTGGGCATGGACCAGGCCTGCCCCTCACTAGCTATGACCTAGGGCAGGCTTCATATTTTCTCTAGGTCTCAGAGTCTTCTGTAAATAAAGGAGGCTTAGACTTGATGGTCTCTAAGGTCCTTATCAGCTGTATAACCTAGACTTTCAGGTTTCAAGCATGGGAGATGGTGCTTGGGAGTCAGGTGAGGGGCAGCTAGATGGTGCAGCGGATAGAGCACTGGCCCTGGAGTCAGGAGTACCTGAGTTCAAATCTGACCTCAGACACTTAATAATTAACTAGCTGTGTGGCCTTGGGCAAGTCACTGAACCCCACTGCCTTGTAAAAACTAAAAAAAAAACAAGAAAAAGGAAGTCACAGATGAGATGCAGATTCATTGGTCAAGACTGAGTTCAGCTTGGGTTCACCCAGTTAGGGTTGTCCTTGAGGTAAACCCCTCATATCTTCCTTCCACTGTGGACAGACACCCCCCGCCCCAAGACTTCTCTCCAAATGCTGACCAGATGACTTAGTGGGTCCCTGCAGAGGGGTTTTCATCCTCAGTTTTGGACTGAACTTTGACACTGGGCAGCCTGTCAGAACTCAGCATGTACTCCATAGGAGAGGACAGGGAAGCAAGCCTTTATCACCTCCAGGCAGTGGGGGGGACAGTGGGGAGAAGACCCCCATTTCCTGATGAACTGCCCCTGACTATTTAGGAGCTGACCTCTCAGTGGAAGGTTCTGTAGTAGTCAAACATATCCTTGATACTCTACCTGAAGCTGGATTCTTGACCTCACCTGTTGTCGCTTGATCTGAGGCCTGAGGGCAAGAGCAACTGAGCTCAGAACACTAGAATGTCAAAGCTCAGAGGGAAACCAAATATGAGTAGACACACCTTGGAAATTAGTTATGAAAATAGAGGGAAGTGCCTTTAGAACCTACAAGGTAGGGTTGGGAGGGGTCTTAGAGATCATCTCATTCATATGACCTTAGGAGACAACTCAAGCCTAGAAAGAAAAGTTTTGCCCATCATTAAGAGAAGCCAGCTCGGGAGACTGATGTTATCCATGAGTAAAGAACCTGAGCCCTTAAGAATTCTGCCTACATTTGGGTCTTCCTCCAAGCAGCATCCGGAGGGGCCTGGGATTTACCCTAGACTGGCACACGTAACTCCCCTTGTGTTTAAGAGTAAAACCCAATACTTCCAAGCCTATGCAGCCATTGTCAGCCATTTGTTACCTATATGGTACTGATTCCCCTTCCTTGGTGAACCAAGCCTGAGCTAGCCCCACCTTAGGTACCCACACCTTAGGTTAACTCTTTGTTGAGTAACTGTCCCCAAAATGGGGAGTATCCTTGCTTTGACCTCAGACTGGCATTGGGAGCTTGAAGGAGCCCTGGGGAACTCTCCTAACAGAAAGGGCTGAAAACTTTCCAGTCTTTTTTTTTTTTTTTAAGGTTTTTGCAAGGCAAATGGGGTTAAGTGGCTTGCCCAAGGCCACACAGCTAGGTAATCATTTAAGTGTCTGAGACCAGATTTGAACCCAGGTACTCCTGACTCCAAGGCCAGTGCTTTATCCACTACACCACCTATCCGCCCCATGACTTTCCAGTCTTGATAGCAGAATTGTCCTTATGGAGAGCTACCAAGGCAGTGTAATCACCAGGGTAGTGTGAAGTTTGGGTTGCTTGAAATCCTCAGATCTACCATTTTGCCCAGCTAGTTATGTGAGTGTGTATCTGCCCACCCACTGCTCCCTGCAGTCCTTATCAACATAGCTCCAGTTAAAAGTGATCCATAGTCACGTTTCTGTGCATTGACAAAAAAACCCTTAAATGATAGCAGTGCTTAGTATTTATGTAACTCTTTACAGTTTGCAGAGCACTTTTAAGGTGTTATCTTTTTGTTCTCACCCTGGAGGAGGGTGGGTGTTTTAATCCACATTTTATAGATAAGGAAACTGAGAACTCTGTTCAGTCATATCAATCATGCCCAAGTCTTCATGACCCCATTTAAGATTTTCTGGGCAAAGATACTGGACTGATTTTCCCTTTCATTCTCCAGATCGTTTTACAGATGAGCAATTTAAGACAGAGTTAAATGATTTGCCCAGGGTCGCACAGCTAGTAAATGTATGAGGCTGTATTTGAACTTAGGAATTCTGTCTTCAGACCCATGACTCTCCCAACTCTGACATTCTATGTCTTAAGGTCTCTTCCCACTCACTGACATTTTTCACCACTCCCCCCTTATTCCCTTTACATCCCCCAAATCCCCATTTGACTCTGGATACACAGTAGGTAGCTTCACTGACATTTGCTAAATAAATGAAAATTCAGTGAATCCACAAAGCAGGGGTGAAATGCAGTTTCACTCCATTACTGGTAGCTGGGGAAAATAGCCAAAAGGTTAGTGATGGATTAAATCAGGTTCTATCAAGTGTGATGAGGATGAGGGTGAAGTCTTAGACCAATTTCACACAGACACCCTGGGGGCAAGGCTTTAGAGCATGGCCGGGGTCCTCTGGAATAGAACTGGGGAACTGAGTGAACAAGAATATGAGGAGACTCACAGAGACTGCAAGTGTAAGCCAGGAGACGGTCCCTGAGAAACTGTCCAGGGAGAAGGGAAAGTTGGGGGTGCTCCATGCCCATCTGCAGGGCTGCATCCAGGGGTGCTGGACTCCCCAGTGTGGGAATCAGGAAACCTGCCTCTGCTGTGGTGTGATGGAACGTGGAATGGAGGGACCCTGAGAAGGGAAGGTCATTTGCTAAATGACAACTTTGGGTAAAAAAAGAGCATCAATAAAACAATTTTTTAAAATGAGGACATTGACCATCTGAAAGTGTTAACTGTAATGAGGAACAGCCTGGAGACTATCATCACTATCACCACCACCATATTCTTCTTCATCATCTTCATCATCCTCATCCTCATGACCATAGCTCCCATTTGTCTAGTGCTTCAGCACTTTACTAATTTCTGATTTGATCCTCACAATCACCTTGAGAGGTAGGTGCTATTTTAATCCTTTTGCAGGAGAGGGGACTGAGGCAAGAGAGGTTAAATGGTCACCGAGTTCATAGCTGTCTGGGGGTCTTCTTGATTCTGGATTTGGTGCTCTGTCCACTATGCCACTAAACTGTGACCCTGGAATGGTCAGATCAAAGAAAAGAGATAGTTGTTGGTCACTTAGAGCCAAGGTCACAAGCTTTGCCTCCACTGACAAGTTCTAAAGTGGTTTCATGAGAGAAGCTGTGTATAGGAACCAGGGGTGTTGTGGGCAAGTAAGGGACAATGCCCCCAAAATGGCAGTTTCTAGACGGATGGGAAACTGAATTTTTGGTACTCAAAAAGGAATCTTTTTCCATTCATCAGTGGACGGATGTTTTGCTGCAGGCCTTGAACCATATCAGTCTTGACATGTTGCTATAAATAAACGCAGACCAAGAAAGGATAGGACTTAAAGTGGGCAGACGTATCCTATTGCATGAGAGTCTCTTCATGCCGTAGATGATTGACATGAGAGGCATGGGAACCCTGCATTCTTTTCTCAATAGATGGTGAATAGGGATGTGCCCAAGGCCTTGCCATGTGTCACTTACCGGAGGATGAACCCTTCTCCCGCAGCCTCCGCTGCACCCAGATGAGATGGGCCCTACTTTGTGCCTGTCACCTTCCCATGAAAGATTTTCTCTGAGGTTCCCCAGAATCTAGAGGAGGTGCTCCCCAGAACTACAGGCCTCTGGGGGGGGCTGTCCCCAGAAGACTCCCAAGTCAGGGCAGGGCCACACTCGAGGGGGCTGGGGTGGCCCGGGGTTGGCACCCGGCCACACCTTCCACTGTTCTCTGAGGCTTCAGGGCCCCGTTGGGTGGAGCACAGCCAGGCCCAGCCCCGCGTTCCCGGTGGCCAGGGCCAGTGGACGATCAGCCTTGTGCCACCCGACAAGATGCCGGCGCCCATGGGCCCCCTCGGGCATTGAGGGGCAGGCCAGGAGGGAGCCACGCGGTTTCCTGGTGCTTAACGTTGGGGTGTAGGTTTGAGGACAGACACGGGCCCCCCGCTCGGCGGTGGGGTTAAGTGACTTGGCCAAGGTCACCCAGCTGGGTAGTTCCCGGGGGGTCTGGGCCGGATCGGGAGCTGGGGGAGGGGCAGGGGCAGAGCGCCGCCCCTGGGAGCCGGGAGAGCCGGCTGAGGCGGCGGGGGGCAGGAAGCCCTGGCGCCCCGGGGCCTGCCCGGCTCCGCCGCCCGCTCCTCCCGGCCCGTCGCCCCAGCAACAGCCGGCGAGCTCTAGTTAGTGATTGGTCGGCGGGGCTCTGTCTGGGCCTATCAGAGGGGAGCCTTCGGGGCCGGCCCTCTCCTAAGGCTGAGGCGGGAGGGGCGAGAGACCAGGAGCGGAAGTGACGTAGCCTCTTCCCGCATTTCCGGCGCGGAGGGAGGGCGCCCCAATGAGCTGGCGCAGGAGCCGTCGCTGCAGCCGCCGCCGACCGGGCCCCGCGGCAGCTCGGGAGCCCCGGGCTGCGGGTGAGTGCGGGCGCTCGGCGGGGCCTGCCTGCCTCCTGACCTTGCCTTTCCAGTCGGCCGCTTCCATCCCTCCCTTCTCACCTTTTCGATTCCTTATTTTTCCCCTCGTTTTTCCTTGCCCTCATCTCCCCTCCCACCTTTCTTCCATCTTCCCTTTTCCCCCTCCCTTTCCCTCATGTCCTTTCCTGTTCTCCTAGCTTTTGTCTTTCCTCCTTCCTTTCTTCCCCTCCTCTTCATTTCCTCTTCCTCCTCCTCCTTGCTCCTTTCATCCCTTCCCTTTCCTGGCTGCTCAGCCCCTGACCAGCCCCAGTCTATAGCTCCTAGACTTGCTGTATCCTGGGCAGCAGCTTTACCAACCCTTTTGGCTTATGAGGACAGAATTCAGATCCCATGGAGACTCTCTAGGCCACCCCTAGACTCTCCCCTTGACTCATCTAGGAAGGAGCAGAACCTGGGGACACCCTGATGATGGGAGAAGAGAGCATAGATCGTCATGGAAAGGCAAGCTGCAGCCCATGGGAAAAGAGGCTACAGCTAGACCCAGTGAAATGTACCCCCTGCTAACAAGGTGCCAAGGGAAGAGTGGGCTCCAGCCAGTTACAGTCTGATGATTTTGACTTGTAGCTGGTAATGACTCTGGTTTCGATGCAATGGTATCCTATACCACCCTCCCTCCGACCCCTGCTTGGACTTACCTTCCATGGTGGCAGCTGCTGGAGAGATGTGGGTGGTGTTAGTCAAGAAGCCTTCTTACCACGAGGTTAGAGCTGGAAAATCTAGACAGAATCTAATCAAAACTGGGTAAAGAAAGCAGGGATATTTAGCTTGGAGAAGAAAAGATTCCAGGACACTCCTGGGGTAAAAGGTTCACCTGGTTATGCTCAATCACAGGAAGCAGAATAAGGACCAGGGGCAGGAAGCTGTCCCAAAGAGGCACAGGCTGCCATGAACATCCCTGGGGGGTGGGGGCAGGCTGGGTAAAATTACCTTCATAGGTGTTTGCATCTGGGATTTGAAAACTCCCTGGCTTCTGTCCAGCACTTTCTCCTGCCTTGTGTTATTTGACATGTGTAGTATCACTTCCCAGTGGTCTTCCATTCCCTCCTCTAAGGGCTGCTGTTTTGTCTTTGTTTCCCCACTTTCTAGCACTTGACCATGGAGAGAGGGTTGACCTTGGAATCCCTAAAACAAATCAGAAGGCAGGCTCAAATGCCACCTAAGACACAATAACTATATGACCCTCAGCAAGCTATGGCTGATGGGGGCCTCATTTTCTTCATCTGTAAAGAGAGGGAGTTGGATAGTTGGTAGTAGAATGTCTAGTCCTTCCATGGGAACACATTTTCCTTTTATCTGTAGCATTTGCCTACAAAAATATTCATAGATCCTCCAAAAACCCTGAATGCTAATCCCGTCCCCCATAGAAGAATTGAGACCATGCAACTCCCTCCTTTATTTGAACAAGTTCAGGAAAATGGGTCTGAAGCATTGCATGCTTTATTGGTGTGATGGTGTTTGTTATGAGGGCTGTTTCACTGAGTCAGGATTGGGGAGGGAAAGATAATGTAAAACAAAAGCTGTCAATAAAATTAATTTTACACACTTACCACCCCCCCCAGAATTAAGGGGTTGGGCTGGGTGATTTTTGAGGTCCCTTCCACCTTTCAATCTGTGAGGTTTTTACAGTGGGTTTCAGAGTGGTTGGTACCTCACTAGTGTGTGAGACCTTTCACTTTGCTAAAAATCAGGGAAATTGCCCTCTTAGATCTTGGTCTTTGCCTTGCTTATTTGGACCTTGTAGCATGCTAGAAGAGTGGACCATTGGGAATTCTGTGTAACCTAGATTTGCTGGTCATGTTCAACTCCTCACCATACTCCCAAAACTCACTCACACCCAGGAGACCCCTCCTGATGTCAGATCCCTGCCTAGAAAAAATTCTTAATACCTCCCTCCTCTTCTTCTTAGCCAGTCTACTGTGCCGGAGCCCTAAGAACACCAGTAGCTACAAAAACTAAGAAGATGCCTTGACTAGAAAGACCAGAAAGAGATCTGAATTCTAGTCCTCCCCAACTCTGTAGCCAGGACCTGGACTTGGGGAAAATCCTTGCTGTCCCTGGTCTTCCATTCCTTCCTCTGTGCCCCATTGCCCTCCAAGGGCTACTACGATCTTGCTTTTGCAGAACATTCTATTTTCCTCTGGTGGAGGAAACACTACACACAGAAAGAGAGCCAGACCCAGACTCATTTCATTGACCACCCTTAGACCTGAAGGACAGATAAGGAAACCCAGGATTCCCATTTCCTGTGAAGAGTGGGGGTCTACAGAGGCAGAATGGTGCCCCTTGGGTTTGCTGAACTGCCTTTCTTTGTCACATGGGAAGATCTGTGAGCCTGGATAGGGGAACAGTTCAAGTCTCTACTAAAGGCTTTCTCTGCCAGGTACTATGACAAGGCCTTTCTTAGAATCCTTGGTTTCCCTCCAGTTCCGACTGGAGCTTCACTTTGCACATGAAACCTTTCCTGACCCAGCTACCAGCACCCTCCTTCCCAAACTCTCCTCCATGTTCCTTTTGAATATATTCTACATAGACATAGATTGTTGTTGTTTCTCCATTGGAATGGAGGCTTTTCTGAGACCAGGACTGGTTCTCTTGTCTTAAGACAATAAATGCTATTTGATTGATTGAATATTAAAAAAAAAAAGCAAAAAAGAAACACCCGTGACCTCAAGATCCTGCATTATTGGAGGTTGTAAGGAGGAGATGGAGACAGGTAAGTAAAAATAAGGAGAGAGCACTGGTAGCTGGGGACATTTGGGAAGACATCATGTAGTTTGTCCCTGAATTAAAAAATGAAGGGGAAGCCAGAGATTCTGTAGGCAGAGGTAAAGAGAGAGAATTTCAAGCAAGGGTATAACCAGGACAGAGACATGGAGATAGAAGATGGAGTGTCCTGTAAGAGGAACAGCACAGAGGCTCTTTTGGAGGTCCCTTTTCCCATTGGGGACATTATCATTATGAGTCTTTTGAGTTTGTGGTATCCTGTAATTTGCATCACCCTCAAGAGTATGAATGTTAGGATACAGCTAGGTGTCACAGTGGATAGAGCACTGGCCCTGAGTCAGGAGCACCTGAGTTCAAGTGTGAGCTCAGACACTTAATAATTACCTAGCCATGTGACCTTGGGCAAGTCACTTAACACCATTGCCTTGCCAAAAAAAAAAAGAATATGAATGTTAAAAGAGATGGGTTTTTCCTAGGACAGGAAGAAGTTTGAGATAACTGAAATTTGTTAGAGGTCCAACTCAGTCTCCTGACTAATATTTTGACCATTGTTTAAGGGCCTGCTGTATTTCAAAGACTTGCTGTATATCCATAATTCAGTGGAGTAAATGGCTGCAGATCAAAGTCCATCTCTGCACTCCCACATTACTGTGGTCATTGTGTGAATGTTCCCCTAGCTTTACCTCTGTATCAGTTGAAACAATTCTTCGTAAGTGTCTCAAACTCTTCATAGTCCTCATAACTTAAGAACCCAAGAAAAATTCCATTACCATGAGTCCTTTTTTGCTATTCTACATTCATTGATCACTCACTTACCTTCCAGTTTTTTGCTGCTATAAAAAGTGCTACCGTGAATATTTTTCTATATATGGGTGACCTTTTTCTTTGTCTTTGGACCTTGGAACAGAAGGTATGAGCCATTTCGTGACTTTTTTTCTTTTTTAGATTTTCTAAGGCAGTGGGGTTAAGTGGCTTGCCCAAGGCCACACGGCTAGGTAATTATTAAGTGTCTGAGGCCGGATTTGAACTCAGGTACTCCTGACTCCAAGGCCAGTGCTTTATCCACTACGCCACCTAGCCGCCCTCATTTCATGACTTTTTAAAACATAATTCTAATTTGAGATCCAGAGTAGCTGGACCAAGGCACCACTCCAGGATCATTGCATTAAATCTGCCTGTCTTCACCCATGCTCATAACCATTTTCATCTCTACCAACTGTTTGCATCAGATCCCTCAGAGCCATCTGTGAAGTAAAAACAATGTGACCAGACCTCTCCCTTTTCTAATCGTACTGAGCTTGAATGATTCATATGGCCATCCACTTCTAGCCACCAGAATGTTCCCCCTTTTCCTTTAGTCACGTACACTTTCTGCTTCATCGAATAGCATGATGTGTCATGATCCACAGCAGTGTAAAATCATGAAAAGAATGAATAGGGATGAGGACTAAGAAAAGTCACATGAACTAATAGGGAGTAGGATGATTTCACTTCAAGTCCTTCACCCAAGGGCCAGACAGGATTTTCTCAAAGATTCCACAGGGTTGGGCAGGCAAAAGGGATGAGAAGGTCTCACATCAGCCAAATCCAAATTTTAAAATTCCTGCACAGAAGGTGGGTGTCATGGTAGGTTTGATGAATGAAAAAGCCTGGAACAATCCTTTACAAATACTGTCCAAACTGTTAAGAGCAAAGTTCTCAACGGAAAACTAAGGATAATAGAAGGGTTATTTTGCTGTTGCAGTGAAGAAAGTAAGAAAAGAGGTCAAATGATGGTTACTGAGTGTGGATAAGGTGATTAAAATTGACCATGCAGAAAAAAGAATTATTGAACTTCCGCTTGTTTTCATCTGCCAACAACAGAATATTCTGGATAATAGATATACTTTATCCACTGTGTAAATTTTCCCTTTTGCTTTACCAATTTGACCTGGAAAGCATCAAAAAGGGATAATTTAAAACCATGACCATAATTATTAATGTAGTCATCCTATTTCAAAAATATTATGAGAGGAAATTCCACATCTCTTAAAGCAAGAGGACAAAGAAGGCATAGAAAGATTCCATAGGCAACCTCCTGTAAGGAACCCCCAAATTGAAAATTCTTAAGGATAGACAACCAAAATCCACAGCTTGCAGATCAAATAAAAATTTATCAAATAGCCAGAAAGGATGAATTCAAGCACAAAGGAGACAAGAGTCACAAAATTTGGTAACCATAGCCTTTCAGGAGCAGGGAACTTGGAAAAATTATATTCCAGAAAGCAAAATCTGTAGATTTAACACTCAAGAATAACTTACGTGGCAAAAGTGATGATACTCCTACAAGTAGGAAGTGGTTCTTTAATGAAATAACTTAAAAGGATATCTGATGAAAAACCAAAATCAAGAAGAAACTTTGAAATATAAGCAGAAGAGTCACGAGAAGCATAAAAATGGAAATATGGGTGAGCAAACCTAAGGGACTAAACAGTTACACATTTATATTCTCAAAGGGAAGATGACAGGTATATTTCCTAAACTATCAAATCAGAGGGCCTGAAGGAGTCTAAATCAAGGGACAATTATGTCTTGATGAATTTTTTGAAAACTGAAAGGGAGAGGAGAGTGGAAGAGAAACATGGGGAAAATTATATGAGTTGGAAGGTGTGGGGAATAGGCAACACCTGAACTTCACTGCTCCAAGCTGGTCAGAGAAGGGAAGAAAACACAATTGCATAGGAAAAATGGTTTCACATAACAAATAGGAAGAGGAAGGAGGGAAAGAAAGAGGTTAGATTTTGAAGAAGGGCTAAAAAAACTGGGTAAAAGGATGGGAATAGGAGAGTATGCTAAGCTTAGTGCTAGCGCTGAACTTGTCTCAGCACCATTTTTATGAAAAGAGGTTGGAAAACAGGAAAATTAGTAATGTGAAGGAATTTATATGATTAAGGGGGAGCAAACTAATTTAGAATATAGAACCTAATATTTGTTTACAAGCAGCACCTAATAGCTTGCATTTACACAGTACCAGCACTCTGCTGAGCGCTCTACCAATATTAGCTTTTCTGATTTTAATAATACAGGGAGTTAGCAGGTCCATTTTACAGATGAGACTGAGACAAAAAGGATGTGACTCTCAAAAGTCATATAGCTTAGTGTCTGATCCTAGATTTGAGCTATCTTGCTAACTCTAGGCCCATCAAACAATTAGAAGGTGAAGGAACAAAACATAGATTACCAACTGATGAAGGGGAAAGACTGATGTGGCTTGCCGGGTTGATAGAAACGAGGCAATGGAATCATATTGGAGAGGAAGGACATTTGGTGCTGGTGCCCTGCCCGGGAGTTAGAGCTTTCCTTGGGGTAAAGGAGCCCCCAAAGGTTTTTCAACTGTACCTTGGCCCAGTCAGATTTCAGGAAGGTTAATACTACTGGTTTTAAGGGAAGAGAAGAGAACAGGCCTCTAAGAGCTACAAGTGGACCTGCTATTGAAGCCATCTGGCCAGGTAGTACTAAATCTGTTAGTATGACGTATGGCTCTGGAAACAGGGAGGAGGGAATGGAGAAGAGAAACTGCAGGACAAAGAGGAGACCCAGGAGCAGGAAGAAACAAGGAACATTATGGCAGAGTGAAAAAACCCAGCCTATCTGGGGGCATGGACAGCCCTGCCCCTGACTAGCTATGACCTAGAGTAGGCTTCTTTCTCTAGGCCTCAGTCTGTATAAAAAGAGGAGACTTAGACTTGATGGTCTCTAAGGTCCTTATCAGCTGTAAAACCTAGACTTTTCAGGTTTCAAGCATGGGAGAAGGTGCTTGGTAGGGAAGTCAGATGAGATGCAGATTCACTGGTCAAGACAAGCTCAGCTTGGGTTCACCCAGGTAGAGTTGTCCTCGAGGCAGCCCCCTTATACCTTCTTTCCACTGAGAACAGACCCCCCCAATGACTTCTCACCAAATGTTGACCAAGTCTCTGGGAGGTAGATCCCTGCAGAGACGTTTACATCCTCTTCAACTTTAGCCTGAATTTTGACCCTGAACAGCCCGCCCAAACCCAGCTTGTACTCCATAAAAGAACACAGGGAGGTGAGCCTTCAACACCCTGAGACCTGGAGTATTTTCCCTCTGTGCAAAAGGGCTGGGCCTCCATGTCCTGAGGGATTCCTCTTTCCTGTGTGGAAGCTGGTCCTAGGGCTTTGCATGAGATCCCCTTACCATACACAGACACACAACCCTGAGGTAACCCTCCTTTGGCCTTCTAACCCACCCTCACCCCTATCATCCACCCAACAGTGGAGTGACAAGAGGAGGAAAACTGACCTGGCTAATGGGAGAAGAGGCTAAGATGATTGTAAAGGAAGAGGTCATCGAGGATGTGATTTTTACTAAGAACAGAGGTGAGTTTGGCCGAATGTGGTAGAAACTGAGGAAACTTAGAACAACAAACTTTAGACCCAGTTACTAAGCTAGAGTACAACTAGTTTATAAGTGAAGAATAAGGACAAGCAAGGATGAAGTTGGATAAAGGCAGTTTGGGGGTATAGTCTAAGGAGGGTGACTGGAAAAGGTTAAGGAGAAGGTCTTCGTAAGACAAGGAAGAAAATGCTCATGGAGGGAATCAAAGTAAGAAATTGATAGTGTGGATTGGTGAGTGGGGCAACTTGGTTGTGAATGTTTTAACTTTTAAAAGTTACTAATTGGCTATCCATGGTTTTAACAGGTGCTTAGTAGTGTAGTGCAAACACAATTAATTCCAAGAAAGGCTGTCAAGTTGGAGCAGTTAGGTAGTTAAGTGGATAGAGCCCTGGCCCTGGAGTCAGGAGGACCTGAGTTCAAATCCAGCCTCAGACACAATGATTACCTAACTGTGTGACCTTGGGCAAGTCACTTAACCCTTGCAAAAAAAACTGAAAATCCCAGCCAATATGAAGAGCAGGGAAAATCATACAGACTTAGGCTGAGTGTGTGATGTTTGCATTTCTGTCACAGTCCAATATTTATCTCTGTTCTACTCAAGTTTATTTCCTTTCTGAAGGAGAGAGCAAAGAATTTTAAGGTTAACTCTCCACAGTACAGTCCTAAAGGGCCCAAGCTAGGCTCGGGGAGTTGGGGAGAGAGGGGGTTCTAAGGAGATGAAAGATATCTTTGGGAGAGAATGGAAGAGTGGAAGAAAGAGATAAAAGGGGAAGGATCACTGAATACCATTCATCACACCTCCTGTGGATTGTTATGTTTAGTCTCATCATATGCTAGAGAATAGAGAGTTTGCAACTGATGGCAAAGGGCCTTGATTCTATGTTCTGTGAAGTGGGCATCTTCAAGTGGCTGAAAGACTGTTACATGAAAGGCTAGATTCCTTTGGTTTGGTTATAGAGATCAGGACCAGGAGCAGTGGGGAAAAGGGAGTTGAAAAGAGGCAGTTCTATGTTGGCACAAACTTGCCAACCATAAGAGGTGTGCCAGAGTGAAAGGGGCTTCCTTAAGAGCTATTAGGTCCCCTCTTGTGGTGGGGGGGAGTTTTCAAACTAAGACAGGACAACCACCTGAGAGGATTCCTGTTGTGAATGGTTTAGACAGAATGGCCACTGATGCCCTTTCTAGCTGTCATTCTGTGAACCCTTATTTGTATGTAAATGGAATATATTTGTTGAGGTTTAGAAAGATTTTGCTTTTTTTTGGTACTTCATTTCCTGGCACATAATGAGGTCTTTTTTTTTTTTACTTGATATTTTATTTTTCCAGATACAAGTTATAAAAGTTTTTCAACATTCATCCATATGCATATGCATATTTTTTAAGTTATGTAGTTTCCTTCCACCCTCCCCTCCCCTCAGTGGTGAACTATTGCAAATACACATTTGGTTAAACATGTTTACAGATTGGACATGAGGAATTAGGACTAAGGGAAAAGAGAGAAAACCATAGGAGATAAGAAAGAAATACATAAGAGAAGTTTTTTAAAAAAGTGAATGCAATGTTTATCGGTTTGGGGTTTTTTTTGGGGGGGGGTCGGTTTGGTTTTTCTTCCTCTGGATCGGTAAATAGCATTATCCATAGATGGTCCAATAGGGTTGTCTTAGCTCTGAACTTTGGAGAGGAGATCAAGGCTGATCAACTCACAACATTACTGTTAATATGTAGAATGTTCTCTTGGTTCTGCTCCCTTCACTCAGCATCAGATCCTGTAATTCATTCCATCTTAATGAGGTCTTTAATACATGCTTCTTTATTGACTGACTTGGAAACTCAGAGCATATGGGGTTAAGGAGTCAGAAAGGTGGCAAGAAGAATGACCGTGTCCTCTTCCTCAAAGGGAGGGAGAAGGCAAACTGCTTCATCAGGGGCAGAGACAGAATGCAATGAACAAGTGGACAATACTGAAAACTCCCAAGTGTTTCAACTCTCCATAACCTTTTAATTTGATGGTGGATCCTGTAGAACAAAGACTCAGTATTCCCAATTTTGTCCAAAACGTTAGTTGTCAAATTTAATCATTCATTCCCCTGCCTTGAGTGGTATATTGAGTATATTCTTGAGTAAATTTAATCTAGGAAATTCAGGAAATAAAAACTTGGGTTTTCACATCTTATAAAGAAACCAAATCAAACAAAATTACAAAGGTAAACCAAAGTATGTAACAGAATTTTAAGTTTAAAGACTATTTTTAGTAAGTCACTCCATCTGGCATAACTTTTGATTCATAACTTTTTTAAGTTCATTTTTATGTCACATATAAAACATACTTTTCTCAGGATAGCTAGGTGGCATAGTGAATAGGGCACCGGCCCTGGAGTCAGTAGTACCTGAGTTCAAACACAACCTCAGACCATTATTACCTAGCTGTGGGACCTCAGGCAAATCACTTAACCCCCCCCCCCCATTGCCTTGCAAAAAAAAAAAATATATATGTATATGTATATATCCCTCCCTCTTTCTACCCACCACCCCACAAAACATTTATCATTCCAATTTCACAGAATAGTCTCTAGAAGGCTCTTTCTTATTTAGAAATACAATTTTTGTCCAAGACATTTTCTGTATTTATTTTTTTAGGTTTTTTTTTTTTTGTAAGGCAATGGGGTTAAGTGGCTTGCCCAAAGCCACACAGCTAGGTAATTATTAAGTGTCTGAGACTGGATTTGAACCCAGGTCCTCCTGACTCCAAGGCCGGTGCTCTATCCACTACGCCACCCAGCCGCCCCCATTTTCTGAATTTAAAAAATTCTAGAGACAAAATAAATCCCAAAGTAAAACAACAGGTACCTAGTTAAAGGTTTCCTGTTCAGAAAGCAAAACTCAAATAACATTGGAAGCTCTGGTAGGTTTCACCTGTTCCCATGTTGTTCAATCAGGGCAGACGCTGGGGTTTTCTTTCCATTTGGGCAGAAATACTGAATAAGTTTGCAATCTTCTCCAGCCCATTTTACAGATGAGAAAACTGAGGCCAACAGGGTTAAATGACTTGCTCATGGTCACACAGTAAGTATCTGAGGCTGGATTTGAATTCAGGAACATGAGTCCTGATTCTAGGTGTACTGCTCTATCCACCATGGCACACCATAGCTTCCCAATAAAGAGTTTCATAGAAATGTTTGTGCAGGACTGGGGAACCTTGTTTCTGTCAAGGGCCATTTGGATCTTTATAACATCATTCTTGGGAACAGTTAATTCATCCTAAAAAGCTATTAGAGTTATTGAGTTTCAAGAGCATTGGTTCTCCTACCTGCAGCCTATCCAGGAAGAAGTCCTGCCTCCTGGGAAAATCAATCAGTCAATCCCAGGACCCAAACAAAAGGTGACTTCCTGTGATAGTGACTACGTTGTTTTATAAAAATAAACGTTTAGCTCCTCCTATATACCAGACATAGAACTAATTTAATGAGACCTGCTAACAAAATACAAAACAAGGTATACAAGATAAAAAGGAAGCAATTAATAGAAGGCAGAATGGGAGGATTCCTCAAGATGGTATGATTTTAGTTTGATCTTAAATCCAGGAAGGGGCAGCTAGGTGGCACAGTGGATAGAGCACCGGCCTTGGAGTCAGGAGGACCTGAGTTCAAATCCAGTCTCAGACACTTAATAATTACCTAGCTGTGTGGCCTTGGGCAAGCCACTTAACCCCATTGCCTTGCCAAAAAAAAAAAAAAAGAAAGAAATCCAGGAGGCTCAGTAGTTGGAGCAGAAGAAGGAAAGCATTCTAGGCCTAAGAAACAGCCAGAGAAGACTGTCCAGAACAGAGAGATGGTCCTGTTCATGAAATGGCCAGGAGGCTGGCCAGTTACTAGATAGAAGAGATGTGGGGTGTTAACATGTTGAGGATCAGCAGCTTATAAGGGCTCTCCCATATGTTTGATTTCATTAAGTGGCTCTTTCCATCTGAGGTTTATTACTATGTTTAGGAAGGTTGTGTAATCCATGTATTTCTCTTTGTATTTAAGATGGTATAGGAGCATCTTTATTGCTTTGTCATGGACCCTGTGCACTCCCCTCACTTTGGGCTCTCTCCAGTTCCTCTAGTTTTATTGCTCCTTTCATCCTCAGTCTCCCTAAGCCTGTCAGTCCAGGCACCCTCTTGCTTCATGGTTGTGAGAAGCTATAAAAACATGCTCTAATAACTATCTTCTTGTCTTCTCTAATCCCACCATGCTTTGGGTATTCAGCTTCCCTTCATTTGCTTTAGTATTATCTGGGCCACTTCTCTTCCTTCCAAACACTTATTAATTGTTGTTGATGTAAATTTTTGGTTTTTTACATATAATTACATATAAACAAAAATTTTAAGCATCCTTTTTTTCTTTTCATTTTGAATTCCAAATTCTCTCTCTCTTCCCTCCCACCTCCTTCAGAAGGCAATTTCATTATACATGTTTAGTTGTGCAACATATTTCCACATTAGCCATGTTAACAAAACAGACCAAAAAAATCCCAAGCATAATAAAGTAAAAAAAAATACCTTTAATCTGCATTTAGACTTCATTACTTCTTTCTCAGATGGATAGACATTATTCATCATAAATCCTACAGAATTGTCTATTGCTAAGAATAGCTGTTATTCGCCATATGTGCTGTTACTATGTACATTATTCTGATTCTGCTGACTTCACTTTGTATCAGTTCCTGTAAGTCTTCCCATTTTTATTAAAGCACGTTCATCGTTTCTACTTTTTTTCCAATTCCATGCAAAGGTAGTTTTCAGTTTTCAGTTTTTGTAAGATTTTGAGTTTCATGTTTTTCTACCTCCCTCCCTTTCTTCCCCCCTCGCCTTTGACAGGGAGTAATGTGACATCTATTATTCATATATAATCAGAACAAAAGGGGGAAAACTATGAGAAAGAAAACACATAAAACAAATTTAAAAATGTAAAAATACTCTGGTCTGGTCTACATTCAGGTTCTATAGTTCTTTCTCTGGATGTGCCTGGTATTTTCCATCACAAGTCTTTTAGAATTGTTCTTGATCATTGAACTCTTGAGAAGAACTAAGTCTATCATAGTTGATCTTCTCACACGATTGCTGTTAGTATGTTCAATATTCTCCTGGTTCTGCTTACCTCATTCAGCATCAGTTCAGGTGGGTCTGTCCAGCGTTGTTCAGCCATTTATGGGCATCCCCTCAATTTCCAATTCTCTGCCACCATAAAAAGAGCTGGTATAATTTTGTACATATGGATCTTTCCCCCCTTTTTATGATCTCCTTGGGATACAGACCTAGGTGTGGTATTGTGGATTAAAGGGTATGCTGTTTTATTGCCCTTTGGGCATAATTCCAAATTATTTTCCAGAGAAGATCAGTTCACAACTCCACCAGCGATGCATTAGATTTCCCATATCCCCTCCTACAGTTTTCCTTTTTTGTCATATTAGCCAAGCTGCTAGTTGTAAGGTGCTACCTCAGAGTTGTTTTGATTTGTATTTCTCTAATCAGTAATGATTTAGAGCATTTTTTTCATACGACTATAGATAGCTTTGGTTTCTTCTGAAAACTGCCTGTTCGTATCCTTTGATTATCAATTGGGGAATGCCTCATGTTTTTACAAATTGGACTGTTTGCTATGTATTTGAGAAATGTGACCTTTATTCAGGGGAAGCTTACTGTAAAAACTTTATTCCCTATTTCCTGCTTTCCTTTTGATTTTGACTGTATTGGGGGGGGGGGGTTCGTTCATTTATTTAATTATTTATTTTGCAAGGCAAATGGGGTTAAGTGACTTGCCCAAGGCCACACAGCTAGGTCATTATTAAGTGTTTGAGGCTAGATTTGAACTCTGATCCTTCTGACTCTGACTCCAGAGCTGGGTGCTCTATGTACTGCACCACCTAAGCTGCTCCTGCATTGGATTTTTTGTGCAAAAAAATTAATGTAATCAAAATTATCCATTTTACAAGCCGATATCAAATGGTTCTTTGCATCTGAACCTGTTTTGAATGTTAACAGTTCCTTCCTTACACAACTCCAAGAAATTCTCCAGGGCTGAAACAGCGCCGCCTTTAGGAGTGCTCCCTTCGGTGCTGCTCCAGGTCCCCCAGCTTCTAGTGCTGACTGGCTCCCTGCAATCGCTGCGAGGTGGCTTGATGCACGTTACCCATGACAGCCGTCATTCTGAGGCGCGCGCGCACACACACACATATACACACAAACACACCACATACACACCACATACACACACACACACACACACACACCCACCCCTGCGGTCTTCCCGGATCTGCAGTCTCTGTCCCTCTCTCTCTGTTTCTGTCTCTCTCTCTCTCTCCTGTTGGGACGTGAGCCCCTGCCCCCCATATGCGGAGGAGGAGGAGGAGGAGGAGGAGGAGGAGGAGGAGGGAGCTCTTCCTCCTGGCCCTCAGGGAGATGATCTCATAGCAGGCCCCTGAGCTGGACGTGAGGGAGGGGCTGGCACGGCGGTTCGGTCACTTGGCCAAGGTCACTCAGCAGGAGCCCCGGCTGCCCGGGCCTCCCTGCCCGGCGGCGCGGGGCCAGAGGACAAGACCCCATCTCCCCATCTCCCCATCTCCCCATCCGGCGCCTCGGCGGCTTCCCCGCCCCCACCCTCCGACTTCTCGCGGGAGCAGTGTCGGCTTGGCTTCCAGGGTCGTACCTCTTAGCAACAGCCGCACGGGGCCCGCTTTTCTGATTGGTGAATGGACTTCCATTTTTTTCATTGGTCCGCGTGCCTCTGGCTTGGCCAATCAAAGGCGGCCACGGAGACCCATCTCACTCCACGGACCGAAGCGGGGGGAGGCTCGAGATACGGATGTCTTTCCCGACGGGAGGATGGTCCGTTTCTCGAGAGGCGCGCGCCCTCCGCAGCCTTCCGCGCGCTCTTCGAGACCCCACTGGCCCCCTTCCCTCGCTTCCCTCCCCTGGCCTGGGATCTCCGCTCGCAGCCTCCTCGCTCGTCCCCCCCCCCCCGAGAATGGTTCGGTCCTCGGACTGCGCGCCGGGAGGGGGGCTTTCCCTTCCCCTCCAGGCTGCGAAGCGTCGCCTGGGAGATACCAAGTGTGACCGCGGGCGGGGGGGCAGATTCTCCAGACCCGCGCCCCCCGCCCCCGGGAGGGTGCTCCCGCGCTCCCTTTCTCCCTTTCTCCGCCGCCCGCGGGGCGTCTCCCACCCGAGCGCCCGCCGAGCTCGGGTCCGGAAAGGCTTCCCCGGGCGGCGCGGGGGGCAGGGGGCGGCGCACTTGGTACGGCCCACCCCGCCGCCCAGCGGCCGGAAGTGAGGTGTCTGCGGCTCGCACTTCCGGCCCGGAGGGGGTGGGGAGTGTTGTTAACTGGTGGAGCCGCCGCCGCCCCCGTCAGGGTCCCGTCGGCGCTCCGGGTCGGCGCTCCGGGCCGCCGCCGCCCGGCTCTCCTCCGCCTCCGTCGCCGCCGCGGGCCCGGCGGGCCCGGGAGCCCCGAGCTCCGGTGAGGGCGGCGGGCCGGGCCGGGGCGGGGGGCGGCGCGGGGGCGCGGGCGGGGCGGGGGGCCGGGCCCTCTCCCCCGCCCGGCCCGCGCCCACCCATCGGTCCCGCTTGCGCCCGCAGGTCTCCCGGCCGGGGCCATGTTCCGCACGGCCGTGATGATGGCCGCCAGCCTGGCGCTGACCGGGGCCGTGGTGGCCCACGCCTACTACCTCAAGCACCAGTTCTACCCCACCGTGGTCTACCTGACCAAGTCCAGCCCCAGCATGGCCGTGAGTGGGGGGCCGGGCGGGGGGCCGGGCGGGGGGCCGGGCGGCGGGGCGGCTGCCCCGGGCGCCCCTCACCCGGCCCGCCCCGCAGGTCCTCTACATCCAGGCCTTCGTGCTCGTCTTCCTCCTGGGCAAGGTGATGGGCAAGGTGTTCTTTGGGCAGCTGAGAGCGGCCGAGATGGAGGTGAGTCGGGGCGGGGAGGGCCAGGTGTCAGGGAGGGGGGGGGGGGGGGGACCAGATGTCAGGGAGGGCCAGGTGTCGGGGGGGGGGGGCACCAGATGTCAGGGAGGGCCAGGTGTCGGGGGGGGGGGGCACCAGATGTCAGGGAGGTCCAGGTGTCGGGGGGGGGGACTAGTATCCTGCTGCTGCGGCCTGGGCCCCCCGAGGTCCGCGACACCCCGGGTCCCACCTTCCCGCAGCATCTCCTGGAGCGCTCCTGGTACGCAGTGACCGAGACCTGCCTGGCCTTCACCGTCTTTCGGGATGACTTCAGCCCCCGCTTCGTGGCGCTCTTCACCCTCCTCCTCTTTCTCAAGTGTTTCCACTGGCTCGCTGAGGACCGAGTTGATTTTGTAAGTGAGGGGAGAAAGGTTGTGGTAGAGAATGGGGGGCTTCTAGGGGGAGGGGGAGAGAAGGGAAGGGCTCCCCTCATACCCCATTGCCCTTCTTGCACAGATGGAACGGAGCCCCAACATCTCCTGGCTCTTTCATTGCCGAATTGTCTGTGAGTGATCCCGGGAACAAAGATGGAATGAACCTGCGTGGTCAGGGGAGGGATGTCGGCGGGTCTGCGGCACTCTTTAAGCAAGGAGGGGAACAGAGGCCGTCTCCCCATCTCACTCCCCCTCCCTGAGAACAGGATGTGGCCCTTACCTGCTCCGGGGACCCACAGCTGGACCAGAAAACTATTTTCGGCAGTTCATTTGCATGCTTTCCCCCTGCCCCGTTCCACTCCAGGGCCCCTCAACTGCCCTCAGTCCCAGAGAGGCTTCCTCTTGTTCTGCCTGCTTCCCCAGGGGTTCCCCTCCAGGGTCAGCACCTGGGGCTCCATGAACCCCCCCAGGGCCACAGCAGCCCACAGAGGCCTGCTGATTGCCGCCCTCCACCCCTTACAGCCCTCATGCTTCTCCTGGGCGCCCTGGACTTCCTCTTTGTCAATCATGCCTATCACAGTATCCTGACCCGGGGGGCTTCTGTGCAGCTGGTCTTTGGCTTTGAGGTACTAAGAAAACTGAGGTGGGGAGCAGGGGGAGAGGAGGTGGTGGGGCCTCCCTGATGCCAGTCCTCCTTCCCTGCACAGTACGCCATACTGATGACCATGGTCCTCACCATCTTCATTAAGTACGTCCTGCACTCCATCGATCTCCAGAACGAGAACCCCTGGGACAACAAGGCCGTCTACATGCTTTACACCGAATTGTTCACAGGTGAGCTTCTCCACGACACTGCCTCAGTGGGGGTGGGATGAAGCTTCCCAGCATGCTCAGCACCTCCATGCACCCATCCTTCCTTTCAGGCTTCATCAAAGTTCTGCTCTACATGGCCTTCATGACAATCATGATCAAGGTGCACACGTTCCCGCTCTTTGCCATCCGGCCCATGTACCTGGCCATGAGGTGATCCTCCCCGTTAGATGGGGGCGCCTTGTGGTAGGAAGCCACTGAAGCTTCATCAACAGCAGAGTAGCACATGCTCAGATCTGTCCTTGTGTGGAGGTTGGCAGGGAGAGCCTGGGGGAGTCAGCTGGGTATGAAGTGATGGGGGCCTAAGCTAGGTTGGGAACTGGGAGTGGGCAGAAGTGTGGAAGCAAGCGTTGTGGGGAGGGGATCCCTAAAGCTCAGCCATGGGGAGAGGGAAGGTCAGAGGTTGCTCCAGGGGCAGACCTGGAAGACCAGGGTTGACCAGGCCCATCCTGTCCTCGCAGACAGTTTAAGAAGGCGGTGACCGACGCCATCATGTCTCGCCGGGCCATCCGCAACATGAACACACTGTGAGTGTTCCCCGCTTGTTCCAGCTGTTTCTTCCTGTGGCCTGGGCCCCAAAAGCTCTGGCTCACCGGGGTTGGTTCTTCCTCAGGTACCCGGATGCCACAGCTGAGGAACTCCAAGCTATGGACAATGTGTGCATCATCTGCAGGGAGGAGATGGTGACTGGTGCCAAGAGACTGCCCTGCAACCACATCTTCCACACCAGGTTAGGCCGGGGGGCACCTGCTGACTTCCCAAGCCCCAGGGCGGCAAACAGGCCAAAGCTAAGTGCTCTTTCTGCCCGGGATTCTGCTCTTCCAGCTGCCTGCGCTCCTGGTTCCAGAGGCAACAGACCTGCCCCACCTGTCGAATGGATGTCCTGCGGGCTTCACTTCCTGTCCAATCCCCGCCTGCCCCAGAGGCTCCTGAGCAGGGCCCCCCACCTGCCCCCCACCAGCCCCCTATCCTCCCCCAGCCCCCAAACTGTAAGTATCCTTGGTCCCCCACAGACCCAAAGCTTCCAGCTGCTCCATTGTCTCGTTCCTTCCATCTTGAGGAAGAGAGTTTCTGGGCCCCCATCCTTTTCTACTTCTCGCTCTCCTTCTCATTGCAGTTCCCCAAGGCCTCCTGCCTCCATTTCCTCCAGGGATGTTTCCCCTGTGGCCTCCCATGGGCCCTTTCCCCCCCATGCCACCCCCCAGTAATGCAGATGTCCCATCTGCCTCACCTTCCACTTCAGGTGAGTTTGGTTGAGTGTCCCCATTCAGTGCTCTCTTGGATTGTTTCTGGTGATAATGGGTGTTGACATGGGCCTACGTGGGGGGGGGGGGTTGGGGGGATCTTGGGTTTCCTAGCCCTGGACCTGAAGGGGAAGGTGGACATTGCCGGATGTGGGGAATGAGGAAAGTTTTTGTCTAACAGTCTGTGTCCACCTGCTCTTCCCAGCCAGTGCCTCTCGACCCACCGGGTCTGTGCCTGAGCCCGCACCGGCTCCCAGCTTTCCCTTCCCTCCTCCCTGGATGGGCATGCCCCTGCCTCCACCGTTTGGTAAGTCAAGGCCATCTCAGGCTGTCTCGACTGGACTGATCTCGATGGATCAAGCAGCTTAGGTCCCTGTGCCCTCCTCTTGTTCTGCAGGGTTTCCCCCCATGCCAGTGCCCCCAGCTGGCTTTGCAGGCCTGACCACTGAGGAGCTGCAGGCCCTAGAGGGCCACGAGCGGCAACATCTGGAAGCTCGGCTACAAAGCCTTCGAAATATCCACACCCTGCTGGATGCGGCCATGCTACAGATCAACCAGTATCTCACTGTCCTGGCTTCCCTGGGGTAAGGCTACTGGGTCAGACGGGGCAGGGGCTGGGGCTGGGTGACTGCTGGCCAGCCTGCCCAGATGCTCACCCTCTTCTGGTTCCCTCCTCAGCCCTCCCCGCCCTCCTGCTCCTGCCAGCCCTACTGCAGCGTCCCCGCCAGCTGCTGCAGCCTCCTCTTCCAGCAGCATCCCCAGCTCCGAAGCGACACCCCCCTCCCCAGGAGCTTCCCCCCTCCCCCCTGAGCCGGTGCAGCAGCAGCCAGGTCCATGTAAGGAATCTCCTTGGGGGGGGGCAGGGGAGGGGAGCAACCATGAGTATCGGGCTGGAACTTGACCTTTGATCTCTCTCATCTCCCAGCTGTTGAGTCTGTTGGGGCCGAGGATTTGTCGGAAGATGGGGAACCCGATGCGGTGGAGCTCCGCCGCCGCCGCCTGCAGAAGTTGGGCTCCCCTGCCTCTCACTGACACTGCCCAACCTCATCCCACTCCCCAACCTTGTGTATAGACTGGTGCCCTTGTCCTAGGATGAGAAGTGGATCCCACCACCAAGTGCTGCCTCCCTTCTCGCCAGGCTTTGGAAAAGAATGTGAGGTTCCTGTGTCCTCTCCCATCTAGAAGAAAGGCCTGACCCCACTCGGGCCATTTGGGAGCTCCTGAACCCAGATCATGTGGCTTGGGCTGTTTATTTGCCCACTGGAATGGGCTGGAGGCCCTATGGGTCAGTCATCCTGACCCCCCCCCCAGCCTCCCTAGACTGCAGGCAGAGTTGGGGCTGTTGTGGTCTTCGAGAACCCAGTTTACTGCCCTATTTCCTCCTCCATTTGGGGGGCCCAGGAAAAGGGTGGACACTCTGAAGACCCACTCCCTCCAGAGCTGCAGAGATCAGCTCAAGGTTGAGGGAGTATCCCCTGTTCCCAGCAGTATTAGCTCTAGCTCCCAGGGGCTTGAGGTGAGCCGGGCTTCAGCAGCCCCCCCCCTTTTGTAGTAGTATCAGTAGCCCCCCCCCCCCCATTGCCTTCCTGTCTGATGTGTCTCAGGAAAGGGATGCCTGAGGCAGGCTGGGGTAGCCTGCTCTGGCTGGTGGGCACCTGTGGGGGGGGGGCCATTGGGCTTCTCCCCCAAAGTGGCTGGCTGGGGCAGTATTGGAAGCACCTGGCTGTCTGGTGTAATGAAGCTGAGCTCATCTGTGGCCAAAAGCTTGTGTTTTCTTCTCCCCAGGCTGGGCCGAGCTCGGAACCAAACTGTCCCAAGTGGGGAGGAAGACTTCTCAGCTTTCTGAAATTTCTTGGTGGGGGGAGGGGGATTTCTTCTTGCTGTCTTTTGGTTAAAACCCAACCCCAAAGCTTATTTCCAAGGTAAACAGCCCCCCCACCCCAGCAGGGAGAGAGGAGATTGCTCCTGGCTTCTCTGCTTAGCTATGGCTAGTTCTGCAGTGGGTGGGGGTGGGGGTGCAAAGCTAGGACTAAGCCTGGCCTTCCCCCATGCTCCCCTCTTTCCTTTGTTCCCTTTGTTTTGTGTGTTACAAAAGTTGCTGGAGTTTCAGATTATTTAATTTGTAAATATTGTACAAATTTTAATAGCTTCAATTGTATATACGGCCAAAATAAAGACTTGCATTAAAGCTGGTGCCAGGCTGTGACGTGGTACCCCTCCCCCTGGGCATCAGTGATGTTTTGTTATCTTTGCTTCATGCCCAGCTCGTCTTAATGATATCTACTGGATCAGGGTCTGAGTCCAGGAGCCAGGTCCATGGCCACCCTGGCCCTCCAACTTGGGGCTACGGATTTAGAGTAACCCCCCCTTTTCCCAAGTCCTGTGGAGACTTCCACTCACAAATGGGGAACAAGAGGGATGTACAGGGCCTGGTAACGGAGTCTGCCCAGGGCCCACTCCAGGTGGGGGCAAGTCTCTGGGCCTGGGCCATCCTCAGAAGCCCTTCTCCAGGAGCCAAGCCTTGAGCTGACGGTCGAAGTAGCCCTTGATACGCAGGGTCCCAGTTACCTCATTGACCTGTGTCACAGGGGTCTTCCCCAACAGTGGGGTCAGGAATTCTTCTACGTCTTTCTGTAGGGCCTAGGGAGCGATGAACCAGTCAGTGCTTGCCCCCCACCAGCCACCACTCCATAGCTCCTTCCCCATCCTTTGGGACCCTCCCACTTACCCAAATGTCCCCCTCCACCTTTCGGATCAGAGTCATCTGACGGTTTCCATGTGTGAGCTCCGTGTAGACGGGGACGTTGTGCATCCGAGAGCGACGAATGAAGTAGGGGAGGTCGGGCGGCGGGTCTGTGATGGGGAGAAAAGCAGGATGAGCCAGGGCTCCCAGGACCCTAGATTGTCCCCCACCACGGGGAGGGCCGGCCTGGATCCGCCCGTCTGGGATCCGGCCTCTGGCACCCCCGGTTGCCTTTGGATTCTCTGCGCATCAGGGTTCCCCAGAACTGAAGGCCCCTGAGCCTCACAAAAGGACGAGAAGCTGCTGGTGAAGCTGCCTCCACCCCGGGGGTCCCTGCTGGGGGGTTGGCCTTAGAGGTCTGGGTCTCCTGGACAGAGCCCTGGGTGCCAATCCTGGGCCCCGCTACCCACGTGAGCCTTGGGCAAGGCGCCTCTGGCACCTGGCCTCCAGGGCTGCCCCCGGCTCCCGGCCGGCTCACCTTTCGGAGGCTGCCAGCCGCAGGGTGTGGGGTAACTCCGGTGTTTGGGGGGCTCTGGGACGCTGGTGGGAGGGATGAGGCGCTCCACGAACACATACTCTGCCGTGGACTCCACGACTCCGGGGCGGGCGGGCGGCTCCCGGGTCCGGCTCTGGGACAGACACATCAGGTTCCCCAGTGCCCGCCCGAGGCCCCGGGCTGGGTGCCCCCTGGCCTCTTCTGGCCCCTGCCCTGGGTGTGCTCCTAGGGGCCCCGGGAGGATGGGCCTCGGGGGCCCCCAGGCGCGCCGGCCCGGGCCTCCCCTGCCGCCAGCACCACGTCCGGGGCTCCAAGCACTGGGGGCGCGCCACCCGCACGGCCGCCGCCGCCCACCTGCGCCTCCGACCTCTGACCTCTGACCTCCAGGCTCGTCCCCGGCGGCCCGGGGCCCGGATGTCCCCGCCCCGCCCCTCCCCCGGGTTCCAGTCCTCCCCCGGCCGGGAGCCTCCACGTGCGAGGGCGCTCCCGGGGGCGGGGCGGGGACATCCGGGGCCCGCGTTCCCGGGCCCGGCCCCGTCCCGGGAGGCAGCGCGCGGCGAGGCGCCCCCGTGAGGCCTCGGTGTCCCCGCCGCCCCGCCGCCCCGCCGCCCCGCCGCCCGGGCCCGCGCTCACCTCCCAGCGGAGCCCGCAGCCCCGCAGGCCGCAGCGCAGCGCGCGCACCAGGGCCGCCGCCATCCCGCCGCCCCGCCCGCCTCGCCCGCACGACTTCCGGCCCGGCGTCTGTTACTCGCTCCGATTGGCCGGGAGGGACGTCGGCGCCCGCCTGCGTCGTGACGCGGCGACGCGCAGGGGTGAACGCGCGCGCCCCCGCCCCTCTCCTCTCTTTCTGGCCTCCATCTTCGCCGAGGCGGAAGCAGCTCGTCGTGTCCGAGGTAAGTGCGCGGCCCGGGGCCGGGGGAGCGGGCGGGCCGCGGCGCGAGGCCCCGGGCCCGGCCCCGTCCGAGCCGCGCCGGCCTCCCCGGGCCGGGCCTCAGCCGCCGCCGCTCCTCTGCCCGCAGGCGCCGCCATGCAGCTGTTCGTCCGCGCGCAGGCCCTGCACGCCCTCGAGGTGACCGGGCGCGAGACCGTGGCCCAGATCAAGGTGAGCGGGGCCGGGGCCGGGGCCGGGGCCGGGGGGCGGGGGAGCCCGGCGCGGGCCAGCCCCGAGCTCCGTGCCGTGTCTTCCAGGCCCTGGTAGCGTCCCGAGAGGGCATCGCGCCCGAGGCCCAGGTGCTGCTGCTCGGCGGCTGCCCGCTGGAGGATGACGCCGTGCTGGGCCAGTGCGGGCTGGAGCCTCTGGCCACCCTGGAAGTGGCCTGCCGCATGCTGGGAGGTGAGCGCGCAGGAGAAGCGGGCGAGGGCTGGGTCCGAACGGTAGTGTCCAGCGCGCGCCCGGCCGTGGCATCCCCTCCCCGATGCCGTAGTCTTGGACAAGGCACGCGAGTTGGAATCGGAGCTCACTTCCGACGCGTTTCGAATCCTTCTCATGTGACGTGCTTTTTAGTTTGGGTTTCTTGAAATTTGCCCCCATCCTTGGCCATCAGCTGGGGGGTGGTTCTTAGTGTTAGAGTTTGCATCGGCTTCTTCTAGAATCTGTTAAGATAGGAATCTTTCTCCAGATTTTTTCCCCGGTTAACTGCTTCTTCAACTTTTCTGGATTAGATATTTGTGTAAAACCTTTCTTATTGATGTAATCAGCATTCATGTTTTTTCTTCCTAGCTTGACCATAACTCTTTCCTCAAAGTAATTTTGGTAGTTCCTCACATTTGTCAGTGATAGAACTCTAAACAGGTACATTAGTACTCTAGCTTAATGGGATCTTAAAGTAAAACCTTGAACCTTTGCTCGTCTTTCTTTGATAAATCCTCAATACGGTAAGATTCAGGTTTCTATTCAAAGCAATGCTTAACACTTGATCAAGAGTACTTTCTCCCGTGATCAGTTTATTGTAGTATTTCTCAGCATTGATTAAACCAGATAAACAACCTCCAGGAACTTGGTTTTAAAGAAGTCTGTGGAGTTTGGTGGAAGTAGCTTGGGGGGGGTTGAATTGTAGTTTCTTCTCAGATTTTTGCAGTTTTATCTATTGATCTTTGGTAAGTTTAAAAGCAGTGCTAGATGTCATTGGAACAACTTATATTTGTCTCATTTCCCCCCTCAGGGAAAGTCCACGGCTCTTTGGCCCGAGCTGGAAAAGTGAGGGGTCAGACTCCCAAGGTGAGGCTGGGTGGTGCTATTCAAGCTTGAGTCACTGTGCCCACTGATGGGGACAGTATGTTAGGGGAGGAGTTCAGGAAACCATGTAAAGACTGGCAGATTGCCTTCTATATGGGGGATGGGGAGAGGGAAGTAAGATTGGGGGGGGATTGTAAAACTCAAAATAAATAAAATCATAAAAAAATGGTGATCCCTGCTCACAGGAGTGCAAAGTAAACATAAATCACATGTAAATAGATTTTTGTTGGAACCTCACAATCTTCTTGTGCCTCCCGCTGTGCTTCCATACAGCCTTTAAAGGTCACACGGTAGTCTTATCTAAATTATCTTATTCCTAGGTGGCCAAGCAGGAGAAGAAAAAGAAGAAGACTGGACGTGCTAAGAGGAGAATGCAGTACAATCGACGCTTTGTCAATGTAGTGCCCACTTTTGGCAAGAAGAAGGGCCCCAATGCCAACTCCTAATCCCCAATAGTTCCCTTCTGTCCTCAATAAAGCCAATACTACTATTGATTCTTATCTTTGTTTATCTGGGGAATACATGGTTTTGATCCCTTTAAAAAATGGGGGGAGGAGGATCTATATTGGCAAGGAATTGGATCTGAGACAGTGAGTGGGCCCTAAAGTGATTTTCTGATAGCTCCATTTCTCCCTTCAAGTTTTAGACTGATTCATTGAAACTCAAGACAAAATGCAGGATCAGGGCAACTCACAGGTCTCCATCTGAATTTCTGAATCTGCAAAGGAATGATACCTGCTTCAGCAGGGCAAAGGGTGTCAAAAAGTCTCGAGTCCCAAAGCAGCTGTTAGTATGGAGTTGTGCTGGGAGTGAGGTGCTTAGGACGGGTTTGGTTTGTTCAGTTAGTCAGGAAGACCGATTCCCTTCGTCTTGCCTCTGCGGATCTGCTGCCTCAGAGGATCTTGGGTGCACTTAGCAACCTCTATGGGACCGAGTTCAAATCCTAATCCTTTTGAGCATCTCCTAGGCTTAGGGCCGATACTCTGACTTGGCTGTATTGCCGTGTTAACAAGGGCCCCTTAGACCAACAGCAGGCCCGTCCCTTGATGGAGAAGCTTCAGGTCCACAGGAATAAACGCAAAACAGGTTTATGAAGGATGAGCATGGAATCTCCAGTGTTGACCATCAAGAAAGCTCAGCCAGGTGGCGCAGTGGATAGAGAAGCGCGCCTGGAGTCAGGAGGACCCGAGTTCAAATGCGACCTCAGACACTTGATAATTGCCTGGCTGTGTGGCTGTGTGGCCTTGAACGAGTCAGGAGACCCAAGAAAGCTAGGTGTGAGCCAGCGAGCCGGGTCCCGCTGCCCCCCGCCTTGGCCGCCCCCCAGGGCGCTCGTCCGGCCTCGGATGGATGCCCTTCCTAACCGTCGCCAGCCGCCCAGGACCACGGCCCCGTGCCCGGCTGCTCCCGACCCCGCCGGCACGGAGCGCGGCTGCGCGGGCACCCGCACGGCGGGGGGAGGGGCCCGGGATTCCGGCCCCGCCCACCGCGCCGCGGCAGCCAATCGCAGCGCGCCGGAAGCGCGGGGGCAGGGACTTCCGCGCCAGAGCCAGGCCGCGGTCGCGGGGCCGGCAGCGGGGCCGCGTCGTCATGGAGCCCGCGGGGCCCTGTGGCCTGTGCCCGGCCGGCGAGGCCAGGCCGGCGCGCTACACCTGCCCGCGCTGCAACGTGCCCTACTGCTCGCTGCCCTGCTACCGGGCGCACGGCGCCTGCGCCGAGGCCTTCTACCGGGACCAGGTGCTGGGCGAGCTCCGCGGCCGCACCGCCTCGCCCAGCCGCCTGGCGGGCGCCCTGCGCCGGCTGCGGCGGCAGCGCGAGGCCGAGGCCGAGGCGCCGGAGGAGCGCCCGGGCCTGGGAGGCCTGTGGGACAGGCTGCGGCCCGCCGAGCGGGCGGCCTTCGAGCGCCTCCTGAGCCGGGGCGAGGCCGGCCGCCTGCTGCCGCCCTGGCGGCCCTGGTGGTGGCGCGGCGGGGCGCGCGCGCCGCTGCTGCAGGAGCTGCGCCTGCGCGAGGACGCCGAGCCCGGCCCCGCCCCCCCGGAGCCCGAGCCCGCGGCCGCGGCCCCGCCCGTGCCCGCGCACATCCCCGCCCTGGAGCGGCTGGGCGGGCGCGCGCCCTCGCCCCTGCTGCGCTTCCAGCTGCCCAACGTGCTCTTCGCCTACGCGCACGCGCAGGGCCTGTACCACGGCGGCCTGGACGACGACCCCGCGCTGCTGCCGGACCTGTGCGCCACCGTGCTGGGCGTGGCCGGCGCGCTGGGCGCCCGCCAGACCTTCCGCTCCACGCGCGAGGCGCTGCACGCCGCGGCCCACGCGCTGAGAGCCGGCGCGCACCCGCCCGGGCCGCTGGGCGCCCGCGGCGCCATGCGCGAGGCCGCGCGCCTCCTGCTGGGCGAGAGCGCGCAGCCCGGCCTGCAGAAGCGCCACGTCCTGGCGGCGCTGGCACACCTGGCGCGCGCCTTCGGCCGTGCGCGCCCCCTCGTGCCCGCGGGCCCGCCGCGGGAGCGCCTGCACCGCGCGCGCAAGAAGTGCCAGTACCTGCTGTCCTGGACCAACGAGCACGAGGACGCGCTGACCGCGCTGGGCCTGGACTGCGCCCGCGAGTACCGCGCCGAGGAGGACGAGGCCGGCCAGGTGGAGGCCCTGAGCGGCGAGCTGCGGCGCCTGTGGGGGGGGGGCCCGCGCCCCCCGCCGCCCAGGCCCCTGATCCAGGAGCTGGCCTGAGGGCGGCGGCCCACCCCCTCCCGAATAAAGCACCTGCAGACCCCGGCCCTGTGTGTGTGTGTGCGCGCGCGACGGTGCAGAAGGACCACCGGGCAGCAGACCAGAGTCCGGGATCAGAATTGTATTCGGGCCCCCAGCGGCCCCGCCCTCATCCTCCTGGGGGGAGCCGGAGAGGCGCCCACCTCATTCCCCAGAGGAGGAGACTGAGGTCCACGGTGGGCAGCTGGTAGCCCAAGGGTTAGACTGGCGTCGGGGGGGGGGGGGTCTCCTAGGATGGGTGGGGCAAGGTCTAGGGGAGGCTTTCTTCCACATGATTGGAGCCCCTCCTTTTCTCATACTGGCCACTCTCGGGGTAGGCGGGCTGGTTCAGTAGACGTAGGGGATGATGCGGTAAGGCACCCTGGAGCAGTATTCACGCCAGGCCAGGCCGTACTTCTGGAGACACTGGCGCTCATCGCGATCCTCCCGGTGCACCAGCAAGACGGTAAAGTAAAAAACGTAGAAATAGGGAAGCAGGTGCTTCACCCCTGCGGGAGGGGGGTCAGCTTCAGCTTCTGTCCAGGCCCCTTCCCCAAAGGTGGATCGCCTCCAGTTCCCACCCCTGCCCCCAATTCCTCTGTTGCCATCTGGAATCAAGACCTGGGGTTTCTTCCTTACACTCACAACAGGGCCAACCCTGGGTCTGGCACGATGCTGTACACCCACCCTGTCTTTCAGCTGCCAAACCTTATCATGGCCGACTCACCGCAGGGCAGGGACCAGGCCAGAGCCATGATGAGGTCTCCGAGGTAGTTGGGGTGACGGACCATACCCCACCACCCTGATACCAGTAGGCGCCGCCCGGTAGCTGTGGGAATGGTCTCAAGACCTGCAGTAGATGATGGGAACCAAGAATCAGATAGGCAGAAGTCCAGATTGTCCTGGCACCCTCCTCGTGTCCTTGGGTCCCAGCTCACCTGCCACACTGGGATCAGAAGGGTTCCTCCGGAAGGTGTTTTTCTGAGTATTGGCCCCACGGAAGATATAGTAGCCAATCGCTGTGGGAGAGAGAAAGGTCAGATTTGAACAGGTCTGAGTGTTCCACTGAGCACTCCCAATTAGACTATGGCATGTCCGGGTTGGAAGAAGTCCTAGATGTTTCCAACCTCTTTATCATATAGCTGAGGAAAGCAGAGACCCAGAGAGAAGTCAGTCACTAGATGGAGGCTCTACGGGTAGTAGAATTGGGATTAGCATTGAGGTCTCCCAATTTCCTTAGCCCCTTCTCCATTGACTAACCAAATAGCAGACAAATGGCCCCAGCTACAGGCAATTCCAAAGACTGGGGATGATTCAGAAGGAACTGAGCTTGAAGACTGTAGATGAAGGGGACCCAGGCCAGGTCCCCAAAAGCCAGCATGAAGCCAAAACCGTCATGGATGATGTCCATGGTGGTAAGAATTGCCTCCTGTTGGGAATAATCATCAGAGCCTGAGAGAGCAATTCCCCTTCTCTGCCTCCCCCACCACGTATCCTATATCTCCTGTTCTAACCCGTACTCCCCAAGAGCTGTCTCCTCCCCACCTCCTAGAGTTATGAGAACTCCATGTGATGTTGGTTCTGTCATTTCTGCCCTAGACTCCCTACCTTTAGGCTTCAGAATGCTGAACCCTAAAAAAGGCCCATCTCCATCATACCTCATTCCAGAGAGCATCTACCACATAAAGAAGCTGAAAGCCATTGACCAGCCCCATGGCCAAGGAAGGGCAACCCCCCTGGTGTTCAGCCTCCCGCAACAGCAGAGCCAGGTTGATCAGGGCCTAAGCAGAAAAGAAGGTTCACCTTGGGTTGGAGCTGTCCCTGCCCTAGTCAGCCCCCTCTACTGGAGTTAGCTCGCACTTCTTTGGACCCCAAGAACCTGCTTGGAACATCCTCAACCCAAGGGCATCAGGAAAGGATCTTAAGTTCAAATCCAGCCTCTTAAAACCCTGGGCAAGTCACTCAACCACTCAAGCCTCAGTTGCAAAATGGGGATAATGACAGCACCCACCAGCCAGAGTTGTGAGGATTAAATAAGAGAATATGTAAAGTGCTTAGCACAGAACTGGGGCAAAATAGGTCTATGTACATCTTAGCTAGGATTATTCATTTGTTAACAGAGTGAGGCCCTGGTCCCAAGCTAAGCCACTTTTCTCAGGCTTTTCATCTCCCCCCCCCCATCTCATCTCTGTTCTACTTTCCTCCCACACAAATCCAGTCCCGACAGGATGGAACATAGGACTTTCCCAATTCAGAGGCCGATAAATTGGACAATTTAGGGTAAAGGGTGTGTAGCAGGAATTTCTGTGATTGAGTTTGCAATCCCTAAGAATGACTGCGAGTGGAAATGTGGCATCCAATAGCTTTTCAGTTGGGTCTGACCCTTGTGAGCCCATCTGGGGTTCTCTTGGCAGAGATCCTGGACTGGTTTGCCATGTCCTTCCCCAGCTATTTTGCAGATGAAACCGAGACAAAGCCGGTAGAGTGTCCTGACTGAGGTCGCCCAGCTCTAATTATCGGAGGTCTGATCTGAACCCTTCCTGATTAATCCGCTGCAGCACCACCTAATAAAAATCACTCAGCCATCTGATAGCCCAAGTTTAATTTGCATGTTTTTTTTAAAGCCTTTGACCTCAGTGTTAGTTGAGGCATCCTGGCCAGGTTTCTGCTCAGCCCCTAGCTTGGAGCTAGGCCTTACCCAACCGATCATTCCTGGGCGAAGCTCACAAAAATACTTGAGATCAAAAAATCCAAATCGGGGGTTCAGTTCTCGGCCAAGGAAGAAGTCATAGATGACGTTCCCTGGAACGGGAAGGCAGGTAGCGGCGAGGTGTTTGCTGTCACCTGACCCAGCCCCCACTGAAAGTCTTGCTCAGTCTCAGTCCTCCATCTGCCTGGAAGTCACCTGGGTCTCACCTGAATTCCCCCCAGGGGCGAGGGCTGAGGGGGGCACCGTGAAGGACTTGAGGTAGAGGAGGAGGCTGAGGATGAAAGCTATAGCGGTGGCTGCTGAAGCCAATGGCAGGAGCAGCTCTGAGAGGTTCCCGAGGGGCAGACCACCTGCTAGCCCCAGCCCCACCAACAAAGCTGTCAGCCCCAAGCACTGGAAGCCTGGAAAAGAAAGTTTGGGTGCTCTGTCCCCGGAGGACGACCTATCCCATTCGGAAAGCCCGCGTCCAGCCCCCAGGAAACACAACTCCCCACTCCCAAATCCGGGGCCCGGCATCAGGCACGGCGGAAGTCCCTAGGACCTGCCTCTCCACTGTTCTGGGGGCCTAGGCAGGGTACCTAAGGTTGAATGAGCAGCACAATGCGTGGGGGGGGGGGCTCAGACACAGAAGCCAAACCTATCCGGGCAGTGCTGGCACCACCCATGCTGGGATTCGGGCCACTTTCCAAAGCTTTTTTCTCTCCGGGTCTGGCTCTGGGAGTCAGCGGGGGCAGAGGAGGCTAGGCTTGTATCCCCCCCCCCAACCCCTGCCCCTAGTCTGGGGGGCCAGGCCTAGGTGAGGCGAGGAAGTAGATGGGCACCATTGATTGGGTACTTCAGGCAGCTCTTGTCCCTCAGCATCATGCCCTCGGACACCTGCAGAGGACAGAAGGGGTCCTGAGCCCCGGCCCCCCAGCGCCTCCCCGCCCGCCCAGCCGGCCTCTCCCCCCTCACCTTGCCCAGGGGCAGCAGGTAGAGGCCGGCCTGCAGCCCCAGCCAGAGCAGCAGCAGCAGCGCCGCCCGCGGGCTCCAGAGGGCAGAGACGGGGGGCAGCTCGGGGGGCGGGCGGAGGAGGCTGCAGGGGCCCGACTGGCAGGTGAGCAGCAGGTGCAGCAGCGAGGCGGGCAGCAGCAGCAGGAGCAAGGCCGTCCCTGCGGCGAGAGGCAGCTGCCGCCCGGGCCCGGTCCCCCCAGCCCGGCCCCCCACCGAGATCGGCCCCCCAGCCCGGACCCCCCCGAGATCGGTCCCCCAGCCCGGACCCCCCCGAGATCGGTCCCCCGGCCCGGACCCCCCGAGATCGGTTCCCCAGCCAGGACCCCCCCGAGATCGGCCCTCCCAGCCCGGAGCCCCCCAGATCGGCCCCCCCAGCCTGGAGCCCCCCGAGCCCCCCCAGCCTGGAGCCCCCCAGATCGGCCCGCTCCGCGCGGCCCCCCAGACTCGGCTCCGCGACATGTACCGAGGGGCCCCCCGAACTCGAGCTCGCTGGGGCGGGGGGGCGCCGGCTGCGGCTGGGCCATGGCTCCGGTTCTGCCGGGGGGAGGGGGCGCCGGGAGGAGGGCCCGGGCGGGGGGCGGGGCCGGCCCATCTGCCCGAGCCCGGCCTCCAATCGTCGGCGCCCGCTCGGCCGTCAGCCAATCAGAGCCCGCGGGGCGGGGCGGGCCGGTCGGCGCAGGCCGGCCCCGCCCCTCGGCCCAGCAGCTGTCCAGCTCGGCCTGGGCCGGGGCGGGGAGGGGCTGGGCTCCGCCGAGCGCCTTGACCCCCGCCCCCCGCCCTCGGAGGCTCCGCGGCCCCGAGACCCCCCGGGAAGCCCCGGCTCCTCTCCCCGCTCCTGGGCCGGGGGCCGCCCCTGCGGGCCCGAAGGCCCTCCAAGGGCGGCCCGGGCGGCCCCGGGGTCCCCAGCCCCGGGGCCCCTCGGCAGCTCCGGGGAGGCGCCAGGCCCCCCGTGCCCGCCCGGGACAGGAGGCTCCGTGAAGAGCCCGCGGCAGCTCCGCGGCCCGTGCCTCAGCCCCGGCCTCCTGCGCCCGCCACGCTCTCCGGCCCGGCCCGGGCCCTCGCCGTGTCCCGCGAGGCCTTGGCCGAGGGTGAACAGGCCTCAAGGCCAGCCACGGCCATGGCGAATTCTTGAACTTGAAAAGGCCCCGAGCCACGACCAAGGCGGAGCAGGCTGGTGCGGGGCCCCGGGCCGGCGTGCCTCTGCCTCCCCGCACCACGGGGGTGGGTCGGCTCCGCTGCCCCGGCTCATTGCGGCCTCCGGCGGCCACCCAGAACACCAGAGCGCCGTGGGCCGCACGTGGTGGAGACGGGCCCTTTCCAGGGAGGCTGACACTGACCTTGCAGAGCCAGCTCAGGGGCTGGGGGGCGGGGGGTTGGACCGACCACCAGACTGAAGGTCTACGGGCCGATCTGCTGACCTCGGCGCTCTATGCCCGTGAGACCTGGCCATTCTACCAGTGCCGGGGCAGGGAACCGGAGCGCTTCCATTTACATTGGCTGTGGAAGATTCGGAAGATGAGCCGGCAGCAGATACCGGACACCGAGGTCCTTTCCCCAGGGAAAGCGCCTAGCATGCCAGCATTACTGTAGAGAGGGCAGCTACCTTGGTCTGGCCACGTTAGAACGCCAGTCACATGCTCGCCGACAAAACACAGGGTCCGAAGACCCCTGAAGGTCTCACCGAAGGACTTTAGAATTGATTGTACAGTGTGGATGCCCAGCATGGTGTGCCCTCATCAGAGAGGGGGGCTGTGCTCCATGAAGATGGTAGAATAGAAGCAGCTCAGAGGATGACCCACCCCGAGTGCTCCCACGGGCTAGTTGTGCCCGCCCTGACCGAGCCTGCCCAGCTTGTCTCGGACACTGTACCTCAGCTCTAAGAGCGCCAGGACCCTCACCACCCATGAGTTACCTTGCGTGTTTCCTCCCCATCAGCTCATGAGTTCCTTTCTGTACCGGCCCCCGCACAGCAGGGGCCCCAGTCCTTCATGAATTTCACTGATTAAAATGACTAATACCAAATTCACGAGGTCCGGCTACTTCCCAGACTAGCATTTCCATAACACTTTCAGGCTTCCGAAGCACTCTCCTCATATGGCTCTTAAGACAAAAGGGCTCTGGGGGGCAGCTAGGTGGTGGAGTGAGTGGATAGAGCACCAGCCCTGGAGTTCACAGACAATTAATAATCACTTAGCTCAGTGACCTTGGGCAAGTCCCTTAACCCCACTGCCTCAAATAAAAAAAATTTTAAAAAGCACTCTAGGGTTCATATCATAGCTCTGGCACTGGCAAGGTAACCCTGGGGAAGTCGTGTACCTTGCCCTTGGTGGGACCTAGATGGACTGTTGCACAGGAGGAGCTTAAGAAAGGCCTGTCAACTTGCCAGGGGCCCATTCTGAGCATCATCCCCAACACGGTTTCAGTCCCGGCTCTAACCAACCCAACCCGCCCCGCGCCCCCCTCCCTCCCCCCCCCCCCGTCCAAACTAGGAATGGCAAAATCCACATGAGTTTGCTCCCTTTTCTCCGCTGAGGACACCACCGACGAGAAGAGAAAGTACAGAGGATGGAAACTGAACAAGAGCCCAAGACCCCCAAGGTGCCAGGATTATGCCTTGGTGGGGAGGCTGGACCTTCTGCTTCTCCCCACTGCCTCAAAGGAGGACATCCAAGGAGAACCACTGGAGAAGACCATTTTTAATTGATGGAGGGAAGGTGGGAATGGTTGGGCCAGGTTGTGGGCATCGGGGAAGCCTGTTGCTAGCCCCGCTCGCAGATGACTTCCACCACACTGGGCTCCATGGGCACAGGATCGAGGCAGCGCAGGGCAGCGGAGGCCACCACCTCATCCAGCAGCAGGTGGACAAGCTCTTCATCTGCCACGAAGCGCCACAGGTAAAGCTGGAGAAAATGGCAGTCCACCTGGACCTGCTGGAGGCCATAGCGGCCAAAGGTGCGCAGTCGGACACATTCCAACAGAGTCTTCAGACTGATCTTGATGATGCCCGTGAGGACAGACACCTATAGGGGCAGGGGCAGGTCAGTGGGGACACCTGAAAGGGCAGGGGCAGGAGAGTGTGGACATCAGTAGGGGCAGGAGCAGGTCAGTGTGGATACCGGGAGGGGGAGGGGAGGGGGAGGTGGGCATGACAGAATTGACCCAAACAGGCCCAACTATGAAGCAGAGGATTCTCTAGGTTGATCTTAGAGGTCATGGAGGGTAGGAAGGTGGGAAGAGAGTGGGAGGGCGGAGGCAGGGGAGTGGTCTTCTCAGACCTTGTTGAACTCCACTGGGCTGAAGACATCAATGCGCTCCGAGAACAGCTTCTGAATATTGCTCAGGAGATTGGTGTCCATGGGGGCACTGGACAGGGAAGGCAGGAGGAGTCAACCCCAGGGGCTCCAGGCCTCCAGCTCCGCCCCCCGCCAGCCCCCACCACACCAGACCTTACCTGGGGGTGTAGCTGGGAGCATAGCGGCCCTGTTGGCGGGAGCTGCTGTACACAGAGAAGGTCCTCTTGCTGGAGTCACTGCTCTGAGCTTTGCGGACACCTTCCTCATACAGGAGCCCCACCTGTCAGGACACGCTGGGCTGGCTGGGGCTGGACAGGTCCCGGGGACCAGAGCAGGCCTTCCCACCCCCCAGGCAGCACCAGCTTGTCTGTCAGGGGAATGGGCAAGAGGGTTACTTCCTCAAGATCCTCCACGGAGCAGGAGCCCGGGCAGGTGAGGCACAGATCAGGTAGAGATGCTGCCACTGAATGATGGGGGAGCAGAGTCTGCACCCCTACCCCCACCCCAGGCAGCCTCAGGGTCTTCTGGGAATCTCAATGTTGACACTCTCAGGGTCTCACCATCCCTGTGGGCCATCCCCCTCAGCCCCAGCACCTGCACATCGATGGCGGTCGTGTCCTCCACCACACGCTTCATGACGGCCCGCACGTTGCGGGGTTCCAACGTGGTGAGCCAGTCGCGGGTCTCCACACTCTTCCGGAGCATCTGGGACACCACCAGCCCCTGCACCTTCACATAGTGGGTCAGCAGCCTCCGGGCTGTCTCTCTCGCCTCTGCACACAGGGTGCTCACTGGAGTCACGGGGGAATGGTCCTGGGAAAGAGACATGGAGCAGGGAAAGGGGGCCCATCAGAATACCCCAAGAGAGAGGCATGTGGCAAGGTGGAGGAGTGCAGGAGCCCACTGGGCCTCTGGAGTCAAAATCTGTGTTCCAATTCTGACTTCTCCACTAGCTACTATAATCATGTGGTCATGGGAAGTTCCCTAAGCTGTCCAGGTCCCAGTTTCCCCTGCCCTTAAATGAGGGGACTGCACCTGATGACCTCCAATGTCCAATCACCAAACTGAAAGATATGGCCCCCACCCTCACCCATCACATGGAGGTGGAGCAAGAGATCAAGGCAGAGCCATCCATCCCAAGGACCCAGACTGAAATGCTGGCTCCGGCATCCCCTGGGAAGTGCCTTCTCCTCAGCCTCAGTTTCCTCCATCATCAAAGGAGCCAACAAGCTCTGATCCTCATCCTAGGGCAGTGGCCATGGAACAAGTCAGAGCTGAAGGGCTTTCTGGGTCATCACCTGTCCCAGAAACTGCTCATCAGTGAGGGTGAGGATGTAGGAGATGGTGGAGGTCTCGTAGTCCAGGCAGAGGCGGGACAGCAGCAGGAGCAGGGCCGGGGGTGTGGCCCCCCCCTTCTCACCAGGGCTGTCGCAGAAGCCTCGGGCAGTCTGACACATGGAGCGGATGAAGCCCACGATGAGGCCCTCGCGAACACCCTGGCTGCAGAACTCACCCTGGAATGAGACGCGGGAGATGGTCAGTGGGTCACCTAACAGGAGCAAGGGGCAAAACCAGAGGCACAAGCAGCCCGAGACGCTCTCCCTGATGCCTTCTCCAGAGGCATCCTGGTGCAGTGGTCTGTGTCCCCAGGTCCTCTGGCTGGCCCACCCACCCAACCCACACCTTCTGAAACGACTTCCGTGGAGGCTCATCCCTCCCCTAGGAACCAGAGTGGGGCTACCCCTCACCCTGAAATAGGCCTTGTTGGAGAATGACACGTCCTTGGCAGTGAAGAGGTGCACGGCAGCCAGGGAGGCCTTGATGTGGCCCAGGATGGCCCCGGATACCGAGGCCAGGAGCTCCCCCAGACCCGGACCCTCCTTGCCTGCCAGCCGGGGGGCAGCCAGGGCCTGTCGCACATCCGTCAAGCAGCCCGAGAAGGCGGCACACAGGCCCCGGAGGTGTTGGCCCAGCCGCTCCCGGGCCGCCTGCTCCACAATCTCGGTGGCCCCCTCCGTCAGCCCCGCCGCGGGCAGCATGGTGCCCGGGGCCCGCAGGCGCCGGTGAAAACGATCCAGGGCCCGAACGAGGAGCGAGTTGTCCCCGCTCCCCTGCTCTTGCGCCAGCCGTCTCTCCACCAGAGCAAAGTAGCGGCCGCCCAGCTCCCGCGTAAAGGCCACCAGCTTCTCCGCACCCACCGGACCCTGGGCAGAGAAGAGCTCCTGGTAGGATGCCACCACCTGGCACAGTCCGCTCACAAAGCCGCTGCCACCGTGATCGGTGAATTCCAGTACGTCGGGGGCCGGAGGTGAGGGGCCCAGCTCGGCCTCTAGGCCGGACAGCTCCCCCTCCAGGCGACCCCGGGCGTGTGCCAGAAACTCATCACACAGCTCCTCCGCCGGCTCCCCCAGGGCCAGCAGCAGCTCCACGCACTCGGCCAACTCCGGGGCCCCGGCCCCACCGTCCCTGCGGAGGGAGATGGAAGTGAAGGGGGGGTGGGGAACAAAACCCGGTGGGGAACGGGGCGGGGCGCGGGCTACCTGAACTTATGGCGCAGCTGCTGTGCCAAGCGGGCGGTGATGAGCTGGCAGTCGTCCTGGATGGCCCGGAAGGAGGGCATGTGCTGGTACTGCTGCAGGACCGCCCGGGCTCGGCCCTGGTACCGCACCGCCTGCCCGTAGGCCCCCAGCTCCACGCACTTGGTGAGGCGTGAAGGCAGCTCAAAAAGGAACTGAAGCTTCCTCAGCAGAGCGTGGACACCTGGAGGACAGGGACGGGGCCTGGAAGAAGGGGGGCCCGCAGGGGAGGGTGGGGGGGGGTCTGGAGGAGAGCGTCAGGGGGCATCTGGAGGGGAAGGCCGGGGGTCTGGGGGGGGGGGCCCCGGGGGCAGACCTGCCAGCTTGGTGATGCGCTCGTGGCGGTCCTGGAGGGTGGCGCTGATGCGGGCGCTGAAGTCCGTGATGACGGCCATAGTGGTGGACAGGCGGTCCATCTCGTCCTCCATCTTCCGGAAGTCGTTCTTCATCTTGCGGATGGTGTCTGGGGGGGGGAGAGCCTCCTCAGTGGCGGGGCCCGGGGCCCGCCAGGGTCACTAGACGCGGCGCGGGGGCGCGCGCGGGGCCTGACCCGTGGCGCAGATGAACTTGTTGTAGTTCTCGTACACCAGGGTCTGCATGTCGCTGTCCAGCGCGCGGATCTGCCGCACCATGTCCGTCTCGCTGTCCATCAGCTGGGCCAGGGGGCACTCCTTCCTCAGCTGCGGGACAGGGGGCGGGGGTCAGCCCGGGGCGGGGGTCACGCCCCCCCCCCCGCGGGGCCGCCCCGCCCACCTTGTCCAGGAACACTTCCGGGTCGAAGTGCGTGCCATTGAGGTCCGTGGGGTCCCGCGGGTCGGGGGTGGCCCCGGGGGCCGCGGCCTCGGCCTCGGGGAGGCCGTAGTACAGCTTCAGCATCCCGTGCGCCTTGCGCCGCCGCTCGGGGGCCTCGGGCTCCTCCGGGGACGCCCCCGACCCCGCCGCGGCCTCCATCCCGCCCCCCGGCGCCGCCAGCCGGCCCCACCGACACCCAACCGGTCACTTCCGGCGGCGGGGGGGGGAGGGGGGGAACCGGGCCGTCTGGGAAAGCGTCCCGCCGGAAGCCGCACGCGCGTGACGATGGTTCCGGCGTTCCCGGCGGCGCGCAGGCGCAAAGCGAGGCTGGCGGAGGGCCCGCCCCTGGGCGGGAGCAGCGGGCGGAGCCCGGCCCGAGCGCAGAGCCGGAAGTCCCCGAGGCCTCGCCTCTCCGGCTTCCGGCCCGGCCCTGACTGCCTCAGTTTCCTCAGCTGTACCTCGGCGATGAGGTGACAGCCTCAGCGTCTCCAGCCGCCCTGGGGGGGCTGGACCTCGCCCCCACCCCCTCCCCAAGCCAGGCTAGACCCGGCCCCCGCCGCCCAGACGGGCCTGGACACAGGACAGGACAGGACAGCGGGGCGGCCCCGCCGCCCGGCCCCCGGCTGCCGGCTCCTTGGGGGGCCTCCCCCCAGCTCCAGGGGGGCCCGGCTGGAGGGCCTCTGGAGCCCCCACACACACACACACACAAACATGGACACACGCATTCTGACACACAGACACATGTCCCCACACACACATGGATTCTCACATACACACACACACACACACACACATACACACAGACGTTCCCCTACAGACGTGGACATTCTGACACACACACTGACACATGTCCCCCACACATGGATTCTTACACATACACACTGACATGTGTCCCCCACACGTATTCACACACATACATAGACACATGTCCCCACACACACACATGGATTCTCACACACACACACAGACGTTCCCCTACAGACGTGGACACACACATTCTGACACAGACACACGTCCCCCACACACATGGATTCTCACACACGTTCCCCCAGACATACACATTGTGACACACACACAGACACATGTCCCCACATACACATGGACTCTCACATACACACACACACAGACATTCCCCCTACAGATGTGGACACACACATTGTGACACAGACACATGTCCCCACACACACATGGATCCTCACACATACACACACACAGACGTGGACACACACACAGACACACGTCTCCCACACACATGGATTCTCACACATGTTCCCCCAGACATACACATTGTGACACACACACACAGACACATGTCCCCACACGCACACACACAGACATTCCCCCTACAGACGTGGACACACACATTGTGACACACACACAGACACATGTCCCCACACACACATGGATCCTCACACACACACGTTTTCCCTACAGATGTGGACACGCATTCTGACACAGACACATGTCCCCCACACACACATGGATTCTCACACACACACACACAGACGTTCCCCCTACAGACGTGGACACACACATACGCAGATACATGTCCCCCACATACATGGATCCCCCCACACACACACTGACACGTGTCCCCCACACACACACATGGATTCTCACACACACAGAGCCCCCTACAGACGTGGACACACACATTCTGACACAGACACATGTCCCCACACACACATGGATTTTCACACACACACACACTGACACATGTCCCCACACAAATGTATTCTCACACACACACAGATGTTCCCCCTGTAGACATGGACACGCATTCTGACACTCATACACACAGACATGTGTCCCCCCACACATGGATTCTCACACACACACACACTGACACATGTCCCCCCACATGTATTCACGCACACATACATAGACACATGTCCTTGCACACACACATGGATTCTCACACACACACAGATGTTCCCCCTACAGACACGGACACACATTCTGACACACACATACACACAGACATGTGTCCCCCACACATGGATTCTCACACACATTCCCCCAGACACACACATTCTGACACACACACTGACATGTGTTCCCCCCACATGGATTCTCACATATGTTCCCCCCAGACACACACACAGATACATGTCCCCCACACACTCACACCCTTGACACAGGCTCCCCTAGACGCACCTGCACACACACCGACACACTCCCCTCATAGACACACATAAACACATTCCCGGACCCCTGTATCCACACTCACACATCCCCCACAGACACACATGTTCACACTCTTGACACACGTTCCCCCCCCACACACACACACAGGACACTCTAGACAGGCCCTTGCTCCATCGCCACAGGGGTCGTGGTCTCAGGGGTCTGCCCTGAGGGTTCCGGATGAAACGGGTGATCTGTGTGGGGGAGGCCGGGTCAGACCCAAAGCCCCCTCCTTGCCCCAGCGCTTCCGGCTGAAGATGAGCTTAGCCGGGCTCGGGAAACCCTGAGATGGAGGGAAGGGCAGGGTCCTTGCCCCTGCTCTGACTCCTTCATTTGATGATCACAATGCCACGACCCAGGTTTGGGGGGCTTGACTTCAAACCCCCTGAGCCATCGCACAAGTTGCTAATGCAACCCGTGTCCACAGAAGGAAGGTGGCCGGTATCTTCCTCCCTTCCCCGAGGCTCCCTCACCTGGGCCCCAGCCAGACCCCTCCCCACCCCCTAGAGGCTCCCGAGAACTCCCCAGGGGTTGGATGAAGCTGCCATGCCCCTGTCTCGGCCAAGAGCAGAAAGCATCTCACCCTGACCCCCAGCCTCTCCTAGCTTCTCCCGGGAGTGGGGAAGGGGCTACCTCCTGCTAGCATCAGATGCTGGCTTTGCTGGGTGGAGGTCCGGTGTGAGGCTCTGTGACCAGTCATGCAGGACCATGAGAGTCTGAGACAAGGAGAAATAACGAACAACCCCCACCTCGCCCCCCACTCTGGGGGATTTAGCACGCTGCCCACAAGGACACTAGTTGGGTGACCAGGAGACAGGTCGCTAAAAGGCCGTGACCTGGGGGTGTCAGAGGGGAGTGGGATGGGGGGCCTCGATGGGCTGAGGGATGCAGAGGCCGGCTTGGGCTGGATGTGCATCGGGCCAGGCCCCTCGGAGACGAGGTATCGAAGCGCCGGACCAGATGGCCACCAAAGTCTTCGCCTGCCCCCTGAAGGCAGGGGACGAGGAGGGGGATAGTGTGATAGATGACCCAGGCGGCTACGAGGGGTGTGTGTGGCAGGTGGACATTTGGGGGATCGACTCAGGGTGCCTCCACTCTGGGGTCATCTTCCCCATAGATTGCCGTGACCTCAGGCCTTGTTAGGGCTTAGCGATGTCCCCAGGGGAGAGGACGGGGCCAAGGGAGAGACCACATGATCCTTGTTTGAGAAGCTGCAGGGGAAGCACATGGGCTTGGGGGAGCTGGCCTTAGGTGCCCCCCCCAGCTCTGACTCGTCTATAAAAAGCCCCAAAAGTCAGTGGCTTCCCAAATCCCCTTTAAACTGCTCCACTCGGGACCCTCCCCAACCTAGCCTCAGCCCTCTTCCATCTCAGGCCCACCCCAGGGACTGACTCTCTTCTGCTCCTGGGGCCCGCCCTCTGTCACCTCTCCCTTTGAAGGCCCCTCCTCCAGACCCCCACTTCCCCGCCTCTTGCAGGGTGGCCCCAGCAGGTTCCTGGGTCACTCCCCCCCACCCCAGCCTCCCTACAACCTCCATAAAGACAAGGACAGAGTTGTGCTCAGCCTGGCGCTTCCAGCCCCCCTCAGGGCCTTAATGTGTTGACTCCCAGGGCCAGGACCCTTGCCCGCCTCTAGTGCCAGGCACTGCCCCTTGCTGTCCACAGGGCAGTCTTTTCAGAGAGGCAGCGGGCAAAGGATCCTGTCTCTATGGTTCTTCCCAATTCTCTCTTGGTTCTAGATCCTTCCAGGCATTCTGGGCCCACTGTTCTTCCTCACGTTCTAGAATGGGTTGCCCCAGTACAGAGTCTGATCTGGCTCTGCCACCATGCGCTGGCGTGACAGGATCACAGTCCTCTTCTTTCCACCAGGCGTGGTGCTGACGCTGGCGGCACTGGTGCTCCTAATCCTACACGTGAGCATCTTTGCCAGTGACGTACACAACTTCTGCATCACCCGCAACTTCAATTACATGAGCTTCCACAGCACCATCATCCTGCTGGTGAGTGAGGGGGGGACGCAGGGGGCCGAGGCCGGGGAGAGCGGGGCACCAGTGGGGAGCCCTTTCCATGGTTTGGGGGCTCCAGTTCTCGCAGGTGATGAGCATCTGGTGGGCTTCCCTGGGATCACTCTTCGCGGAGTTGATTGAGGACAAGACTATGAGGTGTTTTGCCCTGACTGTCCTAAGTAAGAGTGGGGAGTCTGAAGGGGGGCAGTGGAAAGGGGGCTGGGGGGAGGGGAAGGACTGGATCGTTTCCAACCCCTTTCTCCCCTGCAGTGCTCAACACAGCCATGTTCATCAACCGCCTGACCTTGGAGTTCCTCACCATCAAATACAGGGAAGAGAAACACTGAGAGGCTGGCGAGGGGGTGGGCTCAAGCCTCAGGGGAAGGAAAGGCTGAGCAAGGTTCAGCTTAAATAAAGTCTGTCCTTTATTTTCAACGCCACAGCTTTTCCTGAGGGAGAGGGAGTGTGGAGAGGAAAGATAGGAGTGGGCTGGTGCTCTGGGGACACCTGAAGAAAAGCAGGTCAGGGGACAGAACTCAGGCCTGAGGGACCCCTAGGCCCTCAGCAGCAGCAGCCAACAGGCCCCTAGTTCCTCCTGTTAAAGGGGCTTTAGTGTCTCAAGAGATTGGAGAGAGAGAGTGGGCCAGGGAGCCAGCACCCCCTGCCCCACCCTGATCACGGCTCTCCTCCCAGCTGGGTGGGCTCCCACCAGAGGTGAGGAAGGCAGCGTGGGCTGGGACTCAGGCTGGGCCCACACGGATGTGAGGGTTCATGAGAGGGTCTAGGTTAGGGTCGCTGTCAGCCGCAGCCCGGCCCAGGCGGGACATGATAACCAGGAGGGCCAGGAAACCCAGGGCTCCCAGCAGAAACAGCAGTCCTGCCCTCTGCAGCATGGATAAGGGCCGCTTTCGGGACCCTGCCCGGCTCCTGAGGGAGAGAAGCAGAATCAGGAGCTACCCTCCTGATGGTCGAGCCCCACCCTGTGTGACTGGGAACCCTTCCAGCCCACCTTCTCCTCTTCCTTCCTCCCTTATATCATTCTACTGGATCCTGATCCATCTGCACCCCCCACCACCCAGGTTTATTCCCTCTCTACCTAAGCAGCTGGGCTAACCAGCCCAGGGCAGGTCTCCGGCGGTACTTGTCATCATCACAGTCGCCGTGGGGACCAGGGGCCCGACCACCCTCGCGGGTGTCGTATACTTTTCGAGGAGCGGAAGCTACAGATGAGAACCAGAGGAGCATGTGAGCGGACCTCCCCTATGGCTACTCCCCCATTCTTTCCTTTCCTGGCATCAAGTCAGCAATCACCTCCAGCTCCATCTGGACCAAGGGGTAGGAAGTGTGTTCGGGCCTGGCCTTCTTCTTCCCACAGCCCCATCCCAATCAGTGGCTGGTTATAAGGGAGATGTGTCAGGGAGCCCACGTTCTTTCCGGCCCTCGTTTTGGGACAAACCGGTCATTTTCTGCCCCCAGGCCTCACCTGACAAGGGCTCGGGGCCGCCCATGTGGATGATGGCGTGCTGCTCCGGCCGGCCAGGGGAAGGAGGAGGCCGAGAGGGCGTACCATAGAACGCTGGAGTGTCTGAGGAAGGAGTTTGCTCTTCTAGTCCCGAGGGGCTACTTGCTGAAGGCAGGAGAACGCCCATGAGGAAGGGAAGAAAATACACTTGGGGGGGGTCTGTCTGGGAGTGGGACTAGGAGCGGCAATGTCACTCACTATTGAAGCTGGACCAATCAGAGAAGCCAGAAGTCTCCAGCGCCTCAGGGCTTGGGGTCACTTCATCAATCTGGAGAGAGACCAAAGACCGCTAAGCACCGGAGGGTGGCCATCCCCCCAGCACCCCCAAGCCCTTCCCAAGTCTCACCAGGGGTAGGCCCAGGCCAGCTCGGGCCCAGTTGACAGTCGCGAGCTTCTCCCGCAAGGCGGTGGCCACGGGGCCCGCGAGGTTGGCAGGGGGAAAGACGGGGCCGCTACAGCTGGGGCACTGGTAGCCGGCGGGGGCCGTGTTACGAGGCAGCTGCGCAGCTCGTTCGTTAAGGCATGACCAGTGGAAGAGATCTTGCGGGCGGAGAGGGCGAGGAAAAGGGAAGAGGAGCCCGTTGCAGGTCTCTTTAGGAGGCCTCACCCTTTCCCGCTTCCCGCGTATCTCCCCAGACTGATCTCCGCATCTTTCCTAAGTCTAGCCCAGAGCGAGAGCGGCCCACCCCCGGCCTGACCGCCTGGACTTCTCGGGCTGAGCTAAATAGCCGAGGAGAGGCTCGCGGCAGCCGTTACCCACGTCATCTTTGAGCCCTCCTGGAGCTCCATCCGTGAGGTCCCTGAGCCTCTGGGGGGGCCGCAGCCCCGGCTCCGGGCTCCGGGGGCGTCCCGAGGCACCGGCTCGGCGGGCGCGAGAACCCCTCCCGGGCCTCCGGAGGTCCAGGCCGGGCCCCGGGCCTCACCGTAGCAGACCAGGCGCGCGGTCTCCCGGGCGGCCAGGAGGCTGTCGCAGAGCCGGCAGTTGGGGTTGTAGTCGCTGTCCTGGAGCCACTGCAGGTACGACTGGACGATGCACTGCGGGGGAGGGGGCGTCAGCGGGAGGGGGCCCCGGGCCGCCGCCCCCCGGCCCCGCCCCGGCCCGCCCCGCCCCCCGCCCCGCCCCGCGCCCACCTTGGCGTGGTTGGCCACCAGGCAGTGCTCGCACACGTTGACCCGGTGCTCGAAGCAGAAGAGGTTGGTCACCTTCCTCTTGGGGCACTTGCACAGCCCCATGGTCTCCCGGGGGGCGCCCTGGCCGGGGAGGGGGAGGGTCACCCGGGAGTGGCGCCCCGCCCCGCCCGAGGCCCCGCCCCTTCGCAGCCCCCGTGCCCCCTCCCGCCCTCCGACACCGCAGTCGGCCCCCGGGCCCGCGCGAGGGCAGGGGGCTGCCCCGGAGGCCCCCGCACGAGGGCTCGGGGAGCGGGACGGGCCGCGCTCGCCGGGAGCCGCCGCCTCACCCCTCCGGAGCTTCCTGGGGACTCTTTTGGCTGCCACGTCTCTTCCGGGTGCGGCGCACGGTGATGACGCCGCCGCCGCGCGCCTGCGCGCTGAGGGCAGGCGGGCCCGAGGCCGGGCCCCGCCCCTTCGGGCCGCGGCTTCCGTGGCGTCACTTCCGGCTTGGCGGGGTTTTCGAACGTTCCCGCGGCCCAGGGCGGTTCTCCGGCGGCTCGGGAGCGCCTCGAGATGTCGGCCAGACGGAGCCGGAGCCGCGGCGGCCCCGGGGCGGCGGGGGAGCGGGGCGGCGGCGGCGGGCGCTCGGGGGAGCGGGGTGGGGGCGCGCGGGGGAGGGGCGCGGGGGAGGGGCGGGGCGGCGCTGCCCCACGGGCCTCATGCCCCCTCTCTGCAGACCCCGCGCCCCCGGCCCCCGGCCCGGCCCCGCTGCGGAGGTCTCTGCGGAAATCCGGGCCCGAAGCCCCCGCCCAGGTGAGCCCCCGCCCCGCCCCCACGGTCCCCCTTCCAGCGCCCCCACCCCGGCCCGGCCCCCCAGCTGCTGGTTTGTTTTGTTTCCCCGATCACGTGCTCCCGGAGTGTGACGTCATGGCCGGGGAGCCCCTCTGCGCGTTTCTGGGCTTAGAGGGAAAGAAAGAAAGCAGCCCCCCGAAGAGGAGTTTTCGGGAAACGACCCTGAAGGATGTTGGGTTTTGTGTTCTCCTGCAGCCCGCACCGGAAGGCCCCTGGCGGGTCTGCCAGGCAGAGCCTTCCGCCCTCACCCAGCAGAGCCCACTCCTCTTGTGTGTTGTCTAGGTGTCCACCCCTCGAGTCCAGAGGACTCTCACCCTGAAGAAGATCGTGCCCCGGACCTCACAGGTGAACTCCACTTCCTCCCTCCCTCGCCTGTTCCCTCAGCCTCCCCTCTGCTTCCAGAACCCACCCCTGTTTTTCTTCCCCTTAGGCTGCCCCTCTTATAACCAGGAAGCTCGTCGTCACCATGAAGAAGCTGACGATGGGGACCACAGAGGTGAGCCCTCGGCGCTGCCCTGGTCACCCCTTCACGGCCCTGCTCTCGGCCCCCCTCGCCACCTTCTTCTCTGTTCCCCTCCACCGTGACGACTGGCAGTTGAGTTCCTCGAGTGCAGCCTCGGGTATTCCCCAGCCATGCGACCCTGGGCCAGTCACTTCTCCTTCCTCTGCCTCAAGATCCTGCTGGAAAAGCATTTTGCAAACCTTGGCTGTTAGGTTCTAGGTGCTAGCAGGATCCAAAGGCCAGAGGAGAGATGCGCTCTTTATCATACAAGCTTCCATTTTGTCAGAGTTCTGTCCTCTGCATGCTGTTTCTCCCACAGCCCTCAAAGGGGACTCTGAGGCCACTCTCAGCCCCTCACCTTTTGTCACGTTTTGTTACAGGCCCCCACTTTCCCAGACAGCAAGTCTACAGCCAAGAGTGCATCCCCATCTTCAGAGGTGAGTGGGGGGGAGAGAAACTGGGAAAAGGAGTTGTACCCCACAGTCCTCTTTTTCTTACATCTCAAAGTCCCCAAGACAAGCTTTAGACGTCTCTGAAGACATGACTAAGCTGGACTCTAATCTACTCCCAGGCCTACCTTCCTATACATTCTCTCATTTTGGGGTACCTGCTCTCTCCTATTCTCCAAGGCCTCTTCCAGTAAGCCTCTGGCATCTGTTCAGTCCAGCCTTCACGTGAGGCCTTTTCACATTTGGCCTGACCGCTTCCATCCTGTCCACTAGCTAGACTGAAAACCACACAAAAAGCCAAGTACTCTGCCAGATGATTTAGTCAAGGAAAGATTTGTGGAGCTCTCCCCGGGGTGCTTCTCCCACTGAGCATCCAGTCAGTTGGCAAAGGGAAAGTGACCAGGAGAGCTTTGGGGTGTGGGGGCATTGCCAAGAGGCAGAGGGCCGTTGAGCTGGCCTAGGCCTTGCATGGAAGGAGGGACTATTGGCAGGCCAAGGGCAGGAACCAGAGAGGGGCCTGTCCAGTTTGTCCCCCTGGAGGGAAGCAGTAGGAAACAATAGGCAGGTGTCCATTATTCAGGGCAGGAGGAAAGGCTCCTTATCTGAGCCCTACCTCTGTCGTCCTTGGGGAGACCAGTCACGCCACGCATGTTGTTTGTCCTCTCCTGGCTTTCCAGTTTTTTGACACTTGACTGCTCCCTCTTCTCTGGTCACACCCTGTCTCCAGATTCCCCACCTTTCCTTGCCCAGGCTCTCCTCACTTCTGCCTCTCAGCCTCATCCCCCCACAAGAGGCCTTTTCCAGGATCCCCAATGCTAGTGCCCCCACCCCCACCCCAGGATGGCTTTGTTTCTACTCTGACCATGGGGAGGGAGATATTTGACAAGGTTTAGACATGTGGCAGGTTCGGCACCAGGAGCACCTCCAAGCAAATGGGCACATTTGGTGATGGGTCATCTCTTCATGTTTGGTCACAGAAACCATAGGGGAATGGCCATGCACAAGGATAGGGAGTGACTGAGCAGTGGGTAGGATAGTGAGGAACTGGTAACGTCATTGGAGCCTACAGTCTCCTCCCATGCTTTTCTTTCCTTTCCTTTTTTTCTGACTTCTTCCTACAGATCCCACTTGTGGAGAAGGAGAACTCTCCTCCTGTACGGGAAAACCCCCCCATCGATAAAAGCAGCCCCCCTCTCACTGCAGGTCCATCCCTGGAAGTGACCACCACAGTGCTAGACTGTTTGACCCCTAATGCTGTCACCAGACCAGATCTCATGGATGCCAGAGATCTAGAGATGTCCAGGAAAGTCCGGCGGTCTTACAGCCGCCTTGATGACCTAGGCTTGGGCTCCGGCTCCGGCTCCGGCTCCACCTCCACACCAAACTACTGCCGCCGTTCCTTCTTTGGTTTTGAAAGGCTCTTGGGTGAGGACCTGGAGAATGTCTCCCCTGTCGTGGGGAAGGAGGCAAAAAGGCAAGCCATCACCCCAACTGCCGAGTCCTGGAGGCCAGACTCCACCCTCCCTGGCATCACCATGACCAAAGAAAAGCGTCGGAAGAGGAAGGTGCCCGAAATCTTGGTGAGCACTGCCCCCCCCCCCCCCAGGAAGCTGGGTGGACTGGCCCCTGCCTGGCTAGGAAGCAGAGCCCTTCCCATCTCCCCAGGCTGTCCATGAGGCGGCTACTCTCAAGCAGCTCTGATTGCCCTGAGATGCTCCTTCCATGCAGCTGCTCCTCCTTCCTTCTGGAGCCAAGTCCAGTCTACAAGACGGACACCTGGAGCTGGCTCCCAGACCCCCCCCCCCTCTGCTCTAGGTCAGTCCTCCTGGCTGGTGTTTCCATTCTTTTCATCTTCCCAAATATCCTTCTGAAGGTAGAATCCCTTGGGCTGGAGTCCTTAGAGGGTGGGCTGTGACGTGGGCCATCAGCTCTTTCTCATTCTGGATTGTGAACCTCCGTGTCAGCTTAGATCCCATTGGCACCCTGGCAGCCCCATCTCCCACTGACCCTGAACTCTTGGTTCCCCTGGCCCCAGCTCAGGGACCCCCAACAAAGGAGTCATGTTGCTTTAGGTAAACTTAATCTCATCAGCCTGTTCAAGCCTGATGTCCGTCACATTAGCACTCACTCTTGCTATCCTTTCTTGACTCTGCCTGCGTCCAAATTGACAAGAATGTTCTTGGGCACTCGTGGTCCTGAGGTTGGCTAGCAGTGACCCTTGGGTCAGGGTCCACCCACCTGCATTGTCCAGGCCACCCCAGAGACCTTTCTGATTGTTCTTCTCGATCTTGAGATTCTACATCTCAGTCATTTACCTGATTGACTGGCCTGGCCTTCTGTCAAGGGCAGAGGTTGGTTTGGTGTGACTTTGGGCTCTTGGCCATTTTCCCGAATGTTCACAATAACAGGTTCTAGGATTTTGCCTGGAAACAGGCCTGGCTGGATGTGGTTTGACATAGAAAAAGCAACATGACCAGTCCTGGGCAATCTGCCACCGGATGTGTCATTCTCTGCCTCTACCTAGAGGAAGAGAGGTGTCTTTCATCTCATCCCAGCTCAGAACCCCATCATCTCCAGACCTTCCAGCCCCTCAGTCTCCTCTAGTTGGGGGGGGGGTCCCCTTCTCATTTCTCCAGGCATCTGAGCTTCCTATTACCATAAACTAGTCTTGTTCTGACTCTCCCTTCTTCGTGGAGACCAGCCTCCCTCTCTCTATTACTATCGGACCATCTACCCTAAGCCATCTTTCTTTTTTTTTCTTTTTTTTTTTTTTTATTAAGTGGCTTGCCCAAGGCCACACAGCTAGGTCAACATTAAACATCAGGTACTTCTGACTCCAGAGCCGGTGCTCTATCTACTGAGCCACCTAGCCATCTTTCTATCCCTTCCCTCGTTGGACCTGCCTCACTTGTCCTGAGATCTAGCTCTTCACATAGGAGGCTGCTGCTGTGCCTGAATAGTTTCTCCTCCCTCACCTACTTCCCATCCCCTTCCTGTCCATGTCTTTTTGAAACCTCGGGCAGCCAGTGAGCCCTAGTTCACTTCCTCCTCATGGATCCGTGTGACATCCAGCCTTGCTTTGGATGATTCCCACACCTCTTGGACTGACTGCCCTGGGGGACTCTCCTCAGAAGGATGACTCAGCTCCTCATCCACTTCAGAGGTTCCGGGTTCCAATCTTAGCAACCACTTGTCTGCCTGGGCCTCAGGGTCCTATGGGTCTATCTCGTGAACACCATCCCCTCTGAAGCTTGGGCTTTCTCACCAGCCACCAGGAAAGCTCTTGGAGGAGCCTCGAGCAGACCTTGTGCCGTTTGTACTGTTTCTGCTGTCCCTGCCAACAGATTGCAGAGCCCTGGCACTCTTTCATTTCCTCCCGCCCTTGACCCTCCCCTGAACACTCCCACCTCCCAGATCTCCAGCCCTTTGCCTCCCTCATTGGCTAGTCATGTTCCACAGCATCTCATTGACCCCCTTCTCACCGTGTGCATGGCATCCAGAAGCTGAGATCCCCCTCCTTGTGAGTGGGATCCTCTGAGAATTAGAATTAGACACCCCTTTTCTCATTTGAATTCACCCTCTGAAGTGGTTGAGGCCCTGGGCAACCACTCCAGCTTGGGGGTGGAGGGAGCTACAAGGCCCAGCCTGGGATTGGAGGGAATTGGGTTGGGTAGCTCAGTCGGGTGTCCCCCTTCCCTGCTCACCCTCCTCTTTTCTTTCCCTGCAGAAATCGGAGCTGGATGAGTGGGCTGCAGCCATGAATGCCCAGTTTGAGGATGCTGAGAAGTTTGATCTCCTGGTGGAATGAGGTGGACAAGGAGATGGACTGGACTCTCCCCCCTGTATATAGTGTTGGTCCTTTCTTCAATCCTCCCAGGAACCTTGACCTCTATCATTGGCTTCCCCCTTTGTCCCAGTGGGGATAGACCCCTTTGGAGGGGGGCTAACACTGACCCTTTGGGCTACTTTGGGGTCCCTCTGCCCCTTGGACTTTCATTGGACTGCCAAGGATGGGAGCCTCCATGAGGACCACCCAACCATTAGCTAAGACAGCACTTGGGTTTGTCCCACTGTGTTTGGAAGACAATGTTTTGAGGCCCCCATTTCCTCCTTCCCAGATTTTAACCAGGAATAATAAAAGTAGCAGTTGTCAAACATGCAAGTGATAGGAAGTAGGCTGTGGGGAAAGAGCTCCCATCCCCAGCTCGTCCTGCTCCCCCCACATACACCCCACCCCTGGCAGGGTCTCTTCAGCCTTCCTTTCTTTACAGTCCCCCCCCCAACTTTTCCTGGGGTGGGGAAGACCTTGCCATTGGGCAGCTGATGAGCTTCCTGGCCTCTTGTCTGCCTGGTGCCCAGGAGCTCCCCAGCTGCCCAGTCCTCTACCCAATGACCCTTGTGGGCTCAAACTCAAATGGAAACAACCAAATTAACATTAATGTTATTAGTTTTTATTTCTGAAATGGTTCTCTTACAGTTTTAAACATCTTTTCCCCCAATTACCTGGGTTTTTTTGTTGTTTTTTTTTAATTTGGGGGGGGTTGCAAGGCAAATGGGGTTAAAGTGGCTTGCCCAAGGCCACACAGCTAGGTAATAAATGTCTGAGGCTGGATTTGAACCCAGGTCTTCCTGACTCCGGGGCCACTGCTCTATCCACTACGCCACCTAGCCGCCCCCCAATTACCTGTTAAGGTAATTTCCAGCATTGATTTTTGTGTAAGATTTTGAATTTCATATTTTTCTCCCCTCCTCAGGACAGTGAGTAGTCCGATGTAGGTTATGCACGTACAGTCAGGTTCAGCGTATCTGCATCTGTTGTGTTGGAAAAGAAGCATCAGAGCCAAAGGGGGAAAAGCATGAGGAAAAAAAGTTAAAAAATCTTAATTACATCTTTTTTTATTTTTTTTATTTTTAAAGATTTTATTGAGTTTTGAGTTTTACAATTTTTCTCCCAATCTTACTTCCCTACCCCCACCCCAACACCTCCAAGGAAAGCAATCTGTCAGTCTTTATTTTGTTTCCATGTTGTACATTGATCCAAATTGACTGTGATGAGAGAGAAATCACATCCTTAAGGAAGAAACAAAAAGTAAAAAGAGAGCAAGATCAGACAATAAAATAGAAGGGTTTTTTTTCTAAATTAAAGGGAATAAGGGGCGGCTAGGTGGCATAGTGGATAGAGCACCGGCCCCGGAGTCAGGAGTACCTGGGTTCAAATCCGGTCTCAGATATTAATAATTACCTAGCTGTGTGACCTTGGGCAAGCCACTTAACCCTGTTTGCCTTGCAAAAACTTAAAAATAAATAAATAAAGGGAATAGTCCTTGAAATCTATTCAAACTCGACTGCTTTTTCTCTGGATACAGATGGTATTCTTCATCGCAGACAGCCACAAATAGTCCCTGGTTGTTGCACTGATGGAATAAACAAGCCCATCAAGTTTGAACATCACCCCCATGTTGCTGTTAGGGTGGACAGTGTTCTTCTGATTCTGCTCATCTCACTCAGCGTCAGTTCATGCAAATCCCTCCAGGCTTCCCTGAATTCCCCTCCTGGTTTCTAACAGAGCAATAGTGTTCCATGACATGCATATACCACAGTTTGCTAAGCCATTTCCCCAATTGAAGGACATTTACTTGATTTCCAATTCTTTGCCACCACAAATAGGGCTACTATTAATACTTTTTGTACAAGTGATGTTTTTACCCTTTTTCCTCATCTCTTCAGGGTATAGACCCAGTAGTGGTATTGTTGGATCAAAGGGTATGCACATTATTGTTGCCCTTTGGGCATAGTTCCAAATTTCTCTCCAGAAAGGTTGGATGAGTTCGCAGCTCCACCAACAGTGTAATAGTGTCCCAGATTTCCCATAACCCTTCCAACAATGATCATTATCCTTTCTGGTCATACTGGCCAGTTTGAGAGGTGTGAGGTGGTACCTCAGAGAAGCTTTAATTTGCATTTCTCTAATGATTTAGAGCAATTTTTCATATGACTGGATTGCTTTGATCTCATCTGTAAATTGCCTTTGCATATCCTTTGAGCATTTGTCAATTGGGGATTGTTTTTTTTAAATATGACTCAGTTTTCTATTTTAGAAATGAGTCCTTTGTCAGAATCATTAGTTGTAAAGATTGTTTCCCAGTTTCCTACATTTCTTTTGATCTTGGTTACAGTGGTTTTCTCTGTGCAAAAGCTTTTTAATTTAATGTAATTGAAATTATCTAGTTTGTTTTTGGTGATGTTCTCCAACTCTTCCTTAGTCATAAACTTTCCATAGATCTGACAGGTAAACTACTCCTTGATCTTCTAATTTGCTTGTAGTATTGTTTTTTTATGCCTAAATCTTGCATCCATTTGGATCTTATCTTGGTAAAGGGTGTGAGGTGTTGGTCTAATCTAAGTTTCTTCCATACTAACTTCCAATTTTCCCAGCAGCTTTTATCAAAGAGAGGGTTTTTATCCCAATACCTAGACTCTTTGGGTTTATCAAACAGCAGAATACTATAATCGTCTCCTGCTTTTGCACCTAGTCTTATTCCACTGGTCCATCACTCTATTTCTTAGCCAGTACCAGACAGTTTTGATGACTGATGCTTTATAATGTAATATTAAATCAGGTAGGGCTAAGCCCCCTTCTTTTGCACTTTTTTTCATTAAATTCCTGGAAATTCTTGACTTTTTATTTCTCCATATGAATTTACTTTAGGGCACTAAACAGTTAGTTTGGGTAGAATTGTCATTTTTATTATGTTAGCTCTACCTATCCATGAGCAGTTGTTATTTGCCCAGTTATTTAAATCTGATTTAATTTGTGTGAGAAGTGTTTTATAATTGTTTTCAAAAAGTTTCTGAGTCTGCCTTGGCAGGTAGACTCCCAAATATTTTATATTGTCTGCGGTTACTTTGAATGGGATTTCTCTTTCTAGCTCTTACTGCTGTATCTTGCTAGTCATATATAGAAAAGTTGAGGATTTATGAGGGGTTTATTTTATAACCTGAAACTTTGCTAAAATTGCTAATTGTTTCCAGTAGTTTTTTGCATGATTTCTTGGGATTCTCTAGGTAGACCATCATGTCATCTGCAAAGAGTGAGAGTTTTGTCTCCTTTCCAATTCTAATTCCTTCCATTTCTTTTTCTTCTCTAATTGCTGAAGCTAACATTTCTAATACAATATTGAATACTCTTAATTACATCTTAATTTCATCTTATGCACAGTTTTGTATGACCTTTCTGTGACTTGGCTAAAATCCAGCTTCAGATCAAGAGGAGGAGGCTCCAGGGTTAGCTGAGGGCTCAAGGCTGCCCGCCCTGATGCTGTCCAGGGCCTGGGATGGCACCCGGGTCATTCTCCTGTCCCTCCAGCTGTGGAGTCTTGAGGGAGATGAGTCTCGAAGATTGCGTCTGGGCTCCAACCCCCAGCTGAGCCTCATTCCCTTCCCCAGAGACATGCACCTGTTTCCCTGGGGGGGACCCAGGCCTCATGGGCACCCTGGCACCCAACAAAGGGTCCTGGTATACCTTGACTCCAAAAAGGGACAGAAGTGGGAAAAGACTGAGGAGCCAGGACCCAGGTTCTGTCCAGCTGGTAGATCTCAAGTAGATTGAGATACCTACCAGGAGTGACTGGGCCAGAGGCAACAGAGAGGAGCCCGCACCCTGTCAGTGAGAAGGGCTCTTTCCCCCTTCCCCAGAGTTGTAACTTTAGAGAATGTAGAAGTTTTGTTTTTCAATCCAATCAAACCACTTGATTCTTTTGTACCCTAGAATAGACTTGAAGTGGAGTTTACTAAACCCAGGGGCTGCAAGGGGCCTGGGCCCAAATCAGGTAGCACCTAAAACAGAAGGAGCAGGGTTTTTATAGTGCTTAGGGTATCCCTGAAGTCTCTTCTGGCTCTGAGTCCTCGGAGCCCTGCTGGGCCTCAGTTTTCCTCACCTCAGGGCTAAAGTTCAGGTGACCCCACCTTCCAAGGCACCCTGGAGAAATGCTCCCCATCTTCTTGCTTGTTTATCCCCAAGGGTGGGGAGCTGCCCCCCCCCCGCAACTCACACACCAGCTGCCCCCCTTGGCTTCAGGGGAGACCAGGGGAGGGATGGAGTTGAGAAGTCAGTGTAAGGGCAGTGTAGGCGTGGGAGGATGTGTCATCACGGAGCAAGGGAGCAGGCAGCCTGGGGAGGTGGTGGGCTCCTCAGGTGGGGGCCCTAAGGGACCCTTCACTGCCAGTTCTTGGGGTGCAGTCAGTATCTGAGGTCTGGTGGCACGTGGAGAGCCTGGGCTCTGAAGGGCTGCTTCTCCCCCCCCTCCAGGCTGCAGCAGGACGTGGCCAGCACCCGCAGGGCCCACCAAGTCCTAGTGGAGAAACTCCCAAGTCTGGTGCATCTCGGGGCTGGGCTGAGGTGGCCCCAGCTGCCCCTCCAGTCTCATGGCCTATCTCTTTGGCTCTAGGATGGTCTCCAGCCCCCCAGGACCTCCAGGTTCTGTCTCCTGAACAAGACTCCCAACTGCTCCCTGGACTCCTCCAGCCTTGAACAAGCCCAGACTTGGGGGGGGGGGGTTCTGGGTGCAACCAGGTGGGAGGGGAGGATCTGGGAGAGGACTCCCCACCCTCACCCTTCTTTGTATCAGCAATAAAGCCCAGGCCACCCCCACCCTGCTGTGTGCACGGCTGAATGAGGAGGGGAGGGTGCCCGTGTGAACACTTGTCACTTGGATTCTGGTTTCAGGTGCCCCACCCGGCCAGCAGAAATGATTCTATGGCAGGTCAACACGTCCAGGGGAGCCCAATTAGAATAGAGATTGGGGAGATAAGAGTTGGGGAGAGGCTGGTTCCCCTTGGGAAGAGATAAGGCCTGTCTCAACCAGAAGATAAGTCATTCATCCTCCAGAGAAGGGAGGGATCAGGAGCCCCACCTCCAACTCTGGGATTTGGGGGCTCCCCTTGACAGGTGCTGAAGACTACCCTTAGTCTGGGAGATGATGGAGTTTAAGTTTAGTATTTACAGAGAAGCACCTACAAGGGACTGTTTGGAGAAACTTGATATTCTGAGTGCTGGGGGAGGGAATACAAACAGGTTTGAAGGCCCAGGAAGCACAATTCCCTAATCCCCACAGTAGATTGACCCACAAGGCCACCCCAGGTCAGATCCTGAATCTACCCAAAACCATGGCTCCTGAGCCCCCACCGATGTGGTCACCCTTATTAAGTAAAGGATCGTGGATTTAGATCTGGAACGGCCTGGGCCATCCAGTCCATCCCCCCTACTCAAACAGAGAAGGAAACTGGCCCGGCAGGACCTTGCGCCCCCCCCCCACACACACACACACAAACGGGTCCTAGTGAGGGAGTGAGAGAGGTAAAGGAAAGGAGAGAGCCAGGACGGTCCAAGGAAGATGAAGACATTGAAGCTGCGGCCATCAGGAGCCGGCCGAGGGCAGTCCCTGAGCCCAGCCTGGAGGGAAGGATGAGAAGGGCTTGAACAGGCAGAGGTGGGGAATGGAGCTTAGAGAAGAGCAAGGCGGTCAGCTCAGAGGAATGGAAATATCTGGGAGTCAAGAGGATTCCATTGTGAAGGCCTTAGGGGAAAGTGTAAGAGTTTGATCCATCTTAGGGGCAGTGCACAGCTCCTGAAGGTGGTACAGTGAGCCTGGAGTCAGGAAGAGCTGAGTTCAAATCCACTTTCAGACACAGTCTGCCTCAGTTTCTCCTCTCTCAAATGGGGTTTGGGGCGGCCTGGGAGTTCCGCCATGTACTCCCTGAGTTCCAGTCTAATGCCTCCTAGCTGTGTGACCCTGGGCAAGTCACTTCACCCTGACTGCCTCAGTTTCCCATCGATAAAATGAGCTGGAGAGGAAATGGCCAACTCCTCCAGTATCTCTGCCAAGAAAACCCCAAATGGGTCATAGGGGGGCAGACATAACTGAACAATACCAATGGGGCAACACCCTGCCCCCACCTGCAGGGTGATTGTTGAGGATCAAATGAGAGAATAATTATGAAGTGTTTGGGACAAAGTAGGTGTTTAATGGCCCTTCTTCCCTGGCAAATTCTTGAGCCAGGTAATGTCCCAACTAGACTGATGACTGATTGTATAGAGGAGGGGGCAGCAAGGAGAAAGGCTGGAGCTGCCCCCCAGGATGATTGTAGCAGCGTCCACTGGAATCCCTCACTGCAGCCAGGTCAGCTCTGCCAGCTCACCCTTCTGCTCCCCTGCTTGGCATCTCCACACGGGCAGAGCCCAGCCTCACCCACTTGGGCCGTGTCAGGCTGCTCGTGGTTGAGGAAGGACAAGAGAAGCTGGTATTTCCTCCCGGGTGGCAGCGTCCAGCCCTGAGTCAGGGTCTTGCCACCTCTGCACCAGGAGGTGATGAATTAAGGGTGTCAAGGGGGAGAGGAGGGAAGGAATCCGTGGAGAGCTGGGGTAGAAGCAGAATTAACCCGACTTGGAGACTTACTGAATGGCGGGTGGTGCCAGAAAAGGCAAAGTTGATCTAAACAGGACAGATAGGTTGCCCCCCCCCAGAAAGATTGCCCCTAATATGGGATTCCTTGGAGTCATGGAACCCCCAATTTCTCTCCACCCTAAGCAGGTGCAAAGTGCAGGTCCTCCAGGGTAATGGTTAACCAGGGTCAGAGACACCCCATCTACATAAGAAGCTTCCAGCTTGGGATGGGGGGGCATTTCTTTGAATCATGAAGTGGTGGAAAGTGGTCCTGGTGGTGGTGGCACTCGCTGCCCTCTTTAGTGTGGGCATCATCCTGGGACACTTTGCCATTCCCAAGAAGGCTGACCAGCCTGAGTCAACTGGCCCACCCAGCCCCAGCCAGGACCTGGATCCAGAACTGCTGAAGACTGTCATGGGTCAGTTGGATGCCAACAGGATCCAGGAGAACCTCAGGTAAGAAAGGAGACATCTTCCCCAAGCATCCCCACACTGACCCAGGCGCCATCCCTCTACCAAGTGACTCCTACACTGACCAAGGACCCCTTCCTGCCCAGAATGTCCTCTCTCTCCCCAAGAGAACCCCTAAAATGACCCTGGTCTCCCCTAAGCCACCCCACACACTGATCGGTCCCACCCTCCTCCCTGCAGGGAGCTGTCCTTGAAGCCCCATCTGGCCACCAGCCCGAGGGATGAAGAGCTTGTCCGGCTTCTTCTGCAGAGGTGGCAGGACCCTGAGTCAGGACTGGACACCGCCACACGGGGGGAATATGAGGTTCTGTTGTCCTTCCCCAGCAACGAGCAGCCCAACACGGTCCAAGTTGGTAAGCCTGGGCTCTGCCCGTTTGGAGATCCCAAGCAGGGGAGCAGAAGGGTGAATTGGCAGAGCTGGTCTGGCTCCAGTGAGGGATGCTAGATGTGGGGTCCGAGTTCAAATTCTGACTCAGACCCTCACTTGCTATTTGACCCTGGGGTCTCCGTCAATCCTTTTTCCTACAGTGAACCCAGTGGGAAATATTCTCTTCTCTGCCCGGAAGAGTGAGGAAGACCTAACTGGGGAGCAAGGAGACACAAATGTGGTGCAACCCTATGCTGCTTATGCCCCACCAGGGGCTCCTCAGGTACAGACTCTGCCCTCCTGCTCTTTTTGCCCCATTCACCATAAGGGAACCTGGGAGACAAACCTCCAGCTTTCTCCTTGGATTTGGCCTTAGGAAACCAGTTAGAATCTTGGCCACTGACTAGGTGGGCAAGTCCCTTCTCTTTGGGGGGCTCCCATCTCCCCTTCTATTTTTTGTGGTTTTTTGCTTTTGTGTTTGTCCACACAGACTCTCTTTTGGAGAACTTGTCATTAGAAAGTGTTTCTTTACATCAAACTCCAAATTCCCTCTTTCTGATTTCTATTGCCCTGCCTTTCCTCTTTGCAAGGCAATGGGGTTAAGTGACTTGTCCAACATCACATAGTAAATGTCAAGTGTCTGAGGCTGGATTTTAACTCAGGTCCTCCTGACTGCAGGGTTGGTGCTCTATCCACTGCTCCACCTAGCTGCCCTCCATCTCCCCTTCTATAAAAGGAGATACTGTCGATGGAAAGCTTCCAAGGGTCTTCAGTTCTTTCTATTCTTTCTTGCCTCTGGCTTCCCCAGGCTCTCCCTGCTCTTCTCTAATTTCTTGTTCTTTGGGTCCAGGGTCCTCTGGTCTATGCCAACAGAGGTACAGAGAGTGATTATGCCTACCTGGAGTCTCAGGGCATCAACCTCAATGGCACCATAGCTCTGACCCGCTATGGTGGGGCTGGGCGAGGAGCCAAGGTGAGCAAGCATCAGATGCCTGGGAGGGAGTGGGCTGCAGAGAAGAGAGGGAACAGGAAGTATTGGAGGGGTGTGGTCTGGCCTGGCCTGGCCTGGAAGTCAGGAGATTTCCTCTACCTATAAGGCTGGCAGGGCCACCAATGGCCACTTGGGTGGTTCGACCCAGGCCTGGCCTTCCTCTTGGATGTCCCTCTGGGCCTCAGGTTTCCCATGTAATGTGGATGGGAATATTCTTGGATGGAGATGATCCCTGAGGTTCTTTCCAAGTTTGAATTCTGACCCTTGGTCTCCCTCCCAGGAACCTCAATCGGCCTGTAGCTCTCTCTCCTGGGTCTTGGCAGGGGCCCTAAGGTGCAGCTACAGTTGGGGACCAGTCTCTGTAAAATGACAGGGGAGGAACCAGGTGCTTAGCTTTGAATTAAGATTCCAGGGATGAGATTATCTAACCCTGTTCTCTAAGGTCCCTGAGCCCAGAGCAAGAGGGTGGGGAAACCTGGAGCCAAAAGAAAGGATGGAGCTACCCAGCCCTATTCTCTGTCCCTACAGGCTGTGAATGGAGCCAAGCATGGGGTGATTGGCCTTCTGGTCTACACTGACCCCAGGGACATCAATGACAACCTGAGATTCCCGAACGAGACTTTCCCACACTCCTGGGCAATGCCTCCTTCAGGGGTGGAGCGTGGTTCCTATTATAAGCATTTTGGAGACCCCCTAACACCCTACTTTCCTGCTACCCCTTCTGCCTTCCGCCTGGAGACTGCCGACATCCAGGGCTTCCCCCCCATTCCCACCCAGCCTATTGGCTTCGAGGATGCCCAGGTTCTACTCTGGTGAGTGTCCCTTCCCATCCATCATCTCCAGATGGTGAAATGAGGCAGGTTTCTTGGGTCGGTCCCTTCCCCCTCTGGGCCTGTTTCCCCACCTGTAATATGAAGTTGGAGTGTCCTTAGTTCTCCGATCCCCTGTGCTTCCTTCCCAGTAATCTTCAAGGGCCTGTAGCTCCCGAGTCCTGGCAAGGTGCCTTGGGATGTGTCTACAGGTTGGGATCAGGTTTCCAGAGCAATGGAACTTTTTCCCAGGCCAGGTAAAGATATTATTTTATTCCTGAGTGTGGCCACCCCCTCCCTGTGGTGCCCCTGGCCCCTCTTCCCTCTTCTCCTGGACTCCAGTTTCTCCTCCTCTGTTAGGACTTCTCCCTCCTTTGGCTCAGGGTTCCCCAGAATCACAGAACTGGAAGCCAATCTCTCCTCCCAGTGAGTCTAGGGATGGCTTCTGAGGGCACCTTGCCCAGGGCTGGCCAGCCTCTGTCCTACCCCCTCTTCCCAACCCATAGTTTTGTCATTTCTCTGCTTTTCACTCCCCAGCTCCTCACCTCTCTGTATCCCTTCTCTCTTCCCCAAAGTGAGGTGAAGGTCACTGTTCACAACCAGCTAGAACGGAGGAATTCCTCCAACGTCCTGGGCATCATCCGGGGGGCCGTGGAGCCTGGTGAGGAAGCCCCCTCTTAATCCCATTTCATGAGCCTACCCTGGGGCCCTCTGGGACTGTCCCTCTGTTCCATCACGCCTGCCCTTTCCTGCCTCTGACCCTCTTGCCTTCTCTGCCATAGACCGATACGTTCTGTATGGGAACCATCGGGACAGCTGGGTTCATGGAGCTGTTGACCCCAGTAGTGGAACCGCAGTGCTCTTGGAGATCTCCAGGGTGTTGGGGACCTTGGTGAAGAAGGGTGAGCCTGTGATGCCCTTCCCCCTTAAAGCAAAGCTCACCTCCCTTAAAAGCCCCAGACTTCTTTCCCATGACTCGAAGATCTCATCCCCTGTCCCTCATTTCCCAGGTCCACATTCATGAACCCCAAACTTCCTTCCTTCAAACCTCCCGACAGTTCCATCAGCTTGGATCTGACTGCATAGGCTGGCATTGTCTCATACCAAGCCTTGAGCCTGTTTCTGCCATGGTGAAATGAGAGGCTTGGACCAGTGCCTCTGAGGTCCTGCCAGTCCTCAGTCAGGGAATGGGCTGAAGAACTGGATTCTCCCACTGAAGCCTGCAGGCCCCCCTTTCCTTCCCCACCAATGCCAACCCCCTTTAGGATTCAAACAGCCCTTTCTTCTGTCCCCTCCAGGAAAGTGGCGACCCCGCCGGTCAATTGTGTTTGCAAGTTGGGGGGCTGAAGAATTTGGTCTCATCGGCTCCACGGAGTTCACAGAGGTGAGTGACCCCCACAGACCAGGAGGGAGGCTTGGGGGAGATGGCTGACCTGATAACCTTTGGCCTGTGACCCCCAGGAGTTCTTCACCAAACTGCAAGAGCGTGCAGTGGCTTATATCAATGTGGACATCGCTGTATTTGGTAAGGTGAAGATTGAGACCAAGAAACCTGGGGGGTCCTTTGAGTCAGGGGCCTAGGTTGAGATCATTGGGAAAGGTTTCTGGCAGGGGAGACTGACATGTTCATTCCTTTCTCAGCCAATGCTACCCTGAGGGCACAGGGGACCCCCCCTGCCCAGAGTGTTATCTTCTCTGCAGCAAAACAGGTGAAAGGAGAGAGGACTGGGGTGGGGGGAGTCCTCTAAAGGCTCTGGGTGGGAAACTGGGGCAAGAAGTCTGGTCATCTGAGAGCAGCTCCATTGGCTACTCCATCCCCACTTGCCCAGGTCCCAGCACCAGGGAAGAGCAGCCTCACAGTTTATGACAATTGGCTCCAACATAGCAACCGAAGCAGCTCTGCCCATGGCGTCATACCCAGGTGAGGAGGAGCCTGGGGTCTGAGGAGACCACAGAGCCAGGGTCAAATACTCAATGAATCGGCAAGCATTTATTTATTTATTTTCCAAGGCAAATGGGGTTAAGTGGCTTGCTCAAGGCCACACAGCTAGGTCATTATTAAGTGTGTGAGGCCAGATTTGAACTCAGGTACTCCTGATTCCAGAGCCAGTGCTCTATCCACTGGGCCACCTAGCCACCCCCTTGGCAAGCATTTACTAAGCATCGATTTCACACCAAGCACTTTGCCAGGTGTTGGGGCAACACCCCTACCCTCAATGAGCTTCCACTGTTGGGGAGAGACCCATACATAATAAGGGGATGCCAACATAGGACCTGCCCCCTTCTCCCCACAGCCTAGGCTCGCTGGGCTCTGGGAGTGACTATGCCGCCTTTGTCCACTTCCTGGGGATCACTTCCATGGACATTGCCTACACCTATGATCGGGTGAGTGAGCCCTTGGGGTCTTGTCCCAGGGTCCAGACACAGGCCCTCCTCTTCTAGGACCACTTCCCCAGCATGTCTGCTCAAGTGCCCTCACAGCTGAGAGAGCCTCTCACACCATCCCTGGCCTTTGGACTAGGAGTGTGTAGTGTGTGTGATGTGTGATGTGAGGGAAGATGTGTCTCTGTGATGTGGGATGTGAGTGTGATGTGTGATGTGATGTGTAGAAACATCATTCTGGCCCCTGCTCTTCTCCTCGGAGAACCCGAGCCTCCTCATACCCCATGGCTGGGAGCTCCCTTCTCTAGGCTCAAGCCTGCCCTGGTTGAACTGAACCCCTTAACCACCTCCCGCAGAGCAAGACTTCGGCCCGGATCTACCCCACCTACCACACTGCTTTTGACACCTTCGAGTATGTGGAGAAGTTTCTCGACCCTGGTGAGGAGGGGACCCAGGGGAATGGGAAAGGAGTTTGGGGAGCAGGGCTGATCCCACCCTGGGCCTCTCTCCCCACAGGCTTCACCAGTCACCAGGCGGTGGCCCAGACAGCTGCCAACATCCTGCTTCGTCTCAGTGACAGCCTCTTGCTGCCCTTCAGCATCGGTGACTACAGTGAGACCCTCCGGAGCTTCCTCCAGGCTGCCCAGAACGCCTTCCTAGGACAGCAAAACATTAACTTGGGTATGTGCAGGGTTATCCATGGCCACCCAGCACGGGCCAGACTCTGCCCGCCCTGAACTGGGTACTCTCTGCCTCTCCCACAGGGCCTCTGGTTTCAGCTGTGGAGAGGTTTGAACGGGCAGTGGCTGAGCTGGAGAAGCGCATTGAAGCCCTCCAGAGCCTGTCTGAGTGAGTCCCTGGGTCCACCGAGGGGGGAACAGCTGGGGGCAGCGTTCCAAAGTCCTCAAGGCTCCCAGGCCTCTAGGAACTGTGCTAGGCCCCTGTGGGCCTTCAAGTCCTTCCCAGCATGGGGCCTGCCCAGCTCTGGATTACTGCCCTTCATTTTCCTTTGTAAAGGGGAACTTTGGCCCATCCTCCACCAATGACCTCGGCCACCTTATCACCACTTTTATTATTTATTACATTCCAAGCCCTGGACTATGAGCCTTGGATAGTGATGAAAACATGGTTCCTGCCTCAACAAGCTCACAGTCTTATGGAGAAATATGTACCAAAGGGCTTAGGTTGTTCTTGTGTGTGGTCATTTCAGTCAGGTCCGACTCTTGGTGACCCCATTTGGGGTTTTATGGGCAGAGATAGGGCAACTAAATGGCCCAATGAATAGAGCACTGGCCCTGAGTTCAAATCCAACCTCAGATGCTTGACACTGTGACCTTGGACAAGTCACTTCATCCTGATTGCCTCGCATCCAGGACCATCTCCAAATTGTCCTGATCTATATCTGGCTACTGGACCCAGGTGGCTCTGGAGGAGAAAGTGAGGCTGCTGAGCCAGTCCAGCCTCCCCCCACCCAATCCAATGCATGTGCTTGTCATGGCAGCACCTCCCTGATACCGCGGTCCTCTTGAAGAACGAAGGACAAACAACTGTAGTAGTTTGCCTTTTCCTTCTCCAGACCATTCTACAGATGAGAAAACTGAGGCAAACAGGATGAAGTGGCTTGCCCAGGGCCACACAATTAGTATCTGAGGCCAGGCTGAACTCAGGCAGTTGAGTCTTCCCAACTCTAGGCCTAAGATATGTCTAAGGTACAAATGGGAGGTAATCTCAGTGAAGGCCCTTGCTATCTGCAGAAGGTGGCATTTGAGGCAGAGATGGAGTGTGGAGGGAGGGCATTCTTGGGATGGAGGAAGGAGATGCTGGCTGGGGTGAGGAACCAAAAGGCCACAGATGGCAGTGTCTTGGTGGGAAGGGAAGGTGGAAGACAGGTGGGAGAGGCCTGGAGCACCAACAGAATGGTACACTGGAGATGACTGGACAAGATGGTTGCACTTTTGTCTTAGGAAAATCCCTTTGGTGTGTGAATGGAAGTTGGACCAAAATGGGGAAGAGACCCTCCTCCGCAGGAACTAACTTGGGTAGTCCAGGCTGGAAGTGTCAAGGGTCAGAGGGGAGAGAGGTGCTGCACAGGTGGCATCCACAGGCCTCGGCACCATGCTGTATATGAAGGGAGGGAGGGTGGTACCCTGGGCAGTGACGGGGGAGGGGGAGAAGAGAATGAATTCAGACTGGGCCACTGTTGGGTGTGTCTTCAAGAGATCCAGTTTGAAACATCCAACAGGCAGCTAGCTAGAGGTCAGGAGAATGGCTAGACTTGACCACAGACTGTGCCCTGGGCCTCCCTGCTGTCACGTGTCACTCGGAGGCATCCTTCAAAATCTGATCAGCGCAGCAGCCAGGCCTCTCCGGATCTCCCCAAGTGTTAGCCCTTCTCAGTCTCTCCCTGAGTCCCCAGAGGGCAGGAACCCTCTTACTTTCCTATTTGTATCCCCAGGATGTAGCCCAGGACTTGGCATATACTGGGGCTTAATAAAAGTTTGCTAACCTGATTAAGGGGCAGCTCAGTGGATAGAGGACCAAGGAAATGAGTTGAAATCCAGCCTCAGACACTTCCACACTCTGGCCATGGGCAAGTCACCTTGTAGGACTGTTTCCTTAACTGTTAAATGAATTGGAGAAGGGAATGGCAAACCACTTCAATATCTCTGCCAAGAAAGTCCCAAATGGGGTGACAGAGTCAGCAAGACTGACCAACAGCTTGAACAGAGGCTGTTCTGACCAGCTCACTTGTGTCTCAGCCCCTTGCAGGTCCGGATGGTGAATGACCAGCTCATGCTCTTGGAGCGAGCCTTCCTGAATCCACGAGCCTTTCCTGAAGAGTACTATTACAGGTGATGGAGGCCCCCCACCCCCCACAGATACACCTTTGCCCTGGCCTCAGAGGCTAATATGTTCTGGGAGGGAGCCATGGATACTGAGTGCCAGTGATAGGCAGGAAGACCAGGAATGGGGAGCCCCACATGCCCAAGCCTTTTGGGTCCAACTAGCAGCTACTTTTTGCCAGGTGTTAGAAGCTGAACCCCTAGTTTCTTCCTGCCCTCGAGGCTTCATGGTCCTCTCCTTTCTCCCTAGTCATGTGCTCTGGGGCCCTCGAACATCCAACGTGACGACCTTCCCAGGCCTGGCCAACGCCTATGACGAAGCCTTGAAGATGCCAGATGACCCGAGCACCTGGGCCAAGGTGAAGAAACAGCTCAGCATTGCCGTGATGGCAGTGGAGGGTGCAGCAGCCACTCTGGAGCCTGTGGCCCAATTCTGACTCAACCCCCCCTTCCTCCCAGATCCCCTCACCCCAAGTCTGCTGTGACTGCTTCCTTCTACTTCCTTCCACTGATAAACCTTATCACACCAAAGAGATTAGAAACTTTAAAGTCTGTGGGAATGTCTCTTTTATCTTTAAACCCGAGGGGCTGGGGGCCAAGTGGGGATCCAGATCAATGCTTGCCATAAGGCTCTCCCTCCAGCCTCATCCAAACGTCCCTCGAGCTCTGGGTTCCAGTCCCTCCACGTCTGGGCTGGAAGGCAGGTGGTGGCGGTGGAGAAGACAGCGGGCAGCTCAGTGCTCCCTAGGTGCGCATGGGGAGCAGGACGGGGGGCGTTTCCGCCTGTCCGCTGGCAGGTGCCCAGCCCACCTGCCCTCTCCCACTCACAAAGGCCAACTTTACTGGCCGAGGCAGGGGAGGGGCGCCAGTCACGTGGCGGTCCTGGGGAGGGCCTCCTCGGGATCCCCCTCCTCCCCCATCACCACCTGTTCCAGCGTGCGCCCCCCGAGCTTGCTCTCCACCAGGAGGGCGCATGACAGGGCCGGGGGAGGCCCCGTCTCCGAGTAGCAGCCGCGGACGAACAGGGCCTTCTCGTCCCCTTCCACGGTCAGCCCGTGGGCCCGGCACAGGGCGCTGGTCTCGGTCAGGCTGTCCATGGCCAGCAGGTGGGCCAGGCGGGGCAGCGGGAAGGCTTGGCCGCGTGGGGTCCCCAGCGCCCGGGCCAGGGCGGCCAGGGCCCTGCGGCGGGCCGGCCCGACGTGGCGCTGGGCGGCCAGGCTGGGCAGGTAGGGCAGGGCGGCCAGCAGGCGGAAGAAGCGGGCGGCGTTGCCCTCTCGGAAGGCGGCGTCCACGGCCAGGGCCTGGCGCAGGGCTGGGCAGGAGCGCAGGCTGGGGGGCAGCAGCAGGACCTGGTGCAGGGCCTCGGGGCAGCCTGGCAGCACCAAGGACAGCGCCCTCTCAGTACCAGGGCCAGCTCCCCCACCCCCGCCGCGCCAGCGCCCGGCGCCCCTCCCCCGCCTTACCCAGGTTGTAGAGCAGGAAGAGGCTCTGGAAGAAGGCCTGGCGCGGGTGGGCCTCGGGGCTGGCGGCGGCGGCGTAGCGGCGGCGCAGGGAGCCGAAGGCCTCGTGCATCTGCGCCTGCAGCAGCGGCGCGTCCGGCCCCGCGGGGCCCGGGCCGGGCGCGCCGCGGACGCAGAGCTGGCAGGCCAGCGCGGCCTCGAGCACGGCGGCGGCGTCGCCCGGGGGCGCGGACGGCTGCAGCGCCAGGTCCAGGCGCACGGCGCGCAGCCGGTCCCACACGAAGGCGGCCACGACGGGCGGCGGCACGTCCACGCGGCCCGCCACCTCGGCCGCCAGGTAGCGCACGGTGGCCAGCAGCACGCTGGGGGGCCGCAGCTGGCTGGGGGGCGGGCGCGCCTTGCCCGCCGCCGGCCGCGCGTACTCCTTGACGGCGCGCGCCGGGGCCGCCTCCAGCCGGTGCAGCCGCCGCTGCCGCTCGCGCGCCTCGCGCTCCGCCGCGGGGCACAGGTCCGGGCACGTGCCCAGCGGGAGCGCGCCCGGCACCGGCATGCCCGCCGGCCGCGCGCTACGGCGCCTGCGCCGAGCCGGAGGAGGAAGGCCGGGGCCCCCCGCGGCCCGGCCGCGCCCCTCGTCCCCGCCTCCCCACGTGACCGTGGCCTAGACCTGGCCCGCCCCGCCTAGCCCCGGGGGCCGGCGCCACCTCCAGGATTCCCGGATTCCCGAGGTCTGAGCCGCCGCCGCCGCCTCGGGAGCTCCTGGCCGGAAGGAGGAGCCCCTGGGCCCCGCCCCTCGAGGATCGTAGCTGCCCAATCACGGCCTCGCGAGCTTGTTTCGTCCCGCCTCCTCCCCAATCGGTCAGCCATTCTTCCTGGCCCCGCCCCCGCCCGCTTTTTTCCGGGACGCACCGGGCCGGCGTGCTTGGCCCCGCCCTCCCAGCTCTAGTTCCGGTTTCCGGGACACACCCGAGCGGGCCCCGCAATCGGTGGCATCCAGGCCCAGTTCCACAATGCACCGCGCGCCAGGCTGCCTCCCGTCATGCCCCGCGCAGCAGGCGCCCTTCGATTCCAATGCACTCAGGCCTTTATTGGGGGCGGGGCGGAGGCTCCAGGCGGGGAGGGGGGAGCCCCGCAGTGAGTCCAAAGGGCACTTGGGGAACGCTGAGTGGCAGTTGTGTGGACCCCCGGGGGGGCGTCAGGGGAGCCCCCGACACTGTCCTCGGGGCACCCCTCGGTGGGGGGGACCCGACAGCCGGGGAAACTGAGGCAGGGCCGGGGCTCAGGGCCGCAGCTGGAGGCGCAGGAGCTCCTCGGCCCGCCGCAGGTACTCCGCCACCTTCCTCTTCACCCCTTCTTGGCGGGCACAGTTAGGGTCGCCTGGGGAACAGTCCAGGGCCTCAGTTTCCCTGTCTGGCCGACCTCAGGGGTCCCTCCGTCTCCCTACCTGGGCTCGGCTAACTCAGAAGGGTCATCTTACAGAGAGGGAAACTGAGGCCCAGAGAAAGGGGATTTGTCCCTCATCACCCAGGAGGGGAGAATTGAACTCGGGCCCTCTGACCCAGGGTCCTTTCCTTCCCACCATGACCGTTTCTCAAGGGGCTGTGGGGGGGCTCTCTCAGGCCCCCATCCTTGGTCCCCCAGGTGGAGCTCCCGGGCTGGGCCGAGTCAGGAAGACCGGGTCCAAATCCAGCCTTTGACAGATGGCATCCTCCTTGGCACCCCGGGCGAGGCCTTCCCCTCCACCTCCATAAACTAGTGAAATGGCAGGGTTTCTCATCAGGGCCTACCTACTACTTAGAGCTGCCCCAGCGCCCAGGCCCAGCCTGGTGCCCAGGCATCTTCTCTCCTTGCATACAGTCCCATCACTGGGGGGCATCTGCCTCCTTCCCTGCTAGTAGAGTCCAGGGCAGCCTCTCTTCTGCACCATTGGGGGGCCACCCCGACCTGAACTTCCTGCTGTCATTGTGACCCCCAAGAGCCCCCCCCACTCACCTGGCAGCCCCTGGAGAAGCACGTCCACCCCATCGCGGTACCCTTGCAGGGCTGCGGCATAGGCCCCCACTTGCTCGTCCTTCAGGGCCTGGGTGATGAGGTCTGTAGCTTGGTCCAGGTAGGCTGGGCGTGGCCCCTCCTCCTCCTCCTCTTCCCCCTCTTCCCCCCCTCCAGGCTCCCAAGGTGTCTGGCACCGGGTCTGGGGCTCTGCCCCCAGGGCTGCCAGGTCAGCTCCGTGGGTGGGGCTGGGCCCAGGTCCAGCACCTTCTGCTGCCCAGAGAAGAGGGATTCAGGGCCAACACCCCCTGCCTCCCTGCCACCCCATGCCCCTTGAGAATCTCCGGAGTTTGGGGCCACGGGTGACCAGACGAGACCTCCAGGCTGATCCCGGCTCCACCGACCACAAGGTTGCTGGACAGGCCGCAGGGAGAGCCGAGTTCAGATCCTGTCTCAGGCTTCCTCGATAGGTTTCCCCTAGGAGACTCAGTGTCCTTTTCTATAAAATGGAGGTGGAACTCCTCCCTTATTTCCCCCTGGACCACTGCCAGCTCCACACTGGGCAGACCCTGGCAAGCTCTAGCAGGACCCTTGGTCCCCTCTGCTCTCATGGGTGAAGCAGCAGCTCAGGCCGGGTGAGCCTCAAAGCTGGCTCCCGATCCCAGATCTTGTTTTCCCTCAGGTTGTGCTCCCTGGGTCCCAGTGGGGAGAGCGTGGGAAGCCATTGCCATTGGGCTCCCCCACAAAGCCCAGTATCTGAACGGGCATTTATTTCCCTCTTTAACAAGGGGTCACCAGCTTTCACTCAAATACTCTGATGAGAGGAAACTCATTACCTTTGGGGGAGTGCCCGCCCTCCCTTCTGATGCTGCTACCTTCTTTGGAAAATGGGTCAAAGAGGGCCAACTCCGCCTCGGTGAGGGGTCCTCGGGCCACAGGGCCCGTCTCTTCTTCGGGAGCCCCACAATCGAACAGAAGATCGAGGGCCTCCTGGGCAGGACTGGAGGGAGGCTGCTCCCCTACAGAAAGAAGCCATGAGGGGTCTGCACCTCTCTACAGAGCTCATCCTTTGGTCATCTGTATTGAAGCCTGTTCCTCCCCTAAAGGGGGGCGCCCCATGAGGACTCCTCCCTGAGCATTTATAGGATGCCTACTGTACACCAAAAATAGGCCTGTCCTTAGCAAGCTTACCTCCTGAGGGAGAAATGACCTAGGAAGGACCTGTCCCACTACTCGTTTTCCAGAGGAAACTGAGGTCCACAGTTAAGTGTCTGAGACAGGATTTGAACTCAGGTTCTCCTTAGTGCATGCCACACTGGCCTCTACAAGAGGTAACACCCCCAGAGAACCCCCCAAAATAAACGTAAGGAAGAAACTAACAACTGAAAGAATAAGAGCCCTTGGGCTCCAGGAGGAGGTGGGGAATAAGGTCAGCCTACCAGCTGGGGGGCAAAGAGTTCCTGAATGGGAAAAGCCCAATTGGGCTGGAGGTCAGAGGGCAGGAGCAATAGAGAGATGAGCAAGGAGGTGGCAGGGCAGATTGTATCCAGGATTTGGTATACAGCTGGCACTAGATAAGTGCTTATCAAACAACTGTCTCATCCTAGGGTCAGAGGGAGCCACCAAAGCTCAGGGAGCAGGGATGTGTTGTGGCCAGACTTGGCTCAGGGCAGTCACTCTGGCCGAGGAGGCCAGGGGACCGTTCTTGTGGGAGATGATGAGGCCTGAATGAAGGTGAAGGTAGAACGGGCTCTGGGGCTGCAAGGACCTTTGACACCATTGGTCTAGTCCAAACCCCTTCTTTTACAAATACAAAACCCAGAGCAGCTAGGTGATACAGTGGATAAAGCACCTGCCCTGGAGTCAGGAGGACCTGAGTTCAAAATCAGCCTCAGACACTTAACAATTACCTAACTGTGTGGCCTTGGGCAAGCCACTTAACCCCATTGCCTTACAGAAACCAAGGCCTGGGTCACATGGCTGGCAAAAAGGAAGGCCTCTGTGTCCAAGCTGACAGAAGGCCCTTCCTGCTCCACGCTGTCCCTCAGCGGGGTGAACTTATCAAAGAGTGGGACTCTCAGGGGCAGAGATGCCCCTGGGACCCCCTGCCCCAGTACCTGGCCTCTCATGCTCCTCCTCCAGCTCTTCACGGCCCAACCGCTCTGCTGGCAGAGGCTGGGGGAGTTGGGTCTCTTCTGGAGGTGGCGTGGGCACCAGGGGTGGTGGCAGGATAGGTAGGTCATTGGGTTCTGAGGGCCGGGTCACATCCCCACCCTACAAGAAGAGAACATTTAGAGGTGAGAGGGGGAGCTTAGAGATCCCTGAACCCATTTAAGGGAGAAACTGAGGCAGAAGGGACAGCTCCCTTGGGGTCTTCTAAGTCTGGAGGAGTCAATGCTCCTCGCCTGGGGCTGGGGGCCCACTGAGGGAAAAACACGTACACGGAAGAATTCCTTGAGTTGGGGGCTGTTGTTGAGGGCAGGAATGTTGACAGTGAAGCGCAGCATGTCCTCCGCTGCCTTCCGCCGCTCCTCAATGACCGAAGCTTCGAAACGGCCTGTGGCCAAGGACACAGAGAGCTGTGAGCCTTCTCCCCTGGCGCCAGGCCGGGGCCCAAAGCCATTCAGACAAGATCCATAGGGGGTAAGGAAAAGTAGGGACAGGAGTGGCTGACGCCAGTGGGTCATCCCATTGCCATGCCCACTCAAATCTACCCACAAAGCTTCTTTTTCTTAATTAAAATTTGTTTTTCTCAGTCAAGGAGCACAGAATTTCATCTCTCCCCTTTGTAATTAATGGGTGGGCTTCACTGTAGCTGTCATGGGGGGGGGGGGGGTTCCTTTGTCTTATTTGGCCCAGCAGCATGAACAGGGAGAGGTGGGGAGAGCCTGCTTCTGGCCGGGGATCAGAGGACCTCAGCCACAACACTAGTGCCAGGATGGCCAATGAGCAGCAGAAGGGCAGCGTCGGACCCATAGTCCAGGGGCATCTCAGATAACGAAAACACCGAGGCCGGATATCTGAGGGTTCTGCAGCCCCTGGTTGTCCCCAACCTCAAACCACTCACCAAAGACTTGGGCCCGGGGAAAGGTGGGGAATTCCTCCAGGCGGCGGAAGAGGTTGCGGTGAGTATAGGCCAGATCCCCGTGCAGGCGGCGGAAGTCACTGTAGCGTTTCCAGACGACCACCTGGGCCAGAGAGGGGAAGGAAGCCATGGTCCGGCATGAGAACCACCAGGGCCCTCAGATCTCTTTGTTTTGCTGCCAGGGAAACTTGAGGCCCAGGGAGAGGAAGGGACTTGCCTAAGATCACAGGGCTGGGAGTAGGTCCTTCTACCCACCAGATCGAGCCCCCACGGCCCGGGACCTAGAAAGGGGGCTGTCCCCTGAGGGTGTCTCATAAAGAACTGCCCCTTCCTGCCTTCCAGCCTGATTGGGGAAGGGACCTGTTCTCAAGAGATATCTCCTTGGGGATCTGGGAAACCTGGGACACTAACACACTGTTGGGGGGCTGTGAACTGATCCAGCCTTTCTGGAGAGCAGCCTGGAACTGCGCCCAAAGGGCAACAGAACTGCAGACCCTTTGATGGAGCCAGGCCACTGTGAGGTCTCTGGCCCAAAGAGTGTACAAAAGGGGGAAACCCCCCATGTGCATAGTGGCTCTTTGTGTGGGAGCAGAGAATTGGAAAACGAGGGGCTCCCATCCATCAGAAGACGCTGAAGGAGCTGTGTTCTTTAAGAAGTCGGGAGGGAAGGCCCGGAGGCAGGGCCAGGAGGGCACCGGCCACACGGCTGGCAAAACGGCGTGGTTAGCCGCGAGGGTGGAGGGCAATCCCGAAAGGTTCGTGGGTCGGGAGAAGAAGCTGCGGGGTCTGCCCGCCCACCAGAGGGGCCGGTTCTCTTTTCTGGCAGGTTTTCCCCCTTAAGTTCCGATTCTTCTTTCCCACCATAACTGTCAGGGAGACTGCGAACCACGACTGTGCCTGGCCGCGGGGTCGCGGGGTCGCGGGGTCCCGGGGCTGCGGGGTCCCAGGCTCCCACGGTCTCGGGGTCACGGGGTCCCAGGGCCGGGGGCTCCCAGGGCTGCGGGGTCCCAGGCTCCCACGGCCTCGGGGTCCCGGGCTCCCGGGGCCGCGGGGTCAGGGGGTCCCGGGCTCCCGGGGCCGCGGGGTCAGGGGGTCCCGGGCTCGCGGGGTCACGGGGTCTCGGGCTCCCGGGGCCGCGGGGTCACGGGGTCTCGGGCTCCCGGGGCCTCGGGGTCACAGGGTCCCGGGGCCGCGGGGTCAGGGGGTCCCGGGCTCGCGGGGTCACGGGGTCTCGGGCTCCCGGGGCCGCGGGGTCACAGGGTCCCGGGGCCGCGGGGTCAGGGGGTCCCGGGCTCCCGGGGCCTCGGGGTCACAGGGTCCCGGGGCCGCGGGGTCAGGGGGTCCCGGGCTCGCGGGGTCACGGGGTCTCGGGCTCCCGGGGCCGCGGGGTCACGGGGTCTCGGGCTCCCGGGGCCTCGGGGTCACAGGGTCCCGGGGCCGCGGGGTCAGGGGGTCCCGGGCTCGCGGGGTCACGGGGTCTCGGGCTCCCGGGGCCGCGGGGTCACAGGGTCCCGGGGCCGCGGGGTCAGGGGGTCCCGGGCTCCCGGGGCCTCGGGGTCACAGGGTCCCGGGGCCGCGGGGTCAGGGGGTCCCGGGCTCGCGGGGCCGCGGGGTCAGGGGGTCCCGGGGCCGCGGGGTCAGGGGGTCCCGGGCTCCCGGGGCCGCGGGGTCACGGGGTCTCAGGCTCCCGGGGCCTCGGGGTCCCGGGCTCCCGGGGCCGCGGGGTCAGGGGGTCCCGGGGTCCGGGCCAGCTCCGTGGCTGCCGCGGGGGCACAAGCGGGGGCTCAGAGCCCCGGGCTTGCCGGCGAGAAGAGCCAGGTACCTCCTGGACGTCCTCTTGGTTGGTCTTGGAGATGAACTAGACAGGAGAAACGGGGGGCGGGGTGAGGAGGCGCCCCGGGGACCCCCGGCCTCTGCCCCCCAAGGCCCCCCCCCCCCCCCGTAGTCCGGTCCCGGCGCCCCCCAGCGTGGCCCCGCCCGCCCCGCCCACTTAAAGGGCCCCGGCCCGCCGTCACCTGCGCGGTCACTTTGTACTCCGTGTAGCCCTTGGGGTGCGTCCGCGTGTCCGACACCGTGTACAGCCGCCGGAAGTCGTCCTTGGCCCTGAGGGACATCCCCGGAGAGGAGCCGGAGCCCGGCGGCCCGCGGCGGCCCTGGGCGCCCGGCCTGGCCGCCCCGCTCCTCCTCCCCGCCCCGCCCCTCCCGGGCCGCCGCCTCTCCTGCGCACGCGCAGGGCTCCGCGCGGCTCGGCCCGCCCCCCGCTGCCCTTCCGGGAGCCGCGGCCGGGGACCGTCCGCAAACTCCGCCCCCTGGGGACGGCGCAGAATGGGCCCCGCCCCCAGCCCCAGCCAGCCCGGAGCGCCCCTGGGCTAAGCCCCCTCCCCTGCCCCATTTCTCCCCAGGTTTCCCGGGTGGGGCCGTGAGGCAGGGTGATGGGGGGCAGGCTCCCCCCCAGTCTCCGCCTGTCCCCCTCCACACACCGGCCAGGCCTCTGCCTGGGTCACTTCCTCTTCTTGCCAGTATCCTTCCAGAGAGTTCTAGGGCTGCCCGCTGGAGGGGGCCTTCCCCGCTCTCTCCCAAGTGTGGTAGGGGGCTGGTACCTCCCCGGTTCCTGTAGCCTTTCTGGGTACTCTCCTCCTTGGGCATGATGGGGAGATGGCCTGGGAGGAAGGAGACCAGCCAGGAGGAGGGGTACAACGGGCTTTTATTCTATCAGCTGGGCAGAGGAAGGGGCCTGGAGACTCGGGGCGCCGGAGTGCTTCCCACTGCTTTGTCATCCACAGACAAAGTGCCACAGGAGGGACGGGGCTGGGGAATGGTGGCCGCTCCTCCCTGGGGAGCGGGGGGAAGGCACTCCCACAGAGCAGCAGGGTCTCTCCCCTTAAACAGCGTGAGTAGCATCTGGTGAGGACACGGGGGAGGAGGCGTTAGTTGGGGTGCCGCCGGCTTCCGTCCACCTCTGAACCTGGCTCCCCGGGGGCCCCGGGCCAGAGAGGATCAGGATGGGTGGCGGGAGCCGGGGATGCATGGAGGGGCCACTCTTTGGGTGGGTCAAGGGTTCAGTCCAGGAGCTGGTATTTGGACGCAGGGGTCATTCAGAGGTGAAGATACGGCTGGAGATGTCATCCAGGAGCCAGTCGACCCCCAAAAGCAGGTTCTCTCCGGTGACTGCACTGCAGCCCTGGATACACCAATGGTGACTGCGGATGCCATCTAACTCCAGGATCTGAGGGAAGGATGGGAACCCTCAGAGAGCAGGCCCACAAACACTCAGACCCCTCTTCCCACCTCGAGGACTCTCAAGGCCTCCACTCACCTCTCGAATGTTGTTAGAGGACAGAGCCCCGGGGAGGTCCTGCTTGTTGGCAAAGATCAGGAGAGTGGCTCCTGCCAGGCGCTAAGAGGGAAAATAGAGGTGGCATAAGGTCTAGGCCAGCCTTCCTCATTGGCTGCCTGGCCTCCTCTAGCCTCTTTTCTGTGGCTCCCTTCCCAGGCTCCCCTCCACTCTCTTCCATTCCTGCCCATCTGCCTTCATCATCCCATAACTGTGGCTTAGAACCTGGGATCTGTCTCCTGGCTCTGACTCGTGCAAGGTTCCAGGGCCCTGGAAGCTCTTAGGGCTTCCTTATGGCTGGAGGAGTAGGACAAAAATGTTGTCCCACATGAATCTGATCTGGGATTTGTTCAGTCCCTACCATGGCCCAGGCCTCTGCTGGGGAGCCAAAGACAAAAGCAAGAATTCCTGTCCTTGTGTTGTGTGCCTCAGTGTCCCTTTCTAGTCAGAAGACAGGACCAAATGAGCTCTGAGGACTTTGCCAGCTTCATCTTCAAAGGGTCTTTATCTGAAGGCTGCACCCCACTCAGACAGTGACAATCTCTGCCCCCCCCCAGCTTCCTCCCCCACCCCGACTCTGCTCACCTCCTCCACAAGGAGGCTCTCCAGCTCCCGGCGGCAGTCCTGCATACGCTGCTGGTCAGCACTGTCCACTACCCAGATGAGGCCATCAGTGCTCTCAAAGTAGTTCCGCCAATAAGAGCGCAGGGACTTCTGTCCACCCACATCCCAGATATTCAGCTTGAACCTGAGGAAGAAGCGGGGGAAGGATGAGTAGGTGGATGGGTGGGTGGGTGGATGGATGGGAAAGTGGATGGGTGAGCAGATGAGTGGGTTTGAGTGGGTGGATGGGTAGATGGGTGGGTAGATGGATGGGAGGATGAATGGTTGGGTGAGTGGGTGGGTGAATGGATAGGTAATGAATGGGTAGGTGAGAGATGAATGGGGGGGCGGATGGGAGGATGGATGGAGGGATGGGTGGATGGTTGGTTGGATGGATGGTTGGATGGATGGATGGATACGTGAATAGTTGGATGGATGGTTGGTTGGTTGGATGGATGGTTGGATGGATGGATGGATACGTGGATACTTGAATGCATGGGTGGGTGGGTGGTTGGATAGTGGGGTGAATGGATGGGTGAGGCTGAGCCCCGAGTCCCCGGGGCCGTGGGGCCGGTGCCTCCCTCACCCTCGATGCTCCAGGGTTTTGATGTTGAAGCCCAGGGTGGGTGAGATGGTGTCGATGTCCTCCCCGTTGAACTTCTTCAGGATGGTGGTCTTCCCTGCATTGTCCAGGCCACTGGGGGTGGGGTTAAGGAGCCGGGACCCTTCTGGGGGGCAGGGGAGGGGCCCCGGGACCGGTCTGGTGGCCTCGCGGGCCACGCGGCCTGCTTGTGCACTCGGACTGGAAGGCGCAGGCCTGGGAAGGGGCAAGGGGGGCTCCGGGAGAGGCCGCCACGGGGGGCTGGGGGCAGCGGGCAAGGCCTCCGCCTGGCAGCCCCCCCCCCCGGGCAGTTGGGCGATTCCACTTTTGCGCGCTCACCGCCCCTTGGGAGGCCCTACAGACAGCACCCCCCCATTTCGGTGGCTCATGGTACGGCCCAGGCCCCACCCCGCCCTCCCGGGGTCATTGGCTGGCCCCGCCCACGTGGCCCACGCAGGGCAGTTGGTAGGGCCGGGCCCGGCCCAGAGCGGAGCTTCCTCCCTCGTCCCCCTTCCCTTCCCCCCAAGCTAGCGCCCCCCGCGCCCCGGCACCCGAGGGTCCCGTCAGGCGGAGGATACAGCATGAGGAGCCGCAGCTCCCGCTCCTTCTGCTTCATCTTCTTCAGGATGGTCAGAAGCCCCATGGTCCCCGTCTCCCCTCCCCGACGCTGCGCCTTCCTAGTTTGGTAGCCCGTTCCCCCCTCTCATTGGCCAGCGCGCCCTCGGGCCGCGACCCGATTGGCCCAGCTCTGGTTTGGGCCAGCCCCTTCTCGCCGGAGCCCGCGGCTGGAGGAGGCACCGCCCCGGGGAAGCCGAGCGGGGGCGGGGCTACGGCGGGCGCCCGGGGCCAAACAGCCCGCCTCGCCGCTTCGGCCCGCGGGACCCGGCGCACGGCCCGACCGCTTTACGCGGCGCAGCTTTCCCCAGGGACGGGGTCATGGAGGAGGCCAGCCGCCGAGGGGCACGGCTCGTGATGCGGGCCTGGCTGAGCTCCGGGGGCCGCTGGAAGCTGCAAAGACTTCATTTCCCATGAAGCTCAGGGAGCTTCTCTGGACTCCATTTCCCAGCAGGCCGAGGGCCGGCTCCCGGGGCGGTGGCTCTCCAGCAAGTGCACAAGCGTTAATTATTCAGCAGCTGTTTGGGCTCGGGGGGCTCGGGGGGCTCGGGGGCGGGCACAGCGGGCTGGGACTGCAGGGGTGCCGGGGGGCGGCCCCCCTTCCTTCGCTGCGCGCCCACAGGCTCCATTGGGCAGACTTAGGGTGCCTCGGCCGGAGGGGGCGTGAAGGATGAAGGGCCCAGGACTTGGGCTCATTCTTTACAGTGCTCTCTGGAGCCCCTCAAACACCGGGCCACGGCCCCCATTGGCTGGCTAAAGAGCATCCCACCAGCGGGGCTCAAAGGAAGGCCCCCAGCTTCCCCCCATACAGCTGAGGTGGGCAGACCCAGCTGACCATGACCCCACGTGAGGGTAGCCCCCCCTTCTGGCAGAACCCCCCCAGAACCAGGAATTTGGGGAGGTTTGCTTATAATTTGTTGTTTGCCCAATTGGATGTGATACCATTTCTGAACGTTCTTCTTCTAAGATTGTGAGTTCTAGATTCCTCCCCCTTCCCTAAGAGAGCCCACGATGGGGAACCGCCCCAGTCAGTGAACATGACCGTTGAAGAACCAGCAAAGAAGACGGGGGAGGAACAGTCAGAGACAAAGGAGGGAAAGCAGAAAAGGTCAATGGCCCAAAACCCTAGAGAGAAGAGTCAGGGAGGAGAGGGGAATCACCAGGAGTGAGGGCTGCCAAGGCCAAGGAGGATGAGGGTGAGAAAAAGGCCATCGGATTGGACAAATAAGTCTCTGGGACAGCGAGGTGGACAGTGGATAGAGTACTGACCCTGGAGTCGGCAGAACCTGAGTTCTAAGGTGACCTCAATACTTAATAATTACCTAGCTGTGTGACCTTGGGCAAGTCCACAAACACCAAAAAAAAATCTTAAAAAACAATTTCTCTGCTAACTGGAGATGGCAACTAAACCTCCATCTTGTACTGGAAGCCTCCTACCCCCTCTTAATTTGCATATCTTTCTTCCATTAATTATTTCCTATTATCCTGTCTATAGCTTGCTATATACATCTGCTAATAGATGGGAAGCTCCTTGAAGGCTTCTTTATCTCCAGAGCACATCTGGCACATTGATTTCAATTTAATAAGAAAGAGGGGGGTGAAGTAGAAACTCCTAGGGAGGGCCTTCTCAAGGAGGTTAGCCACAAAAGGGACGATATCAGAGGGATGGGAGGGCATGTTTCTAGGCAATAGGGAACAGCCATATACAGGAAGAATTGAAGAGCTGAAGGGGCGAACTTGTGGTATAGAGAGGTTTGCCTTGGCCACAAGAAGGGCCCATGCTGCTATGCAATGGGTGACGGAGGAGACGGTGGCAGAAGAAATTGAGGTGGGGGCAAGAAGAGCTCTCGATGGGCTCCACTTTTTCAGTAAAGAATGAGTCAAGGTTCTCAGCTGATGGGTTGGAGGGAAGGGGAGCTAGGGGAGACTTGAGGAGGGGTGAAAATGGTGGTTAGTGGGAAATAGAGCAGCAAAAAGATTCCCTTGCTGCAGTGGGGGTCCAGGAGAGGTCAAATGATCTAAATTTGTAGGGGACTCGGTGGTCAGGGTGGGGCCATGGCGCCTCTATCTGTGGATGACAGTTGGTGGCAGTTGTTGCTGGGGTTAATAAAGGGGGGGGTCCCTTCTTTCCAATGATGGCTCATCATTGGTAGTAGCAGGGACTGGGCTGAAAGTGGGCTTGGGAGTCACGGCTTTCCCCAAAGTTTTGGAGCTCAGGGTGCCAGGCCTTCTCCATCAGGGTCTGAGGGAACATGGTGGGGGGGGATAGGGGCAGTTTGATTTACCAGGTGAGTGCTAATTACGATCACCCCCTCAGGGTATCTTAGGAAACGAGAGGAAGAGATTGTAAAGAGGAAGGGAAGTCCCCACTGAAGAGCTGGACCTTGGGTGTAAGGGTGTAAAGCCTGGAAGGCTGAGGGGGGCAGTGAGCCGCACAAGATGAGCTGACAGGCCATGGTGTCTTTTTCTTTTTGGATTTTGAAAGCCATCTTTGGGTAGATCTACCCAGGGATCAAACAGAAAAGACAAACAGAACTTAGGACCAACTGAGACAAGTTGATTTTTTAAGTGCAGGGTCTGGGACTTCCTTCCCCCTGGGATGAGTGAAGAGGGAGGAGAATGATAATTGATGGGCCCCCAGAGTCCCTGGGGTGCCTTTTCTCATGGGCTCTAGGCTGCTCTGGACCCCTGCTCTTCTGGCCCTCTTGAATGCTAGGCAGTATCTTGGGGCCAATGCCCTCAGGACAGAGGGAGCCACCAACAGGAGTATGGGAAGCTCCTGGACCTCAAAGGGCAGAACCACGGGGCAGCAAAAAGTTAGATTGGAGGCCAGCAAAACTCCTTAACAAGGAGAGCCTGCCCAGAGGGGAGTGGACCCAGCATCTGGAGATGCCTTCATAGGGCAGAGGGGGAGATGTTGGGGGGGTCCTTTGGGGTCCAGTTGGACTGGAGGCTGCCAAGCTGTCTTTGACCTTCTAAAGCTGTGGGTCTGAGGCCCCTCAGTGGATGGATAGCATCCATCTGGGAGAGCTGATGTTGTTGGGTGCAAAGAAGGCTCCTGGCTTCCCTGGACCCTTTCTCATCTTCTCCAGGAAGCCTTCAATCTATTAGCCTGTTTGACCACTGTGGTTTGCATGTTGTCCCCCCACCCTCACCACACTCCATTAGACTAGGAGCTTCCTGAGGGCAGACACTGCCCTTTGTCTTTCTTTGTGTCTCCAGCTTAGTTGTCCGGATCCACATCTGTCTCTGGAGGAGAGAACCAAGATGCTGACTTAGCACAGCGCCCTCAGTCAGATCCAATTCAGGGACACTTGATATCACCTCCCTGACCTCAGGGTCTTCTTCAAGAAGGTCCTGATACACCTGAAGGGCTTAATAAAAGCTTATTGAGTGACTGCCATTAGTGTCCTTTCCAGTCTTGTGACTATGGACATTTTTTAAAACCTCTACTAGAAAGGGTCATCAGAGGGCGGCTATGTGGTGCAGCAGATAGAGCACCGGCCCTGGAGTCAGGAGGATCTGAGTTCAAATGTGACCTCAGATACTTAATAATTACCTAGCTGTGTGGTCTTGGGCAAGCCACTTAACCCCATTTCCTTGCAAAAACAAAAAATGTTTGATGCTCCCAATGACCCCAAGCTATTTGACAGATGAGGAAACTAAGGCCCAGAGTGGCCTAAGAGAGGATGTGGTTCTGGGTTTATCACCATTATGCCAGATGTCCCAAGAATGTCAGCTCCCTGAGGGCAGGCTTGATTGGTCTTCCCAGTGCCCCAGAGAGGGTTGGGGGGGGGCAGGCAGGGAGGGGCAGTTCAGGGAGCCTTGGGGGGACCTTGGCCTTGACCCAGGAAGATTAACTGAACCAGAGCATTCCCCCCCCCTTCCCTGAGGCCAACCTTTAGACCGTCCCTGGCCAGGGCACCCTGGTCCTGGCCACACCCACCCGCCAGGTGCTTCTTTCCAGCAGTTACATCATGCTTGGAGCCTTGGGCTGCAGCCCTGGCAGATGCTGCTTCGTCAGCCCCCACCCCCATCCCCTACCCTCCCGGACCTGGAGTCTGCTTCTGTTTGTAAACCCAGCTTCCCCATGAAAAGAGACTGCCCAGGGGCCCTCCTGGGCTTTGGGGCATCGCCTCCAACCCCCTCATTTTATAGACAAGGAAGCTTCACCCAGGGATGGCGTGGGGTGCTGGAGCCAAGCCAGCTCCTGATGAACTGTCTCCTCCGGAGGAGACCTGGCCCCACCTACCCAGCAGAGAGATGCCATCCTCATTGCCTCTCGATTTCACAGCTCCCCCTCACTGAGCCTCCAGCCCCCCAGGGGCCAAGGCCAAGGTGGTTCAGTAGAGGCCGAACTAGCCCTGGGGAGGGAGGGAGGAAATGGGAGGAGGAGGATTCCCGGAGTCCAGGGGACAGCCTTAATCGCTGGCAGAAATGGAACAAAGACTTGCCAGGCCTCCGGGGGGGATTTGAGAGGGCATTCCCTCTGATCCCCTCATCTCACAGATGGGGAAACAGAGGCTCGCCTGGCACTGGTCCCACAGCCAGCAACATTAGCAGGTGGAATCTCTGGCTGCCTGGCTCTCTTAGGGCAGTAACATTTAGCCCAGGAGCCTGTCATCCAACCTTGTTTTAACAGATGGGGACACAGGTTCAGCCAGCCATTGTGAGAGCTCAGATTCACACCTGGCTTTCTCCAGCCTCCAAACCTTTTCTCAGGCCTTCCTTGGCATTTCCTCTGACTACCAGCCCCATCATGGCAGGATGCCACTCTTCTCCCCTCCAGACCCCCACTGCAGGACTCTCCTGGGCGCCTCTCCTCGGAGGCTGGCTTCTCTAGCTCTCAGCCATTTCCCCTTCCCTGTCCACCCCCCAAACACCCCACCAGCTGGCCTATGGCCAGCTCTCTGTTATCCTCCCAGAAGACTTGGTCAAATTAGGAAAGTCCAGCCACGTGGGCACCCCGGGAACCTGGGATTCTGAGCAGCCCCAGGGTTTCAGAGAAACTGAAACTGGGCTCTGGGGAAGGAGTGGTCACCAGAGATTTAAGGGCTTCTCTTCCTGCAGCTGGAGCTGGGAAGCCGCAAGCAGCCTGAGGAACGGGGGACTCTCGTTCACCTGGCTTTCCCATAGGGAATCTAGCCATGCACCTGTGCAGTGGGCCACCCCCCTCCAAAGAAGAGACGCTCCCGCTGGTCACTGTGAGTCACTGGGCAAGGGAGGGGGAGGGGGTAAAGGAGGAGCCCAGGAGAGAAGGGAGTCAGGAAGACCAGGCAAGGTCTGTCTTTGCCCTAGAAAGGGGGCTTCCATTTGGGGGGATAAGAACCCAAGCCAGATCTCACCCCTAAAGCTCTCTCCCTCTATGTTAGAGAGAGAGAGAGAGAGATGGTAGAGTCCAGGCACTAGACCTGACTGTCATACTTGGTTCCAGGCCCTTCTCTATGCCTCAGTTTCCCCTCCTCTCTGGGAATCCAAAAGCCAAATGCCCACCCCATCCAGGCTTCTGCCCCATCCCTGAACTTTGCTTTTCTTTCCAAACTGATGTGGTTTTTTCCAGTTCCTCTACCAGGCCAGAGGCTTCTTCACCAGCACTGACTTCCTTTTTTCCTCTTCCAGATAGCCAGCACCCTCTTTGCACTCATCCTCATTCATCTGTCAAACCTTAACTGGATGAGGCCCCTGATTCCTGAGGCCCAGAAGGGCAGAGGCTGGATCAGAACCCAAGACTTTGGACCTCTGGCCATCTTCCCTCCTAGGATAATGCCAGACTTGGGTTCAAATGTCACCCCTAATAGTTGCTTGCTCCATGACCCATGGCAGGTTTCTTTAGTACTTCCAGCCTCAGTGTCTTCATCTGTAAAATGGGAATAATCGTGACACCTTCCTCACTGGCCTTGGGCAAGGCTGAAATGACATAATGTATGAAAATATTTTGCAAAATTCAGTGTTACAAAAGTCCCAAACTAAACGCCTCAACTAGGGCGGATGCTTCCTGGATCATTGTGCTTAGAGAGGGGGATGGAGAGCCCAGGACTCCAGCTCATACAGATAAAAATGAATGATAATTACAGCTGTAAGGGAGCTTGTAAGGTAGTGAGTTCCCCATCCCCTGAGATATTCAAGCAAAGACTAGGAGTGTTGTAGGGAGAAGAGTGGACTGGATGCTCTCTGAGGTCTGGCTCAGATAGAGGAGGCTGGGACTCTGGAAAGGAAACCTGGGGAGGGAAGAGGTGGGGAGAAGGAGCAGAGATGCAGAAGGTCATTTAATCCAAGCTCTCTGGTCAGTCAGTAGGGCAGAATGCACTTATGCAGTGCCTACTGTATGCTGGGCTTACAAAGGAAGGCTAAAAGTCTGTTCTCATGTCTATTCCAGACTTGGGGAGGGGGGTGAACAATATGCAAATCTCCAAATGCAGACTAGGTCTAAACAGAATAAACTAGAAACAATGAGAAGAGGGCAGACCCTAGAATTAAGAGCCTTGGGAAAGCAAGGGCCTTGCCCACAGCACAGAGGTAGGAAGGAGAGGGGGCCAGCTCCTCAGACCCCAGACCCAATTTCCTCCACAATGGGGTGCATAAAACCGTGACTTGGAGGCAGGGCCGGGCAGCATGAAGCTCCAACCAGGCTGGGCTTCTTGGGGGATGTGGGCACCTGGAGGGATGTTGAGCGAGTCGGGGCATGGAAGAAGGTCAGCTCTGTGGTACAGCAAGGACTTCTTGCCCCCAGGATTCCAGGGAGGTGGAGAGGCAGCTGAAGCGCAGACAGAAGAACCGAGTGGCGGCCCAGCGGAGCCGGCAGAAGCACACCGATAAGGCCGATGAGCTGCACCAGGTCTGGGACTCCCTTCCCTGGCTACCCTCTGCATCCCCGCACCCAGAGTCCATTCCTAGAACCTCAGCCTCCTCCAGCTGGGCAGGACCTCAGAGGGCATCCAGTCCAGATTCCCCATGACAATACTCTTAGCTTCTGCTTGAATACCTCAAGTGATGGGGAACTCACTACTTTGCAAGGCAATTCATCCTAGTTTACAATGTTAGGAAGCTTTTCCAAATGTAACTTCTTTCTCTCCATTGCTCCCAGTTTTGCAATCTTGGGGGTCAAATAGATAAGGACTCTTCAGATGCTTGAATTTAGTTCTTCCAGGGAGGCCTCGGTCTGGGATCAGGATCTGGGCTCTTTTCTGATGCTGCTTCTCCCTGGATTCTGGAAAGCAGGATCCCATCACCTTTCCCATGTCACCTTTCTCTAGCATGTGAGGCAGGTCCCACTAGGAGGATGACCCCTATTTTAGAGGAGGAAACTGAGGCTCTTGGAGGGGATGTGATGTGCTCTAGAGAAGCATCCCAAACCATGCTCAGCTCAGTCCTTGGGCCTGGGGTCAGGAACCCCAGAAAGTCTGGAGGTGGGCATCCAGTCTTGTGGCGGGCCTGGAGATCATGGCAAAGCAGTTGGGAGCATTTAGCATGGGAAATCAATTTATCAATCAACTTTTATTAAACACCTAGTGTATGCTCGGCAGATAATGTGCTAAGTGATTGGGGATACAAAAGGAGGCAAAAGACAGTCCCTGCCCTCAAGGAGCGCCCAGTCTAATGAGGAAGACAAGACTCAGAAGGGAGGAAGAAGAGGGCTCAGAGCCACCGGCCTTGGCCGTGGAGAACAGGACCAGGAGCATTGGGGAGAAGGGGCAAAGAAGAGGTCAGGGCCTCCTTGGGATTTTGCTAAGCAAAGCTTCCTGAGGGTTCCTAGGCTCACCAAGGGAGGCCTGCTGAGGGTGTGATGGGGGGGGAGCCCCAGCTGGGGGCAGGGGCAAAGGTCAAAGGACCAGCCACCAGGCCCCTTGTTGATAATGACAACAGCATTTATGGATCTGCAAGGTCTGCGCTTGGATCTTCCCCTCTGGTTCCTTTTTGTAGACCTCTGTTTACAGTCATTTGAGGCGGGGTTAGACAGAGGTCCTTCTCCCCTTGCCGGATTGTGTAAGAGAAAAACAGTAAAACCTCCCCAGCAAATACCACCTTCTGTCTCAGGGCTTCATCTTCCTCTGGCCAGAGAAGGGAGGTCGGCTATTCTCTCTTCCCCTGGTTTGGGTTTTTGGTTTTAATTATTATTTAGATGGCTTTCTTTTTATAATCTCTTTATATGGTTGTGTTGGTCACCCATCTTGCTCTTTGGCTTCTGTTTATTTTGATCTGTGTCCTTCTACACCTTTCTGTTTCTTATTCCGCCATAACAACCCATTGCATTCATGGACCATTGCTCCACCCCCAGTGAACAGGCCCCCACTTTTGTTTCTAGCTCTTTGGTTTGTGCTACCACACTGTTATGGCTGTTTGGGTCAGTATTGGTGTGGATTTTTGCTCTCTTCGGCAAACTTTGACTGCCATGGGGTATGTGTCTAATAAAAGCTCCTCTGGGTCAGAGGATGAACTTAGCCCAGATGAAAAACTGGAGCAGGTGGACCTTTCACTCTCTGGCAGCAGCCTACCAGAGTGTGCCAGCTTTCCCACAGCCCCACCAGCATGGAGCAGCCTCGGCCGCATTTCGTCCCGGCTTCCTCACTCTGATGAACCCTTTCTCTTTCTGGTCTCAGGAACATGAGTGGCTGGAGAAGGACAACCGAGCCCTTCGCAAGGAGATCTGGTCATTGCAGGCTGAGGTGAAGCGCTGGCTCCAGGCCTTGGAGGAACATCAGCGAGTCTGCCTCATGGCAGGGATTCCCACCTCAGCCTGGACTCCCCCTGACCACTGGAGCCAGACTGAGCCAGCTCCCCAGACTCCTCTGGCCGGACAGCAGGCCCCTCTTGGGTCACAGAGCTTTCCTGCCCTTCTGAAAGCCCCTGCCTCCCCTTCTGCCCAGCCTCCCTCCCCCGCTCCTCCCCATCTGTTCTCTGCCTGCTCCCTCTCCTCCCCTGTGGTGTCTTTCTTGGTCACTGCACCAACACCAGGGTCTCCCACTGGGACTGCCTTGGCTCAAATCCATGGGATTTCCAGCCTCCCAGCTCCCCCACAGCAGTCTGCCTCACCATCCCTTAGAGAGGGCAAGACAGAAGAGTCCCTGAGTGGTTCTTCAGTCACCCCCCCATCCAGAGGGGCTCTTCCCTAGTCCCCAGGAGCGGGCAGGGCTGAGCCTGGATCTTGGCCTCCATACATTTCTGACCCATCCTCTGGTCTCTTTCCCTAACATGCCACACTAAAGCTTTGACCTCCCTCCTTGACCCAGACCTGAGCCTCTGAGGCTGCATCACCCTGGCCCCTGCCCTCAGAGCCCCCCTTGCCTTCCTCATCCTGGTTCCTTTATCACCAGAGCCCTGAATCAGAGAAGGGTGAAGCTACCCGAGACTGGGAAAGGCTGGTGTCACCAGCTTCATCTCTGGGCCAGTCCACAGATCAGAACAGGAGGGAAGCCCAGCTCTTATCCCACAGGGATGCCCACCCTTCCCTCACTGTCCCCTACCCCGGACTCTGCATCCATAATTCCTGCAGCCCCTGCTGCCTGTGAGCCTGGGACTGTCCCTTGATGTCATAGAGAAGATCCTAAGAGGGAGTGGAGGAGGGGGAATGTGGGTTCCATTTTGGATGTGGGAGTTCAAGATGTCTAATAGACAACAGGAGATCCTCAACCAAAGTCCAGGAGAGAAGCTAGGGCTGGAGAAGATTTGGTCATTAGTGGCCTGGAGGTGGACATTGAATCCATGCATGGGATCTGATACAACCACCAAGCAAAAGGGAAAAAAAAAAAAAAGAGGACCAAGGCTCAGTCCCCAGGCCCTTCCCACCAGATGCTCCAGGGCTCTCCTGGGTGGTGGAAACAGAAAGGGAATGACTGCCAGACTTTCAGCTCTTTCCCCTCTCTGCCTCCTTCTGGAACCCACCAGGACTGATAGTGGGAGGAAGAAGTGGAGGAGGAGAAGACAAATCATCCCTGGTCCTGGCAAGGGTAGGCTCCAGAGCTGGCCCTCCCATGGAGGGTCTCTCCATCACAGCACTACCTCTTAAGACCATAGAGCTGAAGAGACCCTCCCCTCCCCTTCCCAGACCATTCAGGCCAAGAGCCTCAGCTGCCAAGCCAGGCCTGGACCTTAGAAACTGGGGTCTAAGCCCTTCTCTGGACATTGCTCTGAGGCCCAGAGAGGACCAAAACAAATCTGAACCCAGGACCCAGAGGGAGAGTCTGTGCCAGAGAGTCACAGCAAGTATCTGCTGCCTTGGTTTCCCTAGATATAAAGAGAAACTCCATCTACTTATAGTCTAAGGTGTGTGGGTCCTCAGCTAGGAACCTGGGAAAGGACTGGTGTGGGAGGAAGATGTGGGTGTCATAGAAAATAAATGGATGCTTCTAAAGTTCGTCTGGCCAATTCTTTTAGCACTGATTAGACTGTCCCAACCCTGAAACCCTCAGGGTTTTGACATCCTTGGGGTGCTGGGGGTCTTCCTCATATTTCCATTATTGGGCCACAGGGCCCTGGGAGACACCAGTGCCTTCTCAGTGAAGCCCCACCAGGGGCTCTACCTTGAGTTGAGAGCTGAGGCAGGGGGCCTGCCATATGATACACCCCGAGTCAGGAGGAAGGGGCTGCCCAGGGGTCAGAGCGCAGAGAAGGCCATGTAGAAAGGCCCCAGAACATCAGAGCTGGGAGATCTCTGGAGACCATCCAGTCCAATCCTGACCTGAAAAAGAATCCCCTCTCTACAACCCCCCCAAATGTTCACATAGCTTTCTCTCGAAGAGCCCCAGATCTGGGGAGCTCTATAACGCCAACTCCCATTCTCCCAGCCCCTTCAGCTCATTTTCCTCCTGCCGGGCTCTGATGGAGAGGAAATCTTTTCTTCCCTCCAACCTGCCCTGGTTCCCCATCATCTGCATTGTCTACTCCATGGGACTGAAGTTCACCAAGTGAGGAAATACAGTGGCCAGAGTTTGGGGGGGGGGGGGCTGGGGGTCCAGAGAAAGGACAAAACTGAGGAGGCAAGGGGGGGGCCCAGCTGACTCCTCCATGGCACAGTTGACGCCATCTGATGGTGGCAGCTGGGGCCTCATAGGAGCCAATGAGTGACTGGTCTGGGAATCCTCCAGGGAGACCCAGGTGAAGCAGGAAGAGAGGCTGCCAATTAAGAGGCCCCTCTGGGGCCTGGGAGGCAGGAAGGAGCTTCTTGAGGGACAAACTCTGAGTTCAATTGCTTTTCCTGGCTCTCCCCAAGAGTGAGCAGGGCTAGCTCTGCATCCTGGGCGAGGCTCCTCCAGAGCAGGCCTGTCTACATTCCCCCCATTCTCTGGGGCTCTTGTGGGGATTCCCCATCAGCCAGCGTTGTTGGACAGGCTTCCTTCGGGCAGGTGGGGCCAGCCTGGGAAGCAGGGATCTAGCAGAAGGCTCCCCAGGGGATCTGGGGCCATAATCCAGGGCCCTGGGAAGCTAGAAGGGCAAGGTCATGGGATCACCCCATTTTCCAGACCTGAAAGTTGAGACCCGAAAAGATCATGTGGTTTGGCCTGTCTTCAAAGCTAGCAAGAATCAGGCCAGCGGCTAGAGCCCTGGGCCCAGAATCTGGAAGGCCTTCCTTAAGTCTTGCCTCAGATACAAATAACTGGGGGACCTTGGACAGGTCCCTTCACTGCTGCCTCAGTTTCCTCAGCTGTGAAATAAGAAATGAGCTTCCAAGTCGAGATCTATAAAACTATGAATCTTGTCTCTAGGATGAAATTCAAGTTTCACAATCTGTTCTTTGCTGCCTTTCTAGACTTAATTCATGCATTCCTAGCGGGCTCACATAATCTGGGCATGTCTGCGCGAATTGTCCAAGGTGTAGATGCCCAGCTGGTGGGTGGGTAGACTTCCAAGGGAGCTGTGATTGCCCACCCTCATGAGAGCAGAAAGACAGCTGCCTGTCTCCAAGCCTATCTCACCTACCTGTTCTCACATTTGAGTCCTGCCTGACTCTTGCCTATTTGAGGTTTTCTTGGCAGAGAGACTAGGGTGATTTGCCATTTCCTTCTCCAACTCACTTTATAGATGAGGACACTGAGGCAGACAGGATGACATGATTTGCCTCTTTTAAGTGTCAGAGTCTGGATTTGAACTCAGATCTTTCAGACTTCATGCCTGAAATTCTATTGACTGTACCACTAAACTGCTCCTTATACCCACCTTCTCTGTTCTCCTCCTCCTCCCTCTTTTCCTTCTTTCTTCTTCCTCCTCCCTCCACCTTTCTCCCTGCCTGCCAATCTCAATGTATATGTATCTATAGTCTTGTATTCCCACACATGTAAGATATATGGTGATTAAAGGTTTTATAAAGCAGTTCTCATGTGTCCAGTTGACTGAGCGATGCACAATACCGCCAAGACACAGGAACCCCCGAACCACAGTCGCTCCCTGCTTGGAACCGTTCCCTGCCCTAGTTTTCCAAATTAAAAAAAAAAATCAAGACACTGGGTCTGACAAAGGAATTTCCTTTTGCAAAATCTAGTGGAAGGCACCTGTTTTCTTTCCTTGAATCAGGTTCATTGGGGAGAGCTGTGAAGATCTGCCTTTGTTGGGTGGGTGGCTCAAGCTGGGCATTGAGGCCCTCCCTCCCTAGCTGGGGGAGCCCCACCCTCAGCTTGTAAGAGCCTTGGATTGAGGGATCCCCCACCTTACTCTCAGCTTAGGGGAGCCCTGGATCATGGGGTCCCAGAGTGCAGGGCTGGATGTGTATAACTAAGTAGAAGGCAGGCAGACAGTGGAAACGGGGCTGGATTTTTTATTTTTAGGTTGTTTGTTTTTTTTTTTTTTTGCCAGGCAAATGGGGTTAAGTGGCTTGCCCCAAGGCCACACAGCTAGGTCATTATGAAGTGTCTGAGGCCGGATTTGAACTCAGGGACTCCTGACGCCAGGACTGGTGCTTATCCACTGTGCCACCTAGCTGCCCCAAGGGCTAGATTTTTCATCAAGAGGGATCTGGGTTCAAATTCTATCTCTGTTCTTTCTGCCCATTAGAATTTATAAAGTGTTTTAATGCATGTTTTCGTTGGAAACATTTAGCAGCCATCAAGAGTTGCCCAGCCTATATTATCATCCCTGTTCTATGGAAGAAGAGACAGAGGCTCCTGACCACACAACGAATGCTGGAGACAAGGTTTGAAACCAGGTCTCTCTGAGCTTCAAGTCTAATAAGATCTCTGAATAGGCCTGGTCCTTCTAGAGAAAGGTGCCAATGGAGCTGAAACCAGAGACACCCTGGGAGAAGAGGGGGCATCCTCAGGAGCCCTGAGGCATATTCAGAGGAGTTGGCATTGGCAGGAAGTTCTGCACCAAGATGAAACGATAGCTTACACAATGGGATTGTAAAATATTAACAGAGAACCCTGGATTTGACCCCAGAACCAAGGAGGAGCCATTGTCCCTTCCCACCGTAGAAGGAGCCCACCTTGGGTGGAGCAGTGGAGCTAAGCCTGTACAGCATTGTACAACCAGAGATTCAGAGCTGTGAGGGGCCCTCCTTGGAGATCCTTCAGTCCAACTTGCTCATTTTACAGATAAGGAAACCGAGGCCCAGAGAGCAGACTGGTGATCTGCCTAAGAGCAGAAGGCTGCTAAGTGTCTGAGGTCTTCCTGAGCCAAGGCCACTGACCTCTTCACCATGTCACCCAGATGCCTCATACCACTGGGTCATGAAGTTTGGCCATGGAAACCCATGGAAGAAGGAAAGAACAAAGAAACAAAATGGCACCTTCTTCCTCTCCTGTATCAAGAATGGTAGAATGTTGGGAAAGGGGGTGAAGGGTGCCAAGAAATATGGTTTTTAGGGTGGCAACATTAACTTACCCGTTGATACTCTACCCTGGTCTAATGACCAATGGACAGAATCATACCAACAATTATTTCTCACCATCAATCAAATGAAAAGAAAAAAGGAAGTCACAGCCAAGAGATAGAGATGGTTTGTGAGTTCTCCTTGGGGAGGTCAAGAAAGGATTAAAAGTAACAAGGGAGGGGCGGCTAGGTGGCACAGTGGATAGAGCACCAACCCTGGCATCAGGAGGACCTGAGTTCAAATCTGACCAGACACTTAATAATTACCTAGCTTTGTGGCCTTGGACATTGCCTTGCAAAAAATCTAAAAAAAAAAAAAGTTAACAAAGGACGTCAGCACCAGTTCATGGCACATCTGATCACGAGGGAACTCCATCTCCCACTGCTGGTCAAAGTAGCCTTGTCCAAACTCATTCTCTTTAGAGCTTTAGTCTTCCCCAGGACCACTGAGCCAATCCTATGAAGGACATTGATCACCGGTCAATGAAGGCCTGTCTCCACAAATCCTTAATGGCCTTCTGACCTCTGGAACCCCAGCATATGAAGGGGGGAAGGGACAGTCCTGAGTGACCATTCACCCTTTGACTGAACCCAGACCAAGCTTCATGGTCAGGAGGAGTTCTAGAGCAAGAGCAACCTTAACATGGGCCCCAGTGGTCTTTGTTTCATGGAGCTAATGGCCACCTGGACAAGGGATGAGACCCTTGACTGGATATGTGTCACATGGTCCAACCATGGTCAAATGAGAAGCCTCTGCTGTCTCGATGAGAAAAAGTCCTCAGTCAATCGTAAGGTGGGGTCAAGTCTTAGCCCCAGTCCCTTTGTTCCTCCTTCACCCCCTCAATCAATTACAGAGATCAAAGATCCCCAAGTGAAGGCCTGGGAGTGGACCTAACAGCAACACCTTTTCCTTGCCACCAATCACAGCCATGGAACCCTTGGGAAGAAGAAAACTGTTGAAACTGGATAATGAGTCAACAGGTATTATTAAGGAAGTATTATTAAGGAAGAATTATTAAGGTAGTATGCAGGCACACTAAGGCTGTTTTTGGTTCCTCAAATCCCTTTCAACCAACACATCTGTGGACCACCAAGGTAATTTAACATACTCCTCATAATATTCTTTTACATTTAGTCTTTAAACACTTAACAATTTTTGTCCCCCAAAAGCTCCAAGTTAAAATGAACATTGTATAATTATAATTGTAAAATATAGAATTTTATACCACATTAAATTATAAAAACCAGCTATTTAATGTGGGATATTTTGTAAGAATTAGAAAAGGAATCCAGTAAGACCTCTTCTGCTGACGATTACCTGTAAGATTTCATATTAAATTTATTTTGCGTATTTATTGGATATCAAAAATATTTTAAATCAAATAAGTTACAACTTGGAAGATGCTTGATGGCTTGGGAAAATCATATATATAAACAATTTCAATATTATACTTTTAAAGTTTGAAAAAAGGTTTGATATATTTGCCTCAACACGAGCCAAGTCCAGTCTTAAATCTGGTTCTGCATCCAATTTCTTTCTGTGTTCTAATTTCAAGCAAGATTAAAATGAGATCTCACTGGCCCTGGAGTCAGGACCTGAGTTCAAATGTGACCTCAGGCATTACCAAGCTGTGTGGCCTTGGGCAAGTCACTTAGCCCCAGTGCCTTGCAAAAACAAACAAGCAAAAAAGAATAAAGTGATAATTTTACACAAATATGTGAGGGGAAGGGAATTTTACTGACTTGCTGAAAGATGGAAATTCATTCTTTTCTTTCAGCCATGGAATCGATTGATGGAAATGAATAGTTAGATAATAAAATATTTACTTTTTTACTGGCTAATGATAAGGCTCCAGTAAATAATAAAAATACGTGAAGTACAGTTGCCTATAATGCTTTGTTTTGGACAAATCAGTTCAGTTCACCAACTCTTGGCGATGCCATTTGGGGTTTTCTTGGCAGAGATTGGGGGGGCCATTTCCTTCTCCAACTCATTTGACAGATGAGGAAACTAAGGCAGACAAGGTGATGTGCCCAGGGTCAAACTGCCAGGAAGAGTCTGAGGGTAGATTTGAACTCAGGTCCTCCCAAGTCAGGGTTGGTGCTCTCCCCAATGCACTTCCAGGCTAATCATTCATCTGCAGACAGAAGCTTACAGTCTGGGGGAGGGGACAGCCCCAAAAGGGGCTTCTGAAGGCCCTTCTGGGGGGCACAAGAGGGGTCCCTCGATCTCCTGGAGTTGGGTGAAGCAGGGACCCCCCAGAGCCCTCGGCCCCTCCCTGCCTCAAGTGCAGTCCAGGCGGGGGGAAACCGAGGCACAGAGAGGTCAGGTCTCTCACCCGAGAGGTGGCGAGGGACACATTTTGGTAACCTGGGAGTACCGCTTGCAAACGGACAGTTCTCATTTTACTAATGATTAACGTTGCATCACATGTTACTGCTGATTTGTAGAACTAATTTATTCATTGACTACGTAGACATAATTTGAGCAATTAGCACCGATAACAATTGTAACGATCACGATGCGATGGCGACAACCCCAGTGAAACCCACAAGGGACGGGCCGGCCGAGCTGGGAGTCAGGGAGCCCCGGGTTCGGCGGCCTGGGCCCCTTCTGGGCCCCGGGTGGCCCGCCTGAGCCCGGCCTCCCTCAGCTGTTTCACAGCTGGGCGTACATGGGCATAAAAACTGCGCCTCCCAATGGGGTCAGCGGGAGGGGCCGGGGGCGCCAGGCCCGGGGGGGGCCCCGAGGCCGGGGGCGGGGCTGCAGGGCCCCCTCTGGCCTCCGGGCGTCACTGTTGGGTGGGGGCGGCCCGGCCGCCTCGTGCTGCTGCTGCTGGGCCCCGGAGGCAGGTAGGTGACCCCGAGGGAGGGGAGCCCCGGGGCGGGCCCGCTGCCCTCCGCCTCTGACCCAGGCCCGGCCCTGGGACCCCAAACAGAGGCTAAGGCCGTCCCTAGGGGGGGCCGAGGCCCCAGGCCAGACTTGCCCTTCGCCCCCTCTGCTTCCTGATGCTTCCTACATTTCGAATCCCCCCACAGGAGCCGCCGCCCCTTCCCCAGACTTCCTGTGGAGCCAGAAGGACCTGGGGCCTCAGTTTCCCCATCTGTAGGATGAGGGCCCTCCCGCCCTGAAGCCAGGAAGATCTGAATTCAAAGCCTCTTCCTCCACCACTTCCTGGCTCTGTGGGGGGGGGGGCCCAGGCCAGGCTCATTTTCCATTGGCCCAGAGGGGCTGGCACCAGGGGGACCTGCCCCTCCCCCATTTATGTGGGGGGGGGAGGGGAAGGGAGGAGGGAGGGAGCAAACTCGGTCTTGGCAAGCTTCTCCTATGTGCCAGTCACTGAGCCAGGCATCTTACAATTATCGACTTACTTGAGGCTCATGACCCTGGGAGCCGGTACTATTATCATTCCCATTTTACAGATGAGGAAACTGAGGCAAACAGGCTGAAGTGACTGGCCCGGGGTCACACAGTCCCAAGGTGTCTGAGGGTCCCATTTGAACCCGGGTCCTCCTGACTCCGGACCCAATCCTATCTGCTGTGCCACCACCTGCCCTAACTGTGCTGAAATCAAGTTGGTAGGGGTGGCTGGGTGGCACAGTGGATAAAACACCGGCCCTGGAGTCAGGAGGACCTGGGTTCAAATCCAGTCTCAGACACTTAATAATGACCTAGCTGTGTGGCCTTGGGCAAGCCACTTAACCCTGTTCGCCTTGCAAAAACCTAAAAACAAAAAAAAAAAAAGAAATCAAGTTGGTAGTAATAATTTTTTTGTCTTTTAAAAAACTCTACTATTAAACCTAAACAAAACAAAACAAAACAAAAATATGAGGGCAGCTAGGTGGTTAGAGCACCGGCCCTGGAGTCAGGAGGACCTGGGTTCAAATCCGGTCTCAGACACTTAATAATAACCTAGCTGTGTGGCCTTGGGCAAGCCACTTAACCCCATTTGCCTTGCAAAAACCTAAAAAAAAAATTTTCTTTTTCTTCCTTCCTTCCTTCCTTCCTTCCTTCCTTCCTTCCTTCCTTCCTTCCTTCCTCCCTCCCTCCCTCCCTCCCTCCCTCCCTCTCTCTCTCTCTCTCTCTCTCTCTCTCTCTTTCTTTCTTTCTTTCTTTTCCTTCCTTCCTTCCTTCCTTCCTTCCTTCCTTCCTTCCTTCCTTCCTTCCTCCCTCCCTCCCTCCCTCCCTCCCTCTCTCTTTCTTTCTCTCTCTCTTTCTTTCTCTCTTTCTTTCTTTCTTTCTTTCTTTTTTTTTTTCTTTCTTTCTTTCTTTCTTTCTTTCTTTCTTTCTTTCTTTCTTTCTTTCTTTCTTTCTTTCTTTCTTTCTTTTCCTTCCTTCCTTCCTTCCTTCCTTCCTTCCTTCCTTCCTTCCTTCCTTCCTTTCTTTCTTTCATTTTTTTTCTTGCACAGCAGTGGAATTAAGTGACTTGCCCAAGGCCACAGTGCTCTATCCACTGTGCAACCTAGCCACCCTATTTCTTTATTTTTAACATTCTTTTAAAAAAGTTTTTGAGTTCTAAATTCTCTCCCTCCCTCCAGCTCCTCCCCCACCCATTAAGAAGAGAAATAGGATGTCAAACTAATAATAGAAATTAATAATAATATTGCCCATCACATGCCCAGCACTTCGGGGTTAGCAAAACGCATGTCAAACATTATTGGTTTTTGTCCCCCCCCCCCCCCCCCCCCCCCGACAGTCTTAAGCTGCAAACATTGTTATTCCCATTTTTCAGATGAGCAAATTGTCTCTTTGAACTCTAAGGTCCTTTCCAGGTTTGGATCCAGGGTCTTTTTCCTTCTTCTCTCCTTCCTCTCCTGCCCCTCCTCCCCCTCCCCATCTTCTTCCTCTCCTGCCCCTCTTCCTCATGTTTCTCCTCCCCTCCCCCTCCTCCTGCCCTCCTCCCCTTTCTCCCCTTCCTCCCCATCCTCTTCCTCTTCCCATCCTGTCCCTCTTCTTCCTCTTTCCTCCCCTCCCCTCCTCCCTCTTTTCCTCTTCCTTCCTGTCCCTCCTTCTCCTCCTTCCCCTTCCTCCCCTCCTCCCTTCCCTCCTCCCTGGTCCCCGGTATCCCCATGACCGTCTCCTACATCGGAGGTCTACCCACTGAGCCCCCAGCTGGGGTCCAGATGCTGTGTCCTGGCCCTTCATCAAACAAAGGACCCATTTTCTTTTGACATTATAGCACTTCTCTCCCCGCAGAGGTCTAAGGCTCCCAAACTCAGACCCATGGACCAACCCCAGTCTTAGGGAGTCCCTCCTTGCCAACCCCTCGCCACCAGGCCGCTCTCCCGTCAAGGATGCCTGGGCACCTGGGGGAGCTTGAATGGTTTTGGTCTGGGCTGGGTTGTCTGAGCCTGGCACCTGTAATTCCAACAGTTATGACAGGCCAGGGCTCTGCTTTCAGATGATTCTCTCTGCCTTCTCTTTTCCCAGTCTTGGGCCCAGCCAGGCTGGAGCCCCCCATCTTCTGCCTCCTGCCATAGAGGGGTGCTGGCATCTCAAAGGAACTGTGCCCTGGTCAGGCAGGGTGCCCGGGGTCCAGGTATGCCCATCAGGGGCTGCAATAATTACCTCTGACATTTCTACCCCCTGCCAAGCTTGGGAGCCAAGTGCCCCCCAGTCCCTAGAGAAGGGATGCAGTGGGAAACTGAGGCAAAGGCAAGTCATGTTACTGTTACTGACCAGGGTCACACAGCATGAAAGGGTCTGAAGTGGGATCTGAACCCAGGTCTCCCGAATTCTGAGAGTATTTCTCTGTCCATCACATCCCACAGATCCCATTTTAGAGGTAAAAGCTAGAGACCCAGAGGAGGGCTAGCTGCCAGTTTAATATGCAGAGAATGAAATCCACCTTGTTCAGGCTCTCCCCAAGGCCCACGACCCTGGGCAAGGTGGGGGGGGCCTCTGGGGCTATTTCTATTTCTGTAGAACGGGGGCCCATGGAGGACCATCCCAGCCCTTCTTGGAGGCACAGAGCTAGGCCACAGCTTTGGCTCCCTGCTCAGTCTGAAATGTTCCATTGGTTTCCTTAGGCCCCACCCCAAAGCAATGAGTCTTCAGGCCTTCACCTACCCACTGCCCGAGACCAGGTTCTTCCACACTGGCACCAATGTGTACAAGTTCAAGATCAGATATGGCAGCAGCATCAGGTAACTCGGGGCCCTGATCCAGTCCCTTCCTCAGGTCAATTCCCCTCTTCCTCTGACCAGTGCGAGCAAAGGGTCTGGGCAATAAAGCTTGGATCCATGGGATTGCTTCTGAGGAGGGGGAGTTTTCTTTCCTCCCTCCTTCCCTTCCTTCCTTCTCTGAAGTCAGATTTGAACTCAGATCTTCCCAATTCCAGGACAGGTGCTCTATTCATTGAGCCACCCAGCTGCCCCTTAGGGAGATTTCTTTTGGTTCAAACTTAGACTCACAGAATCACACTGGAAGCAGGACAGGGCCTCAGTCATCCTCTAGCCAACCTCCTATTCACATAAAGAATTCCTGGGGTGGCTAGGTGGCATAGTAGATAGAGCACTGGCCCTGGAGTCAGGAGTACCTGGGTTCAAATCTGGCCTCAGGCACTTAATAATTACCTAGCTGTGTGGCCTTAGGCAAGCCACTTAACCCCATTTGCCTTGCAAAAACCTAAAAAAAAAAAAAAAAAGAATTCCCACCAGAAGAGACCCAGGTTTAAATCCCACCTTTCCAGCAATGGAGTGGATGGAACCAAGGAGATCTGGGTCCTGTTCTTGGCTGATTCAATCATCAGTGTTCTTACCAGAAGGGATCTAATTAAGTTTAAGTGGGTGGAAGGATCAACAGCTTCCAGGGCTGCAAAATGAGGGGTCTGGATCCAGAGATGGAGATAATGATGACACGCAGGAAGACCTGGGGCACACTGGAGCGTGGGCTAGATCTGAAAGGACCCTTAGATCAAGATCACCTCATCCAATCCCATTTTTTTAGGCTCCTGGGGGTAGGCTAGGAAGACACCTGGGAGGCCATCTAGTGTAGCCACCATGTTTTACAGATGAGGAAACTGAGACCCAGTTGCCAGCCCAATGACAGATCATGCCAGAGTCAGGATTCTACCCAGGTCCTTCTCTGCAGAATGAATGAAAAGTGTGTTGAAGAACTTAAGATGGGGCAGACCCTGTACCAAGTAGCCTGGGGACACAGAGGTGGAAGACTGAGGAAGTCCAGAGAAGGCATGGGCTCTGTTGGGTGGCAGAGTGCCTGTCACACATGAGATCCGAGTTCCTTGCTCCATGTCTGAGGACTAAGCTGAGCAAGAATCATTGAATGTTTCCAGTGTTTCTCTGAGCACCCCAAATAGGCTAGTGGTATTTTCCTCTATACAGAGTGTTCCAAGAGTAACAGGGAAATTTTAAGCCTTTACTACATCATACTTAGCTTTCAGTATTCATTTACCTTCAGAAGCTTTAAACTACGCTAGCACTTTTGGAACATTCTTTACATGAACTAATGCTTTTCTCACAGAATTCCAGTTTTCCTCTCCCAGAATTGTTTCCACGTGCAGGTCCACCAATGGTGCATGAGTCCACTTGCGGATCCACCAACAATGTATGAAGGTCCACCAACAGTGAATGGGGGTCTACCAATGGTGTATGAGTATATATATGGGTTCAACAACAATGTATGAGTCCACGTGTGGGTCCACCAATGGTGTATTATGAGTTCACATGCAGGTCCACCAACAATGTATGAGGGTCCACCAATAGTGAATGGGGGTCCACCAACAGTGTATGAGGAGTCCACATGTGGGTCCACCAACAATGTATGAGTCCACAAGCAGGTCCGCCAACAGTGAATGGGGGTCCGCCAATGGTGAATGAGTCCACATGCGGGTCCACCAACAATGTATGAGTCCACATGCGGGGCTATCAATGGTGTATGAGTGGCCTTTCTTCCCATCCAACACTGGCTCTCCCTTTTCCATCTTTCAAGTGGCTGCTCTGTCTGTCTTTCTGACTTCTGCTGTATCTCCTGGGATGAAAATGGGCTCCACTTGGGGACAAAGTCTTTTTCTGCCATCCTGACTCACTTGTTTGTTTGCTTTCAGAGGGGAAGAGATATCTGATGAGAAGATTGTCAGCCAGGAGCTGGAGGTAGGGACTGCAAGGAGCATGCACTCCTTTGGGCGAAAGACTCCAAGGGGAGAGATTGCTCGGGGTGCCTGGGGAGTCTTGGTGTCCCCCGCTTGGTCCGTAGAGCTTGCTCTGGGAAGGCCAACAGTTGTACAAATTTCCTGTTTCTCGGGTTTTTGTTTTTAATGCATTTTAAGCCTCTGACCTTTCTCATTCCTGCTGTCTGAAATGTCAGCATCTTCCATGCTGATACAGCAAGACCTTTTGATTCTGCCTGAGGTCAGGGAGACTGGCAGGCAGGCCTTCTGGTGGGCCTGGCAGGAAAACCTCCTTCCGGAAGGATGGAGCCTCCTGGGGTTCTGGCCAGCTTCCCTGGCCCTGCCCCTGCCTGGGGCCTGACCATCCAGGAAATCCAACTGTAAATACCCAGGCCAGGAGACCGCATCTTCCCCTTAATTAGAAACACTTGCAGCTGCCATGTCCCCAGTTCTCTGAAGGCCATCCCTTTCTGTTGCATCCCCGGAATGTCCAATCTACCCCCAAGGTGGGTGTTTTCTGAGTCTCATTGACCACCTGCCCAATGTCCAAGGCCCAAGTTCAGACTGAGGACCTCTCCCCTGCCAGCCAGAGGCCCAGCAAACATCTCCTGGGGACTCACCATCATTCACATCCCTTCTGACTTAAGCCAAGCAGAACATTCCAGTGACCCAGGAGAAGGTGATGGGGACCCAGGTGGGTTCAGACAGGAGATCTTTACGAACACTGAAGCAAGCATTCCCTCCCCAATCTTAGGACTCCGTTCGGGCCGTCTTGGGAAACCTGGACAATTTGCAGCCATTCACCACTGACCACTTCATCATATTTCCCTGTATCTTTTCTTCTGATGGGGCTGAGTGGTAGTTCAGCATGAGTGAAGAGAACATGGCGGTGGAGGAAGTCAAAGGCGTCTTGGAGAGGGATGTCTTTGAAAGGAGTTGAATGTCCAGGACTGGGGGGGGGGGGGAGAAGGAAAATGGTGGGGAGGGAGGGGAGAAGAGAAGAGGGTAAGAGGGTCCATAAGTCCCATGGTTCTCTGCCCTGGTCAGACCACACCCAGAGCACCATGATCTATTCTGTCACCATATTTTAGGAAGATGTGGATAACCAAGAGTCTGTAAACTAGTTTAAAGACTGGAAGTCTTCAAGAAAAGGCTGATAGGTCACTTGGGGATTCTTGCTGGATGAAGTCTGGGTTGGGCTCATTGAAATCCTTCCCAGTTCTCAAGTGCTGCATGTGGATGAGTGGGAAATGGGCTTTAATTTATATTCTCTGTGTTAGGCTTAAGAGATCAGTCTGGGGGATGGCTAGGTGGTGCAGTGGATAGAGCACCGGCCCTGGAGCCAGGAGGACCTGAGTTCAAATTTGGCCTCAGACACTTCATAATTACCTACCTGTGTGGCCTTGGCCAAGTCACTTACCCCATTGCCTTGCAAAAAAAAAAACAATCTAAAAAAAAGATCAAAGTCTGGTCCGTTTTGGAGGGCAGAGAGTGGGGAGGAGGAATCCTGAGCATTTGGTCTGACCTCGACTCCCCTGTGAGCTCCTTAGCCCGGGCTATGCAGATAAGAGCAAATGGGAGAGAGTGTCCCACCTGAGATTCAAGCATGGGGCAGCTTTTCTGGACCCCTACCCTTTTGTCTGCACTCTCTATGTGGAGATGAAGTGGGCACCGACTGGTGAGTAGAAGGGAAGATGAATGGGGAGATCCAGGACCCACTCCAAAGGGAGGCATTGGAGATCACCTACCTGTCCTCTACCTGTTGGCTCTGAGAGGTGGGTGGGACCACCCAGCAGCTCTTGAGGGCAATGCTCAGGCCTCCTACCGTCTCTCTGGGCCTCAGTCTCCCTTTCTGTAAAATGAGAGGATTAGACTAGTTAGTTCCTAACCTCCCATTCAGTTGTCCTGCCCTGTATTTTCTCTGACTCAGTTTCCTCATTTGCAAAATGGGGCCAATAATACCTGCCTTCCCTTGATGGGGTATTGCAGGTATGTGTGACTCCCCAGCTCTGAAGTGTTGCCCTTGTTTTTGTCATCTCTAGTCTGGTGGGAGGGAGGGAGTTAATCACGACTTATCCAGGAGTTCAGTTCAGTTCAGTTCAGTTCAATTGGATGAGCATTTGTGAAGTCCCTACTGCATTTGCTAGTACTGTCCTAGGGAATCAGAAGAAGAAAAAAAAGAAGCAGCAGCCCCTGCCCTCAGAGAGCTTACCTTCTCCTGGGAGTACACCCCCCCCCACACACACACACCATCACCAGGGAAGATTTTCTGTAGGAGATGAGGAACTTTGAAGGAGTCAGACAGTATCCACAGAGGGAGGGCCTGAGAGAAGGGAGGCAGAAATGACTCAATGACTCAGTTTACCATTTTGCTAAGGACAGACCCTGCTCAGAGGAGGGGTCCCCAAAACCCTGGGAAACATATCTCCTGGTGCCCTTTGTCCCTTGTCCTTTTCTAGGGTTCCCCAGAAGAGACAATGACCTCCAAGATATGGTGAGTTTGGATGAAAACATTCCCTGCTCCCAACCAAGGCCCTGGGTTTGGGGTTAGAGGACATTGTTGCTGTTCAGTAGCTTTGGGATCTTGGCTAAGTCCCTGAAGCTTTTGGGGCCTCAGGTTGGCGGACCAGATGACCCCTCTGAGATCACTTCTGAACTCAGGATCTCATTAGCCTGTTTCTAATGTAACATCTCTCCTGGGAGTAAGGTTGGTGGCAGAGCTTCCTTTCCACCTTTTAAAGAGAAGGGCTCCCCTATGCCCTCTCCCTTAGCCCCCCACTCTCCATCAGCTGACTGCCCATCTTCTCTGGGGCAAGGAGAATCCCAAGGGTCTGCTTCCTATTTGAAGGGTGACAATGAAGAAGCAGAAGTGAGTGCCATGGCAGTAAAGAAGAGAAGACTGGAAGGTGACAAGTTCCTCCCAGGGCAAGAACAGGACAGGTCAGTGGTGTGGAAAACCTGAGGGTAGAGCAATTTTGAGTGGCCATTGTGGCCAGCCTGGAAAATGGGGCTAGCCTAGGAACTAGAGTTAGCCTGGGAAATGGAATTTTCCTGTTCTATTCCCATCTATGCCACTGTTGGACTGGCCTTCCTTAGATTTCCCCTCTTTGGCCTCACTGGCTTCTGCACATCCATACAGGGAGTTTGGTCAATGAATTTGACCTACTTTGAGCTCACCCATATGACTCTTTCATTGTAAAGAGCACATTTATACCACATTCAGTAGGTGCTTATTATATGCTAACTTGTAATTTGCCTTTATGGGCTCAGTTCTTGGGTGTACAATGATGGGTAAGACCAGCTCAGAAGCCCATTTCCTCCTTCATGAAATCCTCCATAATTCAGATTGGAGACCACAGGGTCACCTACTCCAACTCTCTCTCTTTTCTTTTTATCTTTCTTTCTCTTCTTCCCTCTCTCCCTCCCTCACTCCTTCCCTCCCTCCCTCCCTCCCTCCCTTCCCCTTCCTTCCTTCCTTCCTTCCTTCCTTCTTTCCTTCCTTCCTTCCTTCCTCCCTTCCACCCTTCCTTCCTCCCTTCCACCCTTCCTTCCCTTGTTCCTTCTCTATAACTGAGAGGCTTCTCTGAGCACTGAGAGGTCCTATGACTCGCCCAAGGTCATATAGCCAGGAGATATCAGGGGCAAGCCTTGAACCCAGGTCTTCCTTACTCTGAAGTTAGTTTTCAGTCAACTCTGCCCCACATGAAATACTAACTTGAGAGTTGAGAAAAAGCCTCAAGTAGTAGGAGTCAACTTTGCAGGAGGAGTCTAAGAGACAGGTGAAGGAAGAGGGCATGCCAGGCATGTGGCACTGCCTGGACAGAGGCAGGGAGGCAGGAGATGTCAGCCATTGGCACTCCCTTTTGACTGGAATGGGGAAGACATAAAGGAAGTGATGTGCAGTGAGATGGAAGGGCAGGGGGAACCCCATTGTGGAAGGTTTTAAATACACTTACAAGTTGGCATTTGATGCCAGGGCAGTAGGGAGCCAGCGAAGGTTTCTGAGGAGGGGAGCCTCTCTTAGAGGAGTGTCACGGGTGGCTGGGTGGAGTGAGGGCTGGAGAAGAGAAGCATCTGCGGCAGGGAGACCGAGTTCTAGAATGATCTTTGGAGGCATAGAGGAGGCTTTTGCCCTGAGGCAGGACCATTGCAGCAACTGTTGGCAGAGCCCACTAGGTCTTTGGCTGCTGTGTCTGCCCGGTGTAAAAATAGCAGACCTGCTGAAATATTCATGCTTTAGGTGGGTTTGCAGGTGGGGGCGCTCCTGGGGCCTCAGGAACCTGCTGCTCTCTTCTTTTCCAGGCCTATGATGGGAACTTCTAGCAGGAAGAATCCCCTGACTCATCCCAGAAGGGTGAGTCCCAAAGAGCGGCCTCTGTGGCCTCCCCACATCTCCTTCCCAGACCCCCCGGGGCCCCAGTGCCATCACAGGCCCATGCTTCCTATAAGCTCTCCACAAGAAATAGCTGCAATTGCCAATGGGATGTTGGGGAGGGTCCTGGGCCGGCCCACCACCAGGCCAGCCTTGGCCTCCCCCAGCCCAAGACTGACCAGAAATACCCCTGAAATCTCCTGGAAAAAAATAATCCCAAGGTGAAGGTCTGATGCCTGGGGAAGTAACCAGGGAGGGGAAGGATGGGATGATAATGTGCCTGGTGCAGACTCTGTCTGGGTGGCAAAAGAACACGGGGTCGGAATGCAGAAGATCTGGGTTCAAATTCTGACTTGACCCCTCCCCACTAAATATCACAAGCATTTATTAAGTGACAACTATAAGGTAGGTTGTTGGAAACAAAGAAGAGAAGGAAAAACAATCCTTCTTCTCACCAACCTTGACTTCTATGGGAAATGCCTCAGTTTCCCACTCTGTACAGCAAGGAATCTCTGAGGTTCCTAGGTAGACTTATCTCCAGCCCTCCTTCCCTGTGAGATTGGCATTTAAAGGGATGGTTTCCTTCTATGACAGAGGATACTGAGGGTCAGAAGGGTCAGATGAGGGCCCCCACAGTGATTGAATGTAATACCTACTCCCACTCCCCTTCCCTCTCCCTGTGAGGCCCTTCCAGGGGTTCCCAGAGACCTTTTGGACAATCAGAGCTTCCTAGTCAGGACACTCGGGGGAAGAGGGACCAGTTAGCAGATCAGTCCCCCCCCCCAATTTCTGCCCCCAGAATTTCAGTTTAGTTAGAAAGAAGCCACCTTCTTGTGCAATCCAGCACCCCCCCCACCCCGTCCAGTCCCTGACTGTCTTCCCACTGCACCTGCCCATCAGCCCTAGCCCAGGTGGAGAGGAGGAAGGCTGGGGCACCTGGAACAAAGGTTCCTTATACCCAGCCCCAGAGGATGACTCTGAAGGGAACATTCCCCTCCCTTTCCAGGTTTCATAGCCCCCCCTTTCATTCATGCCCCTTTTCCAGCAAGGTGCCCACACCCTCCCAGACCCACCTTTTGCAACCAATCACTTGGCTCAGAAAAAAAGGCCGAGCCGCCCCAGCCCAGCAAAGGGGGGCCAGGTGCCTGAGGCCAACAAGGAGGCATCCCAGCCAGCCAGAGCCCATCCCAGGGGGAGGATTTGGCCTGAAGCAGGGAGCTCACAGGGGTTCTTGGTGCCAGTCACCTGGCTGGAAAGATTTGATTGGCAGCCATGGTTCACCGCTTCTACTTTCTGGGGTGAGGCAAGGCAATAGCTTGGAGGGCCGTAGGATTCTACACGTCCTACATATTTCTGGTAATTGGAAGAACATTTTTGGCAAACCCCCCTTGTGTTGGTCTGGGGCCTTTATTTCAGAAGGCAGTCTAGGGCCAGGCCTTAGCTCTGGGCCTCAGTTTGACCAATTGTCAAAAGAAGATTCATGAGATGCCCCCTAGGCTTCTCCCAACTGGGACTCTCTGGGGGCTTAAGTATCTAATGTGGGCCAGGAGAGATTTGAGGAGTCATACGGTGCATGCCCTCCCCTCATCTACACTGGGCTACATTATGCAAGCCAAGTTCAGAGAATCCCAGAGTTAGAAGGAACTATTCCTACCCTCCTACCAGGCATCCTGCTTGAATATCCTCACCCCAGCCCCATTCCCCAGGGCCCCCAAAAGTGTCCCTCCAAAGTCAATATCCTAAAAGAGTTCAACATGGCTTGTATTTTGGGCTGAATTGAAAAAAGATAAAATTTTGCAAGTCAAGTCTTTTTGTTTCTGCTGTTCAGCCATTTTCAGTCAGATCCGATTGTGACCCCATTCCAGAGATACTGGAATGGTTGACTTCCTTAGCCCATTTTACAGATCAGGAAACTGAGGCGAATAGAATGAAGTGACTTGCCGAGGGCCACACAGCTAGTTGTGATAATAGTAGTAGTAGTAGTAGTAGTAGTAGTAGTAGTAGTAGTAGTAGTAGTAGTAGTAAAGATCACATAGGAACTCAGAAAGATGAATCTGCCTGACAGCAGGCCCAGCCAGTCAAGCTCCCAAGTACAAGTCAGTTGTGGTACTGCAAGAGTCAGGAATCATGAGCAAGATCTGGGACTTTTAGTGGGACACAAGCTGAACGGGTGTCAATAGCTAGACAGCACAGCTGCCCCCACTCCAAAAATGCTAACTTGATTTTTCGGCTGCATTTAGGGCAGAACATAGTGCCCACAGTGGGAGAGGTGATCCTCCCCTTGTATCCTGACCTGGTCAGACCATACCTGGACTACTGGGTCTGGCTCTAGGCCCCACAGTTTATGAAGGGCATGGACACATAACCTGGAGAACCAATGGAGGTAGGGGACCAGGGTGATGAGATGTCCCTGGGAGGAGAGGTTAAAGAAACTAGGAGTATTTAAGGTGAAGAAAAGAAGACTTGGGGGGGGGTATGACATCTACAAGAAAATATAACCTGTCCCTTGTCTTGTCTTTCATCTCCATTGCTTACTATGCATAGAACACAGGAGGAGCTTAATAAATGCTCATTAATTGATTCATTAATTGACATGATAACTGTCTTGAAGAATTTAAAGGGCTGAATTCTAGGGGTAAAACAGGATGATCTGAATCTCCCCCAAGCAGAGTGGGCTGTTGTCACAGGAGGGAAGGAAGTCCACTCAGCTCAAGAGGAATGGACCCTGAGATTGGGCATTCTTGGCACATTCTCCTCCCTCTGATCACAGTTGAGTTAGGCAGTAACCTAAGTGGGTTTGATTGGAGAAATGTCAAGAAGGTACAGCCCCACCCCAAATATCTCCCTTCCTGGACAGGCTGGTGCCTGACAGCCCCACCCTTTCACCAAACCCCAGGCCCTAGCAGTCAGATGCCAGCCCCCTGACCCCTGGCAGACCTCTTTCACCCGCCAATCCCCCCCCCCCCGGACTACCAGACGCTGAGTCTGTTTCTGGGGTGGAATAGGAGCTGGAGATGAATCCCAAAGAAAATATACAAGGCAAGCTTCTTACGTTTGGGGAATGTCTGTGGGTGTAAAAAGATGCCATTTCTCTAAACAGTCATCCTATTGCTAGCTCAGGGTCTGGTACAGCCAAGGGGCTCAACCAATGTTTGGGAAATTGGATCTTCTAAGAGCAATAGACACAGGAAGACCTGGAGCAGCCCTGAGCCCTGGCTACTCCTATGAGCAGTTCAGGGCAGTCCTGGTAATTTTAGCTTTGTTTGTTCTCTTCACTTGAACCTCAAGATATCAGGTTTTGGGTGGGTCAGTCATGAGTAGCTCACATGGAAAGAGACCCAAATGTTACTTTCTCTATAGACAGCAAAATTAGGGTCAGATTAGCCATGGAAGATCAGCTCCATAGTCCATCAGAGCCTGGATAGCTTTAATATCTTCCCCTTCCCTTTGTTCCCCCAGTCTCCCAGGAGGCAGGTAAAACATGTCCTTCATTTCTCTTTTCTTTAGAATTGGCCTGGAGAAGTTGCCTCAGAAGAAGAAGAGGCTGAAGATTTAGACACTGCTTTCCTCAAGGACCATGGTAAGCCCCAAGAAATCCTTTATATAAGAACACTGGGATGGATTAGCAGAACATTCTATTCTCAAAAGAAGAAATGTAAACCATCAACAACCGTGTGAAAGATTACTCAGGGTAAGAGCATGTATACTGATGCTGTTCTGAGGTTTCCACTCACATCCTCAAATCACCAAGAATTTGGTTCCTTTCAACAAAGGATGATGGAGTCCTAAGTCTAAATCTGGAAAGAACTTCAGAGAATGACTTTGGAAACTAAAGACAAAAAATGTTAATCAACTTTCCAATGTCACCCTGGTAGTAAGGGCTGGGAGTGCAATTTGATTCTCTGACTTTAGAATCAGTAATCTTAAAAAAAAACCAAATTGATATTGGAGAGGCTATGGCAAAACAATCATTCTAATAAAGAAATAGTAAATTGGAGCTATGAACCAGTCCAAATATTCTGGAACATAATTTAGAATTATGCAAGAAAAGTCATGAACCTGATCAGTCTAGCAATTCCAATATCAGACATTTACAATAGAATGTTCACAGCAGCACTTTTCATGGTAGCCAAAGACTGGGAACAAAGAGGATGCCAATCAATAAGAGCATGGCCAAACAAGTTATGGTACACAAATGTCATAGAACATTATTGCTCCAAAAGAAATGAAGAAATGCAAAGAATTCAAGGGATTATGGGAAGATTTGTTTGAACTGATGTGTGGCAAAGAGAGTAAAGAGATCTTTACAATGGTTCCAATAATGTCAATGGAAAACAACACCCACATGTCGCCTAACTCAAATGAGTTGTAATGACTAATCTTGTCCCAGAAAAAAAAATGAAAACATTTCTCTTTTTGGTAGAGGCAAGGGATTGTGGGTACAGATTGTTGTTTATTTTGACAGACGCAGTTGTTGGGTTTTATCCAAATTCTTCTGTTATGAGAGAGGAATGATTGGGGGTGGTATAGTGGGAGATGATTCTGATATTTTAAAAAAGGCATAAAAATCCAAGTTATTAATTGAGTCTGTGAACCATTCTCACCTATGGGATTAAGGGAGTCTAGCCCACCTTCTGTTTCCTTTCTATCCACAAACTGATGCTGCTGCTTACTTCAGGTTGGGCTGTCCTTCTTCCCTGTTTGAGTTGATGTTGGGTTCAGTTGGTGTTTGTTTTCTTCACTTCCTGCCCAATGGTGGGGAATGGATCACTTGCAAAGCCCATGTCCTTGGAAGATGGTCCCATGAGCCTCCTAGATCAGTTCAATGTCTTGAGCCCATGATCTTGGTTTGGGAAGTACACTTGGATGACCCGAGCTCAGGTGGGACCCCCTGCTTTTTCATAGCCCTACACAGTATCCCCCCCGCCCTGGAACAAATGACCTCTCTGTATGAATTTACTTCAGGTGCTCTGGCAGGATCTGGGTCAAGTCTGGAAGACCCAAAGGAAAACCCTGCACAGCTGAGCATCTCACTTTCTCCCGAGGAGCCCCCCAAGCAAAAGCAATCTGGATTTTGGGGCTTCCTAAGGTAAGAAAGAACTTCTCTCTTGACTGGAGACCCAATCAGCTAATCCCCTCCCACTAAAATAAGAGTCATTAAAAAAAAAAGAGAATTCTTCCTAAGGTGCTAATATTCCAATCACATGCCTCTTTTCCTCAAAGACCTTCAATGACTGCCCATTGTCAGTCAAGGAAGGCATAGCAATTTGGCCTACCCTTCATGACTGTCCAGAGCCTTCTTCTCCGCTGAGTCCCTCACACGCCCTACACATCCATCTGGAGTGGCCACCCACCATTCCTTCTACACTCTCTTGTGACCAGGTCTCTGCTGCCCTCATCTCCAGAGTCTACAATGGGCTCTCTTTCAACGGGATCTTCCAAGTCCTTACCTTCCTTGACGGTCCAGTGCAGTTGCCTTTTCTTCCGGGAAGGTCTCACTCAGCCTTCCTTCCCTCCCTCCCTCCTCAACAGGGAAAACCTATCTCTTCTCCCCAGATTTCTTCCAGTCTTCGCCTGGATCTTCCTGTGCCCTGACCTCATATTCCTTTACTTGAATATCTTTCCCTCACATTAGACTGTAAGTTTCTGGAAGGCAGGGTCTCTATCTATGTCTCCCTTATCTAGGATCTTTAAAATACCTACATCCCAAAAGTCTTAATGCAGTTTTAAGCTCATTGAAGCTTTATTTATTGGATAGATAAATGAGTCAAGGATTTGTATTCAAAACTTGCCCCTTACTAGCTGTGATGTCAGCACTCTAGACCTGTTGAGGGAAGTGGATTCAAAGGCCTCTGAGGGTCTTTTCAGCTATCCATCATCTGTCATTCTTTGTGTGAATGGTTAAGGGGCATCTTTTTTTAGAATTTTTTTAAGGGGCATCTTTTATGGGTCTAGTGAACTCCCAGTTGAGAAATCTTTCTCCTTGGAGAAGATGCCTTCTCCTTAACTTATGGAGTCTTAGTTACTTCATAGCGAGGCTCCTGACCCTGGGTCCCAGAACCACTCTGCAAGTGCCAGAAATGTGCCTTGGCTTCTGAGGCCAGCTCTCTACACCTGTGTCACTGTCTGTGAGTAAACAACAGGACTGCATGGGGGCCACCCTGATGACTGGACGCCATTTCTGAACCTGAGTGGTGGGCTTCGGAGGCCTCGTTTGCCAGCACACATACCTCCAACCCTGTCTTCTCCTGTTTGTCCCCATTGAGCACACCCTCTGATGACTTCCCACAAATTGACTGCCATGCAATGCTTCCTCAGACACCCATATTCCAGACAAAACCAGACAAGAGTTGGGGCTCTGGACAGGAGGGGCAGGAGTAGGCAGGTTGTACTGGATTCGAATCCTGGCTCTTCCCCTTGCTAGCTGGTTGAAGTATCCTGACCCCAGTGGACCTTGGTCTCTTCACCTCTACAAAGAGGCATGGGCACAGATGAGCAGTGCATGTCCTGGGTCCAACAATACATTTCTCTCTTCTTTCCTTCCAGCAACCTCTTCCCCTTCCGGCTGTTCAGCAGGAAGGGTGGCCAGTGAGCCTGGCAGAAGACAGTGGCAGAGGAGGGTGTTTCCAAATCATTCCTCCAGCCCCGTTCCCTTGGGCCAGGTGGGAGAGAGAAGGCTGAGGCCTCGCTAGTGCCCACCAAGACTCCAGCTTCTCCTTTGTCCTTGGCAGTCCATGTTTGTTCAGAGTCAGCAGCTGATGGATAAATAAAAGGATTTGTTCTTTTCTGGTGGTCCTTGAGGAGGTTTTTACTGCCCTGAGAAGCAGTTTGGGACTCTTGTCTCCAGCACTTAGGGTCCTAACAACAAATTATTTATGAAGAATTATTGATTGAACTTTGGAGTGAAGGAAGGGAAGAAGGCGGGGGGGGGGGAGCCTCCCTGCCTCCTCTAGGTTCAGAGGAATTTACTGAGAAAGTCTCCCAGAGTTCACCTCAGGCCTGCTGGCAGAATTCCAAGGGGCCCCCAAATTCTAGCCTTCCTGAGGACTTTCAAAGAGCTTCCCTACCCTGAGTCTGTCCCTTTTAATTTTGTATTTGGCCCAGACCTGTGGGTATTGGAACCAGAGGGCTATTATATGGGCTTCCTTCCACTGATGTCAACACCTCTCACCTATCATGGAGGATCTCAGGGCCTGGTCTGGGGCATTGAGAACTAAAGGGTCACTGTGGATCCAGAGACAGACTTGAACCCAGATCCTTCATTAGGGAAGCCGGGAAGCCGGTCTCCCAGTTTGTCCTCTGGGTGGGACCAACTAACTGCCAGTCTGTCCCTTCTCAGAACTGTCTCCTATCATCTGCCCCACAGCCTCTCTGGGCACCACAGGCCCTTGCCCCCCCCACAGTCAAGCACAGGTACCCTTGGGCTCAATCTTCACCTCGGCCCCTTCAATACCTGTGTCCACTTGGGCAAAGACTCCCCCTTCTAGGGCCTCAGTTTCCTCTATTGTAGGCAGAGGGCCTGGGTGTGAGTCCTGATTCTGCTATTCCTGGGAACACTAACACACTCCTTTCCCCTCTCTACCTCAGTTACCTGCCCTGTAAAATGGAGAGATGAATGTTTGGACAAAAGTGAGCCAGGACGGCTGCCCAGAGGGGTGGGAGAAGGAGGCATTGCCCTCTCTTTCCTTCAGGCTTTGGGGGCTCCTCTCCAGGATCTCTGCCATCCCTAGTGGGTACTTGGACTCACTGGAAAGAGAAAGTCCTGACTAGGTCATGCTAAGGCCTGAGTGGCAGCACTTTCTGGGTCAGGCCTTCGGTCTGCATTCTTCCTACTCCCCCTGCTGTGGTCCCCCTGTCCTGGTCCCTCAGGAGGAGAGAGAAGCAGGAATGATTCTGGGAATGTGGGGAACCTTGTCTTCTTGAGATCACTCTCATCACTGATGAGCCCCTAAGGGCCTCTGGGAGGAGGAATACCCAACTCAGAGTCAGAGGACTCTTACAGGTCACAGTCCCTCTTTGTGCCTCTGTTTCCCCTTCTGTAAAATGAGGGGTCAGACTTTCTAGCTTCTGAGGTCCCTCTGGGATCTAGATGGGGTCCCATCATCTTCCTCCTCTGACTCAGAACTCACCACGGCTCCCTCCTTTCTTCCCCCAGGGATTTAAATCAATGATCCCCACCTTTCCCGAGTCCACAGAAACCCCCCAAGAAGCTCATCTGCTTCACAAGGAGGGGGTTATCTGCCCCACAGACCGGACCCCAGGGCTTCCTCATGACCAGAGTGGGCCCCAGAGTAAAGGAGACAAGAGCCCCTCTTCAGTGGGAGTTCCCAAGAGGCTTTCCAGGGAAAAGGAGGTGGGGGTGGTGGGGGAAGTCGATCTCTACTGGAGGGTGTGGCCCCAAAAGCCCAGGAGGGATAAAAGCAAGAGAGCACAGCCCCATTCCAGAGACCCGCGGGGAGGAAGGGCAGCGGCATCCCCGCCTGGCATCTGTGTCTTCAGAGTGGTGAGACTGCCCCGGTAGGACAGAGCTGGGCTTGGGTCCTGGGGCACCGAACAGAGGCAAAGAGGGCTGGGGAAGGGACAGCGGAAGCCATAGGCAGACCAGGGTACACACAGGCCCCCGGCCAGCCAGCCCCAGCCAGCCCCGGTCAATCAGCCGCTCCATTCAGAGAGAGAAGCCCAAGTACAAAGACACACACATCCTGCCCGTGCTATTTCAGAAACCTATGCCATGGCCCTCCCCAAGACCCTGCTCCTCCCCCTGCTGCTCCTGGTGGCTACAGAGGCCTGGGGTCAAGAGGCTGGGGTCCCGGGCTGTTACTTGCACCGTGAGTAACTGTGGGGAGGAGTGACTGGTCCAAGTCCACCTGGTGCTGGGGGAGAAGCCTCTGGGGGCAGGAAGCTGGGAAGGGGTGGGGGCATGGGGCTGCAAAAATGACAGCCCCAGGACCAGTTTGTGTGTGTGAGAGAGTTGTGAGTCTCAGCTGCGGAGCCCTTGCCCATTCTTTTAGCCATCAACGTGACTGTTCGGAGTGCGCGCCAGGGAACCTGCCGTGGCTCCCACGTAGCTCACGCCTGCGTGGGCTACTGTGAGTCCAGTGCTTTCCCCTCCCGCCTCTCAGTCCTGGCAGCCAGTGGCTTCCAACACAACATCACCTCGGTGTCCCAGTGCTGCACCATCAGCCGCCTGCAGAAGGTCAGGAGCTGAGGGCCCTGGGGTGCCAGGGTGGGTACGGGGGGGGCAGCCTGGAGAGCATGGGGCCAGACAGCCGGGCACCCCAGGGTGGACCAGAGAAGAGAGCCTGGGGTCTTCACTCTCCCTACCTGCCTAGGTGAAGGTGGAACTGCAGTGCCCCGGAAGCCGGAGGGAGCAGCTGGAGATCTTCACGGCCAGGGCCTGCCAGTGTGACATGTGTCGCCTGTCCCGCTACTGAGGGGTCCTGGAGCCTTCCTTCTGGATGGGCCACCCCTAAAGCCTCAGCATACCCCCCCCCTTGTCCCAGGATGGAGGGTCAAAGGACTGTGAACTGGGAGTCAGGACACCTGGGTTCTGAGTTCTGATGAAGTCAGTGGGTGACTAGAGAAGTTGATTCCCCTATGAGGGGAGTCTGTTCCCCCCAGGGATGAGGTCCCTCCCAGCTCTGATGTTCCCCATACCCCCACCCAACTCTGTATTCTTGAGTCTACCCTTCCCAGCCTGCTGTGCCTGCCTAGGCTTCAGGCTTTAGGCTCTGACATGATGGGGGAACCCGCCCCCACCCCCAATAAATTGACCAGCTCTGGAGTTTCTCTCTTTATTCAATCCACCCCCAAGAGTGGGAAGAGGGAGCAGATCATGATTTATGTAGGAACCCCTTTCCATCCCCAGGACCTTGGGAGCCCCCTCTCCCCTGCCCCCTCCCCTATCTACTCCCTGCCCAATAAATAAAAAGGGGAAGAAGTTTTGCAGAGGGGAGGAGGGGCCCCAACACTGAGGCTGGGGGAAGGGCAATAAATATATCCTGGAGTCCATGGGTTGGGCAGGCAGAGAGGGCATGTCCTCACGCTGGCGCGAGGAGCTCCCAGGGTCCTGGGGAGGGTTCCAGGGTCTTTTGGGGTGAGGTGGGGAGAATGGCCTCCCTGAAGCTACCGGAGGCCAGCCTGGGGGGTGTCAACCCCTTGCTGACAGCTCCTGGGGCCCTTGGCCCATCGAGTCCATTTAGGATAGCTGGAGACCTCTGCCCCCCCCATGCCCCATCTCTTCCCCTCTCTCCCCAGGTCTGGTGAGGGTGGTGGGGGGCCTGCTTCACACTGTGGTGTGGCCCCTGAGGGCAGGCTGGGGGTTAGGGAGCAGTGGGGCTGGGATGAATGGTTCAACTGCCTGTGTGTATGTGGTGGGGTTGACGGGGGATCCCTCTAGCTGTGCTCCCCTCCTGGGGCTGGCCTGGCCCCAAGTCGATGAAGCAAAGCATCATCTGCCCCCTGCAGTCTCCGCAGCCGGAGTTCTTCCAGGCCCTTCCACAGCTCCTGCCGCTCTCGGGCCTTCTGCTGCTCCCTGGGTGGTCGGGCAATGGAGGGTGAGGAGAGAGAGAGAGAGAGAGAGAGAGAGAGAGAGAGAGAGAGAGAGAGAGAGAGAGAGAGAGAGAGAGAGAGAGAGAGAGAGAGAGAGAGGAAGGCTTAATGAGGTCACACCTGCCTGCCCAGGCCCCACCTGTGGGCTCCATTTCAGCTCAGGTAAGGCAGGGGCCCCAGGCCCACCCACACCCATGCCCACGCCTGCCCACTAAAGCATTTGGCTGGGCTGGGCTCCCCCCCCACTCACTGCTGCTTCTCCAACTTGTAGGAAGCTGTGAGTTCATCAAACAGCTTCCCATTCATCTCCATGAAGGTCTTCAGCACATTGTAGATCAGAGACACGATAGTCCTGGGGGTGGGAGAAGAGATGACACTAGGGAGATGAAGGGCAAAGCTTCCTGAGGGCATCTGGGCTTGGCAGGACCCCCTACCCCTTGGCAGAAAAGTGGGTCAGGCCAGTGCAGCCAGCCTCCTTCCAGTGAGCTAGAACCCATCCCACCTCCACCACTGAGGAGCTCTTCCCCCAGCCCACATAAGCAGCTTCCCCCTCCCCCCCAGGACTGCCCAGGACTAGGCTGATCCTTCTTCCAAGTGACTGCCCTTCTTCTGGCCTGCCCCACCCTGCCCCCAAGTCTTCTCCAGGTGAAAAATACTCAGATGGGGTGGGACCTGGGTGGCTTGTCACCTCCCTGGTCCTGGACTCCTTTAGTAAGAAGGATCTATTTATCTAGGAATGGACCCAAATTTAGAACTACAGTATTTCAGACCATAGAAAATAAAACAAGGACCTTCTAGAACCTAAGATTTCATCTGGTTCTCATCCCTTCCTTTGACAGATGAGGAAAAATAAGTCCCAGAGAGGTTAAGGGCTCTATCCAGGTATTAAGTGGTACAGCCAGGTCTAGGCTCAGGTTCAAAAGATTAGCTTCACAAGGCATGGTGGGGGGGGGCACCATTAAATATCAACTGATCTGAAAAAGATCTGAGGGTCTCGGTGGAATATAAGTTCTGGATGAATAGGATGGGGCATCCAAGAAAGCAGGGTTTAGGAAAGACATGGAGAAGCTACAGAAAGTCTGGTGGAGGGCAACCAGGTGGGTGAAAGGCTTCAAGTTTGTGCCACATAAGGATTGGTTAAAGAAATGGGGCATGAGTAGCTCAGAGAAGCCTGGAAGGGAAGAGGAGAGCTAGTTCCAGTATCTGCTCAAGGGTCACATTAAAGAATCTTGTTGGGTTTAGCGCCTCAGGGCAGGAGTGAGCAAAGAGGAGGGAGGAGGAAGAGGCCACCCTGAGGCTGCTGGGTTAGCAAGAATTAGGCTTCTTCCTGCCCAGAGAGGGGGTGAGCTTGCCATGCCTGGAAGTCTCCAAGCAGAGGCTGCAGGACCACTTCTCAAATACATTGGAATGAGATTCCTTTCCTGTGGGGGTTGGACTAGACTGGCTGCTGAATTCTGGGATTCTCTCAAAAATGAAGCTGGAGAGTTGGGGAAGGACATTAGAACATAAAACAACTTTAGAAGTGGGGGGGGGATGTCAGGGCTGGGAGGGTTTAGGCCACAGTCCATTATGCCAACCACCTTCTACTCATCTGCACATTGCTTGTTCCTAAAGGGCAGGTCTCCTGACCCCCCAGGGCCCCCCTGTGACCTCCGGGATCAAATATAAAATCTGTCTGGCCTGGAAAGCCCTTCAGTCCCCACCTCCATTGGGGTCCTTGGTGCTCCGGGTCGGCTTCCTGGCCGGTCCCTGCACATTTTCACAGGGTGGACACATCCCTTGCCCTGCCTCTCCCTTCCTCCCCTGGACTCCCTGACTGTCTCCCAACCATTCTGTCCATACCTCGGGGTGGGCTGCTATTGGGGGGGGAGCTGGTTTTGCCTTCCTCTGCATCCCTAGGACTTCAGGAGATACTTAATTCTTGCTTTTTGACTTAAAATAGGAAAGACCAGAGTTGGGGAGGTTGGAGGAGCCTGGACCTCAGCTGGAAGGGCTGGCTTGGGACAGTCGGGCCTCTCCTCTGCCACATCCCAACTGGGCACTCACGGGTTCCAGTGCTCTTTGGAGACTCGATAGAGGGTCCCGTACACGGCGGGCAGCACGGTGTGGCAATTGTCCTCAATGAGGCTCAGGATGTACTCATTGTTCCAGAAATACAGAGCCCGCTCTGCAACCTGCAGGAACGGGGTGGCCCAGTGAGCCCCTGGCCCAGGGCCCCCTCCCAGATTTCCTTCTATCTCAGGGCCTAGCATGGCTGGCCTTTTATACCTCAGCTGGAAGAGAAACTGAGGCCCTCAGAGGACAAGGGACTTGGCCACCAAAGGAGCCTTGAATGCCAAAGTCAACCCTCTCTCCACTATACCAAGGTGCCCATTTTTATAGATGTGAAGACTCAGGCCAAGAAACAACAAGAGGTGACCATTGTCTCCCAGATCATGGAAACTACATGGGATGATGGGTTAGAAATTGAGAGGTGGGTTGGTCCAATGCCCACATTTGACAGGTGAGGAAACTGAGGCCAGAGATGTTGAGTGACTTTGTCCAAGGTCACACAGGTGATGACTTAGTAAGGGCTAAGAAAACAGAACCCTTGTCCCTCTTGTCATGATGTTTCCTCTTAGGCACTGTCTCTCTGGGCCTCAATTTCCCCACCTGTAAAACAAGGGAGCTTTGTCTAAGCTTCCTTCCTGTGCTAAATCATATGACCCCTGCAGACCTCCCCCATGTGGAATGTGGAGGCTGAGCTGCGTGCTTGCTGAGGTCCTGTCTGGTTCCTTCCCCCCACTCCTGTCATCTTCTGTCTTCTGCACCCCCCCCCCACATCCATACCTGGAAGTGGGGGCTGGAGACACATCGAGCGACCTGTTTGAAGAGTGGTTCTTGGATCTTGACAAATTGGGAGGGCTCAATGACGTCCAGAATCTCCTCCATCTCCCCCAGGAACATCACCTGATAGATGGGGGGGCATCAGTGGCCCCCTCACTGAAGATGTCCCTCTAAGCCTCCCTCCCTCCTCTCCTCCCCAGTCGGTACCTCTTTCTGGGTGCAGGTTTTAGGCCAGTATTTGAGTAATCCCCGGATCACCTGTGGGGCAGAAGGGAGTCAGAGGGAGAGAGCAAAAGCCCCGCCATCATGGAGTCAGGAGTACCTGAATTTAAATCCGGCCTCAGACACTTAATAATTGCCTAGCTGTGTGGCCTTGGGCAAGCTACTTAATCCCATTTGCCTTGCAAAAAAAAAAAGCCCCCGCCATCCACCATCCCCCTGAGGATGAGCCACTCTGATGCCCTGGTCACTCACATGCTCGGTCAGGGTGGCGTCCTTTTCCAGGAATTGTACTACGCAATATGCCAGCTGCAGAGGGCAAGAGCCAGTCAGCCAGGCAGGAGAAAAAGAACAAGGCAAGGTGAACAAGCAGCTCCCCCCCAAGAGAGGCAGGGTACAAGGGGAACCAAAATATTACAGTGGGAGGGACCTCAAAGGTCATCAGTGCCACCCACCCCCATTTCACAGGTAAGGAAACTGAGGCCCAGAGAGGCAGTGTGACTGATCCCCGGTTCTAGCCAGGAAACGGCAAGGCCAGACCAACACCTTTCTACTCTCCTTTGATGTTCCCCTAAAGTTTCATAGGGCAGGTCTATTTTCCAGTCTCTCTCTGGTTAGGTTGGGTGGGGCCCATCCTCCTGAGCAAAGGATCCCCTGGGAAGGGAAGGCTTGGCAACAGTGGTCCTGGAGACCCCGAATCCTCGGGTTCTACTTGGGGACTGAACCTTGGGCTGGCAACTCAGGGAGAAGGGGCTCACCTGGGCATGGAAGTTGGAGAGAGATTTGACTGAATGGAGAGGGATCAGCACACGGACCAGAAACTGTTTGTGCTCAGTCTTCAGGGGCAAAGCGAAGCCATTGATGATGCTGTGGAGTGGGGAGGACATGTGAGGGAGGAGCGAGAGGGGAGGAGAAGCAAGGATCCCCCCCAGCCCTGGGCTCAGGCCTGGGCCTAGACCCTGGACAGCTCCCTGGGCCAGGGTGGCTCACCTCCCTAGGATCTCCAGCAGCTCCGCCACACCATTGAAATGCTCTAGCTCATAGATGAACCTGGGGTAAGGGGGAGCAAGTAAGGAGACTTTTGAGCCCCGCCCTCCCAGAGTGTGCCCCCCTCCCCCAGAGCTAGGTTCCACTTGGAGCTCTACCTTTAAGTCTTTTTTTTTTTTTAGGTTTGTTTTTGCAAGGCAAATGGGGTTAAGTAGCTTGCCCAAGTCCACACAGCTAGGTATTAAGTGTCTGAGGTTGCATTTGAACTCAGGTCCTCAGGGCGGGTGCTCCATCCACTGCGCCACCTAGCTGCCCCTACCTTTAACTCATACCCCTTTTTAACTCTCCCTTCTCCCAGATCCCTGGGTCTGCCCCTCACCCCCAGCCTAGTGCCCTGGGGCATGCTCACCTCAGCACCCCCCACCCCATCCCACAGCCGGGGTCAGGATGGCTCATGCACTCACCGTAGGAAGATGTGGTTACATTGCTTTCGAATGTAAGCCCGCAGGCCCAGAAACTTGCCATAGACTCGGTGCAGGATGGTTTTGAGGTACTCTCGTTCCCGGGGATCCTCGCTGTCAAACAGCTCCAGGAGCTGTGGGCCCAAGGTCAGGGCCAGGCTGGCGGAGGGGAGGCCCCAGGCAGCCTCAAGGCCCGCTCCTTCCCTCCCTCCCTAGGCCGAGGGTCCCTCCAGCTCCAGTCCCGGGTACCAGACCCAGGCCCACCCCTCCCAGCCATCAAGCCCCTGGGCTCCCACTTCACCCACCATCAGCACAAACTTCTGATCCACGTATCTCTTGGCCACTGAAGGTTGGAAGTCTGGACTCTCCAAGAAACGAAGGAAAAACTCGTAGACCAGCTGGAGAGGGGAGGGGATGGAGAAGTGAAGCCAGCCCCTCACCCCCCACGCCCCAGCCCGTATTCTCCTGCCAGGCCTCAGCGCCTGGAGCCAAGCCCAGTCACCTGCAGATGGGGCCAGGAGGGCTCCAGGTTCGGTTCATCCTCTTCAGGGTCAAACTCCGGATTCTCACTGGGTGGCAGCGTCCGGAAGATATTCACTGAGATCTAAAAGGAAGGGTCAGGGTGCTCAGGAAGGGGCCCCTTCATGGCCTCTAGCCGGGGGGCCGGTAGAGCACAGAACACCTGGGTTGGACGCCCGGAGTGGTGCGACCCCAGACGAGAACCTAACCCCCTGGGCCTCAGTTTCCTCATCGGTCCAATGAAGGGGCTTCTCAGGTCCTTTTCGGCTCGTGACCCACCACATCCTGCCCCCGTCGGCCTCACGAGGGAGTTGGGGGACCCAAGCCTGCTCACCATGCGGATGATATCGGGGTACACCGGCTCAATGAGGACACCCCGGGTGCCCCCCACACACTCCACCAGCTCATTGAGGGCCGCTCGCTTCACCTCCTTCCCCTTCAGGTCAGCCACACAGTCCAGGAAGTCAAAGAGGACCCCACACTGAGCCAGCTTCCGGCTGAGCAAGTCATGGAGCTCCGAGGCCGGCACATCTGCGGGAAGCAGGGCCAGGGTGAGCCCCGGGAGCAGAGGCCCCCCAGGGCTAGGGCCCCCTCGCCCCTTCCGAGGCCCGTCCACCTGCGTCCCCGCTGGGCTCCCCGGCTCTGGCGCCAGGTAAACAGGCTCGGGCTCTCCTGGGAGTTGGCCCGGAGATGGAGAAGCGATGCCCGAGGGATCCGAGGCGGCGCGGTCTCAGGAGCCCCGGGCCCCGGGAGCCGCAGACTCATCCGGCTCCTTAGCAGCGCCGGCCCGGGGCTCCCACCGGCCGGAGACCCCCTGCTCCGAGACCCCCCCCCCCAGGACCAGTGCCCCCTCCGGGCTGACGGGCACAGCAGAACATGCGTCAGCACCGGGAGGCAGAGCTGCCACCCCGAGAGGGCACGGCCCGGGGGGCAGAGGGGGGCCGGGCGTGGATGGGGGGGCCCACTCACCCTTGAGCAGCGGGAGGGGGGTGAGCTCCTGCTGGTTGCTCTGGTATCGGAACTGGGAAGAGCTGTGGGAACGCCGGGGCCGGGCCCTGCGGAGGGACCGCCGGGAGAAGCCGTCCACCTTGTCCGGCGGGGGGACCGGGGACAGCCCGGGGGAGGAGGGGCTGGTCGGGGTGCTGGCCGGGGGCAGCTTGGTGTCCATGGTGACCGGGGGGGCGGCGGAGTCCCGCCGGAGGCCCGCTCTGCCCAGGGGGTGCCGGGGAGGGGGTCCTGGCTACCAGGGAGCCCCGGGCCGACCCATCCCGGCCGGGCCGGCCCCGGGAGGAGAGGCGGAGAGGCTGGGGTCCGAGTGCCGCTCCCCTCCCCCCGGGCCTCCCTGCGGGCGCTGGGGGAGGAGGGGGGCCCGGGAGGCGCCGGTCAGAGTTCCGAGCGGGGGGGCGGCCGAGGTAGAAGCGCGGCAGTGAGAGGGGGCGCAGCGGGGGGGGGGGGGGAGGGCAGCGCCCCCGGGGCGGGGGGCCCTCAGCTGGAGCCCCCCCCCGGCCTGGGCTGGCGGGCGCGGAGGCGGCGGCCCCGGCTGTTCGCCCCGGCTGGGGAGGCCCGGGGCCGGGGGGTCTCCCGCGGGCGCTGGGGCATCCCCCGGCGCGCGCACCCCCCTCCCGGGGCCGGGGCCAGGGGTGCCGGCGGGGAGCTCCGAGCGCGGGGTGCCGGCGGCGACGGCGGGCTGGGGGCCCCGGCCGGGCCGCCGCTGGTCCCCCCTGCCCCTGCGGGGGCCCGGCTCCCGGCTCTGGGGGGCGCTGGCGGGCGGCGGGGAGGGGGCCGGCGGCTGCTGCGCTCCGCCTGCTGCACCGGCGCCCCAGCTGCTCCGAATGACATCAAGCCGCCTCCCCCGGGGGCGGGGCGGGGGCGGGGCGGGGGCGGGGCGCCGGCCGGGGGCGGCGCGGGAAATGTAGTCCGGCTCGCCTTAAAGGCGCCGCGCCCGGCGCGGGGGGGGGGGGGGCCTGGCTCGGAGACAGCCCGGGAGCCCTCGCCGCTCCGGCTCCCGATCCCACCTCCCCGGGCCCCGGGCCCTGGGGGGGGAGGGGGGCGCTGCTTTCTGAGAGGGGGAGGCGCCGCCTCCAGGGAGGAAGGCGGCCTCTGACAGAGGGGGAAACTGAGGCCCAGAGAGAGGGAGAAGGCCTCCGGTCCCCCAGGCCCGGCCCCCGCCCGCGCATCTTGCTTCTGCCTCTCAGACTAGTAAGCTTCTCTTCTGGGGTCCCAGGACCCCGCAGCCCCCGGCGCGGGGGAGGAAACCCAGGCCCGCCTCCTCTCGGCCGGCAGCGCAAGAGTTAACCTGGGCCGGCGGAGCCGGGCGCCTCTGGGAGTTGTAGTCCTGCGGCGGCTGCCGGGAAATGAAGTCACCCGGGGTCCTGCAGTCCCCCGCCCTTCGGCAGAGTCTGCGGTGACATCATCGTCTCCGGATTAAAGGGCCAGAGCGGAATGGCGAGGCGGAGGACTAACCCCGCCCCGGGCCAGACTCTGCCCCCTCCCCGGGAGGAAGGGGTGGGGAATCCCCGCCCGGGGCCCCCAGAACAAAACAAACACAGACCCCGAACAGGTGGCTGCGCCCTAGAGGGGGAAGGGAAGCTACTGGCCGGGGTGTTCCCCCGGGAGTCCTGGCCCCCTTCCCAGCACCGCCCCCCAAACTCCTCCATCAGCTAACTGCCCCCGGCCCCCCTTTCCCTTTCCCCTCCGCCGCTGCATCCAGGCCCCTCCAGCCCGGCCCCCCAGAGCCCAGCACCCCCAAGCGCTTCCCCCCAGACTTCTTCCTCCCTTAGATTCCGACTGTCTCCTTCCATGGCTGCACCCCCAAAACCGGCTCCCCCAGAGAGCACCATCCTGGGACCTTTGCCCTACTGGCCTTGCAGCATCCCACACTGGCTTCCACCCTCCGGCGCCTCGGGATCTCCCGGTTGAATGAACTGGACCTTGCTCTCCCTGAGTTACAGTGTGGTCAGTCCCGAGGAGGGTGGCCTGTGGGCCGGGGGAGCATGAGCAGGAAAGGAGGGCCGGGGAAGAAGGCAAGGGAGCTGAGGGGCCTCCTGGAGCAGGTGGGAGGATGGGGTCGCTTCCAGATGATCCACCTGGTCATCCTGACGGTGCCTTTTGCCTTTGTGGGCACTCACGGTTTTCTCCAGAACTTCACGGCCACCATTCCTGACCACCGCTGCCGGAGCGCCGGCGACCTCTGGCCGGTGGATGCCCAGGGCCGGCCGGAGAGGTGCCTCCGCTTCCGGGGCAATGCTACCAACGAGACCGAGCCCTGTCTGGAGGGCTGGGTCTACAACCACTCGGCCATTGGGACCACCATTGTGTCGGAGGTAACAGGAACAGAGATGATGGCTAGCTTTGCTAGACAAACGCTCCACTTGGGCAGCCTCTCAGAGACCCTAGGAGGTGGGGGGCTATTAGTCTTGCCCATGAGGAAATTGAGGCTCAAAGGGGGAAGTGACTTGTCCGAGGTCACTCTGCTAGACAGTCTCTAAGGGAGGGTTTGAACTCAGGTCTTCCTGCAGGTGAGGCCCTGTATCTCCGTCTTTGAAAGTTAGAAGATGGTTCTATCCTGCTGGAGTACACCCCCTAGTAACACTTGGGGAAACAATTTGATAAAGAAACAAGGGATTGAAGGAGTTTAAGGAAGATGAAGTCCATTCTGGCCGGCAGGGCCAGGGCGGCAGCCTTCCTGGGGGTGGAGACTGATGGCTAGATGGGATTTCCATGTGCAGAAAGATGGGAACTTTTCAGGCAGGTACTGTCCTGAGCTGCTGATGGGAGGGGGTGGGATGAACTGGGAGGGAAGGTAGTGGACTGTGAGGTAAATCAAAGCCCAGCCCAGCCCAATCCCATTATATTACAGATGAGGAAACCAAGGCCCAAGGAGGTGAAATAATTACCCAAGGTCACAAGGTAGTAAGCAACCAACAAGCATTTATTAAGTTTCTACTGTATACAGACCCTGAACTATATATACTGGGAACACAAAAGGGCAAAAATGCAACAGTCCTCCCAGTTGAGAAGCTGGCCTTCACCCATGAGGCAGAGGCCTGGACTGGAGGGCTGAATGATCTGGATTCAAATCCCCTTCTAAGGCATTTATTCCTTCAAGTCACTTAATTTTTGTGCCTCAGTTTTCTCATTTCCAACATGGAGATGGGGGTGGAATCAATGACCTCTAAGGTCCCTTCCAGATAGAAATCTAAGGGTCACAGCTCTATTGGTTTCTACAACGTGGATGACAGACAGATTTGGGGAGACCACTAGCCAGGAGGACCTTGCACTAAAGCTGGTTCTTGAGCCATTTTGAAGAAAAAAGAGATTCTGGTCAGTAGAAGTGAGATGGGAGGACATTCCAGATGTTGCTTGTCCAGAGGTGAGAGTATAGTTGGTAGACAGTAGGAGCTTAATAGAAGCATCTTCACTCATCCATCCACAATGAACTGAATTCAACATTTATTAAGAACTGGTGGTGTGCACAGCCCCAGACCAGCACTGACATAAGAGCTGAAGGCACCGTCCTCAGGGAGCCTCCAGTTTAGGGAGGTAGGACACTGAGGAAGCCATCTAAGCACCTTGGAGAGAGGGCCAACCCTTTCAGGTCGGCTCTGCTAGAGAATGACTGGACCAGTTGACTGCTGGGTGGCAAGACTGAGCAGTGAGGAGGAAGGGATGGCCAAGTCTGTTGTTCTTCCTCCTCCTCCTCCTCACCCCTTGATTTCATTCTCCCCTCTCCTCCTCTTGGCTCAGCTGTAACCACTGCTTTCCTGGGCATGTAATCAATGCCTTAGCTGCAGCCTTATAGGTAGGTGCAGGGGGAAAACTGAGGCTTGAAGGGTACATTGGAAATTCCCCAAGATGCCAGATGGCTGAGCCTGCCCAAGTTCACTCTCCTCTCCCAGTCCAGTTCTTCCCCCCCCCCAGTCTATCTACCTGGGTACAGGTGCTCCTGAGCCTCACCTTGCACTGTTCCCTCTCTTCCCCCCTTACCCTACAGTGGGACCTGGTCTGCAGTCTGAAAAGCCTTAAAGGGGTGGCCCAGTCAGTTTATATGGCAGGAGTGTTCCTGGGTGCCATCACATTTGGGAGACTGGCTGACAGGTAAGCATCATAGCAGTTCTGCCAGGTGGGCATCTGTCCCTGGGGCCAAAGGGGGAATTGCAGCTCCAATCAGTTGTTAGGTGGTCCCTCAGTGGAATGGCCCAAGAATGCCCATTCTTAAGACCCTGGTAGCAAAGGCTGAAGAAACCCTTCTCAGAGATGGGGGTACCAGGATGAGACTTTTTGTTGGGGTAGCTGAGGTCCCTTGCAGGACTGGCATCCAAATAATCTCCTAGGTTTCTAATTTGGATCTGTCAGGCAATTGTCTTTCTTGGAACCTAACCTAGCCGGGTGTGTGTGTGTGTGTGTGGGGTGTTTTTTGGGGGGATTAGTGCAGACCAGGCTGGCCTTGACTCTGGTCTCTGCCCCTCCAGGCTGGGCCGAAGGACCATATTCCTTTGGTGCCTCCTTCAGGTGGCTTCTCTGAGCACAGGGGCAGCCCTGGCTCCCTCCTTCTCCATCTACTGTGTCTGTCGCTGCCTCTGTGGCTGTGGCATGTGTGGCCTGGTGCTCAATGGAATGGGGCTTGGTGAGTAGAAGCGGGGGGCGGGGAGGCAGGTGGCATGGAGGGACTGAGGCTTCCTTGCCACAGAGGCTCTGGCTAAGCCAGAATCTCCAGACTGAATGGGAGGTTGGGATATGCCAGAACTTCTGCCCCCACCCCCCAACTTGGACATTCAATGCTTTGGATTCCAAGGATTCTCAGCTCTATTTCTGAAGCAATCTGTGTTAAGTGACTTGCCCAGGGTCTCACAGCTAAGACATTATCAAGTGTCTGAGGTTGGATTTGAACTCATTTCCTCCCATCTTCAAGGTTTTGCTCTATACACTGTGCCACCTAGCTGCCACCTGATTGCCCCCACCTCCCATCCTGTCCTTCTGGGATTGCTCCCCTTGGGTGTGTGTGGGACCTCCACCTTAACACCACTAAGGCATGCCAGATGGCTGAGCCTGCCCTTACAGGGTTGGACACCCCCTGACAAACCCCCTTACAGAGATAGGCCTGGAGGGGTAGGGTCAGCACTGTGAGAGAGGGCCTGTCTCTCCCCAGTTCTTGAGTGGACGAAACCCTCTCACCGGGCAGCAGTGTCTGGCTTCCTTTCCTTTGTGCTCAGCCTGGGTCAGCTCAACCTGGCGCTGCTGGCCTTCGGCCTCCGGCACTGGAGGCACCTGCAGCTGGTTTCTGGGGCACCCTTTGCCCTCTGCTTCCTCTGTAGCTGGTGAGTACCTCGTGGGGCCAGACCCCACTACTGCCACGGGGAGGGTGATGGGTTGCTGGGCTTCAGGGTGTGGAGCAGGCCTGGCCTGGCTACACCTTGACTTCTGACTCTGCAGGTGGCTCCCAGAATCTGTCCGGTGGCTGATGGTGAGGCGGCGCTTCTCAGGGGCCCTGAGGGCATTGAAGCTGGTGTCATGGATCAACAGGACTCCGGCAGCCAGAGTCCAGCTCTCCCTGGAGGTGAGGAGGCGGTGGGGGGGGGCAGGAAGGGGCTGGCCGCTCCCCAGAGTCCACTGGAGTCAGCTCCTGAGACTTTTCTCTTCTCCATAGATGTTGGAATCAGACTATTCCCAGGAAGAGGGTGGAGAAAGCCCAGAATATTCTGTCCTGGACCTCTTTCAAACCCTGGAGATCTCGGCCCTATTGGCTTTTATCATGGGAATTTGGTGAGTGAGGTGGGGGTCAGGAAAGTTTGGGATTGAGCCAGGAAACAGAAAGTCTGGGAGGGAAGGGCAGGCTCCTGTTTCCTTTCCCCAGGACCTTGGTTCTAGAGTCAGAAGTCACCTAGCCCGACCCTCTCATTTTACAGATAAGGGAAACTGAGGCCCAATTTCCTGTAAGGTCCCTGGACTTCACCAAGTATTTATCAAACAGAGAATTCTGGAGAAAAGGGGACAATCCCTCCTTTGGGACTGAATGGGTAGGACTGTAACTGGGGGGAAAGTCACCCATCCACATGGCCCCCCGGGGACGCACCTTTGATGTGTGTGATGGTGAGTTGGCAAGCTCAGTTTAGGGAACCTGCTTCTTAAAGGGACCTCAAGGCTGAGCTTCTTTTGTTTTATATTTGTGGGTCTAAGAATGTGAGAGGTGGAAAGACCCATGGAGCATGGAAGGTCAGAGCTAGAATGGACCTTAAGAACATAAAGCATCAGTGATAGAAGCAACCTGGGACCATGGGAGACAGAATATCCACAGTGGGGAGACCTTGGAACACAGAACACAGAAAGAAGCATAAAATATGGAATATCAGAGACAGAAAGGATCTTGGGAACCTAGAACAGAGAACAGGGAGCTTCAGAGGTAGAAGGAAACTTGGAACATAAGACATGAAACATCAATGAAAGGAAGCTTGGCACATCCAACCCAGGAGAGACCTTGGAACGGAGAACATGGAACTTCAGAACTAGAGACCTTGGAACTTAGAACACAGAACATCGGAGCTGGGAGGAACCTCAGAACAAGGACCATGGAACCTCCACACGAGGAAGGATCTTGGAGGCCAGCTAGTCTGGCTGTCTCACTTTACCAATGAGGAAGATGAAGCGTCATGCGGCAATGACCAATATCATACAGAATTAGCGACTGGGCAAGATTGGAATCCAGGCAGCTCATTTCCTAGCTCTAGGTTTGTTTAAAGGAGGTGCTTTGGTGGGGAAGGCGAAGCAGATTGGGTTGATCCCCCCCTTTCCTGTCCCTCTCCTCCCCCAGGTTCTCTTCCAGCCTTGCCTTCAATTCCCTGGCCCTGGATCTCCAGCGTTTCCCTGGGGAAGATCCCTACTTGGTTCAGCTCATCCTGGGGGTCATTGATCTCCCCTTTCGCTTCCTGGTGTCCAAGCTGGCCGACTGTCTGGGGCGCAAGCTCACTCTGGCCTCTTGCATGATACTTGGAGGGAGCCTCCTTCTGGGGGCCACTGCAGTGCCACAGGGTGGGTATGGGTGGGTGGGCCAGAGACTGCCTGCAGAAATCTGGGGGATGGAAGGGCTGACCTTGACCCTCACCTCCTCAGCCTCTGCCTCTGAGGGGATGGAGCTTGGGGCAACCGTGGCTGGGAAAGCCCTTGGGGGGCGGAGGCACAGGAAGGCTGGACAGCCCTCTTCCGGGCCTCTAGGCCCTCCCACTGTGCCAGTTCAGATGTACTAGATTCCCCCCTCCCCCACTTAGACTATGGCTGATCCATGAGCTGGGTTGCCTTCCCCCTCCTTTACCCTCTCTGCTCCTCTACTGTTGCCCTGAGCCCTCTGGTCCCTTGGTCTGATTCTGGCCTCTGCCCCTTGTGCCCACAGAGCTGGGTCACCTGCGCATGGGGCTGTCAGCCCTGGCCAAAGGCTTCACCTCAGCCTCCCTCAGCTGCACCATCCTCGTGGCCTCTGAGGTCTTCCCAACCTCCCACCGGTGAGTCCTGGGCCCTCCTCCCTCTCCCTCCCAGATGTCTGGGTGTCTGTGTCCCACATACCTGAAATCCTTTGAAGCCTGGGCAAGATGCCAAGCAAATATTAAGCCCTTACTGTATGACCAGGATACACCAGGAAACCTGGCTTCAGGTCCTGCTTTTCCTACTCACTCTGGGCTATGTGATCCTGACAAGGACATTTCCCCCCCAAGAGATGACCTCGAAGGGTCCACATGCTCCAAATCTGGGGATCGGTGTCAGGAATTCTCTGAGGTGGCGGGTGTTGCTGTGTGTAGGTGTGTCCAAGCATGTGCCCGACCACACCCTTTCTGCTACTTTGTAGGATGACTGGCATGGGCATCACCAACATGGTGGGCCAACTGGGAGGGGTAATAGCCCCACTGGTCCTGCTGGCAGGTCCCATGCTCCCTCTGCTGCCGCCCATGCTCTTTGGTACCACCATCTTGCTTGCCAGCTTCCTGGTTGTCTTCCTGCCTGAGACAAGGGGTCTGCCCTTGCCCGACACCTTGGAACAAGCTCAGAGCCAGTAGGTGCCCTCTAGCCCTCTTCTCCAGCCTTCCCTGGAAGATATCCTGACTCTTGGGATCTCCCCAGGGCTTCCCTCCTCCACCCTCTCCCTCTGTGGCTCCAGCCTGAAGAGGCCTGAGTGCCCCCTTGCCCCCTGAGCTGCCTGAAGGGAAAAAGGGAGGGGACTGAGCCGCCAACAAGCTCCATCCCTTCTTCCTGTCCCTCTCCAGGATCCAGAGATGCTGGCTCAGATTGCGGAGGAAGCCATGGCAAAGGGCCCAACCCATCCAGACCAAGCTCTGACATCCTCGGGAGGAGTCTTCCCCAGTTTGGCCCAAGAAGAGGATGGTGCTCCATCACGGTGGAATGGGAAGCCGGCCGCTTCCTGCCTCCAGGACCTTGGACAGGCCCCTGGCTGACCTCTGGATCTCTCTGCTCTAGGGCCCTTCCAGTGGGAGTTGCAAGTGGAATTTTCCCAACTGGGGTGAACTCTGAGTCACATCAGACGCCTCGAGTCACTTATTATCCATTTACTTATTCACTCGCTAAGAATCACAAACTGCCCTAGTTACAGGGGACTGTGACTAGAAGGATCAGAGAAACACGTTTTCGGGCATGAGCCAACATTGCACACGCAGCCCACGGTACATCCGGGTGACCCTCTGGACCCTGAAACCTGCTATGACTCCCATGCCCGCCCCCCTGCCCGGCCGAGGGCTCCATCTCTGGGGCTCTTTGGGTCAAGGTGGGTGGATGACCTCATCGGGCGCCCTCCTGGGTCCTCTGGGATCCCTGTGGGCTGCTTCCTCCGGACAGGGTCACAGGGCCTGGCCCTGGGCGGTCCTCCTTGAGCCAATGGCAGCTTTCAAGGGGCCGAGATGAAGGAGGTCCATCGGGGAATCTGTCCCGGTCCGTCTGCCTGTCCAGGGACTAACCGAGCAGCCTCCTCCTCACCTCTCGGCCTCCAGGGTCCAGCCCGCACACCCAAGGGCCATTATCGTTTCACCCAATAAACACCTATCGATCAGAATTCCTTCTCCTTCCCTGCCTGGCGTGGGGAGACCTGGGTTCTAATCCTGCTTTTCCATGAACTCACTGACCTGGTGGCTTTAGGAAACGCTGTACCTCAGTTTCCCCATCTGCAAAATGAAGCAGTCCCCCTTCTGGGTGTGTCCTAGACTCCAGGGGCAGTCAGGCTGGGGGGACCCTTCTCAGAACGGCCACCGGGGTCACAAGAGAAACGAACTATATTTAAAGAGTTAAAAACAAAACAAAGGACGGATGGCCCCCCCGATGGGCAGTCTCCCAGCCCCCCTCGTTTTCAGGGATATTCTTGCTGCCCCCCTGCACAAAAACCCTCGAACCCCGGGCCAGGCGCCAGGTCCCCAGCCCTAAGCTTGGGGGCGCCCCCACCCGCCGGGGCGGCCGGGCTGGGGGGAGGGCGCTGTGGCCCTGTGACCTTGGACGAGTCACGTGTGCCTCGGTGGGTGTCCTCACCCCTAAAGTGAGGATGGGGGGGCTCCCCTGGGGCGCTGCCATTGGGGAGGGGAGAGGAGGCTCCGCCCAGGGGGTCCCCCTCCCCCTCCCTGCAGGGGTGGATCAGGAGGCCCCGCCCCCGGGGGCCCCCAGGAGGAAGGGCGTCTCTCTCTCTCCCCAGAGCCCCCACCCCAGGTCCCCAGAAGCTTCATGGGGTGGTGGGTGGCAGAGTCCTCGCTTTCCTCCCCCCCCCCCCGTAAAAGCCGGGGCTCCCGGGGAGCGCCCGCTCAGCCGCCGCCCCCCAAACTCCCGACTCCCGGGCCGGAAGGCGGGGCCGGCGGGGCGCATGCGCACCGCGCCTCGGGACGTAGTTCTCGGGCGCCGGCGCCGCCCCCTCCGCCCCGGGTCGCCGGCTTCGGGGGCGGGAGGCCGGGGGCCACGCGCAGGCGCGTTCCGGCGTCGCGAGACCTCGGCGGCCCCGCGGGCGCCCCGCCTCCGCCGCCCATCCGGGGCCTCGCGCCGCGGCCCGGCCAATGGGAGCGAGGGGGGCGTGGCCCGGCGCCGGGTCGAGCGGCGGGGCCGAGCCGGGGGCCGGAGTGAGCGGCGGCGGCGGCGGCGGCGGCGGCGGCTCCGGGCGGCTCCGGCCATGTCGCGCTGGCTGTGGCCCTGGTCCAGCTGCATGAAGAAGCGCGCCTGCCGCTACCTGCTGCAGCACTACCTGGGCCACTTCCTGCAGGAGCGCCTCAGCCTGGAGCAGCTCAGCCTGGACCTGTACCGGGGCAGCGGCGGCCTGCGGGACATCCAGCTGGACGTCTGGGTGAGCGCCGGCCCGGGCCGCGGGGGCCGCGGGGGCCGGCCCGGGGCGGGGGGCCCGCGAGGCCTCGGCGCCTGACCTGTGACCTCAGCAGCTGGGCCGGGCCGCGCCCGCCCTCCTCCGCGATTGGCCGCGGCCGGCCCGGGCCTGAGGTCAGCGGCCGCGCCTCCGCCCCTCCGCCGGCCAAACAGGCCCGGGCTCCCTGCCCCCCGAGAGCCGGGGAGAGCCGGGGCCCCCCCCGAGCCGGGGCGCCCCGAGAGCCGGGGCCCCCCCCGAGAGCCGGGGCCCCCCCAAGCCGGGGTCCCTCCCGAGAGCCGGGGACCCCCCCCCGAGCCGGGGGCGCCCCTGGAGCCGGGGACCCCCCGAGCCGGGGTCCCTCCCGAGAGCCGCCCCCCCCCGAGCCAGCCCCCCCCAGCCTCCCCCATGCAAGGACCCGCCCCCGCCGGCAGGGACCCCCAGGCCCTCAGCCGCCGACTCCCGAGACCCTCGCTGGCTGCGAGGACCCCCGAGGCCGGCCCCCGCCGGCTGACCCTTCCCGGGGCTCCCCAGGCAGGGTGACCGCTTCTGGATGGGGCCCTGTGTCGCGGCCCCTCCCGCCAGGGGAGGGCAGAGGGAAGGCCAGAGGCAGCCATCAGCACCCCCAGGACCCCCGGGCCTTCCCGGGGGGTGAGCGGCCTCCGCGGATGTGACCCCCGTTTTGCGGCCTGGCCCGGCCTCAGTCTTCCGGCCCTTAGAGAGCCTGGGGGTGCTGCTGGAGCGGGCACTGAAGTGGGACCCCAGACAGGGGTGTAGTCTGCTGCACCTTCTCTTGTCCCGTGCCCCCACCCTGTTTGGGGTTTTCTCCAGGTGGCTTGTTGTTCCTGCTCCACCCTCCTATAGAGGAGGGAATTGGGGTAAACAAGGTGGAGTGACTCAGCCAGGGCCCTACGACCAGCAAGTGCCTGGGGGAAGATTTGAACTCTGGTCTGGTGACTCCAGGCCTGGGGCTCTGTGGCCCCACCTAGTGCCTGTAGCTGTCCTCTTTGGCACAGCTGAGGCTCTGCCCTGAGCTGGGGGCAGGGGTGGGGGCAGGGCTCTGGCCTCCCAGGTCCAACCACCCTCGCCCTCAGCCCCAGCGTGTCCCCCTCTTCCTAGTCTGTGAACGAGCTGCTGGAGTCTGTGGAGTCCCCGCTGGAACTGGTCGATGGCTTCGTGGGCTCCATCGAGGTGGCCGTGCCCTGGGCCGCCCTCCTTACTGACCACTGCACCATGCGGGTGTCCGGCCTGCAGCTCACCCTGCGGCCGCGGAGCGGGCAAGGTGAGGCCGGGGCCGGGGAGAGGGAGCTGGGGGCCTGGGCCGGGGGCCTGGTCCTGACCCCTGCTTCCCACAGCGCCTGGGACGGCCGAGTCCCAGAGCTGGACCTCCTGTATGACCACCAGCCTGCAGCTGGCTCAGGAGTGCCTTCGTGAGGGGCCCCCCGAGCCCTCCGAGCCCCCCCAGCCCTTGGAGGGCCTGGAGATGTTCGCGCAGACCATTGAGACGGGTGAGTGGTCTGAGCCCAGGCCTTTCCTTCCCTTTGGATGTTCCCCTGCTCCCGGGGCCTGGACCGAAGGGGCTGCCGGTCTTGAGTGTCCCCCACCACCCTTCCCTTCTCTCGACTGCCCTGGAGACTGGGAGGCCGTGGCGTCCGGGGTCGGGCCTGACTCTGGTCTCTCCCACCCCAGTGCTTCGGAGGATCAAAGTGACCTTCCTGGACACCATTGTGCGGGTGGAGCACGGGCCAGGTGGCGGAGACAGCAGCATGGCTGTGGAGGTCCACATTCAGAGGTGGGCAGGCACCCCCAGGGGGCAAGGAGCAAGCTCGGGACTCATTAGCACCCTTCCACCTCCATACCTTTGCTCTGATTGGTCTGGGCTGGTCTGGCCTGGCCCCAGGGTCCTCCTTGTGCCCTGACTGGGGTCTCCCCTCTTTCCCCCCAGACTGGAGTACTGTGACGAGGCCGTCCGGGATCCAAGCCAGGCCCCCCCTGTGGACGTGCACCAGCCCCCTGCCTTCTTGCACAAGCTGCTTCAGCTTTCTGGCGTGAAGCTTCACTATGAAGAACGTCCCCCCCATCAGGTGGGAGTCCTACCAAAGGGCTGGGGGGATAAGGGGGCCCCCCTTCTGATCTCTGAACTCTGACCTCTGCTCTTTCAGGAAGAGCCCCCCGGACCCCCCCTGCAGATTGGCAGCTGCTCTGGCTACATGGAGCTAACCCTAAAACTGAAGCAGAACGAGGCCTTCCCTGGGCCCAGGGTAGGGACCCTTGGGGAGAGGGGTCATGTGGGGGGCCTGGGCACAGGACAGATGAGGGGGTCACGGTGCCAGGGGCAAGGCAGGGGTCTGTAGGCTGCGGGGAGAGGGAGGGGGCCGCTGAAAAATGGATCAAAGGATTCCTTCCAGCTCTGCCTGGGGATGGGCTCCCTCTCCATCGGGCTCAGCTGATCCATCTCTGTCTCTCTCCCCCTCTGCAGATGGAGGTGTCGGGGCAGGTGGGTTGCCTGCACTTGCTCCTGGCTCCCCAACATCTCCTGCAGCTGCAGGACCTCCTCAGTGCTCTCAACCTAGCTGGTGAGGCCCCAGCCCAAGCCGGGGAGGGGTCAGGACCGCCATAGTTCCAGGTGGGGGTGGCCAGCCATGCTGCAGCCTGAGGGTCTCCTCCACTCTCCCCCCAGACACAGAGGGACTGTCAGAGAAGGTGAACAAGTGCCGCCCCCTTGGGGCCGAGGACTTGAGGCTCATCGAACAGGACCTGAGCCAGCAGCTGCAGGGGGGCAGCCCGGCCCTCTCCTCAGACCCTCTGGTGGGCATGGAAAGCACAGGTATGGGATGGGACCTTGGCCTGAATGGGGGGGGGGGGCACCATGGCATTCCCTCTGAGTCGGCCTCCCCTTCTCCCCCAACGTCCAGATCTCTTCTTCTCCATGGCCGCTCTGACCAGCAGCGTGACATCGGCCCGCTCTGTGTCTGAGTTATCCCTCTCGGATGTGGACCTGAGCTCATCCCTGCACAGTGATGGAACCTCCCGGCGCCCCCACACCCACCCTGCCCTCCATGGTCTCAGTCGCCTGCCCGGTGAGGGAGAGGACTGGGCTGCTCCCCCTCTCTTATCCTTCCCACCCCAAGGCCTGTGTTCCTGTCACCCCAAATGGGGGGGAGGGGTTATCACAGTGGGTAAGGCAGGATGGGCTGAGGGGGGTCCCTGTTTTGCCTTCCAAGGGGGCATTCCTCCATGACTCACCCACCCAACTGGGTTAGGATCAGTCCCATTGTAGGCTTTCCACAAGTGAATGTTTGTGGTAGACGAGGCCATTCTTAGATTGAACTGGAAGGAGAGCAGGGAGCACTGGGACCTTTGGGAGTGTGGGGGAAGGCATGCCAGGGTTCCCCAGAGCATTGCCCAGGTCCCCAATACCAGCAGCTCACTCTTCCTACAGGCAAGGCCACAGCCCCCATTCCCCCTGAGAGCCTGCGTCCAGAGTCGCTGTTGAAGGTGACCTTGGGCGGTCTGACGCTGACAGCCCTGCAGCAGCCCCCGGGGGCACCCCCTGGATGCCCCCCTGACCTGGCCACCCAATTCTTTGCCGAGTTTGACGCAACCAAAGAAGGGCCCTTTGGGTCCCGGGACTTTCACCACCTTCGACCCCGCTTCCAGAAGGCCTGCCCCCGAAGCCACGTGAGGTATGGAGTGGGTGGGAGGGCTGGGGTGGGGTCCGGACCATATGGGGGAGAGGGGAGATGGAGTGGCTGCTGAGAGCCATGCCCTGGACCTTGCAGGCTAACAGGCTCTGCGGTGCAGCTGAGCTGGGAGCAGCGAGGAGGGGCTGGAGGTAGGGGCCGGGCCTTCAGCACCGACCTGCTCTTTGGCCAGTTGGAAGTGTTGGAGTGTCTGTGGCCCGAAGGGGCAGCTGAGCCCGAGTACAGGGAGGTGAGTGGTGGTGGTGGGGCCTGGCCCTATGGCGGGGGGAAGTGTGCCCCCAGCCAGACCTTCACGTGGCCTCCCCCCTTCCTGTCCCCACAGCTCCTGAGCTTCCCCAGTGGCTCCGGCTTTGGGACCTCAGCCCGTCCCTGTGCCCACCTGCGCTATATCCAGACCCAGCGCCGGATCCCCAAGGTAAAGAGGGGAGGCCTCTGTTTCTTTTCAGCCCTCTCCCTGAGGTTCCTTCCCTTTAACTCTGTGCCCTCCCATCTTTGCCCATTGCCAGAGCCACCCACGGCGGGCAGCTTCATGCCACTGTACCTCTGACTTGTCCCTGGAGCTGGCTGGATTCCAGTCTGACGTGGAGCTGGGGGCTCTGGACCGGCTTGGGGCCCTCTTCCATCTGGCCACCACGCCGATGGACCAGGAGCAGGGCTTGCTGGTGAGCCGGCCAGGGGGCAGTGAGGTGGGGAGACAGAACCTGGAGGGGTCAGAGAGCCGGTCAGCAAGCTCCCTGCTTGCCTGGGAGGGGTCCAGGCTCCCGGAGGAAGGCCAAGCCAGGTGGGGGCGGCACAGGCTTCCAGGAGTGAAGCGCACGGGGTTTTGCCCAGGAGTTGGAGGGTGGCATGGAGGTCTCAGCTGCCAGGCTTTTGTTGCCTTGTTTCTGTGCCAGACTTGTGATTTCGTGGGTGTTGGGGACCCTTCCTTTCTCCATCCCTGAGGCTCTTGGGGGGGGGCGGGGTCTCAGCCAGGAAGACTGCCCCCAGGCTTCCACACATTCTCAGGCTCAATTCCCTCTCTTTCATCAGAACGGGAGAGATGGGGGGAGGTCAGAGGATTTGTCCTTGGCTCTGCGCCTCCTCGTTGATACAGTGGAAGAGCTGTGGGTCTCGGAGGGGCTGGGGTCAGGAGAGGAGCTCCCGAGAAGGCCCAAGTACCCCTGAGTCTCACCTTCCCCCAGGGAGAACCTCCTTGTGCTGTGGAGCACCAGACGGCTCTGCGGGTCATGGCCCCCCATGCCACCCTGCGGCTGCGGTTCCCCATCCCTGACCTGCGCCCAGAGCGTGACCCTTGGGCGGGCAAGGCTGTGCGTGAGGAGCTTCTCCGCCTCGAGCTGACGGACCTCCAGTTCCAATCTGAGCTGAGCCACGGCCTGGGTCCACAGGCCCCCACCCGCATGGAGCTGACTTGTAGTGACCTGCACGGTAGGGGAGCCTCAGAACCCGTCCCCAGCCCTGAACCTTGGACCAGGCTTGGTCTAGTGGTGACCGGTTCTCCTTTCTTCCTCTGATCCATCACAGGGATTTATGAAGACAGAGAGAAACCCGCTGTCCCCTGCCTTCGTGTCACCAAAACCCTGGACCCCCAGGTCCCTGACCGCAAGTACATCCTGCCCAAGTAAGTGGGGGTTCTTCCCCACACACAGCAGATTGAGCCATGGGGCTGGGGGGTCCGGGCTCCCAGCCCCCCTGTGACAGCCCTGCTCCCTGGCAGGGCAGTGGTGACCCTTAATCCCCAGTACAGCAGCTCCCAGTGGGACCTGGTACTGGAGAAGGGGGACGACCCGGAGCTGTCATCGGCTGAGAGCCCCTGTGAGCTGCGCCAGCCTGAGCCCTCTCCCTTTTCCTCCAAGAGGACCATGTATGAAACTGAGGAGGTGAGGCCCCTCTGCCAGGCCCGCTGCCCCCCAGAGAGTGAGGACGACCTGGGTCAGGGGGCGGATGGTCACGACTGCCCCACAGGGCAGACACAGACCCTGGCTCTCCAGAGTTTAGTCAAATTAGTGATGCGGAAGGGCAGCGTCCTGTGACGTCATGTCACCTTATATCCATCGGTAATTGGCATTTATTGAGTGTCTGCTGTGTTGGGCCCTGAGGCTATGGGGAGAGGTGCAGGGAGCTCCCAGCCTAACAGGGCAGAGTATAGGGGACCTGGGGGGGGTGTCTCGTAGCAGCTGAGGCTTTACTTGGGACTGAAGGAGACCCAGAAGAGCAGGAGGGGAGCAGCCAGAGAGATGCCAGGGCCCTGAATTTCTCTGGATGCTGGAAAAGCAGCAAAGGCAAATGAAGTGTTTTATGTTTGCTCTGGATGGGGGGGGGGATTCCCTCTGGTGGCCGAGTGGAGGAGGAGGAATGGGGGGGGGAGGCTTGAGGCCAGCCAGACCCCCAGCAGCTGCTGCCATCATCCAGGACTGAGGGTATGAGAGTCTGTCCCAGGATGGGGGCTGGGTTGGGGGAGAGGAGAGGGCGTGGGGGAGAGGAGGGCAGAGGGAGGTCGTTGAAGCAAAATCAACAGGCCATTGAGTCTGGGGCAAACCCCAGGTGGGGGGGGTCTAGAAGGATGATGGCAGGACCCCGCCCCCCGTACACACATCCAGAGTCATCGGTGAGGGGAAACGTTAGAGAGTGCAGTTTTGATCAGTCTGAGGTCCAGAGACGTCAGGAGGCCTGCAGAGCAGCCAGGGCAGGCAGGTAGAGGGGAGTCTGATGAGGTCAGCAGGAGGGAAGGGACGGAGGCCCACAACAGAGCCTTGGGGGGCTCCCTGGTCCCGGGGTGGGATCCAGTGAAGAAGCCATAGAGGGAGCAGGATCAGGAGGAGAGGTGCCGAGGAGTGGCCCTTGGCTTTGACCACTAAGACTGAGCTAGAGCTGTGCTAGGAGAGGGAGGGAGGTATCCCTGAGGTGCCCACGGTATGCAGCCCCACAAGTAACATCTCACAAGGGTCCTGCGGGGGGGGGGTGCCGTTGATCCTCAGGTAGCAGGTGGCTTATCGGCAGGAGCGGCTCTGCACTGTGATGTGCCCCCCATCCTGTGACCCAATTTGCCTGGGGTGGAGTCATTGCAAAAGAGGTTGGGTCCATAGCTCCGGGGAGCCCCAGAGGGTTTCTGAGCATCCAAGGAGTGACCTCTGGGTCACTGAGAAGAGGGTGTGGGAGAGGCGGCTTGGAGGGGGATGGACCAGAGGCCTGGCCCGGTCAAGGTTGACTTCAGAGGAAAAGGGCTTTGTGTGATGCCCAAGCAAGGGTCTGTGGCATTGGGCAAGGCCCACATAGCTGCCTCTGCTTGAAGCCTGGCAGTGACGGGGAGCTCACTCCTGTTGATGGTTCATTCCATTTGTTGATAACTGGGGCTCAAACCTCAAAGCACTTCTTCAGCACCTCTCGTTGCTCTTTTAATCCCGTTGGGACTTCACTTTTGACCTTATCCACTGAACTCAGTGGTCTGGTGAGCTCAGGGTGGGAGCCCCCTACTCATTCAGGAGAAGAGTGGCCACGCCAGCCCCAACTGAGCTTTGGGGGATCCTCCGGCCCTCCCAGATGGTGATTCCCGGTGATCCTGAGGAGATGGGAGAATTCCAGAGCCGGACGTTGGCCCTGTCCCGATGCAGCCTGGAGCTGACCCTACCCAGTGCCCACATCTTTCTGCCCAGCAAGGAGGTCTACGAGAGCATCTACAACAGGTGGGCATGCACCTGGGGGCCCAGCCAAGGAGGGTCAGGAGCCCCTGCTCCTCTCACCTGGCTATTCTTCCCTCCCATCCTCTCTCCTCCTGCCCCCCTAGGATAAACAACGACCTGCTGATGTGGGAGCCTGGGGACCTGCTCCCTGATCTTGGCCCCGCTGCTGCCGCAGCTGCTTCTGGCTTCCCTGGGCCCTCCACCTTCTGGCAGGACAACTTCAAGATGTGCAAATCTGCCTTTAAATTGGGTATGAGGGCTCTAGCTCCCACCTCACCCCAGCCAAGGATGCTGGGAAGGAGAACCTGGGGTCTGGGGCCTGGTCATGGGGCTGGTCAGGAACCAGGCCCCTGGTGACCAAGTGTCCTTCCTGTACCTAGACTCAGACTCTGAAGATGAAGACACTCACTTCTTCTCGGTGGATGAGCCAGGTGTCCCACAGCCCCCCGCACCGGAAGCCCGCAGTTCCCGGGCCCAGAGCACCTTCTCTACTCTGATGACAGTGCTGAAGGGACGCATCACTGTCCTGTGTGAGACCAAGGTGAATGAAGCCAGGGCAGAGGTGGTGGGGGGGCTTCCAGGTCAAGCCAGGGCTTTCTGAGGTGGGGCAGAGACCCTGAGGATGCCAGCAGCAGCTACATCTCAGCTGGGCCATGTCTGGGCCAGGCTGGTTCAGCTTGGGCTTGTGTATCACAGGGTGAGGATGGGAAGAAGCTGGAGGACTGTCATGGGGAGCTGGTCCTCGATGTGACCCAGGGCACCATCTTCAGTGTCTCCCAGTACCTGGGCCAGCCAGGCCTTGGCTACCTCTGTCTCGAGTCTGAGAAGGCGGCTCTTTACCACCAAGGTATGAGTGGAGCACCCTAGGCCTGGGGGAGGGAACAGAGGAGCAGGGGGAGCCCCCCCTGCTAAGGCTCTTCCTTTTCTTCAGCGGTAGTGGAGGACTACTTACTACCTTCCCGACTCGAGGTGCCTAGTTTCATGCCTCCTGCCCATCTGGCACCAACCATCTACCCCTCAGAGGAAGGAGTGACAGATCGGGGAGCCACAGGCCGAAAGGGTCAGGGCCAGGGGCCACGCATGCTCTCTACAGCTGTGCGCATTCACCTGGACCCCAAGAAGAACGTCAAGGTACCGTGCCACCTTCAACCAGCGTGTTTAGCAGATGTGAGCCTGGGAGGCTACCCCTGATGCCTGCCATGCTCTGACCCTGTGTTTCCTCTCCCCCAGGAATTCCTAGTGACCCTGCGGCTACATGGAGCCACTCTCCGCCACCGCATGGCGCTGCCTAGCCAAAGTTGGCACTGCCAGGTGAGGGGGGGGAGGTGAGGGGGCTGCTCTGAGCCCCTGCTGCCTCCCTGCTCCTTACCTCTTTTCCCCTGTCTGTAGCTCCTGGATTTTTTGGATGTTTTAGATGACCCCATCCTTGGTTTCCTGCCACCCACGGTCATCACTGTTCTACACACGCACTTATTCTCCTGTGCTGTTGACTATAGGTACCCCTGGGCTCAGGACTGCCCGTTGGGGTGTGGGGAGAGGGTGGTGGGACCCAGGAGTCCTCTGCCACCCTGACCCTCTCCTGGGGGGGGGGGGGGTGTCATTGTAACCGACATCTGCTCCGCCAGGCCTCTCCACCTTCCCGTACGTGTCCTCATCACTGCCGAGACTTTCACCCTCTCCAGCAACATCATCATGGACACTTCGACCTTCCTGCTCAGGTGGGTGTCCCTGCCACTGTGCCTCCCTTCTCCCTTTTCCCCCTCTTCCCACCCTTCTCCAACTCCTCTTTCTTCCTTTCCTCTTACCCCTCCTGTCCCCCTTGTCTCCCACCTATCCTTCTCCCATGACTCTGTGGCCCACACCAGTTCAGCCCCTAGCTATTTGGGAATGGGAAGAGAGCAGGTTCACGTTGGTTGATTTTTGAACTCAAAAGGTGCTTGGTGCTCACTGAGCCCAGGCCCTTCATTTTACAGATGAGGAAACTGAGGCATAGATCATCCCAGAGCTCCTGGGGTATGAGGTGGAATTGGGGTCCCTGGACTAGGGTTGGATGTGGGCACCTCCTCTGGAGGGGAAGTGTAAGGTGGGGTTGGGATCTGGGAGGAGAAATGGGGGGTCAGTGTTCGTTTGGGGCTGGCCTGCAGTTCAGGCCAGCCCAGTGAGTGTTTCTTCTGCATCTGCTGGTGCCAAGCAGAGAATGGAAAATGTTTTTTGTTTTTCTTCTGCTTCTTTCGTTGTTGCTTTCTTTGTGGAAAAATAGTTTTCAGTATAAGTTTTTGTGAAGTTTTTCCCTTCTACCCTTCCTCCTGCCCTAAAGTAGCATGTAATCTGATATAGGTTATACATATATAATCATGCTACATGTATTTCCTTATTAGTCCTGACTGAAAGAAGAATCAGAACAGAAGGGTAAAAACTCCAGAAAGAAAAAGCAAAAATAATTTTTAAGTGAAAATAGTCTTTATTTCTATGCTCTAGCGTTTTTAGTTAGGAATGGGTGCTGTATTTTGTCAAAAACTTTCAGCATCTATTGGATAATCATATGATTTCTGTTAGATTTGTTACTGATATGATCAGTATATGCTGATTATTTTCCTTATGTTGAGTCAGCCCTGCAATTCTTTGTATAAATCCTCCCTGGATGTAGTGTGCTATTCTGGTGATTAAATTGTGGCAGTCTCTTTGCTAACACTTTATTTAAAGTTTTTGCTTTTCTATTCAAGGGAAATTTCTCGGGTTTGGCTCTTCCTGGTTTAGCTATCAGCACCAGATTGGTGTCATAAAAGGAATTTGGTAGGATTTCTCCAGTTTATATTGTATTGGAATTAATTGTTCTTTAAATGTTGAGTAGAATTCACTTGTGAATCCATCTGTTTCTGGAGATTTTTTTCTTAAGGGGTTTACTGATGACTTTTTCAGTTTCTTTTTCTTATTTGGGGTTATTTAAATATTTTTCTGTTAATCTGAGCAATTAAAATTTTTGTAAATATTCATCCATTTCACTTAAAATGTCAGATTGGTTGGCATACAGTTGGGCAAATGGCCCAAGAATTTTTGCTTTAATTTCCTCTTCATTAATGGTGAATTTACCCTTTACAGTTTTGATTCTGGTAATTTGGTTTTTTCTTTTTTTCACTTTAATCAAATTATCCAAATATTTGTCTATTTTGTTGGTTTTTCTCATAAAATCAACTCTTAGTTTTATTTACTGGTTTAAAAGTTTTCTTGCTTTCAATTTTATTAATCTCTCCTTTGATCTTCAGGATTTCTAAATTGGTATTTAATTGGGGATTTTCTAGTTTTTTAAAAAATGTTTGCCCATTTCAGGGAGAGAGTTTTGAACATTCTTTTTTGTAAGATTTTCTCTCTCCATCTCTTCCCACCTCCCTCCCATGACAGTGAGTAATCTGGTATAGGCTGTGCAGCATGTTAAACATTTTCATATTAGTCATGCCATGAAAGAAGAATCAGAATAAAAAACTACGAGAAAGAAAAAACAAAACAAAATTTTAAAATGAAAAATAGTCTGCATTGGTCTGCATTTAGGCTCCATATCTTTTTCTGGATGTGGCTGGCATTTCCCATCACAAGTGTCTCAGAATTGCTTTGGTCACTGTGTATTGCTGAGATGAGTAAGTCCATCACAGTTGGCCATCACCCCATGCTGCTGTTAGCCTGTTCAGTGTTCTTCTCTTCTGCTCCCTTCCCTCAGCATCAATTCATGCCAGTCTTCCCAGGCTTCTCTGAAGTCCTCCCCCTCATGACTTCTTTTTGAACCACTAGTGTTCCATCATATTCATATACCACAATCTGTTCAGCCATACCCTGGTTGATGAGCATCCCCTCCATTTCCAATTCTTTGCCCCTCCACAAAGGGAAATTCACTTTCTCCTGGAAGCTGCAGGAAAGAAGTTTGAACCCTTCTAGGCCAACCTGGGATATCATCCCCTTGCTGGTCATCAGACCAGGCAGATAGCATGTTAGCTACTCTGGGGGCAGCCCCAGAGATGCAATGGTGCTTCAGGCTGGCCTGGCCCAATGAGGGTGTGAAAATACCTGGTCTGACCCCCATTCTATCTCTCTCCTGCCCCCTGCTCCCCTGGGCCCATACTGCTCTCAGCTTCACAAGCCCCTTAGAATGGGAGACTGCAGGGCAGCTAGGTGGCACAGTGGATAGAGCACCAACCCTGGCGTCAGGAGGACCTGAGTTTAAATCCGGCCTCAGACACTTAATAATTACCTAGCTGTGTGGCCTTGGGCAAGTCACTTAACCCCATTGCCTTGCAAAAACCTAAAAATGAGAGAGAGAAATAGGACTTTGGATGCTGTGTGTGTGGGGGGGGGGGTGGCTTAGAGCAGCCACTCCCCCGTTCTAGACAGATTCCTAAGCATAGTGAACCCTGGGGGTTGAGGAGGTCAGGACTGTGATGGGGATGAAGCTGGAGTTTGAGCCAGGTCTTGAAGGAATCCAGTGGCTGGAGATGAAGAAGGAGGGCACTGTAGCCTTGAGGGACAGCTTGGACAAAGGCCTGGTGTTGGGAGATGTCAGGAGCCTCAGCAGGAAGGCAGGCAGGGCCAGAGAACTGGGCTTTGATCCTGGAGTGACAGGGCCTCCAATTTTCTTCCGGCCTTCCCTTCTTTCATTCAACTCTGTCTTCTTCCCTTCAGGTTCATCCTCGATGATTCTGCCATCTACCTTTCTGACAAGTGTGGGAGTGAACCCCTTGATCTGAGGAAAGGTGAGAGACTTGAGAGTTTGGGGAGGGAGACTGAGGACAGCTGGAGCTCCCACAGCCCACCCCCTTGGGAAGCTTCCAAGACAATAAGGATGTTTCTCTCAGACCTGAACCTCAGGGACTCCCAGTCCTGGGGCTCTGAATTATAGGGTCAGGCTAGGCACTGACCCCTCCCCCACCCCCACCCCCAACAGTGATCACTGCTCCAGGGGCAAGACTCTGCCCACCCTAGGTGTCTAATGTTTTCAGAAGGAGCTTTCCCTGACCAGAATGGCCAGTCTGAACTCCTCCCTCAATTTCCCTGGCAGATTATGTCTGTGTCCTGGATGTGGATCTACTGGAGCTGGTGATCAAGACCTGGAAAGGCAGCACTGAGGGCAAACTGGTGAGTGGCAGTGGGTGGTGGTGGGCACAGATCCCCCTGGGAGCCGAGAGGAAGTCTTTCATTCATGGGAGCAAGTAACCCGGGGAAGGCCCTGGGGAGCCAGGTGACCCTGCTGAACTTGGGGGATTCCCTTCTTGGACCATTACTCTGCCCCGTAGGGAAGAGAAGGGCCCTAACAGTCTATGACTGAACTGAGCTCAGGAGGTTCCCAGGGCCAGTTCCGGGACTGTAGAACTTAGGCCTTGGGACGAGGGGAGATGAGCTTAGTCTGTCTGTTTAGAAGTTCTTGGGGTGGCTAGGTAGCTCAGTGGATAGAGCACCGGCCCTCAAGTCAGGAGGACCTGAGTTCAAATCCAGCCCCAGATATTTCATAATGACCTAGCTATGTGGCCTTGGGCAAGCTGCTTAACCCCATTGCCTTGCACAAAAAAAACTAAAAAAAAAAAGAAAAATAGAAGTTCTTCAGGGCAGCCCCTCACTTTACAGATGAGAAACTAGACCGGGAGAAGGTGGAAGCCCTTCCCCTGGGGGTCATGCAGCTGGCAGGCACATGGCAATCAATGTCCATCCCAGCCAGGGGCCTCCATCAGGCTGCCCCCTGAGCACCAGCACCCTCTCCCCTGCAGAGCCAGCCTCTCTTTGAGCTCCGTTGCTCCAACAATGTGGTCCATCTACACAGCTGTGCTGACTCCTGTGCCCTGTTGGCCAACCTCCTCCAGTACGTGGTGGGTTCCGGGGACCTGCACCCTCCGGCCCGGCCCCCCAGCCCCACTGAGATCGCTGGCCAGAAGGTCCAGGTGAGGGCAGAGGCTCCGGTCAATAGGGCTGTGCGTTTGGTGAAGTTGTCAGAGAGGAGCCATGGGGGCCAGAGCCCTTCTCGCCTTAAGGCTCTACTGATTACCAGGAGAGTCAATGGCTGGGGGGGGTGGAGTCTGTGGAGGACTCAAATGATGAAGGCCCCTCCCACAGTCATTGGGGAGTGCACCCTAGGATCAAGCTAGTTGAGAGCCCCAAGAGGCCTCAAGGGTCATGGAGATCAGCTCCTAGTTACCAGGGAGGATCCTGAAGCCCAGAGCCCCTCCTTTGGCATCTTTGTGGCTACCCAAGCTCCTCAGTGGGTCACCAGGACTTCCTGCCTCTGCCTTCCTTCCTGCTCACCCTTCACTTCCCCCAGCTCTCAGAGAGCCCGGCCTCCCTGCCCTCCTGCCCCCCAGCTGAGACTGCCCTTATCAATCAGCGGGACTTGACGGATGCCCTCATTGATACAGAGCGGAGCTTGCGGGATCTGGCTCTGCCACCAGGTACAGGCTGGGGCAGGTGGATTGTGCTTCCTGAGGGCCAGGGCACTGCCCCCTGCCCGTCACCTGTCTTTCTGTTCCCACAGGTGGTGGATCCCTGCGGCAGGCCTCTCCTGTCTCTGTTTACCTGTTCCCAGGTGAACGGAGTGGGGCCCAGCCCCCTCCGCCCCCTGATCCTTCCTCAGAAAGCAGCCTTGGAGCCAAAGAGGAGGAAGCAGAAGAAGAAGAGGAGGAAGATGAGGAGGATGGCGATGGGGATGCCCTGGATAGTGATGAATTCTGTATCTTAGACGCCCCTGGCCTTGGCATCCCTGTGCGTACTTGGGAAGAAGCAGGACCCTGGTCTAGTTGGGGCATGCTTGAGGTGTGTTCTGTTCCTTACTCAGCCTGGCCTACTCACCCTTTCTCTACCCCACTTCTGTCTCCCTAGCCCCGGGATGGAGAGCCGGTCGTGAAGAAGCTACAAACCGGGCCCATCATGGTCCGGGATGGTCATTTCTCTCGACCCCTGGGTAGCACGGACCTGCTACGAGCCCCTGCCCATTTCCCTGTGCCCACTAGCCGCCTGGTGCTGCGAGAAGTCTCTCTGGTCTGGCATCTTTACGGGGGCCGGGATTTTGGACCTCACCTTGGCCACAGGTAAGAGCAGTGCCCTGTTCTTTTGTTTGAGGGGGAGAGAGTGGACCTTTTTGGAGAGGACCTCACTGGGTCAGAAGGTAAATTCTCCAAGTTGACCGTACCCTCTGATGAGGGCACAGAGGTGGGCCCAGGGTAGACCAGGCAAGGCCAGGATTTGGAACCAAGAACCTGGGCAGCTCACAAGGCCTAGAGGGGTGACCTCTCAGCCATGGTCCCTTCAGGCTCCAGCCAAGTGGGTCCACTCTGCACCCACCACCCTGAGCACCACTTCCTCACCCTGTGCCTTTTCCCAGTGTCTATCCTTGGAGCAGCCTGTTTGTTCCTCCCCTCTCCATTCCTTTCTTTCTTCCCTGTCTCACTCTCCCCCACTCCCTCCCCTAGCTCTTCTCATCCCTTCCTGTCTGACTCTCTTGTCTTACTCTCCTCCCTCTGTCCTTGCACTGGTTCCCTTCATCCCTCCTGCTGCCTCCTCTGAGAGGTGGATGGTCACAGCTTGGGCCCAGAGGACTTTCCTGAGATGCCTGTTTGAGTGACCCCAGAAGAGTCCCCCCATGTCAGTGGATGTCGTGGGTGATCACTGTGTCTGGGCTGGCTCGCTGTTGCCTTGTTGGAGTCCCAGTCTCTGGTGGCGGGTCCTCAGCTCCTCCCAGATGGAGCTCTGTGGAGTCAGGGGTCAAGTCTTAGCTACACTGACCTCGTTCCCTGCACGTAGTAGGTGCTTAATAAAGGATGACTGAATGCATCCTTCCTTACTCCCTGGCAGGACAAAATCTGGCCTCTCGGGTCCCCGGGGCTCCCCGTCACGCTGCTCAGGTCTCAATAGGCCCCAGAACTCTTGGCGCACCCAGGGCGGAAGTGGCCGGCAGCACCATGTCCTCATGGAGATCCAGCTCAGCAAGGTGAGGGCAGAGCAGACTTGGGGTCCAGAGGTGAGAAGTCTAAATGACAAACAGGGAAGCTGAGAAACTGATCTGGTATCCTTGGACCATGGGTTTGGAGTTAGGAGAGACCTTCGAGGCAATTCTGTCCAGCCCCTCATTTTTTTCCAATTATTTTTTATATTTTTTCTGTTTTTTAAACTTTTTTCTTTTTTTTTTTTTAAGATTTTGCAAGGCAATGGGGTTAAGTGGCTTGCCCAAGGCCACACGGCTAGGTAATTATTAAGTGTCTGAGGCTGAATTTGAACTCGGGTCCTCCTGACTCCAAGGCCAGTGCTCTATCCACTGTGCCACCTAGCCACCCCTGTTTTTTAAACTTTTTATTAAAGATTTTATTAAGTTTTGCAATGGTCCAATGCAATAAAAGTCATATGCAATATTGGGCAAAGGAGATATAGATCCTGAACCAATTGGAAACTGAATAACCTCATTTTAAAGAATGAGTGGACCAAAAAACAAATTATAGAAAGAATTATTTTATTCTGGATAATGACAATAATGAAATAACATACCAAAATCTATGAGATTCACTCAAAGCAACTGTTAGAGTATATTATATCTTTAAATGCTTACATGAATAAATTAGAGAAAGAGGAAATCAATGCAACTAAAAAAATTAAGAGAAAGAACAAATTAAAAATCCCCAATTAAATTAGAAATTCTAAAAATTAAAGGAGAAATTAATAAAATCCAAAGCAAGAAGAGTATTGAATTATGTAGTAATATTGGGAAACAAATCTTTACAACTAATGATTCTGACAAAGGACTCATTTCTAAAATATACAGAGAACTGAATCATATTTTAAAAAAAAGCCAATCCCCAATTGACAAATAGGTCAAAGGATATGCAAAGGCAATTTACAGATGAGGAGATCAAAGCAACCCATAGTCATATAAAAATTGCTCTAAATCATTAATTATTAGAGAAATGCAAATTAAAGCTTCTCTGAGGTACCACCTCACACCTCTCAGACTGGCCAATATGACCAGGAAGGATAATGATCATTGTTGGAAGGGATGTGGGAAATCTGGGACACTACTACACTGTTGTGAAGCTGTGAACTCAAGCAACCCTTCTGGAAGAGCCATTTGGAACTACGCCCCGAAGGGCAACAAAAATGTGCATCCCCTTTGACCCAGCAATACCACTACTGAGTCTATATCCTGAAGAGATGATAAAAAAGGGTAAAAACATCACTTGTACAAAAATATTCATAGCAGCCCTGTTTGTGGTGGCAAAGAATTAGAAATCAAGTAAACGTCCTTCATTTGGGGAATGGCTTAGCAAACTGTGGTCTATATATGCCATGGAACACTATTGTTCTATTAGAAACCAGGAGGGACGGGAATTCAGGGAAGCCTGGAGGGATTTCCATGAACTGATGCTGAGTGAGATGAGCAGAACCAGAAGAATACTGTCCACTCTAACAGCAACATGGGGGTGATGTTCCACCTTGATGGGCTTGTTCATTCCATCAGTGCAACAACCAGGGATAATTTGGGGCTGTCTGCAATGGAGAATACCATCTGTATCCAGATAAAGAACTGTGGAGTTTGAACAAAGACCAAAGACTATTCCCTTTAATTTAGGGGGGGGAAAACCAGCTATCTTGTTGTCTGAGCTTGTTATCTCTTGTGCTTTTTGTTTCTTCCTTAAGGATATGATTCTCATCACACTCAATTTGGATCAATGTACAACATGAAAACAAAAAAAAAAGAATGACAGATTGCTTTCTGTGGGGGAGTGGGGGGGAGAGAAGTAGGATTGGGGGGAAAATAGTAAAACTCACAGCCCCAAATTATCCCTGGTTGTTGCACTGATGGAATGAACAAGCCCATCAAGGTGGACCATCGCCCCCCATGTTGCTGTTTGGGTGGACAGTGTTTTTTTGGTTCTGCTCATCTCACTCAGCATCAATTCATGCAGATTGTCCAGGCTTCCCTGAATTCCCGTCCCTCCTGGTTTCTAATAGAACAATAGTGTTCCATGACATACATAGACCACAGTTTGCTAAGCCATTCCCCAATTGAAGGACGTTCACTTGATTTCCAATTCTTTGCCAACACAAACAGGGCTGCTAGGAATATTTTTGTACAAGTGATGTTTTTACAAACCTTTTTTATCATCTCTTCAGGGTATAGACCCAGTAGTGGTATTGCTGTGTCAAAGGTGATGCACATTTTTGTTCTAGCCCCTCATTTTACAGATGATGAAACTTGAGTCCCAAGGAAGTTTCCCCAGGTGTTCCCAGCCTCCAGATCTGCTGTGCCCAGCCCCCTTGGGTGTCTGAAATCCTGAAGCTGACTCTGACCAGAGAAGAGTGAAAGCTCTTGGAGGGCAAGGACAACCTTTGATCCCTTTTTGTGATTGATGTGTTTCTGCCCTGCCTCTGTCACTCCAGGTGAGCTTCCAGCACGAGACTTACCCAACAGAGAGCGTGCCAGCCCTGGGAGCTGAGATGGGGGAACAGCCCCTGGCCCGCCAGGTATTCATTGTCCAGGAGCTCGAGATCCGAGATCGGCTTGCATCTTCCCAAATCAACAAGTTCCTTTACCTGTACACGAGTGAGAAGATGCCTCGGCGGGCACATTCCAACATGGTATGGTGCTAAGAAGTCCTTGGAGACAGTGTACCCGTGGGGTTCCCAGGCCAGGGATTTCTCCTAACACTGAAGGAGTAGTGGATCTTGATGTAGGACTGAAGTGAACTTGAGTCAAGTCCAACTCTGTAAACAAGGAAATGGAGGCCTAGAGAGGAGAGGGAAGTGATTTGCCCAGGGTCACACTGCTCAGTCATAATTGGCTCTTTGGCTCCTGGTTAACCTTGGGCAGGTTCTTGCCTCTCTAATGAGGCCCCTTCCAGCTCCCAAGGGAGGGCTGGGAGGACCAGAATTAACTTGGGCCATAGGATGGGGGACAGGGGCTGCATGGAAGCTGGAGGAACTGGGACTCAAGTGGGTCTGGGGTAGTGACTCTTCTGTGCCTCCTAGCTCACTATCAAAGCCCTTCATGTGGCCCCAGAAGCTGGTCTGGGAGGCCCCGAGTGTTGTCTCCGAGTTTCCCTCATGCCTCTGCGTCTCAACATTGACCAGGTGAGATTGGATGGGGCTGGCCCTTCCTCACCCACCTGCAGTCCATCTAGAGGATGGGGTGTGTGTGTGTGTGTTTGTGTGTGTATGTGTTTTGGAGGGTTTTTGTTCCTTGCCCATTCTCCACCCTCTGGAGCTGAATACATTTCCCTCCTCCACTTTGCAGGATGCCCTATTCTTCCTCAAAGATTTCTTCACTAGTCTGGCTGCTGGCATTAACCCTGTCATTCCCATGGAGTCAGCAACTGAAGGTGAGGGGCTGGGCTCAAGGACAGGAGGGATGGGGGGCAGCCCTCAGGAACAGGAATGGGAACTGAGCATTTCTCCAGCCACTGTAGGGGATGGTCTTTGCGGAAGGTGTCAGCTTCCTGCAGCAGCAGGGGACCTCCTTAGGAAGCATTTAATGAGAAACTGGGTCCCCAGATAACGCCACCGGATACAGCAGCGAGGCCCTGTCCTCCATCAGCTGATCCGTCAGAAGAGAAACATGGATGTTAGGGTGAAAGAGGCACTAGAAATGGGCTTGAGGGTCAGGATTAGGGGAGCTTTCTGGGGAAGGTATCACTATACTTGGATATTACAGATAACAGGGTCCTAAGAAATAGAGGTGAAGAGGTAGAACATTCTAGTTTATGGAGCGTGACCAGTACAAAAGAGTGGAGGTGGGAGATTGAGTGGTCGATAGGACAGATGGTTAGAAGGGCAATTTGCTGGACCATAATATATTCAAGGTAGGTTAGGATTAGCTTGTGAAGGCCTTGACGTGCTTTCGAGAGGCACTTGAATCCTACTTTGTCCGTGTGTCCCACCTGGGAGGACAAGCCCTGGTAGCTGGGGAGGATAAGCACTGGAAGCTGGGTAGAGGTGGCCTGGGGTGAGACAACAGGCAGTGTGCCCAATTGGGAAACCCCCAGAAGAGTCCAAGTGAGGAAGGATTGACACTCAGGGTCTGGAAGCTGCAGGCAGGGAAAAACACACCCCTGAGGCCTTTCCCCCACACTTCCCTGCTCTGACAGCCCGGCTTCCTGAGGCAGATTACAGTCATTGGCTCTTTTCACCTTACTTCCTTTGGACAGCTTATGCTATGGAGGCACGGAAAGGTAGCATTAGTTCCATTTGGCAGGAGAGGAACTGAGGCCCAGAGACCCCTCAGAAGGGGTGGTAGTCCACCTGTGTCTCAGGCCCAGCCTCTGCCATGGCCTCTCCTGCCAGTTTGATGCTTGCTCAGAGGGTGGCTACCCAGGGCCCAGAGGCAGGAGTGCAGCCATAAGACCATTCTCAAGGCCTTTGGTGCCTTTTGGCACCAGACCTCCTTTACAGAGAGAAGAGCAGGGGAGTGGGTGGTAAGGAGCAAGGCTAGGGCTGGCCCCCGGGAACCTTCCCACTGTTGCCAGGTTTCCTGCCATCCATCCTTGTGTCCACCCTGCCCTCTTCCTCCACGCAGCCCGCCAAGATCCCACCGTCCGGAGCGGTGCTACCCAGGACAAGCTGCTGGAGGGGGCGGAGATGAGCGGCTCTCTGGAGACCACAGTCAGTGAGCAGAGTTCCTCATCCGCCTCTGCTGCCTCAGCTGAGCAGCCCATTTACTTCAGGTGGGAACGGCTGGGAGGGTGAGCAGGGAGGGAGGGAGGGAGGCCAGAGGGATGGGTCCAGCAGCTCAAGGCTGATGTGCACACTCCACCCCCACCCCCCTTGTGCCCCTCAGGGAGTTCCGATTCACCTCTGAGGTGCCAATTTGGCTGGATTACCACGGCAAGCATGTCACCATGGACCAAGTGGTGAGTGGGTGTGGCCTGGGGGGGCCCTGCCCGAGGATGCTTGGATGTGTGCATGGGGGCCTGAGGCGCTTGATGCAGCTGTTTGCCCTGGCCTGGTCCTCTGTTAACCGAGGGGGTGACTGGTGCACGGCCCCTCCGCGCCGACCGACTGGGGGTCAGGGCGGGGACTGGACCGCGGCAGGGAGGAGAAGACAGTCGTCCTGAGTCCCGGTGTCTACGTACCTAGGTGTCCCTCTGGGGCTGGGGGTCTCCTGAGTCCTCCCAGTCCCGGACTCTGCAACGACCTGCCCACCTCTCCCTCCCAGGGCACCTTCGCTGGGATCCTCATTGGCCTGGCCCAGCTCAATTGCTCAGAGCTCAAGCTAAAGCGTCTCTGCTGTAGACACGGGTGAGCCTTCCCAGCAGCCTCCTCTCCCTGAGAACCCCGCCCCGGGAAGGCCACAGTCCTGCCCTCACCTGGCACTGACCTGCCAGCCAGGTCTCCCGTCCCCTGACCAGGCCAGACCTTGCCGTGGGTCACCGGATAGTCCCTACTGCTCGGGGAGGAATCGCTCCACCCTCCCCTTTCCCTTGTGTTCCACGCACAGGCTCCTGGGGGTGGACAAGGTGCTGGGCTATGCCCTCAATGAGTGGCTGCAGGACATTCGGAAAAACCAGCTGCCGGGGCTCCTGGGAGGCGTGGGCCCCATGCACTCCGTGGTCCAGCTCTGTAAGTGCCGCTTACCCATGGACAGGCCCAGGTGGAGGGGCCTTGAAACTCCCATTTCTGTGGGACAACTTAGAAACTGTTGTGGTCCTGCCCCCCATGGGGTGACAGAGGGTGGGGCAGACCCAGCCCAGGAAGGGGGGGGCAGGGGGAAGAAGAGCTGGAAGAAAGGGCAGCAGCCCAGTCCTGGGCTTGCCCCTGACCCTGCTCCTCCCTGCACCAGTTCATGGCCTTAGAGACTTGCTGTGGCTTCCCATTGAGCAGTACCGGCGGGATGGACGCCTCATGCGGGGGCTGCAGCGGGGGGCTGCCTCCTTCGGGTCTTCCACAGCTTCGGCCGCCCTGGAGCTCAGCAACCGCCTCGTGCAGGCCATCCAGGTGACCGGGCCGAGGCTGGGGCTGAGGGGCCAGCCTAGGGTGCTTCCTACCTCAAAGAGCAGCTCATTCCATTTTGGGGTGCTGCTGATAACATTAGGGGTTCCAGGCCCTGGAGGCTCCTCCCAGGCCTTGGTGGTGCCTTCAAAGCCAAGCAGAGCAAGTGAATGAGAAGCCCCTGGGTGGGCCAGGAAGTATGTGTGTGGGGGTGAGACCCACTCCATGGGAGCCCAGGAAAGGGCAGGGGGCTGAGCAGGAGAGGTGCACTCACTCCTTCTGCTTGGCCTTTGCTTCTCCCCCTCCTCTTCCTCTGTCCAGGCAACAGCTGAGACGGTCTATGACATCCTGTCCCCTGCCGCTCCTGTCTCCCGCTCGCTCCAGGACAAACGGTCAGCCCGAAAACTGCGCAGGGGACAGCAGCCAGCTGACCTCCGAGAAGGCGTGGCCAAGGCCTACGACACTGTCCGAGAGGTACCGCCTCCCCCCCCACGGCTCCCTCCCCAGTGCTAATTGTCCCCTCATCTCATGTCCTCCTCCCACCTCCTAGGGCATCCTGGACACGGCCCAGACCATCTGCGACGTCGCTTCTCGGGGTCACGAGCAGAAGGGGCTGACAGGGGCTGTCGGGGGGGTGATCCGCCAGCTGCCCCCCACAGTAGTGAAGCCCCTCATCTTGGCTACCGAAGCCACCTCCAACTTGCTGGGGGGGATGCGCAACCAGATCCTCCCTGACGCCCACAAGGACCACGCTCTCAAGTGGCGGTCGGAGGAGTCCCAAGACTGAAGGGGACGATGGGGTCTGGCTGCCAGGACGCTGCTTCCCCCTCTGTCTTGGAGGACACTTGCACTCTGGGAGCCCGTGGGCCTCAGCCCGCCGGCCATTCAGGGTCCTTGGCCGTGGCGTTCCCAGGGTGGGGCGGGGAGAGGCCCTGCTTTGAAACAGACTCCTTGAGGCCCCCTGCCAACCCCACTGCCCCCATCCTTTGGGCCTGGGCTGAGGGAGTCCCTGTGGCCTGTGGAGGAGGAAGGGGCCGGGGGCCCCTGCTGCTGCTGCTGCCGCCTGGCCACAGTACACAGACTTGTCTCCTTGGGGTCCCCCCCAGCCAAGTGTCTTTCCGTGTTCTGATGTGGGCAGGGCCAGGCCCAGGGACACACATGTGGTTCCGTGGTTCACTTTCTAAGCTCCCCAGGAGTGGGGGTTGCGGCTTCTGCATGATGTGGAATAAATTGTGCCCATAGCCGCCAATTCCCCCATTCTTTTTGTTCCCTGCACCCCAGAAGCTCAGGGCTGAGCCCAGGTTGGGGTGGGGCACATCTGCTAGCTTCCGCCCCCCCCAGCCCAGTCCCACCATGTGCTAAAGAGCAGGATGCCTCCTCTCCCAGGGCTCTGCACCCCTTCACTCTCCTGTGCCCGCTGCCCATCCTGGCCACCAACCTGTTTGGGGGCCCAGGGAGCTGCCCCTGTACTTCTGTCACATCACCACTAGAGGGCGCCAGGTGCCTGCCCCAGAGAGCTGTCCAGGCCTGGGGAGGGGACCGCATCTGATCCCAAAAATATTCATCCTGGTTCCCAAAGTGCTCTGGCCTTGGAGTGCAGAAGCCCTGGGTTCAAGTCCTGACTCTCCCAGGAACCAGCTGCTGCCTCTGGGAGGGCACACTGGAGGGAACTCTGAGTGAGCTGGGTTCGGTGCTCAGAAGGGACATAGCCACAGGTCGGAGGGGGCAGGCAGGCCACGGGCAGCATGAAGCAAGTTTGATATTGGGAAGACTTTGTCCTCCCTTGGGGCCCGGCTCCCCTACCCTGGAGATCCCCAGGTCAGGAGGCCTCTGGTTACCCCAGGAACATGGATTTAGGGGCTCAGAATGCCCTCTTTTGACAGATGAAGAAACTGAGGCCCCATATACTTAACCCAGCAGCTGCTGATAGGAGGCAGATGGAAATTGAAAAGGGCCCCCAAAGGCTAGTGTTTTGCTCAGGATTTGAACCCAGTTCTGACTCTGGCCTAGCGTTCTAGCCCCTTTGTGCCTTCTCTCATTGATCCAGAAAGAACTTTTGTTTGAGGTCATCCAGACCAGTGGAGGAGAGGAAACAGCCCCAGGTTGGGGGGGGGGGGGTCACCCGGGTTCAGTCACTGGCAGAGCGGGCATCAGAACCCAGGTACTCTGTCTCTTAGCCAGCACATCCCAGTGTCCTATGCCCTCGACCTTGAATGTTCTGTCTGCCCCCCCAGCTCGAAGCTTTCCTTGACCTGTTCCACTCCCAGGGTGGGGCTGCCCTCCACTCCTTGGGGATGTGGCAGGAAGGCTGAAGGTCTCCCGGCAAGGGCAAGGGATAGGGTGGGGGCTTTGGTGACACCCTGATGAGTGCAAAGGTTCCCCTGATCCTTGGGGTGAGGGGGGTTCAGAGAAAGGGCAAGGCAAAAAAAGTCTGGGGGGGGTCTAGACCTTGCTGCATCCTCCTTCCAAGGTTCAGCCCAGGAGCCCCTACCCTTCTCGGGGTGGGGCAGGAAACGCCCCCCAAAGTTTGCCATTGTCTCCATCCCCTTTCTCCCAAGGCCCCTCCACCTTGGAGTTGCATCACCTCTCCCTTAAACTGGGCCAGAACTGTGGAGCAATGGAGCTGACCCCCTGCCTTGCCCGGGGATTTTCTGCCCTCCTTAGATGGGGGGGGGGTGCCGAGAGCCCAGCCTGGCTGCCTAAGCCTCTGCTTCTCCATCCCAGGGGGCCCTGCCCAGGAAGGCGGGAGTCCTACTCCATCTGGACCCTTCCAGCACCTAGTAGGTCCTTATTGCTGAGGACCCTAAGGGGACCAAGTTACCCTTCGAATAGCCATCCTCATCTGTTGGGGGTGTAAGTCATGTCCCCCCCACCCCGGAGGAACTTGGAGCCCCATGCGAATCAATGGGGATGACAATCTAAAGCTCCTTTCTCTTGTGGATCCAGGGAGGAGGCCTCTGGATCTGGGGAGCTTGGAGAATGAGCCTTGTCCCATGGCACTCTTCAATTGCCATTGGTATTTGGTGATGATGATGATGATGATGATGATGATCTCTGTTCTCAAGTAGTCTTTTTTAAGTGATTTACTCAGTTTCTCTAAGTATACCATCCTATCACCTGCAAAGAATGACAGTTTCGCTTCCTCATTGGCAATTCTGATTCCATTCCTTTTTCTTCTTGCTAAAGCGAACCTAATGCCATATTGAATAGTAATGGGGGTCATGGGCAGGCATCTTTATTTCTTTTGTTTGTTGGGTTTTTTGCCAAGCAATGGGGTTAAGTGACTTGCCCAAGGTCACACAGCTAGGTCATTGTTAAGTGTTTGAAGCTCAGGTCCTCCTGACTCCAGGGCCAGTGCTCTATCCACTGCACCACCTAGCTGTACCAGGCATCCTTAATTTAACCCTGATCTTATTGGAAACAGTCCCAGATCATCCCATTCTATATGATATTTGTTGGTTTTAGATAATTGCTTATTATGTTTATCTTTTGTTCTCAAAGAAGATCCTGAGGTCAGGGAAGTGATGCTGTGACAAACACAGGAACTGAAAGGGGGGGGGGGTGTTGCTAAGTCACCAGTCTCACTTTCCAGAGCATTTGAGTCCAGTGGCCAGATATGGATGGGGAAGACTTGGAGATGACTTGTCCAAGGTCACACACTAGTTTGACGATCGGATTTGAACTCGGGTCCTCTTGACTCCAGGACTGGTGCTCTGTCCACTATGCCACCCAGCTGCCCATAGGCATTTATAAAGCCCTTGAGGGCCATACTGTACATGTGTGATCTCCTGGAACTTCAGGACTTCGCTGAGAAGGGGGCACTGGGGTGGGTTCCCCAGCTGATAGACATGAGGACAGACATCCACTAACTCCTATGGAGGAGCTGGGGCAGAAATATGGACACAGGGGTCAGCCAGACCATGCTGAGGAGGTTGAGCCAGGGCCAAGGGGCTCATGGGCAGCAGGGGGCTTGGCCCAGAGGCTCTTCCCAAAGAGGTTGTCTGGCTCCTTATTGCTCCCTTGGGTACCCTGCCCAGGAGCCTGGTCCTTGTGTCCCTAGGGCCAAGAGTGGAGGTCCGGGGAGCCAGGGTCTCAGACCCACTGTTCTTCAGTGATTGCCCCCCTACATCCCAGGAGGAAATCCAGGCCCCAAGGGAGGGAGGGGTGGGTAAAGGCCACCCGGGTGGACCTTTGTCCCTCTCGAGAGGAGAACTTCTTGACCCAATGAGATGCTGAGCGGCAAGATAAGATTAGCTCGCCTTCCCCCAATGCCTCCAGATTTGCACATTTTTACGGAAGAGTAAAGTGAGGCCCAGAGGGATTTCAAAGGTTTGCCTATTGGGGTCTCCAGGGTATGGGAGATTCGTCATGAACTTGGGGCATCTGCTCCAAAGCCAGTGAATGGACTGACCATTGTGCCATCCTGCCTCTTGCTACTTGGAGGGGTGGCTGCCAGCTCCTGTCATACCCTTCTGCCCCCCCCACACACACACATACAGCACACAAGCACCTGTGCTGCCCGGGGGGAGACCCCAGGCTGGACTTGGCCAGGTGGGGTCCAGGGGTCTGGCTGGCCAGGGCAGAAGCCTAGGTTCCTGGAGGCCCCACCCCACCCCCTCCCCGGGCACAGTACAAGTTCGGAGATCGCCCTTCGAACTGCACTTGTGATCCCATATTGATGGGCAAGCTAATCATTAACCCCCAGGGGCACTAGG